>NC_133798.1:16326234-17526234 GCF_043250625.1 Sebastes fasciatus | reverse complement strand
TATTGTTTTTAGGGCTGTGTAATTGGCTTGAGCTGATACAGGCTGGAAAGAATGGAAAGACAATGCTTTTTTTCTGTGTCGGTTTTGTGGTAAATGAAATTCAGCAGGCCGGTAGCGCATAAGGATGTCAGTGGAGAGAATGAGTCTTTATTTCTCACCCTCATTCAGTGCGTGATATTGAGCGATTCTATAATTTGCTATTCTCTTTGTCTTGAGTCAGCTGCTTGCGGACGGAGAACTTGCCGTGCCTTGCAAGGCTGAGGCAGCGTGATTCATCATTTTGGTAGCATACTCATAGAATTTTTATTCCAGTTTCACCCTCTCTCTCTCTCTCTGTCACTCTCTCTCTCTCTCTCTCTGTCTCTCTCTCTCTCTTTTCCAGCATTAAGAAGAAGCTACATTATTTCTAAGATCTTTTCCATCTTATCAATGTGTGTGTTTGTACACAACAAAAGGCCATAAATCAGACCTGCATTTGCACTCTGCATAATGTATCTCGTGTTTGGATGAGGAAATGTGGGTGATCTTATGAATAATACAAGCTGCTCAGTCTTTCGATGCCAGTGCAGATAATAATAAAGCAGGCTTCTATCAACGCGGCCAACCAGGAGAGCCAGAGAGCCTGGTACATTAGCTGTGGATGGCTGGTGATAAATCAGCCATTCACAGAGAGGATTGCTTGGCACGGGGAGCTCCCTCCGGAGGTCTCCCGGAGCTGTGCCATACGGCGAGGCGAGGCATTCAGAATGCCCTCCTTACCCGGTACCGCGGGTCTCCGGGGTGGCTTTTAATCGCCACAAATGGGCGGTGATAACAACTGGCTGTATTTCACGTGCTGTCCGATAGTTACGGCCTCCTGTAGTTTTTACGACGAGGAGATGTCAGGTTCCTGGCATAATTGGCTCTTCTATGGGGATTTTATGAGTCTGTTTACTCTGCGAGGAGTACTTGTCTCCGGGATGCGATGCTCTCCTAAGGGCCCACTGGGTCGGCCGGTTGATATACTTTCAGCTTGTGTCGGCGTAGGGGGAGGGTGTCTAATGATCAGATACTGTATCGCCTACTGATTGATGTGCCTAAAGCCAAAGCCTGGGGTGGTTGCAGGTATCTGAGCCCAAATCTGACCGTCTTCATTCACACGCTCAGAGTGGGGGACAATAGAGAGGGAGACTCGCCTCTGTCACCGTGCTGATGGATGGTTGCTGTCTGGGCCAATCCAGGGCTATTTTTCATACATTTCCATACAGCGGTAGCAGGTGGGGGAGGGGTTTGCCTCACAGTGAAGCCTCCTGGTAGAGTGAGTGAAGTGTAAGTAACCTCCTTTCTTGTCTTTAACCAGACAAGCTTGTAGTTTAACCTCCCAGCACATGTTTCTGTCACAATGCAAAGCCCCTACAAGCCACGGCGATGTACACACGGCAAATAATTGATATGCTCAGTGTTGACCTGCCGCGCACGGAAAACATCATGAGCAGATGAGGAAACATTAAACATAATCTGCGTCTGTGGAGAAAATTGCGACGCATCTTTCAACCCAACGAGCCGTGGCAGAATTAGCGTTTGATGTTTAAGTATGATGATGTGATAAGAGCTCGTCTTCAACTGTAGGTCTTAGAAGTGAGCCAAGTTATTATCTCATATTTCCTTTAATCTCTTTTCGTACTGTCAGTAAGAGTGTTCCGGTTCGGGTTGAAGCTCCAGGCCCCTACGGCCAATCGGTCACATGCGACATCTAGAAGCTAATCACCCACAGTGCGATTGAATGCAATGAAATACTGCAGTGGGCCACAAAGGAAGCCAGTGATGCTGAGAGTGTTCAGCCTAATGATAACCATCCTCTGAGCAGAAAAATCCAGAATAGGCTGAAACGATCACTCGCACTCGCACAGTAATACAAATGTTTTATATATTCACTGATTCTTTCTCAATGTGTGTTCTTTTCTCTACTTGTGTTTTCATGGATTTGTGAAACATCAGTCATGGCCCAAGTACCGCTAGGAGGACACTGTAGTCAGGAACTTTTCATTTCTCCCCCCAAACCCGGCGTTGGCCACTTTCACACGGCAGTACTGTGATAACACCACATGAGATGCGGTAAACGAGGAGTTAAACAACAGAATGAACAACTGAATAATCTAACATTTTGACTGATGTCTTCATAACCACAGTTTAAGTTAATAAAGACTAAATGTGGATGTCTCACTCACCAATTGTTGCCCCTGCTCAGCCTGCTGTGTAGTGTAACATTAGCCGTATTCCACAATACTGAACAAAATAATCTGAACAGGTAGAAGAAGTAAGATTAAGATGAGCACAGGATGCTTTTCTTCCTCCCTTGGCTCTTACATTTTAATGCACCTGATTTGTAGGCCTATTTTCTCTCAATTTGTTTCTATTGAGATGGAATAAAAAAACACACAAATTGCAAACAGGAGCGGATCAGAATGAGGCTTCCTACTGAAATACTGTAGTGACAGCCCACATTTCCAATAGTTTTTGTTGTGTGTTTGTGTTTTGTTTTAATCATTAGAGAGGTGGCTGTTGCAGTTTCTGACAGGTAGCTCGTAGCTCATAAGAATTTCACTAGTGAAACCAGCGTCAATGCTTGTACCCAAAGTGGCAATAATCAAGTCAATATCCTCATCTACATCCAGGACAAATAACCCGGTTTTATCCCGTTGTCAGTGGCACTGAAGGCTAGGAACAGGGCGTTTAGCTCAAAATGTCACGTCGCTCGCGGCCAGTTAGGATACTCCAATAGAAAACAATGTAATCGAGCTGATTTTGTCGATGGCGCTCGCTCGCGTCACATCCAGATAAGACACGGTGTGATCCTTTCACTGTGTGTTTTCAGTTCATGAAAGTTAATTGTAACATTTTGGTCGCCTAAAAATGTCTTATCCAGTGTGCGGTTGTATTTAGCTCCACCGTCTCGTGTCACTTCTGGTTGCAAAAAGCCAAGCTGGCCACAGCCAAAAACCAAGATGGCAACGGCCAAAATGCCAAACACAATGCTTCAAAACGGCATTCCCCAAACCAATGGGTGACGTCACGGTGACTACGTCGACTTCTTCTATACAGTCTATGATTTAATCCACTCCGTTGCCATTTTATTAGGTAAACCTAGCTAAAACTAAGCAGTCTAATACAACAGTCCTGCAATAATCCTACTTCCATGAAGGCTATAATGTTCAGTTGTTGATTAGAGAGGTGCTGATTCAACTTTATGGTCATCTTGAAGGCTGCAGTTTGTGGTGCAGTTGAATTATATTGGGTGGACGAAAAATTAGAAACACCTGTCAGTATAACACAATACAATTCAACAACACCACAAACTGCAGCCTTCAAAATGACCATAAAGTTAAATCGGCATCTCTCTAATCGACAAATCAGCAAAACCTGAACATTATAAGGTGGGAATTATTGCAGGACTGTTGTGTTAGACTGCATTAGATATAGCTACGTGTGCTTAGTGAACTGGGAGTGTATTTCTCATGCTTATCTCCTGCTTGGTATATATCTATATATACTGTACCTGCTTGCTATACAGTATGATATATATATATATATTTTATCCAATTACTGGATTATCTGTCACAATAATCCGTGCTAGATAATGAAAATAATTGATGGTTGTAGACGTAGTCACAGTCCCTAAAGCAGACAGTTAGTCCTTTCTTGGCTGTTGCTGTCCTCTGACTTCTCCTGATGAATTGTGTTCATGTGCATAAGTAAAGAGTTGGGTCAATACCCATTCACAGTAATTTCCTTTCTCTCTCCTTTGTTGTTGTCTTGCCTCAGTAAGCCTTCACCAAAACACGCCTCTGCACTCCCCTCTAATCTCCAGCATGGTAGTGCTTTGGTAACCGCACAGTGAGTCCCAGCACACCACATAAATTATTTATGGTGATAAATATCTGTGATGTTGGAAGAAAGGAGTGTGTGTGTGTGTGTGTGTGTTTGAGTCTATCTGTATGTTTGTGTAGATGTCTGTATATCTGTTTGGAGGTGACAGTGTGTTCTTGGCTTGTCAACTACGATCACTAGAGACCCCGGCTGATGCCACAGAGCAGACAGCAGAAAGACAGCACATTGTTCTACAGGTAGTGGTGCGAGTCTCTCTCTGTGTGTGTGTGTGTGTGTGTGTGTGTGTGTGTGTGTGTATTTATTGGTGTGTTTGTGTGCCAAAATAACTGTAAAAATGAGCTACAGTGCTCCAACAGCAGTCACCCGATTGTCTTCTTATTTCCTCACACCCATTCCCAGCGTGACACCATCAAACTGATACAATCCCCTGTGCTTTGTAACACACAGTTGTCTCAGTGACATGTGCATGTGTGTGTGTTTACCCTTGTGTGTGTGTGTGTATAGGTCTGATTGTGTCTGTGTGTGTGTGTGTGTGTGGTCACATGCTGTGCCGTGGCGCCGCTGCACCTGTTTCATGTGTCTTAACGCGCTCATCATTTCACGAAGCCTTTTACAGGTCCCAGTGCCCCAGACATAAACACACACACACACACACACACTCGCACACACCTTGATGAATAATTAAGAAGGCAGCCACGTAGATAAGAGGCCAGTGTACCTGAAGGAGCATCTCACCCACAGCCGTCATGTCGAACACACTCGGATTAAACGCTCTTTGTTTCCCCCGTCATACGTTTGGCTTCTCGTCTGTCAGTCGTGTCGAGGTTCAGGAGAAGTCACATATTTTTTAAATGCGCGCAAACACACACACACACACACACACAGACACAGGACTGTCAGGACTTATGATAGATACTGTGGGCTATAGCCTATCCACATCATATTTTTCATCACACACCTCCGCCTTCACTGAACTTCTCCTGCTCGCTGGAGAAGCAATTAAATTTAGTACAAGGTCTCGTATTTGCCGCATCGCTCTGGCCTTCACCCATTTGCTTCACAAGGTGAACAACACCTCACATATCTTTCATTAGTGTACACAGTTTGCTATCAGTAGACACCAGCTGGAAAATTAAGTTTTGACATTGCACTGTACATGATTCATATGGATTATATTGATAACTGTCAAAGTCTGTCAGTGATGCTACACAAAGAAAATTTTAAGTTAACATATAAGTATAACATGGTGTCTTTAGCACAAAGGTTTTCACAATAACCACTTCTTCCACTAACTAACTAGCAGGCCTAACGTTACTAATATAGCTTCCAAACTGAGGAAATGCTTTCATCAGCCAGACAGCGACTGCGGATATTAATGTAAACTTAAATTAGTGACTTAGCGAAGGTGGACCATTAAATTGATACCGATGTTTCAGCCCTTACTGTCCCGTTTTACATACTAAATAGCCATCGTTGGCCAAAGTTAGCATACCTGCTATTGATGGGCCGCTCCAGAGTCTCCGCACAGACTTCACGAAGGGAGAGCGTGGACGTGCTGCCCACTCTCTCCACACCTCGGGGAACCGATGGCTGCTCCTCTGAACAAACTTGAGTTTGCATTGCTACTCTTTCTCTCCTCCTCACCGACTCGAACGCGTAAGCCATTGGCTTTCTGGGATAACCACAAATATTCAATACCAACATTTCTTGCCAGAAATAGTGTCCCGGTTACTGGATAAATCCACAGACTTCACTGTCAGCCGTTTTCACTGTCAAAACTCACCCTATTGAAAAACAGTGTTTCTGGAAAACAAGCTGCCATGAAGTTTTTCAAATGTCATTTTCCAGTGCTGGAAGCACCGCAAACAAAAATTTGTATGCGGTAGTGGCAGAAAACTTTAAGATGAGTATTCCAAAATCTTGACAATGAAAACAAAACTGTCTGCAGGTGAGATACCATAGAGGCAAGTCAGGAAATAAGTTTTTGTTGGGTGAATCAACCCTTTAACTTTTCAATTTTTATTAAAACTAAATGCTATTTCCCAAAATCCCACACCATAAAATTTATAATTACGATAACTAATAAATGCAAATCTGCCGTGCTGAGACAGCAAACATTTCAAAGGAAATATCCGTGTGTTTGCATATCTAGTTGTAGCATGTCGTCAGTGTGTAATTGAGGATGCTGTTATCGTGGCAGTCAGAGCACTGAGAGCCATTAACAGGCCAGTCTTTTATGACATTCTGTATTATGGATGCCTTGTGCGTGCAGTTTCATCAGAGGCCATAAACATTGGCCCAGTCAGCAAACTCCACTCATTAAGAGACATTTAAATGTAATTATTTATTGATGCCTCTTATGATCTATTGTCCTGGCTGCACCAGTGTGGGTTTTTATTTTTCATGTCATGAGGCCTGGTTGCGGAGATTGCCGAGGTTAACGGCTGTCTTAACTGTTGCAGAGCTAATTAACGTGTCCTTTTGGCCATCTTCGAAAGGGCAAAGGGAGAGGATTGTCTGGGAAATAAAAATGGAGAAAATTATTTTTTTCGGGGTGCTTTTTAATAATATTTGAGGTTCTCTAACAAGCTGCAGTCTCTTATGGAAAAACTCCCCACTGGCTGTTTGCTCCTCCAACAACACCATGATCCAATGAAGGATGACGAAATTCACTCGCAATTCTTAAATAAGCTTGAGAGCTATGATGTTAAATAATTTCTACAAGCTGTGTATTGCTCAGAAATTCATGAAGGGTTTAAGAAATCAACACACATTTGACTAGTGTAACTACATTCGTAATAAATAGATGATTTCATGGACCATGTAAAGTTTTATTGGCCGTTTTACGAGAGACTTTGATAGAGCGCCAATGAAACCCTCCCATTTGACATTCGCTACAGCCAGGAAGATAAAGCTGTTGAACCGACACATTTTATGAAAGGCATTTTTGCTCGCTTAAGGTTTTATTAGAGTACAGAAAGGCTCACGCAGCCACGAAGGGCCGTGAACTGGAGCCGAGGAAAAGTCATTAAGAGTTCAAGAGGTATCGAGGGGATAAATAAAAACGCTTTCTTAGAAGAAGGGCTCATATTCCCACTCGCTGTCATGCCAAACCGACCCTTGACATTTCAGCAGGCAGTGGCACTGTGTGTGGACAATCTGTGCAGATAGCACCGTGAGATTGATTTTTATGGGTGCACTGTAGCTAATGATATGTATATATGCTGTCACTCCCTGTGAAGATTGCGCCTCTGTGGCTCGCAAAACCTGTAAGTCCAGGCCAGAAGCTCTGTGAGGCTGCACTGGAGCACAGTGGTGATTTGACCTAATGCTAACGTCAGCATGCTCAAAACGACCATGTTAATATGCTGATGTTTAGCAGGTATAGAGAGGTAAAGTCCTTCCCCTTCCGGTGGACCCCATGGGACCTTTTTTCTGAAAAAATATGTACGGTAGTCAACGGCGAGAGACAAATCATGTTTGATCCTTTTTGAATTGCGCCATGAATCACACATATGTTTGTCAATTTAATACATAATTTTGCAAGTCAAGAAAGTCACAGTTTAGTTCTTTCTCTTCCCGGCTGATAAAAAGACAGTCAGACCCGTTGCTGGTGTGAGTGCATCCCAGTACGAAACACACAGGCATCGTAGTTTCAGCGAGAGAGAGACGTCACTCTTGGGTGTGTAGTCTTTCTAATTACGTATTTTCACAATCTTATACTTCAACAGTTTTACAACAAAGTTATGTTTCAAATTGACAAACATATGTGTGATTCATGGTGCAATTCAAATGGGATCAAAAAAAGAGATTTGTCTTTTGCCGTTGACTACTGTTCATATTTTTTTCCAAAATTAGGTCCCGTGGTGGTCAACCTGAAGGGGTGGGACTTCGGCTCTCTATAAGGTTTACCAAGTTCACCATTTTAGTTTTGTGTGAATTAACCTTGCACGGCAGCTGGATTCTTTCGATGTCACATGAAAATCCATCTTGTCAGGCTTCAAATAAGGTGTTTGTATCAGGCAAGATCACAGACCAATCAGCATCCTGTGAGGCGCTACTGCAGCTACGGGTGTGGTTTAGGTGTTTGAGACCATAGCGTCTGGCGACACGGAGTTTTCGCCTAAAGTAAGTTTTCGCTATTGTTAGTTTGATTGACAGATGGTTCATGCATATTTCAATCTGGACCAAAGTGATAGACCGGTCGATAAACAGTGATGACAGTGCCATCCTTAGAGCCACGCTGCTAGCATACTGTAGCTATCAACAACATGAATGAATGAATGCAAAAGATGAACAAAAAATTTTGAATTTCTGTTGGTGTGGACTTCCTCCCACTTGATTGATATGCAGCTACTTAATTCCAGTATCACCAGTGGTAGTGATGGCCTCTATCTGCCAGAGGCACTGGAAGTTGCTACCAGCATAAGCTTCCTACTGTTCCTTAAAGGTGCTGGAGGTTTAGATCACCAAAGACCAAACAGCACCTGCCCGATCTAAAATTAGATAAGGCTGCAGGGACCTGCATGCCCTAATCTTCATTCCCACTTCTAACCGCTTGCAGTGTCTCCAGATGTATGACCACATCGCGTCATCAAAGAAAAATCTAGCAAAGCTAATCACAAACACGATAGGGGTGTGTATAAATGCTCGGCAGTGCATATTTCTGATAAATGGTCGGTCTTCATGAGGAGTGTTTTGAGCTTGTGTTGCACCTCAAGAGGATTACGACACAAAAGCACCTACGATTTCATATCTCCCACACACTCCCTGCACCTCCTCTTCTTGCTACTATACGTATGTCATACTGGTCACCAACAGTAGCAAGTCTATTTTTAGTCTCTTCTTCTCGCTCACTATCGCCGTGGCGTCTCTATCAAGGTTAAATAAGCAATCAAATCAATCAAAAAACGGGAGAAAAATACACTCAACCTGGTTGAAGACCTGCAATTTTTCAAAAAGAGCTCCACATCCACAGGCTATATATTACACAAACAATTTCTTATCTGACATTAAGCATGAATAGATGTGAGGTTGGGGGGCTCTCGTCAGGGATCAGAAGGGGTCTAGCTGATTATAGGCGGATCCAGAGGGATTGACCTGCCTCGGCAGATAAAAGAGGTTGGCAGTGCAGAGACAGGCTCCATCCATCAGACACAGAGGTGGCACGTCAGCCACTTTTTCACAGTACTGCAGGCTGACGGATGGCTCTGCCGCTGACATGAAGACATCTGAGGGGCTGTCATTACCAACGTTCCCCTGTAGCAAACTGGGGGGACAGCGGCTAATCAAAATCAATGGGAGCGGGCAGCCAGAGAGAGAAGCTGGACAGGCGGGCACTGAAGTTAACCTTGATATGCCGGGAAGTCACTCTAAAGTTTGTAGCCGGAGTTGTCTTTGCACACTGCTGAGTACTAGTACAGTAAATTTCCTTAACAGCCTGTCAATGCAAGCAAATCAAGACTTTAAGAAGAAACCCAAAGAGACCTTGTCCTAACAATGCTGCAGAATCAGTGGATTATTATGATTGTATAGATGCAGTTGTCGTGCAAGCTTAGCTGCATGGAAGCAAAATAATATGGATGTTATGTTGGAATTCTTTTTAATAAGGCAATCAGTGGTAGTGCGTGCCCATTTACCATCTGTAGAGTGTGTGGATCATTACATTACCATGCCAGGTTGTGTCATAAGTCTGAATAGAGACGTAGCCGTGCAAAATACCTCACGTGCGATGGTCTTAATGCACTGCATAATTGAGATGGATATGTTTTTAATGAGTGGGATCGTTTGGTTGCCGGCTCCAGTGATATTATTTGGAGAGAGAGCGAGGGAAGGGGAGAGCATGTAGCGCTAATAAGGATGCTGTGGCCGAAGGTTACCGTTAAAGCTCATATTTGTATTTCACTTGATTTCTGCGGCTGAGTCGGGGACCATTTTTTCTTCTTTTCTAATGGGGGATGGCAGTAATTGCGAGTCTAATGGAGGTTCACTCTCCAGCTAGTTAGCTCGGCAGCAGCGGCTCACTGCTCATTTATAGAGCTAAGGGAGGGCAAGGGGTGTTCTTAGTTAGAAATTGACATAAAGAGCTAATTTCACTGTACGCTGTTTGACAGAGAGCGAACCCTTCTTGTTATTGACAGAACTGGAAGCCCAGGAGCATTGCTCCCGCTTCTTTAGGGGCATGCACGCCGCTCCATTTGAGGATTAAAAGATAAACATAATTAATCCTCTTTGGTTCGATAAATTGCAATATTAATGTTGATGGTATCTCGCCCAACAACCCGCCGTCGTTAAAGAGTGTGAGCTGTTATACAGTATAATCAATGTATTGTGCGGAGCTGCTTGCAAAAACACCTCATTTTTTTTGTGGGGCGCCATAATTGTGACCTGCAGAGAAATGGCGGACCCACAACACACGGCCGTGGCCTGACCGATGGACCAGAGCGTCGAGTATGTCACAGGGCTTCATGTACCACAAGAGATATGGGAGTGTGACGGCTGCAGACCATTAGGATCCCACAGCTGGGAGAATAGCCTTCAGTCAAACATTTATCTCTGCTCGTAGGCACCACAGCTGAAAAGTCTTTGTTCGCCCTCAGTACCACTGATGGAAGTCATTCCTTTTCCATGTCCTCTGAAATCAATGTAAAGAATGATTCTGTCAACTCCTTTTCATCTCCTTCCATGTGATGGGGGGGAAAAAAAACACCCAGTTTCACCTTCCCATTTTTAAAATGATCCAATTTTCTTTAAAAACATTCAACCTCATTACAGATGCACACATCCTGTCACTTAATTTCCGAGCCATCAGATCTTCCTGCTCTCTCTCTCTCACAAACTACCCTTCAATTAGCTCCGTTATCAGGAGTCTGAGGCTTAACCTGAGATGGCGACCAGACGGACCTCGGCCATCATTTTTTTTACCAGACCTTGTTGCATTCGAGGATACCCCCTCCTCTCTCTGCTCTGACAGAAACGACACAAGGAAACGTTAGATTTAATTTAAGATGGGATCATATTATTTTGAAGTCCTTGGAGAAATAACACTTGTCCACAATGGAAATGTCATTGGTTTGCCCTTTATGTTTATGGATGGGAGGCCACGTTGTGAAGGTCTGTAACAGGGATGCTGTCACTGGGAGTTATTAGACGTGAGAGACTGCAAATAACAAGTGCTTTGTCCTCTGGAGGGTACACTGGGAATATGCATCATTATGTAGTTTGAATGGTGCTTTAAAAGATGACTCCGAAAGATGTACTTGAAATGACAGAAATCAACACAGTACTTATCCAACGTGTGATAGCATTCTGTTTATATTTTTGTGTTGCAACCATAGATTGTAAAGTGGACGTAGTCGCCGTGACATCACCCATTGGTTTTGTGGACTGCCGTTTTGAAGCCTTGGGTGTTTTTGGCTGTCGACATCTTGTTTTTTTTGCAACCAGAAGTGACACGAGAGAGTGGAGCGAAGTACAACCGAACACTGACTAAGACATAGTAGAGCTGCAACAATTAATCGATAAGTAGTCAACTATTAAATTAATCAACTATTTTGATAATTGATTCATTGGTTTGAGTCATTTTTTAAGGAAAAAAAAGACTAAATTATCTGATTCCACCTTCTTAAATGTGAATGTTTTGTAGTTTCTTTACTCTTCTGACAGTAAACTGAATATCTTTGAGTTGTGGAAAAAACAAGACAATGGGGGCGTCATCTTTGGCTTCGGGAAACACTGATCTACATTTTTCACCATTTTCTGACATTTTATAGACCAAACAACTTAAAAGAAAATTATCAACCGATTAACCACCATGGTTTTCAATAGTTTCAGCCCTAGACTATAGCCTAGATACTGATGAAGAGATGGTTGCCAGTCGTTCTCATAACACTGAGACATCCTGAGGTTCTTCTGCCAAATGGTTTCAAACGTGTTTTATATCTGTTGACAAGCTGTGCTGGAGACGCTAAAGGAAAACTGTTAGTAGAAATGTTGACAATAGTAGTTGATTGAACTATAAAATACCAGCATTGCACATTTGATTTGGGACAGATTTATTTGTAACAGGCTACCAGTGGAGCAAGATTTGGAGGCAAGTCTGGTGGAAATGTGGGTGTTTTTGTGTTCAGATATCAAAACTCCATCCCAGCTGTCTTGTTACAGAAGAAATGCTGGAGTGTATCAAGTTTTGTTTTGTAAAATTGTTCAGTGAAGTAGTACGCAACAACTGTATCCATGGGGACTCTGTTTTCATCTGTGCAGCAGTGCCTGGTCAGTATTGTTTCCTAGTCTGAAGTTGACAAAACTATCAGTAATTCTGATTAGGGCTGCCACTAATGATTATTTTCATTGTCAATTAATCTGTTGATTATTTTCTTGATTATAAAATGTTGATCGACCAAAGCCCAGGATGATGTCAAGTTTTTGAATATTACTACTCTACTGAAAAACTTTCCACAACAAAACTTGATCCATATCAGCACTTCTTCTGTGACAAGCCACCAAATCTTGCTCCGCTGGTAGCCAGCTGTTAAAAACAAACGTGTCCCAAATCAAATGCTTAGTGCCTGTATTTTGTAGTTTTGTGCTACACAAATAAAGTTTAATCGACTACTGTTGTCATCCTTTCTGCTAACAAGTTTCCTTTAGCGTCTCCTGCACAACTAGTCACCAGATATAAAACATTGAAACCTCATTGGACCTCAGGATGTCTGTGTTATGAGAACAACTGGCAACCATGTCTTAATCAAGGTCTGGGCTATGGTCTAGGGCTGCAACTAACAAGTATTTTCATTGACGATTAATTTGTTGATTATTTTCTTGATTAATCAATAAGTTGTTCAATAAATGGTGAAAAATGACCACTGTTTCCCAAGATGACGTGCTCAAATGTATTGTTTTGTTCACAACTCAAAGACCTTCAGGTTTCTCTCACAGAGGAGTAAAGAAAACAAAAAAATATTTACATTTAAGAAGCTGAAATCTGAGAATTTTTACCTTTTTTTTTCTTAAAAAATGAATCAAACTGATTCATCAATTATCAAAATAATTTATTTTACTAAGTTTAATTTAAGTTGACAACTAATCAATTGGTCATTGCATATCTAATTCTGATACAGAATATGATGAATAAAATCGTCATAGAGATTTTACTGAGAAGTTGTCATAGTCAGTAATAATGTATAAATAATCTTTCCACGCAAGATTGCAGAATCTGCATCCACGGTCCACTTGCCTGTTATTCATTTAATTTCAAATCTCATTTTCATGAGTGGGTCGGCCGGCTTGGAGGGCGGGTATCATTAGATATAAATTAGATTGCTGGGGGTTGCCATGGGTTGCCATGGAGGAGACCTATCTGTGGGGTTACCAGGCAGTGTGTGATGGTGCCGAGTGGGTGGACGAGCGGGAAGGTTAGAAGATATGGAGTTGATTACTTTGGGTTGCCATGGCTGAGGAGACTAATACAGCAATATCCAGCTGGTTTTCTTTGGCTGCAGCATCGCTGCATGAACGGGAGAGTGACGAGGATCTTAAAATGAGGATTAGATTGGTTTCATTTTCCAATAGTGCAAAAGCCATCTGCTAGCATGTGATGGCAAGTGAGCTTTTTGTCTGCTTTGTTTTGGTGTTCCTCCTTGATTTTCAATTGACCCCCTAGTTGGATGCATATTTGTACAATAATCTATTCGGCTAAATGAGATTCTCTCCCAGTCTCTCATTTTCTCCTTTTTTTGATTACCTCTCTGTTCTTACCCTCGTTCAAATACTTAATTTCATGCTGTTTTTCCCCCCTCTGCCTCTTCATGTTTACCTGCGGTGCCGTTCCCTCTGATTGTCTCTCCCAGCGGCTGATGAGAGCGCTGATTGGCTGGAGGTGGTCTCTGGGGGTGGGGTCAGGAGGGCTGCCACTGAGCCGTCCCGTCTCACTGTGTCACAGCAGCCTGCAATCAGGCGAGCAGGATGAGACGGCGCCTCCTTACTTGCTCACCACTGTCAAGGACCCCCAAACACACACACACACACACACACACACACACACACACACACACACGCTCCGTTTTTCATTTCCGAGGTGCTCGAACACACAGAGAAAAGTGGGATTGAGGTGGAAAGAGGGAACAGGGAGTGAAAAGAGTCAGACACAGCAAGATAGGCAGAGAAAGAAATCGTAAACAAGCACTTCAATAGAACATGATAGCACTGAGAAAATACACTCTGACAATGGGGAAAAAAGAGAATGGGTGAAAATGAGAAATATAAAAGGAAGTGGAGTGTGTGGAGTGCAGGAATATGAAATATTCGCCCGTCCTTTGAATAATATCTCACCTCATTGATGTCCAGTGAGATAATAGCTGCCAGGCAGGTGCAACAAAACACAGATGATAGCGTCTCATGTCCACAGCCGTGTAATTAAGCGATATCGCTGACAGATATGTATATAATATTATTACCGATGCCATCAAAGGCTGAGGCTTCATTTCCCTGAAGCGCAGAGGAAGCGAAACAAACATCAGCCATCCGTTTGATTTCCTCTCCTTTCTCCTGATCGACTGCGATCCCTTCGCAGGAAGAAAAGGGAGAGATGGAGCTCTTTATTATCCATCAGCCTAGGGAGCGCATTAACATAGGAAAACACAGGGTTATCTTCCAGAGCTTAGTTAATTGAAGTTAATCAGAGGCGGTGTTTCCGCATGTCGCAGTCGTTGCCGGGGTGGATTGGTCTTTGTTCCCTTCAAACACCTTTAAGGTTCTTAATTAACCATCCTGACACTCTGACATGGGACCTCTCCTCCAGATCGGCCTTGACAGTTAATTACTGTCTGGGAGGCGGAGGTACTACACTGCCACTGACCTGATCTGATAACACACCGCCAGAAGAATGAAAATACTGTAGCAGGGGCGTTTTTGTTCTCGCCCTCTTTTGATGAACTCCAGTGAAGTCTTACAAGCAGAATATTAGAATATGAGTACAGCATCCTGCAGCATACATCACTGTCCAGGGCTCAACACTTACTTTTAACAGTGGCTGCCAGGCTGGCCGTCAGGCATCGGCTTTTGGTTGCCGAAACTGAAAATACGGTTTAGTCACCTTATATTTTGAATAATTAAAGGACCAGTGTGTAACAATTAGGAGTATCTATTAGCAGAAATTGAATATAATATTAATAAGTATGTTTTCTTTATTTTATAATTTATTATAGTAACCAAACTAAACTCTTGGATAATTTTCCATCCAGCTCAAAGATGCCACAAATTTCCTTTTTGTTCTTCATTCAGGTTCATCTGGATCTTTGTCAGTTGAATCAATTTGTACATTCGTTTGTGGTGTTGGTTTGTCAAACTTTTTACCTCACAGCCAAACAACTTAATTTGCTTCACCATTGTCTCTAAAAGCACCAACACACATGCAGCATTGTCCGGTTACAATTCTAACTGTAACAGCAATATTGAAATATCACTAATGCAACAAATATTTAAAAAATATTTATTTCAGGATGCATGTTTTTCTGTTTGCTGACAATATTTTTTTTCATATGTTAAAAAGTCCAAAAGGCCAAGAATTGGTTGCTAGTTTCGCAAAATGGTTGCCAGTGGCAACCTGGCAACTGTTACTGTCTAGCCCTATGATCTGTACTTTTTTCTTACTTGTGTAAATTCAGATTTTGACACATGATTAAGTCACTTCGTTAGTTTATGCAGGATGGACGCTGTACGGATTAAGCACGTTTTTTTAAACCCAGATTTGGTTGCCCCTGAGTAATTTTAGAATTCGTTATCAACATCAGAAATAGTCTGTCTTGCAGTTTGAGCAGTTCTATCGTCCGATTTCCATCATGGCAAATTGTAGTGAGGTTGTTTTAATATTATTTGAGCAGTAATCAACATTGTTAAGGACATGGTCATCTTGTTTGAATAAACTTTACTGGAAGTGTCAGAGGTTCTGTGTTCACATTTATTGTGAGCACCACGTCGTGACCTGTCGATTGATCCGTAAAGTGTGAGCATCAAGGTTGAACGTTTTGGCTGTGCATAAAGACTGATCCAAACATGTAGTGCGAGAGAAAACTATACAAGATGAATGTGTACATACGCATAGTGTCTATAGCGCTGCAGGCCTCGCTACAGATGTATGCTCCCCCGGCCTCAGATGAAATGCTGCAGTAGCGTCTCTTCTTTCTTTTGCATGCCTCCCCTATGCTTCTTCTCCCACAATCCTTTGCGATTGTACAGCATTCCCAGTGGGATTTCAGGGATGTTACACAATTCCCTGAAGTCTACTCCAGAAGGTAAAGTCAGGGAATTTAAATAGGTTATCTACAGAAGTACAGGCTAATAAATAGGGATTCAATAAATGGGTCACTTTATAGAAATGCTGCATGCATTAATGTAGGTACTATACTGGGAAAGGTTTTTAATGGCTTCATGATAAGGTTCTACTTATCAATTTTTTATTGGCAATGCTGTGACAACTTTCCTTTTCTTTTCCTGCCATTGATTTATTTCCCAGTGCAGAGATATCTAGCAAGATGGATAGTATGAAGAACTTGTTTCGTCTTATAGGCCACGCACACTTTGGTCTCACAATAAAGTCGTTCTTCATACTACAAGAGTTGCTGGATTCACCGTGGTAATGAACAAAAAACAGACATTTATTCCCCTTTGTGACTACTCTGAGAGTAACATAAACCAGGAATCACTCCAAACCTCTGGTCATGGAAGCGCTCCGACTTACATTTAAAGTCATAGACTTGGACATTTAGGCCCCAGAAGGGCCGCTGACTGTCTACAAGGATAAACAACAATTCATCATCTCTGTTTTCTTACAAAAAAAGGGAGAATAGAGTGTCCCTGACCTGATGTGGCTTTACGACTACAATTGAGTTAAGAATCCTTTACTAATCCTCCCGCACAGTTTATTCAGCAAATGTTGTTAAAAACTGCGCCGTATGCTTAATAAACCACGGACGCTGTGTTTTATTACCACGCGTTAGATCTGCAGGTCAGCAAATAGACCTAATGGTGCACAAAATCAACATAAAACAGGGACCATATGCAGTGTCCTGTGCCTGGATGTTTATGAGCCCTGAGCTGGCGATACAGTAAATCACCCCTTATAATCAGGGCCATTGCCATTGGTCGTGTATAAGATGAGTTATATGAGCTATATTCCTCATATCGCTCGGCTGTCATCCCCTTCATTCAGCCTCCTCTCACAAACCAATGCGAGGCTATCAGCGGCGACCTTGCCACTGCACCCCAGCTCCAGGTGGAAGTGATAGATACTCTCTCTCCATGAGAGCCGCGTCTTTTTGTATAAGAAAAGCCATATTGATTCATGAGCCAATAAATACAGACACAAGAGGCTACTCCTCCCCCTCTATTTGGGCGCCTCTTCTCTTTTTTTTCTTTTTTTCTTATTGTCCAATCAGAGTGGAAAACAGCAGTAAAGTTCTCGTCCTTATCGGAGGATCAGCACCATGCCAGCCAGGCTTGATGGCAGAAACAATGGAGGGTCAGCGGAAGGTGGTGCACCAGCCACTGATGTCGGCGTCTTATCGAGGCGTGCTCCATCAGTGGCTGCCAATCAGGGGGCTCTCAGGCCACCCGCAGAAAGAATGGGCCTCAGCATTGTGTTTGTGAGATAACCAGACAAACCCGGCTTCTCCTTCCTGAAGGCTCCCTCCGCTGAATGGATTAAATATCGATCATGACAATCCTGAAAATGGAGTTATTATTTTCTCCATGTATCATTATAGAGGTCTCTGCTACCTGTTCCATCTGGTGGATGGACACTTGTGGCAAATTTATATTAGTGTCTGTTGAAAATAAATAGCTGGTTTACCTGCAGACTTTCTGCTTTTATATTAGTCTCATTGATTTTAACTCTAAAGTCTCTTATTTATAGTGCGTCATTCAACCAGTTTTGTAAATACAAATTTCAACCGATTATGCCATCATTAGTTTGTGAACAACCTCACCCTTCATCCATCTGATCTTATTTAAACTTACAATATAAAACAAGTGGCAAAAGGTCTTAGCGATGCATAATTGGGGTTCTTTTGAACTCACATAAGTGAAGGAATTGCTCCTGTCCTTCATCCACCAATACTCTGTCTACCAGTACGCCAATAACCGTTGGTGATAGTTGTTAGTGGAAGTGAATGGTCCTCAGTCTATAACATAATGCATACTCACATCCAGCGCGTCTTGGTGACTTTTAATGCTTGAATAAAAGATTCAGTGAATCTGAATAAAGACAGTAAGTGGACCTTGAGTACATATGACCCCAAGGGCAAGAAGCTGCATATAACTAGATGACACACATATTTAAATACTGTGACATGTAACATTTATTCCAAAGTATGCTATGCCAGTAGTAATCTTCAATGCAGTCCTGCATTTATCCTATACATAACTGTCATAATCAGTTTTAATAGATAGAATAGATTCATTAGATAGATCATTATGAAACACTGAAAAATGCCCAACACAGCTTTGCAGAGCTTCAGATGTCTTGTTTTGTTCCACCAAAAGTCCAAAACCCCCAAAATATTAATTTTACTACGATATATAACAAAGACAAGCAGCAGATCCTCTCATCTGAGATGTTTCAATTAGGGCGGTGATAATGATTGGTTCAAACAGCATGATATGCGGCATCAGCGGTGTCTGATTTGTTTATGCATTTATCCTGATTTTAATGCTATATAAATAAGCTGTATTGTTTAGACTATGATTAGGTGCAGTATATTGTTGCTTTCTAAATGACTAAGATGACACAGTTTTAAAGCTGTTTAAATACTACACAGAAGGGCAATGAGGCGCAGTGGGAAGATGCTTTGTTTGAGTTTGGTTGCTATGATACGGAATATCAGTGGGAGTTAAAATGATGGCACAAAGTAGAGTGCTTGCTCTGGATGAAGGGAAGGCAGAAGGACGGACACTGCAGGGCCATTGTTGTTGTTGGTCAGCACTTATAAGATGTTACGGTTTGTCTTTGTGGTATTTGTCCCGCAACTTCTCCACTGTTAGTGCAGCGTTTCACCCAAAGTTGTTTCAAATCTCATCGACCAGAAAAAAACAGCAAACATGGAGCGCTCAGTGCAGAATACACACTCAGCATCTCGGTAAACAGCTGGACGAAAAAAAAGAAGAGAAAAACGTCAACATAGCATAGCATGGCTTGTCAATATCGCGGTATTGCTATATTGTGGTTATTGCAACAGCCCTAGATGGAATCAGAGATTATCTGGCATTATTTCACTGTTCTTGCTTGAAATATCTCTGAAATGGTTAATGGATTGTCAAATTTGTGTCTGATTATTCTTTCATCACCTAATGGTTTCAGCTCTAGTAATTCCTTCCTTCAAAATATCCACTTCCTGTCAGCCTGTCTCGTCTTTTTCTTCTTCAGTCATCGATTTCCTACATTTCTCAGAATGCCAATAGCAAAAATTGTGTGAACTCGTTGCATTAAAGCGGTTTTTCAGTGCCATTACTTCTTAAGTGTTATTATATAGTAAGGTACACAAACTGGCACATTAACTGTGGCTGTATCGGCCCTCCTGATGTTGTCTGAAGCAACAGAGGACCACTAGATGTTACATGGTGTAAAGCGAAGTGGGTTGCATGTTCTTCAGGATTGTATGGTGCTGTTTGGTTCCACCACTTCACCAGTTAGCTAAAGTATGCACACGTATGCCATTACCACAGCAACCACTACGGATCCACTAGGTTAGTCATGCAACAAAAGGCAATTTAGGCTGTACAGCCGCTCCTGAACATCAACTTTGACAAACAAATGAACTAAGATGGAGATGGAGATTTTCCTTCATACATTTTTTATAATATCATAAATCTTGATTTGGAATACTTTCACCAATTCACAGTCCAGATGCCGTATAACCAAGCAGAAACATGGAAAATTGCATTTTGCTGTTTAGCATACGATCTCTTTGTGAAATGCCGGGTGGAGTTTCATGGTGCTTTAATAGCTCCATGGTCCCGGACACACTATTGATTTCTAGAGCATTTCTCATCAAATAATAAAATACGCCTGGCGTGTCATACAGTACATTACATTCCTCATGTCCTTATAGTGACCTTTGATTGCAGACACGATCGCTGAGAGTAGCTGTACCTGAATGTCACATTGATCAGGATTGGATGTCGTTGCTTAGCATGTTTGCCCGGTGCTGCTTATTGGTGAAATAAGGCGGTGTCACTGACTGTCAGGGACAGCCGTCCGTCATGATTAGTATTCTTGCAGTTTCATCACAAAAGGATGGAAGCATGTTGAGCTTAGATATACTGTATATTATATGTGCCTGGCCAATTCATAACCTGCTGAGTAAGAAATATCACAGGTGTCTTTTCCACCAACCTTGAGCCAAGTGTTCACTCCAAATGTAAAAGTGCCTGACTGAATGACTGAATATGTTTCCTTAGTATGTGTTTTATTTGATTTTATCTCCAGTGATTTATTTAAAGGTGCTAAATTTGATATCTAGAGCATTAATAAAACTGTGTAAATATAAAGCTATAGGGGAGTAATGTCTACCTGAGCAAAGAATGAAGTCACTCTCCCTCTGTGTGTGTTGTAGTCCGAGCTTCTCTGTGCTTTGTTGACGTCGCCAGGCCAGGCTGCACATGCTTTTAGTGTTTGTTCGTGCACGTGAGCGTGCCTCACTGGCTCGCTCACGGCCGCCGCTCTGCACTGCTCTCATACAGCGGTTACAGCTGATAACGCCGCCCCGACAGATGGCGCCATCGCGGAAGCGTATCACCAACGTTCTCATCCCAACTCGTCATATACTGACGCTTTGTCAGACCCCTTGACGGCAGTTTTCGGTCGCTGTAAACATGTGCTTGATTTTGTGACTTATACAAAAACACTTGCTTAGGTTCAGGTAATAAAACCACTATGCTTAGGTTTGGGAAAAAACAACATGGTTGGGCTTAAAACTACTACGTTTGTACAGTGAAAATGACACTGAATGTTGTAAAGGAACAGCTGATTGTAACGTGCAGGAAATGAACAGCAGTCTCCTGGATGAACGCCTGGTGTTTGTTGGACCCATCCACCTCCCCTCCCGTAAGCCCGGTGGGTCTCTTTCGCTCTTTAAACTACATCACCACAGCGAGTTTAATATTGACGCGGATTGGTTTACATTGTAGTAAATTGAAAGCCTGGCACATCTCATACAGACGCTAAAGGATGCCTCTGTGCGTCGGTATCTAGCGCCGACAGCCGTGACAAAGCGCTGGTATTTGACACCCTGGGAATGAGAACAGGCTGGTAGCACCCACCCTCTGGTTCCACCCAGGTGAGCACTGTCATCTCTGTCAGTACTTTCGCCGTTGTTGGCACTGTTAGCACCGTTAGCTGCAAGCCGCCGACTCGCTGTCACCATGTTGAGAGCTGTTAAGACGCTATAGAAATGCTCCCAATCCCATATTTAGCACCTTTTAAGGAACAGTAGCACTTTTCACTTTGCAGTTGATCACATTTAGCTGTCATGGGTGCATATGTTAATAATACAAATGCAGTATTTGTTTAATTCTTGCATTAATTCTTGTTTTATTGGTCCTGCTGCACACTGCAATGTGGATTTAATGTAGAATATTGAAAATTGCCATATATTCGTCTTTTCATTAGAAAAAAAAAAAAAATGGATTTTCCTATAGTGGAATCGTTCACCAATTTATCCTAATGATATCGCCTGTCGTTATCTTAACCGGGTGACTGTAACGTTCCATGTCTGTGGTGGTTTCAAAATCGAATTATGGCTTAACTGCAGCTAACCCCAACACAACAGGAGCATATCCAATCACATTTGTGTGAAAAATGAGACGGGCCATATTTTCAATTACATTTCAGCATAAAGGGATTGTTAATCCTGTCTCCCGTGCTGCCAGAAGCCGTTAATGAATTTGCTTATCCTCCAAGATACTGATGTGACTTTCCTCCGCGTGTGGAAAAAAAAAATAGAAAGTAGTCTTTTTCTTTGTCCTCCTCACACAATACTGTGTCTGACTGTAATGGATGCAAATCTATTCACAGCAAGGTTAAACAGTTTGTTTTGCTGAAGCTGCCGCTCTGTTTATGTACAAAGTTGAATCAGATGATCTCATAAAGCCTCGAGCCATGATTTGCAGAGCGCCGTAGCCTCCTTTTCTGCCGGCTTTGTCTGCTTAGTGATTTATTGGATTGAAGATATTTTCTCATTCAGAAATATATTTTCCCAGCTTTTACAACAAAGAGCACAAGAGCTGGGACAGGTGGATAAAAGGGTTTTCTCTGGTATTTGTTGTTATGAGTTTAGAAACTCCCCCAACATTTCCCCCTGTGATGGTGAGAAGCTGCAAAGCTGGCAAAGCTGTTCTGCATTCACAAACCTTTGTGTGAAATAAAAAGTATTGCAATTATTTTCATTATCAATTAATCTATTGATAGAATAGAATTGAATAGAATTTTAAATAACTGATTTGATAGTTGTTCTTTAAAATATCGAAGACATAGTGACAAAAGCCAAAGGTGACATTTTTAAATCTTGTGTTTTGTCCAACAAGCAATACAAAGCCTAAAGATATTGAGTTCAAAATGATATCAAATAGAGAAAAAACGCTTCACATTTGAGAGGCTTTAACAGAATTTTGTATTTATTTTTTTGCTTAAAGGAACAGTGTAACATTTCGAGGGGATCTATTAGCAGAAATGGAATATAAAATTCATGAATTTTATTTTCTTTAGTGTATAATCACCTTGAAACTAAGAATCATTGTGTTTTCGTTAGCTTAGAATGAGCCCTTCATATCGACATAGGGAGCGGGTCCTCTACATGGAGTCTACAGTAGCCCTGAACGGACAAACCAAACACTGGTTCTAGAGAGAGACTTTTGCGTTTTTACGTTACCTGAAGCCACCGTAGTTCTCTGACAAGTTGTGAAACTGTGGTAACGTGAGCCGCAGAGTGTTAAACCGTGGTACCGCCAGCCGCGGTCTGACATCCATTGCTCCTGAAGTAGTGTTATCATGGTAAGGATGGCCTCTGAGCAAGGTGAACGGTGTTACCACGGTTTTGCACTTTTGCAAAAATGCTGTCACAAGTTCTGAGAGCCCAATGTGACATTTTCAAATCCCTAGTTTTGTCCATCCAGCAATACAAATCCCAAAGATATTCTGTTTGAAATGATATAAAACAGAGAAAAAACACTTTACATTTGAGAGGCTCAATAAATCTTAAAATTTTTTGCTGCAATGATTAATCAAAACTGCAGATTATATTGATTTACTAATTGATTAATCACTTGTTTCAGCTCTAAAATTTATTTCATCCTTTAAAACTCATAAGTTTTACTACTGTCAGACTGTCCAACCAGTCAACGCTTTCCACGACATTTTCACTCAGACTTCAAAAATACAAAACACTTTTTACTTGGGCTGTCCCCTCTTAGTCAATCAATCGATTAATTGGTCGTTTGGTCTCAGTCAACTAAGATTTCTTTAGTTATTTAGTTTTTTTTAATGCTTTTTTCATGATGAATGACTTATTTCCAAGAAACTTATGATTACATTTCTGGTAAACACAAGATTTAAAGACAGTGGTACTTTTGTGTGATTCTCTATGGAGAAAC
Source organism: Sebastes fasciatus (assembly GCF_043250625.1). Taxonomy (NCBI): domain Eukaryota; kingdom Metazoa; phylum Chordata; class Actinopteri; order Perciformes; family Sebastidae; genus Sebastes; species Sebastes fasciatus. The sequence continues at coordinate 17,502,726 of NC_133798.1, read as the reverse complement.
TCAGTTTCAGCCCTCATTTTTCCATGGGGGGCAAATCTATTTGGTTTTTGGACCATAAATGAAAAACGTTTTCCACCATTACTCAAACTCTTCAAGAACATAACAGCCAAATGGACAATAAAACAGCTGGTTTTGTGTTTAATTTGAGTCCGAGGCAGCTGATGCACCAACTGCTCGGAGGCACCAGGTCTGGTTCACATTAGGAAGCAGGTCTGGTCCATCCGAGGCCTGAACCAGTCAACAGTTAGCTTGGTGATGGATGGTGTATTAATGCTCTCAGTCCCTCTGTGTTGTCACTGTGCATTACACAAATTAGGGCAAACAAATGCCCGCCCCCCTCAGTCTACCCACCTCCCACACACACTATTCACACGTTTTCCCCACGCCACCTTGCTCTGCCCCTGCTAATATTGCTAACAGGCTTGATGTGTTTGTGTGTGTGTTACCTTGTTGTTACCTTGATGGTGAGCTAAGTTCCATTGAATTAACTCAGATGGATGTACAGACGCATTACATCATCACATCTGGCTTACATCACCAGCTCCTAACATTTCCTTTAAATGACAAACGGGATTTTCAACGCAAGTCCCGTCCGCTCTACGTTCCCCTTTGTTGTCCTCTCTTCTACACGAGGGCGACTAATTCTGAGATCTGTGATATCGATGGATAAGATGAGTCGTATGTATGCTAAAGGTTTTCTACTGTGGGCGTTCTTTCACAGTCTGGTGTGTAGTTAGTGTGGGCGTTTGTGTGGGTTGTCTGTCTGAGCATCATGCATGTGCATAAAGACACACACAGACACACACACACACACACACACACACACACACACACACACACACACACAGAGGTGACACGGTCACCGTCATTAGACCTTCACAGGCATCTGCTCATGCCTGCAACGTGATGTGATCCTTCACCTTCTACATGACAGTTGGCCATTTAGCACTAAATTTATGCCGCCCATGCCCTTTATCAATGCATTCTGAGGAGGGGGGGCAGATAGAGGGCGTCACTCAGCGGCCTAGCTTTGATTTGTGTTACTGCTTTTACTCAACCAGACATGGTAATGACACACTGGGCTTCTGAGAAGCTCTGATGGATGCCGAGCCCGAGTAATGCGGATACTATGTATGTACATTAGCTAACAACCGGATACACACTGGCAGTGGAAGGAGAACTCTTTCCACAATATAACCGCCATGCTAATCTCAAAAAATAGCTTGGCTGAGATCATACCTGATGCCTACTAGTGTTTTCACGATACTGACATTTCTAACCACGATACAATACCTTTAAAAATATCTATATTAAATTCCATTTTCAATATCACCGGGAGAGACACAACATTAAGGGCATAACATTTTCGATTTTTATTAAAACAAACAGCGGTGTTTGTGTGTGAGGCACTGTGTTTTTTTGGGGTTGTATGTACATACATACCGTTCACGTGAACGTGATATCTCAGGAAAGCCTTGAGCGAATATGCTCAAATTTGGCACGAACGTCCTGATTAGGTTTTGGAGGTCAAAGGTCAAGTTCACTGTGACCTCATAAAACACGTTTTTGTCCATAACAAAGAATTCATATGCTTATGACAATTTCACACAAATGTCTAACAGTATAAAATGATGAAGTGATGACATTTTGGACAGACATGAATGTAAACTGCAGCTTGACTGGTTGGCGGAGGCATACAACCACGAGGTGGTAATTCTAGTCAGTTATTTCATAACAAGTATCCCTAAACTTGTTTTTAAAGCTTTTTTTTTTTTAAGTTGTGAACATGATAAGCTAAATACTGAGCAGGACATTTTACAGTTAAAAAATGGCTGATGGCATCACTGTTTATAAATTACCTCTATATCTTTGACATTTCTGTCCCGCAATTTCCATTGGCCAACATATAAACCGATACTGATGAATCAACGATGAGCTAATATTGGCCGGGCTGTAAAGTGAAAATAGAATATCTGCAAACCTTAAAAATCTCCAATTTTAAAGCAGTAATTTGACATTTTGGGAAATATTCATATTCACTTTCTTGTTGTGAGGTAACTAAGACACCACTGTCATGTCTGTGCTTCAAGTATTGAGGTAGAGCCAGGGAGACATTTAGCTTAGCTTAGATTAAAGACTGCTAGCCTGGCTCTAACCAAAGTTAAAAAATACGCCCACCAGCACCTCTAGAGAAATAACACTGTATCTCGTACAGTATGTTTAATCCACACACAAACAGAAATGTAAAATAAAGTGGTTTTACATGAAGTGCTGTAACTGTTTCTTGCTGCGTGTCAAGAAATAGTTTCTTCACTCGTATAAAACGACAAACTGTGATTTCTATTTGTGTACGGATTAAACAAACTGGCTATTAACGTGTTAATTGCTGAGCATCTGAGGTGCTAGTAGGCATTAGTTTTAAACTTTGGAGAGATCCAGGCTAGCTATTCATTTAAAGTAAAGAGAGGTTCAGATAACTTTTGGAAAATTAAACAGTCTTATCAGACGCCAAAGCACTGCACAGTGGTTTACAATTATAGATTTATAATCATACATATTTTTCAGCTTTTGGTTCAGGACCCATTCATTTATTATATTGTATTCTTTGTTAAGACCAAAGAGGGGACATGTAGCGATAGACTGTATATAACAAGTGGACATTTAATGCTTATCTGATGCCAAAGCACTGCCCAGCGGTTTGTAATTATAGATTTATAATTACATCAGACTCTGGAGGCTATCATGGTGAATATCAGTTTATTCTCTCCCCTCTCATGACTAAGGTCCTCTGCATTGTGAGAGCTCTCAATGAAATGACTGCACTGCTGATGACGGTATGAACTTGCAAATTTCCCCATTGTGGGACTAATAAAGGAATATCTTATCTTATCTTATTTTAACTCAGCCGGAGTTGTAGGTGAAGTTCAACGGAGGTTCAGAGTCACTATGTTGCTCATTCCTTCTGGCAGTTTTTCTCTATTAGTATATTTGCTTATCCAGTTTAACTGTAGTGAGACACATGGTGACAGCCGTTATCCTTGTGGATGAGCTTGTCTGGATTTGATTTGCTTCTTTGGGAATTAAAGTCTGATCATTATTCAGGGAAAGTGCTGCTTTGATAGGATTCACAGATGACAAAGTAAAAGAAACAAACACCTGATGAGGCTGTATTATTTTGTTATCAGCCTGTTGAGACAAAGCTGTGCATTTTCTCAAAGACTTCGACGTCTGAACAGACACTTTTTAAATTTCCCTGGTGGCTGGAGAGACTTCCAAACATTCAGAAAAAGGCTGTGAATAATATTATAGGCTGCCTACGTAGAGAAGGTCACCTCTCTAGTTTGATGCCCTCTGAGCTCTTCACTTCACTTGACCGTAAAGGGTCAGAACACACTTCACTGGCGTGGTATCTAAACATGCAGATAAAAAGTGGTGGAGGAAGTATTCAGATCCTTTACTGAAGTAAAAGTATCTTTACCACACTCTGAAAATACTCCATTACAAATCGTTCTTGTCCTACACTGGGAATGTTACTCATTTAAAAGTATTTAAGTATTATGAGGAAAATGTACTATAGGGCTGCAACTGACAATTATTTAATTACGGATTAATCTGCTGATTACTTTCTTGATCAATCCATTAATGGTTTGGTTTGTAAAACATAAGAAAATATTGAGAAACTCCCAGCACTCAAAGTGACATCTTCAAATAGTTTTGTCTAACCAACGGTCTACAGTCCAAACCTCAAAATTCATCAGTTATCAAAACTGTTCTACATATGTTTTGCTCGTTGAATTTTAATTTGTAAAGTAAATAGTAACTGTAGCTGTCAGATAAATATAGTGGAGTAACAAGTACAATATTTCCCTCCAATGTAGTGGAGTAGAAGTGTTAGAATAATAGATAGATAGTTAATAGAAATACTCATGTAAAGTACATATAATTTGTGCCATACTTGAGTAAATGTACTTAATTTCTTTCTACCACTAGAGACAGTAAACAAAACTATTTCCATTAGACTGAAATATCTTCAGCTTTTCTTTGCCCAGTTCTCTCTCAGCAGAATCTCATTCATAAAACTGATGAATTTCCAAAATCGGGTGTTTTTAAATTTTAAGGGTGCTCCGATCGGCCAGTGATCATTATAGGCCGATATTTGTTCTAAATAGTTTGATCGCTGCTGGTCTCTATAGAGGTCGATCAGATGAGTCTGTCCGAAAACAAAACAAAACATGCAAGACAATTTCTCTATGCGCCGCTAAAATGGCTTTTTGTGTGTCTCTTTAAGAGAACGAGTGGGATATGTTGGACATATTGCCCGCCAATAAATCAACAGTTGTCAATTCATGATCATTTCTCATCTCCTTAATTTTAATACTTAATGTTATTAAGAATAGTTAAATCAATAATTAAAAAATGCTACACGCTAAATAGAAGGCTTCAAATGGAGCCTGTGATTAGTATCGACCGATGATGGCATCCAGCAATCGGAGATCGGCCCCAAATATCTTGATTGAAGCACCTTAGTAGCAAATATGCTTTGTATCAAGGGGATCCTCATTAGAAGACATTTAGGCACATGCTGTCCTCCAGTGTTATTGTTAGTAGCTTGCTTTTTGCATAAATTAATTCCTTAAATATCAGTTTTATAATGCTATGATAATGTGTTCTAATTAACCAAGCCACATAAAAGCTGTACTGTCATATGGTAATGAGCTCCATCGTGTGTCTCTTATGCCACATAAAGTAGAGCTGTAGTGGACTAAAACACTTGATTCTTCATGCATTTTTGTTTATAACCACCCTGAGTTTATGACATAGCAGAGGTGTCTCCTGTTATGTTTCCCAAGTTTCATCTAGCACATGTTGAAAATTATGCCTAACTTTCAAAGGCAGCCTTTAAAGGTTGAGGGAGGTAATGTCACGTAAACCTGTCCTTCCCTTTCTTCTCCTCCAGCCTGTCTGTTTGGAGCCCTCTTCACCTCTCGTGTCTCATCTGAGGGGAAGAAAGTGTGAATGGTAATAGAGACTGACTATCATTGCAGGCTAACGCTGCCATTACCCAACCTCTGATAGATGAAGCCATTGGAGGGTGTTATCAGAGCCAGCTGTGAGGGCTGAGCTATGCATTATACATGGGCAGTAACCCTGACACTGTGCAGACACACACAGAATCACAGATATGTGTGGCACGCAGACTGTGAGGCCAGTTATGAGCACATATCTGAATATTCACACACTTCAATCCTGCAGACAGTGACTCACAAGCTATAAAAGCACAATGATACAGTCAAGATATTGTTTGAATGCTAGACCTGATGGAAGATACAGTATTGAATGTGGCATCATCTTTGGTATCAGACATATTTTTCAGCCGTGGGTTCAGGACCCATTGTTTCATTTATTGTACCGTACCCTTTTATAAGAGCAGAGAGGAGGCAAATAGCCATGGACTGTATAAGAATTTGATGTAGTCACCCTGACGTCATCCATTGGTTTTTGAAACCTTGAGTTTGGCATTTTGGGCCGTTTTTGTAACCAGAAGTGACAAGAGAGGATGGAGCTAAGTACAACCAAACGCTGAATGAAACATTTTTAGGCGCCCAAAATGTTATAATTAATGTGGTAGCGACCTGGTAGCCACAAGGTTGCCACGCCCTAAAGCATACGATGCTTTATGGTCTATTTTATTTCATAAAATAGGGACCATAATTTACTAAATGAACATCATGCTGTATTGAAGAAGACTTGAAACTAGCAATTGAGAACATAAACTCATGTTTACAATGTTTACTGAGGTAATAAATCAAGTGAGAAGTAGGATCATTTTCTCATAGACTTCTATACAATCAGACTTCTTTTAGCAACCAGAGGAGTCGCCCCCTGCTGGCTGTTAGAAATAATGCAAGTTTGAGCACTTTGGCATTGCCTTCACTTTTCAGACCCGGAGCATGGTGCCTGCAGATAGCATGAACATACATTGCCTATATTTGGTCTAGGGATGCTAATTTTGAACTTTTTTTTAACCTATAACTGACCCTCGCTCTAGCATTGCCAGTGGCTTCCTGCCACACACATACGGTCTGTCAGCGCGGCGTAACATTAGCAAGTGTCCGACAGACCGTGTGTGTGTGGCGGCGGTGAGTGTGTGTACAGTTTATTTGTTTGTGATTAAATGCTACGAGGCTGCAACTCCTCCGCTCAAGACTGGAGCTAACTTCCTGTATCTGCAACACTGGCTCAGACTCTCTATAGGTGGACCAGCTTTTCTCCTTAAAGTGACGAGCTGCTTCTCTGAGTTTTGCTCAGATTTTTAATTTATTATTAATATTTCTTTTAACCGTTTAACCGATAGCGTTAATCGGTTAAAATGCTTAATGTTGGTTAATTGTTAAACGGTTAAATATTAACATCCCTAATTTGATCCAAATCATGAGCAAGTGCTTAAGTGGGTTTGTAAGAATTTTGGGATCAACTGTGTTCATTGGCCAGAAAAGGCTGAAAAATCCTACTCGCTAGACTACCTAGACTTTTAAAACAAAAGCAGTGGGCTGACTTTCTGATGGAAAAAATGCATTTAATTGTGGAGAGAAGTTGATGATAAATGAGTGACCATACTTCCTATTCAAATATCCTATAAGTATAGCAGAGCAGCGGGAATATGTGCCACCTGTGTTTTTCCTACTATGATGATTCAAAATGTGTGCTTTGATAAAGGCTTATTGTGACCAAGATTTGCTGAACAGTACATGGTCAAAACTCTCAAATGGACAAACTGTGTAAAGGTGACATTGTTTATAAACGATTGTACCTCAAGCATATCTTTGCTGAGTTTGTAATGCGATTTCTTGTTGCATATTGCCGACATGCAGCATACGACAACGCAAACGTGTGCGATAAGCTGAACTTGTCCCATAATGGTCAGGCTTGAGTAAGAATGATGCATCACTGCAATATCACACCTAACTCTGTTGTTGCTGAAGGAGTACATTTCTACATGGCCACAGCATATTTCTTCAAGTGGATACTTGCTACTCAGATGATGTGAAGTGTAAATAGTGAGTCTAGTCTCCACTGGTCTGCTAGTTCCTACATACAGTACCAATCCAATAAAGCTCTTTTGGGATGAGGTGGTACAGGATGTAGTATGAATGTTCCACCAGGAAAAAAAAGGAATAATTAAGTCAGCATTTAGGATTTTAACATGCCATGTTGAATATAGGCCTGGGCAGTATGACAATATATATCATAAAAACAATATAAAAAGGTCTATAGTATATACTGGATTTTTCTACATCGTTTCTATCGCAATTTAGGCTTGGCCTATATTTTTTCTTTATAATTTCTCCATGTTATTTCATATAAACAGTTTACTGAATTACCAGAAAAAATGCTAAATCGTGACATCGTTATAGAGAAATGAAATGATATCGTGATAGAAGATTTAGGCCATATCTCCCAGCCCTAGTTGAATATACTGTACAGTATATCTTGAAGAATTCAGGCACAAAGGCAAAATGGTTGCCTGTTGTTGTATGGTTGTACTTGATAATGTGAGCAGACTTTCAGGTAAATTTGGTGCTGGTTGGTTTTGATAGGCCGCTCCCTGTGTTATCTGCACCTTCACAAACATTCGATGAAAGCATATAAAAATGCATACATGCACAGACTGAAATAATTAAATTGTGACTGATATGGTGTATTTAATAAACTCATCGAATTAAATATTGTTGCCAAAAATAAGAGTGATTTGAAAACCAGGTTTCCTGGAGGTATTTTTTTTATAAAGCACTCAAATTAACAGTTGAAATGTCAGAATTTCCTACGTGTAAAAAATTGACACACTCCGTTTTCCATCTCCACGTTTTGAGTACTCCCCGCTGAGAGCTCTCAACCTCCAATCCTGCTTCTAAAGGCTGGAGTGGTGAACTGGGAAGAGTGATATTCAAATCAAAGCTGCCTGAGCGTAATATGGAAATGAAGTCTAGTCATTGACAGGAATTCATAACCAGGCTGACGTATCACACACTCAGTGATATCCAGTGAATCTTGCAGCATGGGAACACATGGGCAACGGATGATTGGGAACAGTTAATCAAATGTCACAGTATGCCTCCAGTGAGTAGTGCATGTGTTGAAATAGCTGTACTCGAAGCAATGGTGGTATTTGCTTTTCTTTTTTAAACATTTAAGCAATGGAGATTGTGACAATAATGATGTAAAAGAAATCTGATCGCTATCCTGCGGTGGCACTGTTGTTCACTCGAAAAGTGACCGTAGTAGTTGTGTGACAAATTTAAAAAGAGAGCTTGAGAGAGAAGTTCAAACTCACACACCTCCACGAATTGCTGCATGAAGTGGTCGTGATTGTCGGGTTGTCGGTTTCGGAAAGTTACAGAAATTGTTGAACGCCGCCCACCCTATTCAGCCGTTGGAAAGGTGTATGGGTGTATATCCGACACTTTGTTTAGAGTACACTGGCACCTTAAATGGTAACTTTGGTGTTTTTCAACCTGGACCCTATTCTCCCATGTTTTGTGTCTAACTGACTAATGGGAACAACACTTTTTGAATTTGGTCCAGTGTTGAGGGAGAGCGCTGTAAACGGCAGCAGTGAAACGAGCTGCGAGGGCAAGAGAGCAGCGTCGGTGTTAAAACGTTACGTACACTAAAAGTGTTTTTGCCACTGACAGGCTCAGATTGTTATTGTTAGTGTCTGACAACATTATGGAGAGGACCCTACAGAAAAATGAAACGCTTTTCTTTACCTTTAGCTCGATATGGTCTGTTCTCATTGTGAAATCTGAATATCCGTAAACTCTGGCTCAAATAAATACTAGAGCTGCACAATTAATTTAAATTGTATCGAAATTGCAATATGGCCTTCTGCAATTTTCAAATCACAGGAGGCGCAATATTTGTTAAAGGCGAAATGTGTGTCAAAATACCATTTTAAATTAAATAATGCTGTGCTGCAGAGATGTCCTGACGTACACAACATATTCTACAGACTTAAGAAATATCTGTTTGGGACAGATCCCCCCCCCAAAATCACACCATAATCTTTTTAATATGTTTTTTAATGAAAATGAGAATAATGATGTAAAAAAATATCATTCCCTATAATATCGCAATTGCAGAATCAGTCAAAATAATCGCAATTTAGATATTTTTTCAAAATTGTGCAGCCCTAATAAATACGGGCAGCCGTTGCATTCAAACACCTCACCTTCATTGTCGAAATAATCTAAATATTCAGCCATGACATTGAAAGTCTATTAGATAACACTAAGCCACGCTTTCTGTACTCCAACACAACAAACACTGTCCGGCTGGCATTCATGTATTCGCCCGTTGTCTTCCCACAACCTGGCCAGATTTCACAACAAGACTTCTCCTTGAGTGAGACTCTTTCCATAAAGTCAGACACTCATAATAACAATCAGAGCCTGTCATGGCAAAAACAAGCACTTTTAGTGGATGTAAATGACGGTGCCAGCTTGCCTCAATAGCACCATAGAGCAGCATGTGAGCAGTTGCTGTCTACAGCGGACTCCCTCAATACTGGACCAATTTCAGATATTGTTGTTCCTATTACTAGTAGTTTAGACTATTTCCAAGTTGTTTCTCCCGGTGTGAACAGCAATTACCAGACTTTTTATAGATCATTTAAAGCTGTCTTTGACCTGCAGCCTTTGGATGGGTGATTGGACACTTTTCGTACAGCTAGTTCAGTAGTTCAAAAGCTTTTTGAGAGATGTGTTTCATTTTCATCTTCTGTGCTCCACCGACATCAGCCCATCTGACCTGTTAATCCTCAAGTGTGATACTCGACATGCATGGGTGAGGACTTCTGCATTAGGGACCTTATCTTGACAGCCTATTGAGCTTGCAGAGACACGTCTGCAAGACTTGCACGTGAAAAGTAATCTGGAAAGTAGAGTGTCCTTTCGGCTTTATGAAGAAGAAGAAGAAGAGAGAATAATAATATCTCCTAGAATATGACACTTTATGTACTAAAAGCACTACAAGTCCTGGCTATACTGTGATTCACTTCCTCGTCAGTGTCCACTTGTCTGGAAAGCACACCGGCAACATAGATGAATGTTACGACAGCACTGAGAGTGTCTTCCCTGACAGTAATGCCCGGCTTCATAAAAGGTTTTCCTCTGGCAGGATGGTACATAACATCAGGTTTTAGCAGGACTCGGGGTGAATCTCTTATCGTTATTGCCCATTGTGAAAATGAGTCTCTCACTGAAGCCTGGCACATTTAGCTTTATTCAGGGGAACCATTCAACAGTGAAACTGTGCAACAGACTGAAGAATAAGACTCTTTAGAAGGAAATGTCAGCTGAAATGTGTGAGGAAAAAGCGAGATAGAGAGAGATTGACAGAGAAAGAGAAAAGTATACAAAGGTTTTGTTTGAATGTGGTTTGTGAGACACTTTCATTACTCGGTGCTCAAGGACCCAGAGGCCAGGGTCATGCGTCGCTAGATAAGAGGGTCATGTGTAGTTGAAGTTAACCCTGGAGTGAAATAGTCCAGATGGAGTGCCCCAAAATCCCTCTATCCTCCGTGTATCAATTAGCTGGCATTAACACTTCAGTGACCACCCTAACGACAAGTCTGGTGGAGGCTTTACAGAGCTTCTGTCCACGCTGATTGAAACCAGACTTCGACTCAACAAAGTACTTCTCTTTTGTGGTACATTGAAGATTTTTTTTTTATAGTTCAAGGTGACTTCTTCAAATTGCTTGTTTTGTCCAACCAACAGTCCAAAAGACAAAGATATTTATTTGACAATGATAGGAATCAGAGAAAATCCTCGCATCTGAGATACTGGAATAGGGATATCACGGTGAGGACATTTTCCCACCGGTTAATAAACTCAACTGTGTTACTGATTACACCGAACATTTTACATGAAAAGATGATGCTCAATATATGTAGAGAGCTTACTTTGATCTTCAACGTCAACCATCCTCCGCACAGCGATTGCCTCATTAACGTTATGGTTCCCTTAAAGCGTTGGCTTTAAATCCGAACTTTTGACAAATAAGCGCTTTTCCTTTTCGCTTTGACACCAAATCCTCCGCCATCATCTTGTGCGTCAACTCTCTCCTGTGTTTGTGAAATCTGACTCCTGGTATTCTGTGCTGTCCGGAGCACTTCACTTTCACTTTAAGTTTATAGCGTCCGTCGGCCAACTATGTACGGGATAATGTACAGCAAGCCGGTCATTGTTGTGAAATAAACCTTGACAGGGCGATGCGGTCTATTTCACAACAATGACCTGCTAGCTGTACATTATCCCGCTTACTACACGGCTACTCACTTAAGAAATCAATAAATTGACACAAAGCGGTCCGCCAGAATCCGACATCAGAACTGCACCCATAGCAACGGTCTGCTATAAAGAAATAAGAGACTGTAGCACGCCATGACTGACCCATCAGGATAGAATATTCAACAAAGCCATGTAATAAGTATTGATAACACAATGATGATACACTAAAATTAACTAAATGGGTTTTATTCCTATAAAAAAAAAAAAAGCGAAACGACTGTGGGCAAGTAATGTAATCGGTGTATGCCGGGACCCCGTGTAACACCGTATAACACCGACAACTGCTGGAAGCCTATACTGGAACCAGCAAATGTTTGCCATTTTTGTTCATAAATGACTTGAACAAGTTGTTGAAGTTAATCATCATTTTCTGTTTGTCGGTCACTGATCAATCAGCCAATAGATGTTGGAATTGCTGGAGTGTTTGTAGACATGTCAGTCTATCTGAGAATGGAAAATAAAAGCATCTGTGTTGTTTTATCGGTTGGTGAACTTGGAACTCTTCAGCAGTACACCATCATCAGATCTACAATACAACATATTTATTGACCTCACAAATTTTATTCAACGCCATAATATACAGCTCTGCATGTTATTGATCAGGGAATGACACAGAATGGACGCCAAATGGCCGTTAAGAGGACCCAGTCACTGTGGGAGGTCACCAGGTGGAGGAAAATGACCCGGAGTGGCTGCAGCCTGTAATCATCTGTATTAATTCTGTGAGCTGTTACCAGAGAAAACACATCTGTCCAAAGTGACTTATTGATTTCATAAGACTGCCAGCAAAGCCAGCGTTGAAGCTTGGCAGCAACAAGCTGCAGGTTCCGTCACCGTCTAGAAGAAAAGGACCTGAGCAGAAAGCGTGAAACCTTTCAACGATTCTCAATCCCCTAATGCTCCAAAGAAATCCAATTTCACATGGCCGTAATTGAAATTTATTTTGTCACCACAATGGCGAGTCGACATCATTTATTGAGCTCTGTCTTTCCCGTGCCGGGGGGATATGTCTCACACTTCTACGGTGTTGGAAGCTGTAACTTGTGTTAATAAACGGATAATCAAAAAAAGAGGCATTTTTAACATCTTTTATGAAATTGGAGATGAATTATTCAGATTGCAAACTGATATTTCAGATGACAAGATATCTGCAGCCATGATAGATTCATTGATGTTTGCTGTGTTGTAAGATGTTGTAACTTGCAATGCAATTCATCTTTAATGATTAAATACTCTGGTTCATATTTTGTTATATAAACTATTGGCATACTAAAGTTCAAAGCCCAGTCTAATACAGCCATCACAGTCCGTCTTTATAAATCAACATTAACATTTCTACCGCTGCCTCGCTCTCCACGGATCCCGGAGTGTGATGTAGAGGCAACCATAGGATCGCCCTTCATACCTCGCAGCTATGCTAGGAACGCACAGCATGAAGAGGTCCATTACCTCTACACCGCCCCCCCACCTCCTCCTCCACCTCCCCCTCCTTCACACGGCTCAGAAACGCAGCAGCAGAAATAACACGACCAGCGTTCAGCCCCTCTGAAACCAAAGCCAGACTCACAGGGCTGCGTTTGAATAATGCTGCAGATTAAAAAGTGAATGAATCAGTCAGAGCGTATGGTGGTTAAGCAAAAGCAATCAATCAAATTAAGGGTGAGATGCTTTTCAGAGGGGTTATTACATATTCTAATATGGCTATTTCCTATCAGTAATTGGACGACATTGTAAGCAAAGATAGCATGAGGGAAAGGACTTATGAGAGCAGTGTTATTGGTGTGTATGGATGTGTGTGCAGTGGTGTAAACATCAACAGTGCAACCAGTGCGGCGCACCGGGGCCCAGAAGCTGTCAGGGGCCCAAAAATCACCTTCCTGCACCGTGTCCACACTGAATCCCTTATATGCACTTCTGTTACGTAAACAAACCACGTACGCTATCTATAAGCTGTGTACTCGAGATCAGACTGGAGACGTAACCACTTCTCTTCCTTCATTTGTTCTTTTTAAACAGGAAACACATGTATAACAATGTGATATTTACTGGAAATGACATACAATATAGCAAACAGCAGTAGGAAACTTTCAGCTCCCTGGCGATCTCCCTCCAGCCAGCTGCCACCTTATTAAGGTTTTTGTAGTGAAATGAGGAGGTATCGTTTCATTTCAACTTAACCAATCAGCCGCTCCTGGTCCATTGAGGCGATTTTAAGGCGAGCGACAGGAATTAATAGAAACAGCTGGGCGTCTGACTAAAGTTCAGCTCAAAACAGTGTGCCATGTCGCGCTGCGTCGCTCACGACCAGGACATTCCAATGTTAAAGGACATAGTTCTCAAGCAGTGTTGTTATTGACTTTGTGGAGCACACGACCTGTAGGATAAACTTCTAATGGGTGAGTACTCGTGTCTTTTTGTTATAATGGAGTGGGATCAGGGATTTAAATCTATAGCACTGTAATTCTTACATCTTATATGTTGGAAAATGCGCACCTACTGTAATCTGTGTCTGTGAGAACAATGTGCAGCTAAGCGCAGGGCAGGCTGGTGAATTAGCGTTGATAAATTTGGCAATCCGGCTGCTGTCCGTGGTGCTGTTTTGCAGTATGGGAGTTGCATGAGCCTCTCCATGGTGGCATAGCAATTGTCTGGAGTGGTTGTGTGCGTATGTGCGCACAAGCGTGCACTTGTGTTTGGGGCGAGGGCCCAAGAAAAAAACATTTGCACCGGGCCAAACACAATTATGTTACGCTGCTGTATGTGTGTGTGTATCATCCAGCTTATTAAAATTATTTAGACCGTGTTCACCTTATTACAGCTTTTGCACAGTGCGATTTTGTTTTCGCCGTTTAATTAGAGGTGGGTTTACTTGGATGTCGACAACAGCGTTTGCTCAAAATGTTCTTTTTTTCCTCGGACTAATTGAGAGTTACTGCTCCTGTGTGCATCCGGTGAAGCCGTGGAAAGGCTTGTGGGTACTTGACAGGTGGGCTCATAATGTCTGTTCCCCTCGGGGGATAGAGAGACATGTGAAGTTGTCGCTGTAATTGCTCATGCAGCGAAGGAAAAGAGAAGGCCACCTCTCTTTTGTCTTCACGGGTACGTCAGAGACGGTGGGAGGGCTTCCCTTCTTTGTCTGTGCTGAGAACTTGATGGTGAAGTCATTGTGTTTTGTTTTTTCTGCATGTGGCGTTTTGATTATTCAAAAGTGGCGCTTCCTGTTTCCAGCAGACTTGTTGTACTCTCGTGAATCTAGAGGGCAATTCCTCGCATTTGGAGACCACCAATTTCCCTCTGTGTCCTCATTGTCTTTGTGAAAGGAAAAACACATATATGATTTTGCTCATGCATCGGTGTATACATTGTGAATAACAATAGCATCTTTCTGCATATGTTTGAGTGTCAGGTTGTTTGTTTGTGTGTGATTTATGTTTTCGTGCCCGTGTGTGTGTGTGTGTGTGTGTGTGTGTGTGCAGCCAGCGCTACGGCTGTAACATCTGGCACTAGTGTGATTGGTGTGGTGAGCCCTCAGGCCTTTTCATAGGTGATAGATGACACCTATCACAACCTGTCAGCAGGGACCCAGCCTGCCAACTAGCCAACCAACCAGAAACCTGGCCTCCTTTATCTTCACCCCCAGTTTTTACTGCTGAGAGAGATGGAGAGATGGAGGGGGCAAAGAGAGTGACTCATTGCCTTTTATGAATAGAAAGTACACGTTGTGTAACTTCGCTGCATTAAGACCCAAATGTTGTATAAAAAACGTGCCTTGTTTCTCAAGCAGTGTGTCGGCAGGTTGAATTAATGAATAAAAGTTGCATTGGAGCAGGGAATGCAACGATGTTTGATGCGGTTTAAACAGTGACTAGTTTTCAGCGGAGGACCCGGCAGTTTGGTTGCTTCCTGAAGCTGTTATGCATGTAAATCAGCAGAATAAGGAATCGGTGAATAAGGAATCCAGAGATCTTCCTTCTCCAGATGAGCCGTTTCATTGGTGTCCAGGAACAGACTGCGTCTTAGCGTAGTCAGAAAACCTGCCAAGCAGCTTCTCTCCGGCTTCTCTAGGCTCAGACAACAATTAGAACCCATCTGTTGTACTGTTTTCCTTGTTTTATCTCTTTCATCTTCTTCATCTTCATTCATTTCTTCACTCTACCATTATCAGAGGCGCTGGTACTGCGGGCCGGGAATACGACCAGTTTGTGTAATCTTCTGCCGTCTGGTGATGTCAATGGCTGCCCAATGATGATTATTGGGACTTAAGCTGGATTTATAGTTATGAGTGAAGGTAGGGCTGCTTGGTTTAGGTAAAAATCAAAATCACAATTATTTTGGTCAATAGTGAGATCATGATTAATTAACACAATTACTCAATGACTTTAGAAAGAACATTTTGTAGCATACATTTTCAATACATCAATCTGGTGCACGTTGAGAGCAAAATTAAGAGGCCAGATCTATGAAGAACTTTGTGCTCTAGTGAACAAATATGGAGGAAATACGTCCGGCGAGGGCCAGCCAGCGCCGGGGAGAGTTCCCACGATGGGATCCTCCAACACGGAGCGGCCATGGCCGTCCCTGACCCACCGCGCGGTGTGAAAGCTCACCTCTGTAAAAGGAAGGGGTGCGCTGGATTTATAACACAAGTCAAAATGAGAGCGTCATAGTGAAACGGAATGCGGTACAATAATCGTTTAATGTTATCTTGTTTTCATAAGTGTTGGAAGCCAAAATCGTAATTGAAATTTGATTAATTGCACAGCCCTTCTTAAAGGGGGAACAGCATAGCCGGCAGAGTTGACGTGCAGCTCTTAAAAAAATTTAACAACATATTGAGGCTAAGTCAGCTACAGAAATACCAGTTGGACTGCAGTCAAAGTATTACTGGTCAGCTATAGCTGCTTGTGTTTTCTCCTGCAAGTTTCCAATGCTGGCGGAGAAAAAAAGCAAAGACAAGCAAGATGAAAAAAGACTCAATAGTCTTCTCCTTTTTGTATCACACATCAAGAAAAGCCATCTCCACTGCAAAGCTTTGGCTTGCCAGTGATTGTAGCGCTCTATCAAAGTGACTGAAAGAACGTAAACACCATTACTTTTAACATTACAATTGATGATTGCACAACAAAAGTCTCCTGTTTAGTAAGTGAGACTGCTGTTGTACCCTGTCATGAAGAAGTAAAATTCCACTTTTTAATAACTTTTTTTTCTGTTTTGGTCTCTGCTACCAACTATTAATGTGCATGTCACTACTTGTTATTACAGCTCATGTCGGGTTGTGCATTAACTTGGACAACAGAACTTTTACAGCAGCTGTAATTTATCACTTCACTCTCCTTTCTCATAGTGTATCCCTCCACCAGGCGGTCACTAACTGGTACAGGTAATAGGCACAGTGTTATATAGTTGCATCGAAACTAGTGGGCAACCTCCGGGTCTGAAAAATGAAGCCAATGCTGAAGTGCCTTAAACTTGTATTCTTTCTAATAGCCAACAGGGGGCGACTCCTCTGGTTGCAAAAAGAAGTCTATGAGAAAATGACCCTACTTCTCACTTGATTCGAGGGCCCAAGAAAAAAAGTAAACATTGTAAACATGAGTTTATGGTCTCAATCGCTAGTTTCAAGTCTTCTTCAATACAGCATGATGTTCATTTAGTAAATTATGGTCCCCTTTAGAGTCAAATAGACCATAAAGCAGGGTATGCTTTAGGGCGTGGCTACCTTGTGATTGACAGGTTGCTACCACGGCGTTGTCCGTCATCCTACAACTTTAACCCTCTCAAAGTGTGTTTTCAGTCCATGAAAGTTAATTGTAACATTTTGGTCACAAATAAACATTTTATTCAGTGTTCGGTTGTACTTAGCTCCACCCTCTCGTGTCACTTCTGGTTCTGAACTCAAGGCTTCAAAACGGCAGTCCACAAAGCAATGGGTGATGTCACGGTGACTATGTCCACTTCTTATATACAGTTTATGGTCGAAACACACAAATAAAATAAAATACTTCAAACTATGCAACACACAAGTTACTATCCCTTGAATTATGCCCATCATCACAGCCAACATCAGATCATCACACCTTCAAAAGAAATCTCATTTTACGTTAGGATTAAGTTGATAAAAAATCTGGCAAAATAAATGAATTTATTGAAAATGAGAAGATTCCTCATTAAAGCCATTTACAAGTGATCGATAGAAGGACAAACTAGCCTTTACTCTCTCTGTATATGCTCAAAGCTAACTGGATGGATTTTAATGTTGTATATCTTATGAAAGCAACTAATTTACACACACAGTACACAGTAAAGCACA
The DNA here is from genome assembly GCF_043250625.1 of Sebastes fasciatus. Classification (NCBI taxonomy): domain Eukaryota; kingdom Metazoa; phylum Chordata; class Actinopteri; order Perciformes; family Sebastidae; genus Sebastes; species Sebastes fasciatus. The sequence continues at coordinate 17,485,065 of NC_133798.1, read as the reverse complement.
CACACACTGCTAAAGCTCCCACATGTTAATGGATTAACCAGGGAGCCCTGTATGAGGTTTGACAAAGTGCCGGCTCAGGGACGCAGTGGATTTGCTTGTGGCTGATAATAATTGATGGATGACTGTGGTGCAGGACACTGACAGCCCGGTTGCCTGGCCTTTACCCTCTGCCAGCTCAACCCTTACATGTGTGAAATAGCCAATTACTGCGACGCCTATTGAAAGTAATAGGCTGATGAGCAAACGGCTACTGTGGGACATCAGGGAGGCTTGTAGAGGGAGGAAGAGAAAGATAAAGTTCTAGCAGGAACAGCTGCCGCCACCGCTGCCGCCGGGCCTGCTGGATACCGAGCAGTCAGGAGTGGAGAGGGTCAGTTAGGAATGTTCTCCCTCCAACCACGATATCCACGCGCTGTATTGACTTAAAGTTTATGATCCATGATACAATCATGTTATACAGGAGCTAATTTACAGAAATAAATCCTCCTTTTAGAGGCTGTTAAATGGATAATGGAAACAGCAGCGGCCATACATTCTCAGGGAAGCATTAAACACCATTTCTTTTTGCCGGGGAATGGAAAGTCATATGCAGCGTGGCGAGCTAACGCTAGCCAGCCATAGGATATTGACAGAACAATCTATCTTTATAAAAAACAGTGAACAATTCCAATCTATTTTCTGGAATCACATTATCAGAGGCAATATATGGCTGCATCTAAATATATACAGGAGATGTACATATGAGGAGCGAGAGAGCGGGAATCGGACGTCTACGGTAAAGCATCCCAGATAGAAAGGCGGGCAGTCTCTCTTCATAATTGGACAGGTTATTTTTACACGATGCTGACATCTCGGGCTGCTTGCTGACACGTGTAGCCATATTTCTCTCAAATATTCTCTCTAATTCTTTTTCACTGTCTCTTCACGCCACCTCCATCTCCCCTCGTCGCTTGTCTTCGGCCCTCCCTCCATCTCCATCTCCATCTCTTGCCACCCCCCACCTCATTCATCCTCACTCTCTCTTCCGTTCACGTTTACTCGCTCCATCTTCCCTCCAGTTCACCCTCATCTGTTTGTTTTTCCAGTGTCCCGCTATTCGAGCAAAACGTAATTGACTGATGTTTGTGGAAAAGAGACACTGATTGGACAGAGCTTGTTCTTCTTGTAACCAAAGCCATTCACTTTGTGCTAATTCAATTCCAGCTAGACTCCCACCCCAATCTATCGGTGCTTCAGAAGAAAATTGAATCCGGACATGGATTTAATGCAACTTTTTTTTTTTTTTTTAGATTTCTTGTTTACATGTCTTGCAATTAATTCATCATCAAGCAAACTCATTACTGTGAATATCTCAGCAGGACAACACGTCCGTAGCTTCTTTTCGTCTCATTATTTCTCAGGTCTTAATAAGGCAGATGTGCTTTAAACAAAATGAGCTTTTTTAACTTTATGCACAAACTCCCGATGGGATTTCAAGTCTAATTCAATCACGCCAAAATGAGCCCTGTTACCTCCACTCAGGAGTTCAAAGACGAACCTCGCCTGCCCTTGGCGTACGTCTGACACATGGGTGTATCAGGCCCTCCCCTGGCTCATGCTAGCCAATGGTGATGGATGACCTGTAATACATCACTGGGCTGGAGCTGGGTGGTGGTGGACCTCATTGTCAGGCTCTTCTCAAGTATCGGCCTCTCCATAAGTAATTCGAGTTTTAAAGAAATGAGCTGTATACTGTGTTGTACGAAGGAGGTGCTTTTCTCTTATAGGTGAAGGAAATCTTTGCACAACACATGATAAAGAAAAAGAACAAACAGAAGGAAAATGTCTTTGTGGTAAGGCTGAACAAAATGATTTAAAATCTATATAAATAGTAAATAACAATTAATGTTATGATACAGTTCTTCAGGGCAGCAACCAACTTGGCGACTTTCTCGCTAGATTTAGCGACTTTTCAGACCCTTTTAACGACTTTATAAAAAGCGACTAGCGTAAATTTAAGAACTTATTCAGACCATCGGGGAAAAAAAGAGAAATATATTCAAATATATAGTTTTGTAATTCCTTCCCATGCATGCTGTCCAGTGTAATCGCGATGACCGGCTCTTCTGCCAACAGTGCGTGCCTCCCTCTCCTCTTGCGCCGTGAGTAGGCAGTCAGTAGGTGTGGGGCAGGCAGGAGGACGCTGCTTGCCACAGGAGTGGGAGTTCAGTTGTAGTGAGTTTCTATAATACACACACCTATATATTCTTGTAAATATGTACTGATTCATAAATGGTTTTGCATAGATAAATAGATATATAAATTAGGGCTGTATTCGTTTTAACGCCACTAATTTATTTAACACATTAACGCAACTTTGTGGGCTCAGTTTGATATGTAGAGTGAAGTATGATATGAAACTACATAACCTAAGGAATCCATTGGTACCAACCATGTCGTACTAGCTTGTCATGAAGAAGGTTAAATAATGCTCCAAACTTATGCAAAATTTTGGCGAGGAAAAACTGGCATGGCCATTTTCAAAGGGATCCCTTGACCTCTGACCTCAAGATATGTGAATAAAAACGGGTTCTATGGGTACCCACGAGTCTCCCCTTTACAGACATGCCCACTTTATGATAATTATATGAAGTTTGGGGCAAGTCATAGTCAAGTCAGTACACTGACAGCTGTTGTTGCCTGTTGGGCTGCAGTTTGCCATGTTATGACTTGAGCATATTTTTTATGCTAAATGCAGTACCTGTGAGGGTTTCTGGACAACATTTGTCATTGTTTTGTGTTTGATTTCCAATAATAAATATATACAAACATTTGCATAAAGCAAGCATATTAGTCCACTCCCATGTTGATAAGGGTATTAAATTGTGAAAAATCTCCCTTTTAAGGTACATTTTTAACAGATAAAAAATGTGCGATTAATCATTGACAATCATACGATTATTAGCGATTGAATATTTGAATCGATTGACAGCCCAAAAATAAATACATAGTTTTAGATAGTTAATAAATAGTTGACTCTCTATAACACAGTACACTGTATAGAATAATATTTTTTTCTGATTCTGCAAATGCAAATGAGCTTATGATGTCATCTGGCAACTTTTTAGTCTCCACCAACTCCTGAGAAAAATATCTGGCTCTTTTGCTAAATGCTCCACTGTGTTCACCAGCTGGTTGATAACTAAGAGAAGGAGTACAGCGAGTTTATCGGAGCTTTTTTGCTAAAAACAGCTGTCTGCTGCAGCTGGAAAAAACACTGATGAGAGCAAGGAGAACCAAAACTGTAAAGTTACGACTTGTATAAACCAGAATAAGAGCTCAGATGCTAAACTGCTGTGTCTGTATAGAGCTGAGAGGACCTGCAGAGTTAATCGTTATTCGTCTCTAGCTCTGTGGGTTTGTCACTATGAGCCAAACCTTTCAGATTACATGTTGGCATTTGACCCATTGTTACTATATAAATATTGATGACTGCAGCTTTAAAGATTCTTAACTTTGGGCTGAACGGTTGGTTTAACATCTGATTAGATTTAATTGGTTCCTGTAGCTTTTCTCAGTTTAATTACACTGATTCAGCTTATTAATAAAAGTGATGATAAGAGTAGATTTAGATCAGAGATTCACAGTGTCAGTCAGTTTAAAGTCTAGCCCTACTTTGTGCTATCAAGACTAATATCTGTAGCCTGATAGCCATGTAAACAAACATGACACAGTGCATTAGCCTGAACCTGATTTCACTGGCCAGAGTACTGTATATTTTGATGGCTTGTAGGCCTCCTGGCAGTGTTAGGCTGTACGCCACATCTATTACTGATGGTGTGATTGACACAGGCAATGGGGCCTGGGATTAGAGATGGCTGTGCAGAGTATTGGTGTGAGGGAGAGTTGTGTTCCCTTCATTAGACAGGCCGGGGGAATGCCCTGTTGACCCCACACTGACCCCTCCAACACAATTACGAACCACATGCCTGGCGCCGGTTATTGATGCCCATCACCGACATGAGCAGCTGCTCAGGGTTGTGGTCTCACTCACTAATGTGAGCCACAGTGTGTCAGAATCACTGGACTATGGAAACACACATTAAAAAGGAAAAGAGTACACGTCCTGTGTGACTCATTGATTTGGATTCTGTTACGAAAAGGTTTTATAATGTACATTTTATACATTCTTGGATGGTAGAAAATGTCAAACTGTTTAAAATGTAGAGTCTGACATTTAGTGGATTTTTAAGGACATTAACGATAATTATTTGAGAGATAAAAAAAATGATATTCAGAGCATTAATATAGCAGCAAACAACCATTGTCTATGTCAAGATATAGAGGAGTAATGTCTACCTGAGCAGAGAATGAAGTCACTCTCCCTCTGTGTATGTTGTAATCAGAGCTTCTCTGTGTTTAGTTGACATCGCCGGGCCGGCCGGGCGTGCTTTTAGTGCATGTTCATACATGTGAGCGTGCCCCACTGGCTAGCTCATGGCCGCTGCTCTGCACTGCTCTCATATGGCAGTTACATCTGATAACGCCGTCCCGACCGTCGGTGTCCTTTGTGGAAGCGACTCACCCGCCCTCCAGTTCCCCCTCAGGTTAGCACTGTTATCTGAGTCAGCACATTCGCCGTTGTTTGAACTGTTTAGCGCTGTTAGCACCGTAAGCTGTGAGCTGCGGTTTGCCGTCGCCATGTTGAGAGCCATTGAGAGGCAATAGAAATGCTCCCAATCCCATGTTTAACACCTTTAAAGACTTGTGACCAAGATATGCATCATGTGGGACATTTTATAGTTGAAAAATAAACAAAAATAAAATACAAAAATAATATTTTAAAAGTGTACCCCATAAAATCTAGTAAGAATAATAAAAAACTGTACAGAACTATAATAAAACTTAAGTAGGTGACAATTAAACTAGCTAATTTATCCTTTATTTACCAGTAGTCTTTTGTTTCTGTCTGTGCAATGCACGCTTTTTCAACCATTATTATATGTCAACATCTGGAACTCCACTCATATCTTTGGAATTTCTGAACTGTAGTTTTGGACCAGACTGTTTACTTTGCACTGATACTGATATATCTTTGACAAGCTAAAGCCATCCAAGAATATTGGCCAAAGCAATATGTTGGGCTCAGGGAAACGTCACATTTGAGAAGCTTAAACCAGTGAATGTTTGTCATGTCGCTTTTCCTTGAAAACTTCAAAAACAATCAAAAGCTGTAGTTGTTACTTAATCATTACTTTTACTTTTCAACCAACAAAATCAGAGGTACCTTTTGGAAATTGTATTGTTCTAAACCGTCAGAAAGGTGGATATTGCAGCATAATTGGAACAAACACCGGTAACATGCAGAGGATTCTCTAAAACAAGGAAAACCAGTGCTATTTGTACGATCTAGCATCTCTGATATGAGCCTCTCCGTCTCCCTCCACCAGCTATAAATGAGTGTGTGTGTTGGAGCGCTGCTCGACTGGACATTGTTGTTGTGTTTGTGATGTAATATCCTGCGCTGCTGTGTGGTGTAAGAGAAAAAAAACCAACCTGCTGCTGTTGGTTATCTTCTCATTTTTCCCTCAGCAAGTTGGCAATAAGCCAACATTCAGCCTATCGATTTTCTCCACCTCCTCTTGTAAAATGAAACTTGAAATTGTTTTCCCGTCCCCCCTCTCCCGTCCCTTCCTCTCTCACTTTGCAGGTTGTAGCTCTCGACAAACTTCGCAGCCGGTGATTTATATAATGCTTCTCTTTTTTGAGCCTCGGGAAAACAGAAGGTCTATTTTCACCACCCGGTCTTGTTTTAGATTGTTGTATCTTTGGCTTGGCGCCATTATACCTGCCTCGATTGCAGCACGTTGGCAGTACCTCTGCATATCTTATGGCTCTTGATTCTAAATTGACCTGAGGAATCCCTGTTTTGTACCTCTCAGGGTCAACGGTGGGTGGGGAGGCCTACGTTAACGAGCCTTTGTCCCTGCTCACTGATGGAGGGCGCATGGCTCTGGGAAAGTGACCTGTGTGATTAGTAAATTGTGGCTAATTAGATAGATGGAAGGGCCACCGGCAGTGATAAAGTCAAGGGAACCACTGAATGATGGGGGTGTCAGCTGATGCTAATAAAGGGAGAGTGCTCAGAATAGCATTGTGTCTGTAGTAGCCTTTAATAGATAGTCATTAAGAGCTATTAAAAATGACCAGACAAAAGGCAAAACTGTGCTTAGCTGTCAGTTAATCTGCAGAAACCCACTCCAGTCCATGTAGTAGATGGAGAGGAGTGGACTGATATGTTAACTCTTCAGCGCCAATAAGAGGAGTCAATGAGGTGGACAACTAGATGTAATAATACCTGCGTGATCTGCTGGAAATGTTAATGTGAGAGGAGACGTGAGTGGCAGACTGGCTCGGTTGTTCATGTTTCCAATCAAACGGAGATTGGTGGGAGGTTATGCAGGAAGACAGGAGGCTGATGATGATGATGATGATGATGGGGGAGAGGGAGAAGATGAATCACAAATATGATCCAAAGTGAAGAGATTAGATCCATATCAAGGAGAGCATGCAGCAGATCTATCTCCACCATCACACATCCGCCTCTTATCTGACTTTGATTTATGGTCCCGCAACGTACAGTCGGTGGGAAAAGAACGATTTGGCACTTGTTTATCTCCAAAACAACGGAGAGCAGTGCGAGCGATTGCATCCGACAGACCTTATTCCAGACAACTCAAGGAGACTCCCGGTGTGGTGGTGTGTCCTCCTGCTGTTTGAGGAGTTTGCCCTCTGCCTGGCTCGACTTGTAGCAGGTGCGTGAGCCGGCTCCCCGCGTGTTGGCTATGGCTGACCTCCCTGCTCCAGGACTGGGCAATTAGTCCACAAAATGGCTGACTGTAAATCTCCTGCAGGAAGGGTTTGGCAGGGGCACCCTGAGGTGAGCTCCGCAACGAGGAATTAAACACACAGTATTAGCTAACAGCAGTTTTATGATGTGGGGAGCAGAGCAGGGTGAGGGAAGGGGCAAGGATGCTCCTCTACAGAATCACCAAGGGAGCCGTGTATAGTCTACTGCTGTTGTGCTTTTAAAGATCAGGGTCCCCATGTTATATACAGGAAATGTACCTTATAATGAGGTTCATTATAAAAGACTGAACACCGAGCTGGATGTGGATTTCTTAGCCAAGGAGGCAAGTAAACGCACAACATGAATTACTTAGATTTAATGTGAAAAATACTGTGGTGTGGTTCAACAGTGTTGCTGTTAGCATGCCAGTAGAATAAGACACTGACCATCATTAATTTAAGTTTCAAGCTTCTTTATTCATCATAGACACAACAATACAAACGGAGTAGTCGTTGGCAATGAAAATCTTGAGTCTCAGGTACCCCTCAACAATGAGGAAAATCACACAAGTAAAAGAAAAATGAGAATCAAAGACATAAAACAGTGCAAGTTCAAATATGTGCCCTAAATATAAACATACATAAATATAAGTAATGTAAATGTAAATTTGTGGAAGACAGTATTCCAAATGGATAAACTGAATGTAAACAGGATGTAGTATGTATATGCATAATGGGTAATAATAAGTATATGTACACAGAGGTGTAAACAGGAATGTAGCATGTACATATTGAGAAGATTTTCATATTCTGCTATATTTAGTATGTTTCCATTCAATCCTTTATACATATACATGTAGACACACATATAGGACTGCAACTAACAATTGTTTTTCTAATTGATTATGTTAAATATTTTCCTGATTAATTGTTTATTCCATAAATTCAAAGACATTAGTGAAAAATACCTGTCGTCATTTCCCAGAGCCCTAGGAGATATCTTGAAATTGCTTGTTATGTTAGATCAACAGTCCAAAACCCCAAATATTAAATTTACAAAACATGGAAAAGATGCAAAACCTCATATTTTAAAGGTACATTGTTTAGGATATGGGGCAGCTAGTGGTGTGGTTGCAGTTTGCAACCAACTGAGAACCCCTCTGCTTACTCCTCCCTTTCAAAGACTCCGTAACGTGAGCCGCCAAGAGCAAAAACATGGTAACGCCCTTCTTCTTTCGCTCAGAGGCCATCCTTACCATAATAACACTACTTTAGGAGCAATGGAAGTCAGACGGCGGCTGGCGGTACCACGGTTTAGCCCCCTGCGGCTCACGTTACCACAGTTTCACAAGAGCGTCGGAGAACTAAGATACACGTTACTACAGGTAACGTAAAAAGTGAAAGGCTCTCTCTAGAGCCAGTGTTTAGTTTGTCCATTCTGGGCTACTGTAGAAACATGGCAGAGCAACATGGAGGACTCTGAAGAGGACCCGTTCCCTATGTAGCTATGAAGGGCTCAGTCTAAGCTGAAACACAATGATTCTTAGTTTCATTTGATTATACACTAAAGAACACATATTTGTGAATATTGTATTCAATTTCTGCTAATAGATCCTCGAAATGTTACGCACTGTTCCTTTAAGAAGCTGGGCCCTGAGAGCATTTGGCATTTTTCCTTGAAAAATGACTTAAACAATTACTTGACTATCAAAAACGTTGCTTAATTTTCTGTCGATTTACTAATGGATTAATATACTAATTGTTTCAGCTCTACACACATACACTAATTAACCTAATGCTTTAGGTTGAAACACAATGTAAACAGCCCCACTCCTGACTGGCACACTGCTTGATATGGCAGTGTTTCATGTAGCGACTTTGTCCTGCTTTTTGTTGGATGTGAGGACCTGAAACACATATGTACATTTTTTATAATAAAACAGGCTTCATGACATATTTTATACTTCCTATAACACATAAATTGTACGTGTACAGCTTATGCAAGTTTTGAGTGTGACTTGTAAGATGAATTCTTGGCTTCTTTTTTTTATTTCTGTCACATATTCACTCCCCGTCAATCTCTTGGAGGTTTTCAGAAAGGTTTTCTCTGACTCTGTTTGGGCTCATCACCTTTTAATATGACATTCAGTGACACCACATTTCTTGGCCACTTGACAGATGAATGTCTCTGTCTGTCCTATTCTCTGCTTGTCTCTTTCTGCAGAAAGATGTCGGTACACTCATTACTTATTTCTTCTGTGGCAGCAACATGAAGTAATATGAGCCATCAGAAAAACTCCTGTGGGTTAAACTGGGTTTACTGGGCACCTGTGGGGCTGACTAACTTTAGCAGAGACAGAGAAGTTGGACGGATAGATGTTTGAACAACCCATACTATAATACCACACTATCCTAATAAAACACACTTGTACTCACTGAATTCAAAGAAAACATCTGCCCTTTGGAATATATATGTAAATGTATGAATAACATGCACCCCATGCTTTCAAATGTAATCACCAAAAATAAAACATTTTCTTTATTTGGGGCCGATATGAACAAACAATGATCTGAAATTCAAATGATGCTACATTGATCAATATGTCGCATATATACACATTACTATAATTTAATGGGTAATATGTAGGAACAATATATTTCCACAGGAACACTTCCTTGTTATTAGTGTGATTTGGTGGCATAGGGAACCTTCTCGCCTGCATTGTCACATGCGTAATGTCCCCTGAAAGAAGGAATGGGACCCTATCAGCATATCCAGTGGGTAAAATCTAGACAGCAGTGGTTACCGTGACCAGAGAGATTGCTGTGAGCTCATTGAGGATTGCTTCGTGAGGACGGAGAGCCCTCTGACAGATAGTGTTGCCTCTTTCCTCATAACCATTGGCTGATTTGTGAATATTGTTCCCCTTTGCTTTAATCTGCTGTGTGCTGTGAGGCGGAAACTATTCCCAGAAGGCTGCTGGAGGGGACTGTTAATTTATCTCCTGTGTATTAACAGTGTCTTTGGCACAGGAGAGCGCACTCCGACCTTCTCTTCACCAAAGCAAACAGGGGGAGCGTTGACCTGCGTTGACCCAAAACCTTGAGATGGACTCTTTTAAACGATGAGCTCGGCGATCACGCCTCTCACATTCCCCCGCCCTGACAGACGTTTATCAAGGGATACATAGCCCGTTATCCCCTCGTGTGTCGCTGTAGACCTGATGGGGTCCCTTGTTTAGGTTCGATATCTGATCAACAATATACGCTGAGCGGATTTCTCCACCGGACAGAAGACATATTTGTATGAGGGTGTGAAGTCCTGTGATGCTTCGGTTCAGGGTCACAGCAGATTTGTTGTCCCACATGAGTGGTGAGGATGGCCCGCAGCTATACGAGGTCAATCAAGCATAACAACAGACGAATCAATAAAACACCACGTCCAAGATGTATAATCTCATTAGATGGCCGCTACAAAGAAATACGGCCCTTACATGATTATGCAGTAGTTTTTGTCCGCAGTGTGGACGTAGAGCTCGGATTTTTATCGCTTGTTGACCCTGGTTTGTCCGTCCTGATCGATGCTTTTGTGTGAAATGTTTTGATGCTTCAGCGGTTGTACCAAATGTGTAACTGCAAATCTTTTCTGAGGATTTTAAATTCTGCTTGGATATGAAACTTTCTTATCGTGTCCCATTGATTAAAGGTCAGGTCATTCAGACAGTCAAATACTGAATGGCTCTCTGTGTGTGTGGACCGGTGTGCCTCCAGCAGAAAGAGGTTTTCAAGATGAATCTGTGCAGAAGAGTTCTTTGTCATAAGCTCCGTCAAACAGACGAGGTTGCCATGGTGATACGACCATTTTCAGAAAACTCATCGTGGAGAAGTGCCTGTGGACCCCAACACTTTATCATCTGACATTCAATAATTTTGGTGTTGATTATAACTGGAAAATCAATGGCTATCCTTTGGGATATAGAGCGCTGGGGAGACTGACAGCAACAGCGACCTGTTTATTTATTCGTTTCTGGGTCCAAGTGTGCAAATCAACAGGGACATTTATATTTTACTTGATAACCTCCAAGATCAGGTGTAATTGAGGACGCTCTATGACAACATTTTTAACAGACACAAACTAATTTAGTGTTTTTCACGGTGTATGAATGGGAGAAGTAACCGTGTCTGGTCTCAATTTGATATTCTGATTGTCAATCTTATAACCGTGTGAAATATTTTCCTCATTTTCTAGTATTCTTAGATCAAGATAAAAATGCGTATAGACTTGGATTTTTTCTGTCAGATAACAGAGGGGGAAACAATCAGACATTTCAGTTGTTTGTGAAATAGTTTTTTTGCTTTGTCTTTTGTGGACATCCTTCTTTAAAAAAAATAATTATACTCATACTCGTCAAATTGTCAGTCTCCTCAAACGGAGATGAACCACAATGACTTGGTTCAAAGCAAAAATGAATGAAGTGCATGTGTGTGTTCTTCAAACATCGGCACTTCTGCATTGGCTTTACATTTCAGAACCGGAGATTGCCCACTGATCCCAACTCTTCTAGATTACACTTTAAATAAATAGTAAAACATATAAATAAAATATAAATTTACATAAAATAAACTCCCATTCCCATTTTATAAAATGTTCTGGCTGTATTTAATTTTTTTCCAAGCGTAAAAAAGAAATGGGATGTTTGAGCTACGAGGGAGGGAGGGAAGGAAGGAAGGAAGGAAGGAAGGAAGGAAGGAAGGAAGGAAGGGGATTAGGACTCTTGCAAAGGCAGTAAATGCAACAGCATCTGCTCTAACTGCTGTTAGGACCTCAAAGTTAACTCCAACAATAGCAACAAAGGGACGAGGCTGTAAAGGGACATTGTGTAAAACCACTTACCTTGATAGTTTTTAAGTTTTGAACAAGAAAGGAATACATGTGTGTGGTCCATCCAACAGATGTTACTCACAACTACACACACACTTATCCAGATGTGTTATGTATGTTTTGGAATAACAGCACATGTAATTAAAGATGGTTTTATGATTTGCCAAATGGATGCAAACGCAACAGACTCTATTGTGCTACAGGACATGAAGCTGTATTTGTCGTAGACAACATTGAAACGCTACCCATCAGACACTATCTGATCCTGTCCCCTAAATTGGAGTGCCAACACACCAGCATGCAGCACAGCATGTTAAATCACACATCTCCCTCTCTTTCCTTTTGGTTGTCGTCTGCTCTCGTTTTCTTATCAGGAGGACAGAAAATAAGATTCCTGCCCCCTGGGTATCATCATAATTCCAAACTAATCTGTGTGTGGAAAAACACGCGTGTGATCCATCTGCAGGTCTGTTGTTATTACCACCGGATCAGTCACCATTCTCATTCTGGAGCATTGCAGTTTAGGTGAAGGTTTTAAGCTGATCCTCGGGCGCACCGATGACTTTCTCCTCACCCGGCACGGCAAGGAATAGAATTCACCAAAAAAAACGCATATAGGAAATGGAGGTGTGTTTGTGCACCCACCAGGCGCTTGGAGGAGCACAATGGACAAGCCCATCACAACAGAAATTATAGAGTACATAAAGGGTGCCAGTGGCGGCCCGTTGCTGCGCTGATGTAGAGCAAACACAAATGTCTGACTGGATTGAGATGTACTTTGTTTGTTTTTCAACTTTTCTAAATCTCATTATTTTTGCCTCGCTGCTTTGGAGCATGGAGCAATTACATCAGTTGATTTTAGTAAACCTTAATACCAAGGTCATATTACCAATGTGCATGGCAGATTGCGCTATTACTTTAAAACTACAGATTGAAAATAAAATGACTGTTCAGCGGGAGATGTCTGCGTTTTCTGTATTTAATCTTTTCCATCAACATGTAACTTTTAGGATCCAATCTTGCTGCCAGAAACTCACGAAACAGATTTCAATTATTTTTTTTTTCCACTTTGTCACCTTGAAACTATGACTGAAATCAAGCTGTACACCATATAATATCCACACACCTAGTGTCCGCTGGCTGACTGGATATATGTTAAAGCTGCATTAATTGTTATTATACCTCCCCGCTGGCGACAGCCATGGCCTTGAGTGAATTTCTTCTGATTTGGCACAAACGTCCACTTGGACTCATGAATGAACTGATTAGATTTGCTGGTCCAAGGTCACTGTGACCTCACAAAACACGTTTTTGATAATTATGACAATTTCACACAAATGTTAAACATGATAAAATCATGAAGTAATGACATTTTGGACAGACATGGATGTAAACTGCAACTTGACTGGTTGGCGGAGGCATACAACCGCGAGGCGGTAATTCTAGTTTTTGTCCACTTGGGGGCAGCGGGACAAGCTGAAAACACATGTGACATATATCACCGTTAGGCCTGGGCAAATGTGACGATATATATCATTTAAAACAATAAAAGTCTATTGTATATATTTTTCTATATTGTTTATTTGTTATTGCGATATAGGCTAGGACCTACATTTATTTCTGCTCTATAATGTCGCTTAAACCGGTTATGTTCATTTTGCACTCAAGTTCTTAAAATTAGAAAATCAGTAATCAGTACTTTTCCATTTGTCAGGTATTTAATTAGAAAAGACTATTTATTTATTGAATTTCCAGACAACATGCTATATACTGTATATAGTTATAGAGATATGAAATGACCTATACCGTGATATATCCAGAAGATTTTGGCCATATCGCCCAGCGCTAATCACCGTATAATGTTTTTATGGCTAAGCTGAGCAACATTAGCATTCAGTTGGAGTCGTGTTTTTGGCTCCCTGATGAATGTAAATCCAATATTCATTTTCTTTTTTAGCTCTGTTTTGGGCTCTACCAACTCCTGAGAAAGATATATGGCTTCATGAAAGTTTTCAGTCTGGAAAAACCAAAAGAACAAGCTAAAAGGCGAAGTAGAGACCCATAGAGCTGCAGTTAGTTGCTACTCTTCTGTGAGTTTGTCTTTCACATCACAAATAGTCATTTGATCCACTGTTGTAGCTTTAAGGTTGCTCAAATGCATGCTTGACAGTGTTTGACCCATCCTTCAAACCTTTGCTGGATGTGCTTTATGTAACCTTGTTTGAACATGACATTGGGAAAGAACATGAGGACGCTGGTATTGTGTCCCTGAAATGAGATGACCTGTTGGCGACATTGCCTCAAAAGGCCTCGCGTAGGACACAATAAGAGATTGCAGGTTTTTCTGTTTATGCTAGAATCAGCATAAGAGTTGAATAGATGGAGCAGAACAGGTTTGAATCTAACCCGTTTGCCCTCTGAGCTGATTGTCTCTATAGATCTGCTTTCTCTCTTCAGGAGCACAAAACTCTCATCCACAATCAAAGGTGTATTGACTGCGTATTGACGAGTGCTCAGCCAGCAGTGGGCAGAGTCTGAAATCAATGACCTGCCTGTTGTACATGTTTGCTTCTTGTTGTCAGTGAGAATTGCCACCTTGAGCTTCCGTGACAATACACAAATTGATTAACCCTCTTTACTTGCTCTTAAACATGTGTTTCAAATATTAAAACTAGGGCTGTCAAAGTTAACGCAATAATACGGCGTTAACGCAAATTCGTTTTAACACCACTAATTTAGCGCATTAAAGCAACTTGCGATTTTTAGGTTGTAGTAGGCTCAGTTTAAAGCTAGAGTGAAGATACATCATATGAAACTATAAAAAAACGTAATTATTCCACTGGTAACAACCTTTTCATACAAGCTTATCGCAAAGGAGGCTAAATAACGCTCCAAACTTGCACTAAATTTTGGCGAGGAAAAACTGTCATGGCCTTTTTCAAAGGGGTCCCTTGACCTCTGACCTCAAGATATGTGAATGAAAATGGGTTCTATGGGTACCCACGAGTCTCCCCTTTACAGACATGCCCACTTTATGATAATCACATGCAGTTTGGGGCAAGTCATAGTCAAGTCAGCACACTGACACACTGACAGCTGTTGTTGCCTGTTGGGCTGCAGTTTTCCATGTTATGATTTGAGCATATTTTTTATGCTAAATGCAGTACCTGTGAGGGTTTCTGGACAGTATTTGTCATTGTTTTGTGTTGTTAATTGATTTCCAGTAATAAATATATACATATATTTGCATAAAGCAAGCATATTTGCCCATGTTAAGAGTTCAATTCAATTTATTTTTATATAGTGTGAAATCATAACAGAAGTTATCTCAAGACGTTTTACATATAGAGCAGGTTTTAGACTGTACTCTATAGTTTAGAGACCCATCAAGAGATCCCACCAAGAGCATTGCACCGGAGCACGCTGTGGCCAGGAAAAACTCCCCGTTTAGCGGGTAGAAACCTAGAGCAGAACCGGGCTCTGGGTGGGCGGCCATCTGCCACGACCGGTTGTTGGGGGGTAGGGGGGGAGAGAGAAAGAGAGAGAGAGCGCACAATAATAGCACAGCAGCTGTAATAACTAATACAAGTAGGACTAATAACAAAAATCAATAGCAGTGGATGTAAAAGAGTGATAATACAACTATTGGAATTGATATCATTGGGTCGTCCTCAGATGGGCTTTCCACCGGAGCTTCCAGCTGTCTCGGTCCTCCATACATCAGAGTATTAAATACTTGACAAATCTCCCTTTTAAGGTACATTTTGAACAGATAAAGAAATGTGCGATTAATTTGTGATTAATCATGGACAATCATGCAATTAATCGTGATTAAATATTTTAATCGATTTGACTAATTAAAACATGAAAAATGTCTGGATCCATCAGCTATTGAAATTTAATATACAGAAAAGCTATTAAAAAGGCAATTCAGTGAGTTTTTGCTATTTTTTCTGAACACTAAGATGTAAAGTAGCTGCTCCACTGTCTGCTCCACTCATGCCCTCCTTGAAGATGGAAACACAGATTAGATTTCCTATCTCAGCAGGTCTATCTGAAACTACACCTAGGAACTCTGAATTTATCACCATATGTCTTTAGTATTTATTATTTCTTTCTTTTCTTCTTCGGTGTCGTCTCAATCGGGTGGCTTTGTAATCCTTTCAATGCCCAGTGGAGGTTTATACAGCGGGGGATCTCTCTGGTCTTGTTACTGTATGTCAGATAATATAATAAAAGGGTGGAGCCCTGCACACGGAGGGATTGTATTCAGCCGCAAATATCATTAAACACCTCAGGCAACAAGAGCAGGCAGACCTATGCACCCCTAATGTGTCTCTGTTAGATCTACAGATATACGGCGCATGCTTCACAGCTCTGCTCGAGTGCTTTATGCATCTGAAATGATTCCTATTCATCACGGGGTGGCAGGGGGAATCTTAACAGCCATCGAGGCTAAATATACGGGAGCCAACGTTTTCACCTCCGTTTCCCCCAGAACTGCAGGGAAGCTGGTGCAGCAGTAGCGCAGGATGTCCTGAGGGTGTCCTGCCACGCGGGTGGTGTCGGGGTCATGGTGTCATGTGGTTGTGAGTGTTTTCACGGCAGCAGTTAGTGCGGGCTACACACTCTCCAGCCTGGGGTTGAATGAATATGAGAGCAGGCCGAAGTGTCAAGCAGAGAGAGTAGCGGGAACGTCTTGTCTTTCACTCACCGCTCCAGTTATTCCCCTCTTCTGCTGCAGCTTAAAGCGTCAAACTGTTTCCTCTATGAAAAGGTCACTAGTCTTACATGTTTAAACTGATGTAGTGCTTATTACTCATTCACCAAAAACATACTTATGATAGGCATTTCTGACATGCCGCCAAGAAAAGTGCACAGCTAAACTGTAAGGAAAATGTTATTCCAATTAAGGGTGGGTGTTATGGATAAAATAATGGTGCTACGTGTCATTTTATATCGGGATACTGATGCAGCTGCTCGAGAATTCAATTAAAGGGGCTGGTAACACTCAAAGGGCATTTACCAGGCAGGGAGGGTCTAATGATAAGACGTTATTGGGAGGGAGGCATATTTTTCATAAAATAAAATTGATTTAACCATGCAATAAGAAAGGCTAAATTACAACAACATAAGGTTGCTGTTTAGAGCACTCATATAAGAACGTAGCACTAGCAGACTTATGAACAATTCTTTGTCAAAGATCAGCAGGGGGAGGCGTAGAAACAGCTGTTTGCGACATGAAGCTCTCTCTCTCTCTCCACAAAAAGCTAGCAGGCTAAGAAACCGAAATGTTCTGTCCTTCTGTCTATCTCCTCCGCTCTGTTTCAGTACTACAGATAGTGTCGTAAATGTCTAATTGCATAGCAGCAGTCAGTGGGAGTGGGTGACGTTTAAAGTACAAGTCTTGAAAAAAAAACATAAATACAATTCAGGCTTTTATTCATAAAGATATTATATCTGGCTCCAAACGTTACCCCTCTGTGGTCTATGCTCTCAGGGATTTAAATATTTGGTTACACCGTAGTGATTGATATGGAATTGATATCTCAGAGTTTCATGTTGTCCATATTGTAAATAGTTTCATGTGTACTTATTGACGTAATTGATTGGCTCGACCTGGAATTCACACCTTGGTTGAATCAGGTCTTTATACGGACTTTCTTGGTCACATGTTGAGTGTTTCCTGACGAACGCTTTATTGTAGTAAATAAATTGTCTTTTTTGGGAGCGTCTATTCAGTATGTGGGTGTCTTTTTTTCGCTTGAGGATTTTGCATTATGGGAGCACTTTTGGAGCTCTACCAGTGGGCAACCGAAAAGTGAAGCCAATGCTGAAGTGCCTTAAACTTGCATTCTTTCTAACAGTCAGCAGGGGGCGACTCCTCTGGTTGCAAAAAGAAGTCTGATTGTATAGAAGTCTATGAGAAAATGAGCCTACTTCTCACTTGATTTATTACCTCAGTAAACATTGTAAACATGAGTTTATGGTCTCAATTGCTAGTTTCAAGTCTTCTTCAATACAGCATGATGGTCATTTAGTAAATTATGGTCCCATTTAGAGTCAAATGGACCATAAAGCAGGGGATGCTTTAGGGCGTGGCTACCTTGTGATTGACAGGTCGCTACCACGGTGTGGTCTGTGATTTAATCTTAGAGCTTTAACCCTTTCACAGTCTGTTTTCAGTTCATGAAAGTTAATTGTACCATTTTGGTCACTTAAAAATATCTTATTCAGTGTTCAGTTGTACTTAGCTACACCCTCTTGTGTCACTCCTGGTTGCAAAAAAAAGATGGTGACTGCCAAAAACCAAGATGGCGATGGCCAAAAGGCCGAACTTGAGGCTTCAAAACGGCAGTCCACAAACCAATGGGTGACATCAGGGTGACTACGTCCACTTCTTATGTATGGACGATGAGCTTGACCCATACTAGGGACTAAACGTGGATACCTCATCCTGTGATGCTTTGATTTTGATCACTTTTTTTTATCTGTTTGTTGTGAGAACTTTATGGAAGTGCAAGAAACTGTTGATAGATGCACAGATCAGGAAGTCTGCTTTTGGCTTATCCTGCAAAATAATTCCAGAAAAATCATATAGTCCTTTATCACATTGATGTACAAATCCTGTAAACCCATAGTTGCCATTAAACAGTACTGCTTACTGATTTATAGCATTGCCTGAACTGGCCACCAGAGATATTAAAGGAATAGTTATGACGATATAAACTGTATTGAAAAATCTCATACTGCTGTTGTCTCACAGTGTACAGTGTTGTACAGTGTCAACCCATTATGCATATTTCACCCAGACGCAAACACAATCTCTGTATCTGTGTAGACGGCACTCATAGCTGCAACACTCTGACTTGTATTTGATCCTGATCCTACATACGGACAATTTTCATTCTACTCTTTTACTTTTTTTCCTCCTGAGTAAACCGAAAGCTTGGCATATGTCACTTCCTCAGCAGTTTCACAACCAGACAGTGAGAAGCCGGAGCTTCCTGTCTGATGTTGTTTTATCTCCATGCAGACGGGGGGGGATCAGGGTTAAGCAGATTCCATGTAGGATGCCTGCGCTGCGAGATGCGTGCACAGTGTGTCATGTGCCTCTTTGTGTGTGGAAACTCGAAGGTGGTGTGATGTCTGGGTGAAGAGGCTCATTAACTGCAAAACGAAGATGACTTTCATAAGAATGTCAAGCAAGCTATGCTTTGTTAGATTTTACCTCTCCTGTACATGTCACCGCTAATTTATGAGAAACGAGGAAAGGGGGTTTTGATCTTTGCTCCTAAAAAATGTCTACGTTACGGATATCTCATCACAGGTTATTAGCTAGTAGATACATAATGCGGTCTTATTAATAGCTAAACGTAATCACAGGGTAAACAAATAACCCAGCAATTCATAATTAATCAGTGTAATTTGCATGATTTGAAAATAAAGCCACTTTGTGTGGGTAGAAATATCAGTTTAAATAGCTTTTCAGGCTATGAATTAGACTGCCATTATGTTGATTGCTTGAACAGCAACATTGCACGTGTGGCCAACAATTTGCTATTTTTATCCATGGTGGTCATGTTCCCACATGAATTAAAGATTCAAGCCTTTTTAATAATGTATTGTCATTGAGGAAGCTGTTTTGGTTGGCTTCCCACGGTCTTGCCACGCTGGCTTTGAAGCACCCACCTGTGCCTTCGAGCGTGCGGCGCTGGACCAACTCCCGTCAAAGCTGTCACCAGAGGAGTCAGCGGCGGCGATGATTCATTCACAAAAGGGCCTCATTTAATTACTCCCAAATCAGGTCACATGGATACCCAGGAGGAGCGGCTGCTTTGCAGCGGCAGTGCTTCGATCAGATCTGAGCCACGCGCCGTCACATCACAAACCACTCTCGGATCCCCACGGCTCTCCTCTCACGTGAGCAGGATTTCAATCTTCAGCGCTCACACCGCGGAGATTTCCACCCACCTGGTGTGTCAGAGCCGGCCTAATAAACCTGTTTATGTATTAAGCACTGTGGGGACACTTGATATTCCTGACAGACATTGCCACGGACAAGTAATCACAGCAATAACCGCTTCTTATTAAATCGCCAGCTATGTTAAGATGCTCTCTTGTTTGTTGTCAAGGTTACCATAAGCTCACTCAAGTGTTGGAATACAGACATCTCTTCCGCTGATCCCCCTCTTTTCTGCCCCAAATCTAAGCTTCATGAGATTTAATAATACTCATCTCATATTTGTGAAATATCAGCTTCTTAGATGACGAGCGTCTTTTTTCACCTAAGCCGCTGCCGGGAGCTTCCCTGACAATAGTGGTGATTGGCAGCCGAGATCGTCTTGAAAAGTTGCTGTCAGAGTGGAAATGAAAAATACGCTCCGTGTTTCACCCACTTTAAAAGTCATTCAGATGGGATGCGTGTCAGGTCGTTGAACCAGATGCAGCGGAATATTGAATTGATCCAACTTGTGTGCTCCGCTGAGTGACGGACGGCGGTATTTATCCCGGGACAAGAAATCGATACAAATACAGTTTGAGGGTACTGATTGTGACTTCATATTCCACACTGGCAGCGTCTTGATTAGTTGAGTTTTCGTTGCTCGTTTTGTCGTTGTGTGTCGGAGACGGAGAGAGAAAAACTCTGTGTGAGCATTAGGCAGGGATGTCTGTGGGCACGAAGGGTTTACAACTCAACCATATACCTACATTGCACACTTGGCTGAAGGTTGTACCTCCGGGTTTTAAGGTGAGCTCAAATATCAGTTTGTCAAAAATGCAATTGAAGAAACCTCAAAATACACCCATCACGGTGAGGACAAATCGCTTCTCCATGCCCAGCGATGTGAGGCCCATTAACTGAGAGAATGAACACGATTGAGGGCCTGTTTCTACCCGAGCAGGCAAAGGGCAGACCGGATGATGAACGACCGCTGGACAGTAGGAAAGGACAGCGGAGAAGTAGAAAGGACATGAGAATGAGACGGAGTCAGTGCTCATCTTATGAAATATACTCTTTAGCTGCTTTCATTTTCCATATAAATGTTAAACAAAACAATTTATTGAGCAAGTTTCTTATATTGATCGCATAAAACGTCTACCAGGGATGGGCAAAGAGACAAATTATACATCCAGCACCACTTCACCTTGTCAGAAAGTAAATGGTTTTACTAAATGTATCTATAATGTGCCAATCTTGCCCTGAGGTTGCATTGGAAATGCAGTCTCAGGTAAATTCACCCTGTCACAATGTAAAACTTGCGGCCATAAAGCACCTCGGGAGAGCTTTTATCAGTCTTAATGCACTCTTTAAAGAGCATCCTTCACTCTGCATGTCCCATCGAGAGGCGCTGCTTGACCGCAGGCAGAAGCTACTGTATCAGTCTTGCTGCACTGATGATGAGAAAGACCATTTGGGTGACCGATGAGCGTCTTAACCTTAAGGGGTCAGCGGGTGCAACACCACAGAGTGATGGTCATCCAGACCTTCAGTACACGTCTTCACGTGTACTGATATCGGATTGGGTACCGTCAGCACATTCTGGGTCTAATATTTGGCTTTCTATGCAGGGAGGACATTGTATTCGACCCTTGATGGTTTTCCATCTGTGCTGACTACTGACAACGAGACGGGTAGTCCTTCTCGCTCACAAGCGCTTCATAGCTTTCAGTCGCAATTTCAGAAGACTGCCTCTGACTCACATTTCCTTCACAGTCCATTGTACCGCAAGCAAACATAGCACCCCTGTTCATCAAATGCAATATTATGCCCCCGCTCCCCAGTCTCCCAACAAGACCCTTTGATGTCAAATTGACACTTTAGTGAACAGCCCTTCATGGATTTGATATTGCCTGGCAACTGCAGAAAACTCACTCCTTGTGGCTTCTTCAGGATGAGGAGCGGATGGTTGCGAGGACGGTTTGGGCGGCAGAGAGGAAGAGGAAGGATGGTGGATGGTTTTAACCATAATGGTGCTGTATGAAATACGCGTGTGTGTGTTTGGCTTGCCTCCAGGCAGTGCAGCAAAATTAAAGCCCAGAAAATCGGATTATGGAGTCCCCCGGGGTGGGATGCCCAGTAGCCAGCTGATGAGCGCTCATCTACTCTTAGCTGTATTCTGCACAGCGAGCCCCGCCGTTGGCTTGGAGGCCAATTTGTTAACAATTATTGCTCGTTAGTGAAGCTTCCTGCTAGTGAACGGGGGTTCCATGGCAGAGACAATAGCCAAGGTCTATTGTGTCACAATTATCACAGTTTGAGGGAAGGCAGTGGTTGATGTATCGTCTCTGAAGTCTCTGGCTTCGCTGATTGCCAATTTGCTGCGAGGACTCCCGTCATCAGTGACACCTGTAGTGTCTACTCACTTATAAATATGCAGTAAATTGTGTTTCCTCTTATAGTATGCCAGCCGGTGTCAATTCATATTTCACTTTCAAGATAGTCGGGCACTGCAACGTTGAGGTCCATTACTCCAGAAATACTATACATGGTATTGTGGTGATTTATAATGCTCAATCTCTCATCTTTTAATTGTAAGATAATACAATTACTCTGCAAGTTATTTTCTCAATTAATCAATTAGTTGTTTGGTCTATAAATTGTAAGAAAACAGTAAAAAAAATGGCCATCACAATTACCTAGGGCCCAAGATGATGTCACCAAATTGCTCGTTTTGTTTACTACTAATTGTAATTGGTTAACCTTAAAAAAGAATGCAAACCGATTGCCTTAAATAAGTAAGTAAAGTAAGTCTTTGACTACGTAGTTATGTGGTCATGGGTTA
Source organism: Sebastes fasciatus (assembly GCF_043250625.1). Classification (NCBI taxonomy): domain Eukaryota; kingdom Metazoa; phylum Chordata; class Actinopteri; order Perciformes; family Sebastidae; genus Sebastes; species Sebastes fasciatus. The sequence continues at coordinate 17,462,568 of NC_133798.1, read as the reverse complement.
AGTAGAATAGGTATTGTATATACTAACGTAATGTTAACTAATGCTTGTTTGGTGTAGTACACTTACACTTGAGTTTGAGTAATTAAAAAAAACCTGCATAATGACTTGACTTAGTATAGACTACTGATAATTACTATTTCAAACAACTAAATCATTTCAACTGCAACATTTCAAGACTAAAGATATTACGTTTATTATCACATAATACACAGAAAAGCAGCAAAATCTGAAAAAATACACAATTTTGCTTAAAAAAAAATACCCCAACGATTGTTGAAATAGTTGACGGTTATTTTATAAAAATATAAGCAATGAGGAAACCTACATGGGGCTCCAATTTATAATTAATTTCAATAATGATTGGTCTGTTAATCACTTTTATCAATAAATGTATTGTTTAGTCTATAGAATATCCCAAAATAATGCAAAATGCCAAAGGTGAAGTCTTAAATTTGCTGACCAACAGTTCAAAACCGAGAAAAGCAGCAAATCCTCACATTGGAGCGGCTGGTAACCATGAAAATGTCATCCATTTGTGCTTATTAATGCTTCGGGCAATTATTGATTATCAAAATTGTTCAACTAATGATTGATTTACTAATTATTTCAGTACTAAACCCGTTGCCATAGTTCTGCTTGATTTCTCCTGAATCAATGTGGTTCCGTATTTCCTTCAGAAATAAACACTATACTGTATATCAACACATCCTCCACTCGTGAAACAGATGAACACTGAGTGAATAGCCTCAGATGCAGGTACGTAGGTTACCCGTAAGATTTAGAGAAGCCCCTCTGCTCACAGCCAGCCCTGCCTATCTACAGTACCTTACAGATATCTGCCTGTCTACCTCACAGGCGCTGCTCACACAAAGGAGCTTATTGTATAACTGTGCCTCAGTTTTAATGAACCGGCGCTCCGGCTCTCATGCACTCCTCCCTCTCTGTCCGTCCCCTCCCTGCTCCCGCCTCCCTCATGAATATCAACGTCCACCTCCTCATTATTCATGAGCTGGTATCGGCGTGGTCATGTGCGCCGACAACCGAGGAGGAAAAAGGGGGGAGTGTCTCAGCCAGCGAGAGTCACAACTCCAGGCATGCGAGTGTGTGCATGTGTGTGTGTGTGAGTCTGTGAAACAGAGGAGAGAGGAGACACACCGGCTGATGCTGCTACTTGTACCACTGCTGAAGCTGCTGCCACATCTGAACCCCTCATCTGTTAGACTCAGCTGGAGCTCTCTGTTCCCTTTGAGCTGACGTCTGTGTGTGAATGGGATGCCTGAAAGAGATGCCTGCTTTAAGGAGTGACTGATGAGAACCAGCGCTCCGGTGTGGAGGGTGACCCCCTGTGTCCGTACCACCAGCACCACCACCGCCACTACTCGGGGAGAATTGGACGCCTGGCGTTTCCACGACGACTATAATGGGCTGCAATCTGTGCACTTTACAGAAGCGAGAGGAACACTACAAGCTGCTGTATGAGATTGCACAGGTGAGCGGAGGCACGGCTGACTCTGGCATCGATTGTGTGTGTGTTTTGTTGTGTGTGATGCATTGTGCGTGCTGCTGTGCTGAGAGCAGTAACGGCTGCTGCTGCTGCTTGTTTTGTAAAAAGGTTCCTTGTTTTAGAGGTTAATACTCTAAATGAAAGTGAGGCATGGAGAGAGAGATGCTTCTTGCTCACCAGCAGATGTGTTTTGAGTAATGAGCACTTGCTTAGAGAGCAGCTAGTGTGCAGCCAATTCATCAAATAGTAGCACCTGAGTGCATGAAGAATATTTCACATGATGTATTTGTGCCTATTTGTGAGTCCTTGGGTGATGTTCAGAACGTGTCACTGAGCATAATTTCGTTAAAAGTTTTCACTGTGAGACAGTTCAGCAGATTCTTGGACTTCTTAGAGAGCACTTGGTCTTAATGGTGTTGATCTCAGCACACAAACGCAACATGCAACTCTTACAGTTTCAGTTTGACTTCTGACGCAACTGCAGGATAATCATGCATTTTTCGGAGAAATTCTTGCTTTTCTATGTATAATTAATTCTGTCCATTTAGCGAGTTAACAGACAAATAGGCAGAGGGCAACGTCTAGAGGTTGTGGGTAAGCAGAAGAGATAAACAGCCACCTCCAGTCTCTCCATCAGCCCTCTTCCTGTGACAGGCTAATAACTGTGAAGCTCAGTGTCTCCTGGAAGTGAAGTAGTACTCACCACCCCCCCCTCCTTCCAGTAGCGCCTAGCTGCCTTCACGCCACTGTGATCACAGCCTCATTAGCCGTTTTATACAACCATCCTGTGCATTAATTAGACGTGAAATGTGTCTCCTTACCCTTGTGAAAAGACGGGATGAGAGGAAGTGGGGGGAGGTAAACTAGCTTTGGGTTAACCACTGCTGCCTGTAGCTTTCACCTCAACTTGAGACTGTGCCAAACTCTGGCGGTGGATGTTGTCCATCATATTTTGGTACTGCAGGAATGATGGGAGAAGCTTCTAGATCAGCACTAAAGGAGGTTGCATTCACTAATGGTGTGTTTAATATTAGCAGACAGACAGAATTGCCCAGGGACCATGAAGGATGAATAGGTAGCCACCGGAGTGCCTGCCTTGCCTCTCCTCACGAGGACCATAAAAATAGTGCTGTCTCGGTGCTTATCTCGGCTTTTGCGCCTCTCTCCGCACCAGTTGTTAAGAAACGGCGTTGACTCCTTTTCCTCGCGGTTTAGCAGAGGGGCTCAGGATCCGCCAAGTGGGCCAGTCTCCAGGGCACACTCACTGTTGACAGGAGGCTCTCTGGCATGTCTGTCCACCCACTGATATACTGAGCCGGTTCAGGCGGGAGCTGCAATATCAGCACCTACTTGCTGATCACCACTGTGGGAGGGAAGGCTGGGAGGATGTAGAGCATGGAAGATAAAGGCTGGGGTGGGAATAGAGAGTAAGCCGTTAAAGATAGTTGTTAGAGAGCGGGCTAGGGAGGAGAGAGGGTAAAAGAGAAATTAAGGGAAGGAGCAAAGAGGTGAAACCTCACTACTGCGGGGAAAAGAGGAGAAAAGATGGAGAGGGAGGAAGAGAAGTAGACTTTTGGGTTTAGTTTTATCAATAAAAAACATGTAAATCACAGAAAACCCCCTCTTCTCACAGTCTTGCATGCACATACTCGTGCACACTCTCACACGTCCGCAGAGACAACAAAACAAGCAGTACACCCTCTGCAACGGCACAGCAAATGCATAAAAACAGCAACACATCAGGCAGAAATAAAAAGGGAGGGAAGACAGACTGGGAGGAAAGAGAGTCTCCTCCAGGTAGCAGAGCTCTCCCTGCAGCTATAGAAGTGTGTCACCGTGTCTTTGTGGTCAGGAGGAGTGTGTGTTGTGACAGCAGGAAGCTGCGCTCACACCGGCCGGCATCCTAATCCTCTTTCTCCTATATTGTCTCATCTGTCCAGCTTGCTCACTCTCACTCCTCCTTGCTCTGTCTTTTCTCTCCTGTCTCTGCTATCCAGGAAACACACACACCTAGACATACACGCACACACTCGCCACTCTTCTCTTGTGATTATGCAGAGTCGGTGAACGGGTGTATGCAAATGAGGCAGAAGCGGTTTGCCGGTGTCACAGCGTGACTGACCGGCCCTGCGGCAGGTTTGATTCGAGGAGCCGGAGTCATTCACAGTGGTTGGTTTAGCCACCTTCCTCCCCTTGCCTTCACACTCTGAAACAATTTTGACACTCTCCCCGTCTGCCTGACCCCACTAGCTGTGGGAGATTTATGACTATCCGGCGCCCTCACTCTCCCTCCGTTCCCTCTTTCTCTCTGTTCTCTCGGCCGCGAGTGTTCTGCATGGAAATGTGCTCACCTTTCTCTGCTGGAACTGCAAAGCTATCTCACAGTGCTGACATTTTTTATTTATTGTAGCAGCTTTCTTGCCTGGACAAGAGGACACAGGAATCTCCCTGTAGACTTGCTCTTTCTCTCACTTTCCATACTCCCACTTTCATATTTTTATATAGGGTTGTTCCGATACTGCCCAAAATTTGGAATCAGGTGTCGGTGAGCACGCCAGTCTATGCACCAATCTGATATAATAATTTATGATATTGTTATTAAAAACCAGCAGCCTTCACTGCATGGATGTATAAAGAGAACTGGATACAGCAATGTAGGCGGGCTCCCGTTCATTCCTATGAAAGTTTTTTTGGTGGCGCATGAAACCAAAATGGCTCGACTTCCGAATGGAAAAGTATCCGGATCTTCCGGCGATCTTCCGTATCCATTTGGCCCACAGAGCAGGAGCAGTAGTGTCTGCTCGGTCAGTCACATGAGTCGGTCACGGGGTCACAGCCGTCACGCTGTCGTCACGGCTTACTAACTCCGCCTCCCAGCCCTTGCTCCAGCCTTGATCTGGGTCTCATTCACATGAGCGGAGGAAGTGAAATAACTCTGGATTTGGCTATTAGTGCATTTTACAACTTTTAGGACCTAATGGTTTAAATAAGGGCTATTCAAGTGTTCATACTGGGAAGTTGATTTACCTCCAAAAAAATTATCTGCTGAGTTACAGACGTCTCTTTCCCAATGTAAGTCTATGAAGAAAAGTCTTGTAGGGTCCATTGGCGTGACGGACACAGAAGTTGTAGTACCACCGTTTGGCCACTACGGAAATTGGCATCAACGACCAGCGCTCTTCCTGGGGGCTTGCATCACTGTTGTGCTGTCGCCATGGATGTATCATGGCTGCCACCGGCAACTACTGTTTTAGAGCAGCGAAGAAGAACCGATTGCAGGTAGTTTGTACCGTGACTATAGCAAACAACAACAGTGTGTTGCTAGTGGCGAGTGTAACGGTATTCAGAGCGAGAAAAATGTCAGCCATTTGGCAATATTTCACAGTGGAAAACCCAACAAGTAAAACAGCGATATGTAAAGTATTTAAGGTTTCTGTTTCGAGGGGTGGCAGTAGTGTTGCCAATTTCAACACCAGCAATCTTATAAAACATTTGAAGACACATCACGTGAAAGAGCACGGCGACTTCACCAAGGCAAAGGGGGAAAAAAGGACAAACCGCAGTCCAACGACAAGATAAATTCCACTTATATTTATCACGCTGGTATCGGATTGGTACTCCGTTTCGGCCGATACCGCCTATCAGGTATCGGAATCGGTATCGGGAAGGAAAAATTGGTATCGGAACATCTATTTTTATACTTACTACTGAGCATCCCTTGTGCATCATTCTTTCTCTTTTTTTGCTTCCTCTGATCTCTCATCATCTTTGATTACATTTATTTCGACCTTTGCTCCAGCCTGCTCTCTGCTGGATTCCACTCCAGTTAACCTTCTAGTGATTGTCCTCTGTGCGGAGCTGAAGAAGTAGAAAGGTCTTTCTCATTTTTGGTCAACAAGGATGAAACCTTGTTGAACCCGTTGACCCGAGGTTCAGCGGCTCTCACTCTACCCGACTCTTCCAGCTTGCGTTCTTTACCAGGCTGCTGCTGCTGCTGCTGCTGCTGCTGCTGCTGCTGTTCGGGCCATTTTTTGCACACAATAACATACTGTAGTTGATTCGCTCTGTGATCTGGCAGAGCTTTGTAATTCCCATTGTGTCCGTGAGCTCCCCCTCGTGAGTGTCACACATTGTGTGTGCACCGCTGAAGCCCAGTGATGTGTGGCTTTTTTGGGGCTAATTAGCAGGATGGCAGATGTTGATGAGAGGAGCAACGCAGTGTAGCTCAGTTATGTGGATCGGATGAGATTTCTGCAGTGTGTGTTTATGCATTAATGGTCTATGTTGTCTTTTGACTAAAACCTTTTTTTTACAATCAAAACAGAAGGAACCAAAAATTAATCTTCCTATTGTTAGCGCGAATGATGAGCCACCACTACTGTAGGTTACAGTAGCAGCCAGCCACTGTTAATAATGCTGGCTGATGAATTGAGTACAGACTCACTACATTTCATTATCTTGTTTTGTAATTTTCCAATGAGCCTGGCTTTCCTTTTTGTCACTAGAAGTTGTGAAGGCAGCATAGCCAGTTTTTATAAGTTGTATTAGACGGGAGCAGAATCACTCTCCGCTGCATTTGAGAAATAAATGGAAAGCAGCTTCCCAGCTCAATGAGGCACAGCAGCCCCTGATAACTTGCTGATGCATATGAATGAGAATGAGGCGTGCGCGCACACACACACAGAGGGAAACAAAAACACAGTCTTGTGAATATATAGTGAATATTCTAACTATAAATCCAGAAAGCTGTGTTTATGAATTTTAGTGTGTGACAGCTCTCAGGAGGGCGCTGTAATGGAATCTCAGAGTTTCGCGATGTCATGTTGAGCAGTGTCACCAGGAAGACATGATGGACGGACGGACAGACAGACAGACATTAAGTGAAGCAGATCTGGAATTCATTTGTTCCCGGGGTGAAGGCCGATTCCCAGCGGGGTGGATGTGCCGTTCTGTTTGCTGGTAACACCACATGTGAAACCTGTGGACCGGAGACGGTCTAAGGAGGACACAGCTGACTTGATGCTCCTGCTTCTGCGACACCAGCGGCTATGTGTGTAATGGATTCAATAAAAGGTTGAGCAGCTATCACAAGAGCCAGGCTTTCTGAGAAAAGGGTTGGCAAGCTCCAGTGGGCTGCATGGATCATCACATACAGAAAGCCAGCATGTACATTTGTTTTATCTGTGTAAGCAAGCGCATTAGTTTTGCATTTAGTCTAAAGAGTTGTAAAGTGGGAGAGGAGGAATCTCAGGTGTCTAAAGCTCTGAAAGTAAAAGTTATTTTTCTGCTTAGACAATGTTAGTTGACTCACAGTTGGAGCACTCCCAAAGCTTGAATGGTGAAGGAACTCTCCCTGTTGAATCAAGTGACATTTAATATTGATTATGCTGTTCGTCAAGGAGGAATACCGGGACCTATTCTCTTTTCTATATATATATGCTCACTCTTTTTGTTTTCCGCTTAACATCGTTTTAATCCTGTTTTGTGAAGCAATTTGAGCTGCATCTTTGCATTGAAGGTGCTGTACAAAAAGGTTATTACTACTAAATAGACTAATGGACTGTATATAAGAAGTGGACGTAGTCACTATGATGTCACCCAATGGTTTGTGGACTGTTGTTTTGAAGCCTCGAGTTTGGCATATTGTCTGTCACCGTCTTGGTTTTCGTCCGTCCCCATCTTGTTGTCTTTACAACTTTGTCTTCGCAGTTAGATGCTGCCAGATCCTACACACTGCACCTTTAATTGTGAGGATTTCCTGCTGATTGTAAATTAAATGTCTTGGAGTTTTGGACTGTTTGTTGGTCATTTGAGGGCGTCACCTTGGGCGTTAGTGAAAAATGCCCATCACAATTTCCTATTTTCTGACATTTTATAGAGCAATGAATCTGCTAATTGACAAAATAATCAGTCAACTCATAACGAAAAAAGTGTTAGTTGCGGGCTTATTATAAAATAGGAATTCATATTGGAGGAAAATACTTCAGCAGTCCTCCTACTTCACCTCTATGAGTATACATGTTCCTGCGATGGCTTTGATGGTCCATTAATGCTGTCGAAACCTCGCTCTCTCTCCCCCACCACATCTCCAGACAGTTAGCTACGACTGCTCTCATCCATCTTCTTGTCCCATTATGTTTTTTTGAAGGATGTCCCTCAACCATTAAAATTGATAGGAGTGAAGAAAGAGGGGGAGGAGAGAGGAAACATACTGCTTGATTGATCTTGTGTCGACTCAGGAGAGATTAGCCACAAATATAATCTGGGCTTCAGCACTGCTTTTACGATTCCCAAGCAATACCGAGGTCCATATTTTTGAGGCTGTCTTTAGGTAAATGGACAGACAGATGGACAGATGCATACACACACAAATCCTTTTCATGGCTTGCTCATATAAAGAACCATATTTCTGAGTCAGCCCCAATCCCCATCATCAGTTCCAGTGCTTCATCCCACAGCCTCTAACCATGAGCCGGATCTGTCAGCCAACCACGTTTGATTACAACACAAATGGATGTCTGCGAGCTCTGCCGCTGTCTGTCTCGGGGTTCCCTGCAGCTGAAATTGAGATCTAAATATGCTGAGATGATCTTTTTCCACTCTGGCTGTTTACAAAGGATTAGTATTTACGTCCTCACTTTATAGCTCCCCCCTCATCTTCTAATGCTATTCCCATCAGGTGGAAGACGCTGCAGAGAGTGTTGCATAACCATAACCTCACACCTGACTGTGTAACCGATTTCACATTTAGTGTGAATCACACATTCAATCGCTTGACTGTGTCTGTATAATGTGTAGCAAATAGTTTGCTTTTAAACACAATGGGCCTCATGCAAGAACATTTTCGTATTCTCGACTTAACTTTTGCACCATGTGCTTGTACGAGTGTACCACGTCAGATTCAGCAAACACTCCTAACTTCAGATAACTGCGTAAACGACCCGTTCAAGCATGATGAATGCCACCTCTGGGTAAATGACAGCGCCTTCCTGTTGATCTTATTACTGTATATACAGAGACAAATTAACATTTACTTAGTGCGTCATCTAAGTCATTTTGCATTTTTCTTGCATGAGGCTCAAATGTTGTTTTAGATTAGAGAAAAAGGAAGGAAGTTAAAATCCAGATCACACATTTTGTGTGCGCTGTACTTCTCGGATACAGATGATGCCACATTTGCCACGAGACATGAAGTCAATGGGTTTTATCAGTCAGTCCACTAAATCTCACCGTGGAGGAGCAGGAGGGATTTAAGAGGGAGTTGATGAATTGACCTTTTCCTTTTCATCTGTTTCTTATCTCAATAAGAACCCAGCTGACCTTTTCAGCCACGTATCAGGTCTCCGGACCCCCCTTGTCTCCTTCCTTCCGCCTCTCCAACCCAACATGAACATACACGTAGCTCCTCAAAATAAGTTCTGTCGTGCTTCTGTCTTTGCTGATTTCTCTGATCTCACTCAAAGCTACACCAAGGAAGGGCTGCACAAACAAACCATGACATGTCATTTACCTCAGGGAGCTAAAGCTGTTTATCAGAGTACAAATTTCTCTACATCTCCCTGCTGCTGGGTGTCGGATGTAGAAGTGCTTGTTTTGGCTGTTTGCTGTTCTAAGGTGTTCAGACAGGCACCGTGATAGGAGGTTATCATCTAATATACGTGCACAGAAACAACAAGAAACCAATTATAGAGGCAAACAAAGTCCTGGAGGACATTATAGCTACTCATTCACCTTCCCTTTTTGCTTATTTTCATCGCCTCATTAATTCATCGGGATAAAAGTAATCTCACTTTGGGTAAATCTCACTTTCGCGGATGAGGATGACATCAGCGTGGCGTCATCCATGAATAACACCGAGCCTTGTCTTACTGCGTGTTTTACTCTTGCATGCTAATCGAGATCAAAGGCCGTCAACTTCAATCAGACTGGAGGAGCGACGAAGAAAATGAACTACATGCCTGAGTATCTCAATGCCAATCCCCGGTGAACCACAGCGTCTATTTAATGAATTGAACCCGTTGTGAGATGACTCAGATGTTGTGTTTGTGTGTGTAAAGAGCTGGGAAACAGCAGGTTACTGTGACTGGGGGGTTATAAAATATTTTCTTGCCTCTTCTTTTTGTTTGTCACCATACCTCTGCTGGTAAACAAAGGACAAAGGAGCCATATTTCCCTGGCCCCATTATGATTAGCCATGACTCATTGCCCTCAGTATAACTCAGAACGTGACATAATGCATTTCAGAGCAGCTATTTTATTCCCTTTACACGCACGCATCTCTGGTGTGTGCAAGCATGGTTGTTAATTGGAAATATGAGTGTGTGTGCATAGATGAGAATTATTTGTGTCTAAATATGTTTGTGTCTGTGTGCGTGATTGCTGCAAATATGTGTGTCTGTCTGTGTATGCAGTCGCTTTTATGGGAGACTTTGCACTGTTAAATTCTGCTCTCAACTTCTGTGTGTGTGTATGTGTGTGTTTGTCATGTGTAGAGTGAGAGCAGACCTTGACAGCTTGCGCTTTTCCACTACAAACATTGGTGAAAACAAAGAGCTATGGGATACACACAGGGGGTTGTGCATCTGCATCCAGGGTGCCTCTTAGCTGATTATCTGAGTTTAAGCAGGCAGAAGGGCCCTCATTAATTTATTGCAATGCACGAGAACGCATCTTCCCTCCTTCTCCTCCCAATTAGTGGGGATTGTATGCTGGTAAGGAAAATTTCAGCTAGAAACACACGTAACAACTACGACGACTGAAAAAAACAAGTTTTCAAGGCTTTAAGTTTGGTAGATAATGTTTCACAATCAACTTTTACCAGGAGTGATGGGCTCCAACACAAGCATACATACAACATACATTTTCTACCAAAGTTAGAATGGTTTTGTTTTTTTACACATAGTAGTATTTGTACTTTGTCTGTGCTCTTCTCATTGGTTTTGTCAGCATGGTCTTATTGGAAAAAGGTGATCAGAACCAATTAACAAACTGGAATCATATTAGTTGTGGGGTTGTTGTTTTTTTGGCATTGTTGCCAGTGTCGCAGTGTAGGTAGTACTGGTAGTAGTTGTACTGATTTTTCCGCTACTATGCAGCAGGCCAACTTTCTTGGCATTTATTTTTCCCTTCACTCTGTGTTTGTCTCTGACAGGAACGTATTATGAACCACCCCTTTCGGCTTTCAGCAACCACCAGAGAGCTGCCGCTGTCAATCAAATCTGACTAAAGCACACTAACACAGTCCTGAAGAAGCAGATTCCTGAAGTGTTAAACTCTTAGTAATAACTCTTTATAATAACTAACTTTAACTTGGTTTGTTACATATTCATCATGAAAACAAGTTTTCAGTTGGTTGATGATTAATTACTTCTACTTCTTGACTCTTACTAAGTGCTGAAATAATTTTTTCAAATATTAGCGCTGGCTTAGGGCTGGGCAATATGGCTGAAATCAAAGTCATGGGCTGGGTATTGGCAAGAATCTGGCGATACAATACGTATCATGATACAGGGGTTTATGATTCAATATATTGCGATATGTTACAATACTGTTAGCAAGGCGATATATAGTGATTTTAGAAAAACTGTCATAGTATAAAGACACACCACCATATGCACAAGATCTGAGTAAAAACAGTTTACATCCAACATCATAGCACTACTTTGAGAGGGCTCATACACTGAGAGGACGCATATCTTTGCAAATTAAATTAAGTATTGACTGAGTAAATCTTTACATGTAAACTATTAATAAAAAATCAATAGTGTTTTTGAGAATCAATACAGTATCACAAAACATAATATCACGATAATCGGTATTTTCGAAATTTTCTTACACCCCTAGTATTACCAAGAACATTTTTTTTCCCAATATGGCAAATGAAGACAAAATATGTACAACAATTAAATTGATTCTCTGTTACATTTTACATCAGGCAAAATGTGTGAAAGAAAATCCTCCACAACTAATTAAGTTAGTTTTCAATCAAAATGAGCTCGGAATCATTCAATCACATAATTTCCAACAATAATAACACAATGTACTCATATTATCAGGATACAATACCAATGAGAGTTGTTATAGGATAATGTTGACTAATTGCTGAGCTTTAGAAAGCCTCATCAAATAAAATAACAATATATTGGCTTCATTTACGCGTGAATCAGAGATCTGCATTTTTGTGGGTGCTGCGTCTGGATGGTGACAAAAACAAGGTCCTCTTTCCGCTGCTGGTGAAACGAGAAAGGACCTGACAGAATACACAGGCTTTCTCTTATCTGTACTATGCAATGTGTTCAGCGTCCAGTTTCCCCCTCCCTCAGCCGCAAGATATCAGCTCCAACATCACCGCTGACATTTGGAGAAATAGGATGGTGTCAGGCCAGGGGCTGCCTGCGTGATCTATAGTCGATAAAAAGAGGTGACAAAGCCTTGAGTTCTTGTGCTGGGTGCCTTCTGTGACGCCTCTTTTTCCACTCTTTGTCTGTCTTTTACTCAACCTCTCTGTTTTTTTTTTTTTACATTGCTCTTACTTTTATGCTTCAACCTCTGTGCGGTGGCTCAGAAGGTGTGGATTGTCTTTGACAGGTGTGTGTGTGTGAGATGATGCTGGAGTAGGTCAGGAGATCAGCCTGTGTGTGTGTGTTGGGGGGTGGAGGAGGGGTGATGCTGGGGGTGTCAGGGTGACACAAAGCCCCCCGGGTGAGGCAACCATGCTGGGTGTCACTCCACAGGTCAGCGGGCACCCCCTGCGGCTCCCATGATAAGACCGGCCTGACAGCCGTTTGATGGGAAGGGCGACACACACTCACACCTCCGTGCTCCTCGGCTCGTATGGCCAGGCCCTGGGGAGGAGAGCGATAAGAAGCTCCATGAATACGGCCGCTGTAGTTATCTAGCAGTCACTCCTAAGAGCTCAAATCCAAAGAAAACATATCAAGTATTGTTAGCCAGAGTACAAAAGCAAGACAACAAGCCCTTTTAGCTCTGTTTTAAAAGTGAAGCTTGAGGGTTTGAGATTGGGATGTGACTGAGTGTTTAAGTCCACAGTGGCGAGCGGAGCCGCGGCTTCATTGTTGCTGCCGCTGTCACACTGACACACTGACACAGTTCCAGAAGGCCTCGCTTTTAATGAGCTGCATTTGCAATGAGAGCCTCACAATGGCTTTTTAAAAACTCCAGCCTTTCTCAAATGAAATCAATGCTGCATCAATGTAGGGTGAGTCTCAACTGACACCTCAGTGTAAATGTAATTTAATTGGATTGCAAAATCTATTTTAAAGTCCAATCGCATTAGAATATGAAGTAAGCAGGTCTGTGGGTTAATTGATTTTGCAAGAATTGTCTTATACAGAGTTTGTTAAATACTAATCTCTATATAAATCTTGACGAAAGCAAAACGAAAGTGCCATTATAAAAACGAGGCACTCTTCATTTTATATGTATCAATATGAGAGAAAAATTATTTTTACAACACACCACATGGTTGTGAAACAGCAGCTAGCAGAAGTTCACAGCAGAAAGTAGATGCAATCTTTGTGAGGTTGGAATGGCGACCGCGTTTTCTCCCCCGCAGCACTGCAGTCAACCCGGCACCTCCTACACAACCCAGATCCTCTCACAGTCAGACCTCCTTCCTCACAGCCTCAACACTAGCAGGCAGACTGGCACACTGAGGAGGGGGCAGCCTGCCTTATTCAGCTCCTTGTTCTGTAGCAACACCAAGTTGCATTCAGAGATCGAGTTGTAAAAGCTTGTAAAAACAATGTTTTGCTAGTGACTCATAGCGCATTGTCTTTTCTTTATAAAGTCTTAGAAAGCATTGGTGTAACCAGAATTTACACATTTTGTCTGCAATCTTAAGGAACTGACTGCCAAGAACATTTTTTACCTGCTAGAATAATTTATATATACGCATTCGTCTCATCATACCAGTATAAATCTTTTTTAAAAATTAAATTTTATTTCCACAAGCTGGTCCCCTATACCTTACATCTGTCTTTGGCAAACTCACATTGTTGTGCTTTTTTGGGTCCACTGGTTCAGGCCCATTGACTTGGGCAGACTGTTCTCATACACCGTTCGTAGCTATACCTACGAAAAGTAATGCAATGTAATTTATACAGTATATATCCCACAAAATCAATTTGTATATATTGCACTTAATCGTGAAACAGGAAGTATGAAGAGTGACAAAGGTAGGAGGTCAGGATGGATCAGCATGTAACGAGCGGAAATTGACATGTGCATCACATGTTGCTGGACATTCATAGGAAAACACATGAAAAATGAGGAATACATTTTCATGAGATATCATACAAACTGCTGTATAACAGATACGTTGACCTGGGAGTTAGTATAACATCTGTTGTGAAGTAAGTTTTTTCCCTGGATTGTTGAGGTGAGAAGAAAGCTGAGTCTGGCACCTCCATCTGGGTGGAGACAGCGGGAAGACCCAGAACATGCTGGAGCGATTACTGTACTTATCCTATCTGGCTTGGGAACACTTCAAGTAACCCCAGAAAGAACTACTGAACAGGATGGGGCTGCAGTCACAGGGGTATGTCTTACCACCATGACCCAGACCTGGATAAGTAGCGGAGAAGTGGATGAATGTAGGGATGACGATACCAGAAATTTAGAAATTGGTACGAATAAGAGTGAAATTCCATGATTCTTGATACCAATTCGATACAACAGTAAAAAACTAAAGTAAAACAATAAACCCCATGTACTTTAACATACACTCCTTTATTACCGTTTGCATACTGGTTTTTGTTAGGAAGTTAAACAGGTCATAATTCCCTCTCTATTATCTATTTTATATTGCTGTGAAAACATCTCCTTCAAACAATTGTATTTATTCAAGTTTTTCACCTAAAACTACATTTTACAAAATTACATTTGAAAACATAACGTTATAGTATACCTTCGCCTCATTTTTACTGAATACAGCTTGAACATCGTGATGTACATCAATGGCACCTCCTGTGTGGAAATCGTCGTGTCTAGAAGGTAACCCCAAAGATGTGAAAACATGTGAAAACTCTTGCGAGACTCGCTGCCCGACGATCCTAACCTTAAGCATTCAAGGACGATGCCTAAACTTGAACATCTTGTGAGCATTTTACAACTTGGGGGTTACCTTCCAGACACGACCTGTTGAAATTGGCAGGAGGAGAGCTAGTTAACGTAAGCTGTTAGCAGCCAGTAAGCAGCACAGTCTTGCACAGAGCTAACAGCTAACGTTTGTCCTATCGATTTCAACATGGATTTGTCGTTCGCAATGTAGCATTATCAGGGGAAAAAATAGGATGCGTCCCCTGGACGTGTCAATCGTGAGTTTACTGCGTCCCAAACAGTTTACTATTGTCCCCTGGGACGACAGGACGCCGTTAGTTTCGAGCCCTGACGGTACCTGCGCTACTGTAGAGCATTGTCACGTTTTAGGAATTTTGGCATCGACATGGTACCAAAGTATCGGTTCTCGTGACCCTAGATGGATGTATATAAATATGATGTACTTGAACTTGAAGACATTTTTGACATATAGATTACTACGTACTCTTTCGTCAAAAGTTACAACTGTGGCTGTCACTTTGCAAAAAACAAACTAACTGTGGACAAACTGTTTATAAATGCATCTCCGTCTCAGTGGTCGTGCAGACTCCCTCTTCCTCGATCCGGCTGTCCCTCTGGACAGAGAGAAAGAGAGAGAGACAGATCAAGAAAGACGAGACAGAGACTGGATAATGTCAGGGGAGCGCTGAGTAGTAGTCCATTAGTTTCATTGGCACATCACCAGCTCTGAGTGTCATCGTTCCATGTCAGTTTCTCTCCATCGCTTGTCAAATGTGAGGAAGGAGTGGCTGCTGTCATCACACAGACACGCTGAGAGCTCCCTAAAAAAAACAACAGACAGTGACAGATCAGTGCCAAAAGAGCACAGTGAAGCCCCAAAGCTTGCCTCAGCCAAACATATTCAGCAGCAAATTAATCCTTTATTTAACGATAAACAAGGTCTGTGATTTATGCACTGTGAATGGTTGCATAAAAGGTCTGATATTGACATCATTTTTTATAGTAACGTGTAAAGTGAATTTGACTCGGAAACTGTTTTCCTCAGAGCCGTGTCTTTGGAACTGAGGGAGCCGGAGGGAATAGCACAGAGGTAATCAATACAGGAATGTCTGTTTTTAGACACTGAGTGCATTTTAGACTGTTTGTGAATTAATCAATAGCAGAATATGTTTGGAGATGGAGAGAGACGGGGGTGGGATGAGGATGGGCTATTTCCTCCACCTGAGGGCTGCTATTCATCAGGGAACTGACACAACACTGTAAAAAAAAAAAAAAAAAGGACAAGGAGCAAACAGATAGCTCCCACTTGACATTGTGTTTGTGTGTCTGTATGGTGTGGAGGGGGTTTATGCAAGTGTGTATGTGTGTGTGTCTTTGCACGCCAAAACATCAGCTCTCCACTAAATTTTCCTGCTCTAGGGAGAGAGTTGTATTTCAGGAAACACACAGTCTGGAAATATCCCGGTTGCTTGGGGAAAAATCTATCACGCCTGCTTGTTCTTTGTGCAGGAATGAGTTTGGCAGTCGCACAACTGAGGGAGTTCCGTTTTCCTCCCTGTCTTTGTCTGACAAGTCGACTCTGCAGCCCACACCTCAGCGAGGGCCCCAGGTGAATATAAGATATATAGGTCTTCTTATGCCTGAAAATGGCCACTCAAGGCTGAAGGCTGCAGCAGTGGACAAGTCCCCCGTATCAAATACGAAACATTATTAAACACAGATGTCACCTGCAGCCGTTATTTACTGACAACGATCAAAAAAGCTCAAATATATTTGCACCAAAAGCAGACTATATAAATGTAACATGAATACACAACGTCATCTAGGATAAAGCTGAAATTTATGCTTAGAATGAAGGTCACTACTTGGGTTACGAATATAAACCACTAGAAGGACTGGCATTCAACCATTTCCTTTAACAAACCAAGGATACATTCTTTGTGAAGTGAAAACCGCTCCATCTGCGTGATTATAACTCTAACACTTGAGGTGACTTTAAAATTTAGATGGTGGGTGAGCGAAGTAGAGCTCCATCATCTGTGAAGCGACAAATCCTGGCTGTAGCGTGTGTTGGCAGAATTGTAGCATATTTATTAATGAATGCTGTATCTGCTGGGAGAACAGGTGGGTTCATTTGAAAGTCAATTGCAAACAGTTCCTCTATTTAATCTCATATGTCCATAGCTGAAAGACTAGAGATGCTGTTTTCTATTTGTTAGCAGTAATAAACACTTTATTTTTACAAATAGCTTTTGGAGAATTCAATTCATCTGTCCCAATCAGTTGCATTGTTCAACATTTTGGGAGATATGTTAGAATAGAGGTAAAATACCACTTTCATGTCTGTATGTTGGGCGGCTGTGGCTCAGAGATGGAGCAAGTCGTCCACTAAACGGAAGATCGGCGGTTCAATCCTCCTCCAGTCCACATGTCGAAGTGTCCTTGGGCAAGATACTGAATGCCAAATTGCTCCTGAAGTCTGTGCCATCAGTGTGTGAATGAGCATTTAGATTAGATCCTGATGGGCAGTTTGGCACCTTGCATGGCAGCCTCTGCCATCAGTGTGTGAATAAGTGAATGTTGACATGTGGTGTAAAGCGCTTTGAGTGGTCGGAAGACTAGAAAAGTACTATATACAGTAAAGTTTCCATTTAACTATAAAGCAGGAGCCATAGAGTTTAGTTTAGCATGCAGATTGGAAGCAAGTCTTGTTTGTCCAGAGTAAAAAGAAATAAATCTGCCAACCAACACCGGCATAGACTTCAGGAAGTCACTTCTTCCTCTGGTTGCTTAAAGAAGTCTAATTGTATAGAAGTCTATGAGAAAAATGAGCCTACTTCTCACTCGATTTATTTCCTCAGTAAACATTGATAACATGAATTTATTGTCTAAATCATTACCACGGTGTTGTCCGGTCTGGGAGTTGTGTTTTCGTCTTACACCTTTAACCCTTTCACAGTGTATTTTCAGTTCGTGAAAGTTAATTGAAATATTTTGGTTGCCTAAAAATGTCTTATTCAGCGTTCGATTGTACTTAGCTGCACCGTCTTGTGTCACTTCTGGTTGCAAAAAAACAAAATGACGACGGCCAAAATGCTGAACTCGAGGCTTAAAAACAACAGTCCACAAACCAATTGGTGACATCACGGTGACTACGTCCACTTCTTATATACAGTCTATGTATCTAACCTCTAATCTAGTCCCAAAACTGTTCTTTTAAACAGCTTTAAATGTTAGTGTTTAGTGACAAAGGGGAACCTAGCGTGACTTTTTTTGACAATAAGGGTAAGGAGGTTGGTGCGGTGGATGGGCATACACAGTATCTGACTATGACTGGGGTTCACATGCCCTCTCCTACCAACATGATTTCTTTTAACCATGACAGCAATCACAAACAAACTCATGACCCCAATATTTCCCTGACCTAAACCAAGGATTTTACTGAAGGAGTGTAATCTTAGCTGTACTTTTAACTATAGAGGCGACAGTTTTACAGTTTTTGTCGTGGTGTTGCTTTATGATGTAATCGCATCTTTGTAGAAATCATGTGTATTTAAAGCCAATACAGTATGTGCAACTATGTCGGTGCAACTGACCTTATTTACAACGGACATTTTGATATATTGAACGCAGGTGTAATTGATAAAATGAATAATGGCCACACTCCATTCAGGTGTTCCAGTTTTAGTGGCCTGGCAGTGTGCATGCTGACTCTCTTGAAATGATTTACTGGCAACAGAGCCATCATTAATTAATGTTACAGTTCCACCTGTGCCTTTTTTCTGCAACAACAAGTCAAACTGTCCGCTGACAGAAAAATCTGATTATCCTAAAAATACATTTTGTGTGACTTAAGCATTTCCATGAACCAGTGGGGAGGCTCTTTGTAGAGTATCATGCTGTCTTCACATGGACTCTATTTCTGCGCCCACTGAGCTGTTATCCTCCTGCGCTAAATGTTGGTGTTTGGCAGAGAATTAAATGTGCGAAACAGAGAGAGAGAGCGAGAGAGATGGGATACCAAAAGTGCCAGATGTGAGCGGGCTTTAACAGGTTGCCCCACTGCTGCTTGGGACCAATTAGCATTTGTCATGACCAACTTCCACCCCAGCAACAGTCTGTATGTTTTGAACACAGATTTCTTTTCACTTGCAATATGGTTCATATTTTATTAGCTTCACTAATTGTCTCCATCTACAGCCGTCCTCCGCCTGTTTCCAAGTCATAGAATTGTTATCAGAAAATGACAGTGGAACAGACGCTTTGCTCCCGAGCAGTTGCGCTCATCTAATTATAAAACACTAGGTAAATGTTGAGCAGATGCCCTCCACCAATACACCCACCCTCCCCCTCTCTGCCTTCCAATCGAGAGAGCCATTTGGTCTCATTCTAGTGTTACATTGGCTCCACATGGAGTGGTGATCCTTGCCAAGTGGCTGCCGTGGTATAAATGAACCTAATCGCTCGCCAGCTCTACACACCGTCCGGCAGACGAGAACAAAAGAAAAACTTCCACTTCAGCTAAAGTGGAGCGCTACGCCCTGTCGCGGTGCCTCACTTCTGAGCAGTCCTCAGCCCGCGGTGTCGAGTTTTAGGAGTCTGCAGTGAGGAGGCACGAGTGGGATCGTGTCAGAGGATGCTGCACTACCGTCTAATGACTAATAGCTTAAGTGTCCTTGTGCTTTACATTTGGCAGGTCCGTGCCACAATTAGGCATCTGTTAGTGGTGGAAGACAAATAAGGGAAATAGACAATAGGGGTAAGGGAGAAAGGATAAATGAGAGCTTTCCCAGTTAATGAAGCAACCTGTGACCTGAATGTTAAAGAACTGCCCCAAGCAAACCTGTCGGTAGCTGAAAACAGCTTCCAGTGCATCGATCGGCTTTGTTGTTTTGTTTGCTCTGCTGCACACCTTGAGTTATCTATAATCTTGTTTCATTTTATTAATCTTTCCCCTGCATTGTTTGGTTCAACCCTGATTCTCCCAAACAATCAAATTCCCTCTGATACACCTTTTCATTGTTTAGATCTGATTCCAGCTCCCTTCACTTCCAACATACTTATCATGGCTTGGTTGTCAAATTCCACTTTTGATAGGAAAACCCTTTGCTGTTGCAGATGCTGTAGTAATTTGCACATTTGCTTGACCAGTTATCATGAACAGCGTTGCCAGCGCTGCCTAAATGTTTCTGGAATTTGGAGAGTATAAACTTCCAAGCAGGGCCAGATTTTTGTTCCAGGGATTTCTTGCCAAAGCGTGCAGAGAACAATAGAACAATGGAAATAACAGCCCATGAGAATGACTACATGTCACACTATTACTTAAAGGTTCTCTATACGATATCCAGAGCATTAATATAGCAGCAAACAACTATTTGCTATGTAAAGATATAGAGGAGTAATGTCTACCTGAGCAGAGAATAAAGTCTCTCTCTCTCTCTCTCCCTGTGTGTGTGTGTGTCGTAATCCGAGCTTCTCTGTGCCTTTTGCCGTTTAGTGCATGTTAGTGCATGTGAGCGTGCCCCACTGGCTAGCTCATGGACGCTGCTCTGCACAGTGGTCATTTGACGGTTGCAGCTGATAATGCCGTTGCGGAAGCATAGCACTACAGTTTGGCGATTGGATGAATATATCGGCAATTGGCTGAGTACATCGCCGGCTGTTTTGTTAGCGGGGGAGATTGTTTGGGTGATTGTCATTTTTATTTTGCTAATTTAATGCTCAACTGCTGCTCAGCGGGCAGAGAGAGATAAAACGGAGAAAACAACGTGCAGAGCCGGCATATTTGCACATCTAACTCTGTGAAATAAGGGTTTATTTTTAACAAACCAGAGTTGGTGATTGGTAGAAAGACTAACCAAGATGGTTTTGAGGAGTTTTATTTAGTTTCTTTCGAGTTTGAATGAAGTGTGTTTTACGATGCTCGACCGCTAGAACAACTGATCTCCCAGCTGAAACTATGGTGTGCGCCGCGCTGCATCACCCGCACACACACACACACCAGTGCGACTATATCGGCAATCGCCGTTTTTTGGGCTGACGAAGTTGGAAAATTTGTATATATCGCCCAACCCTACGTAGCACCCACCCTCTGGTCCCCACCCCCAGGTCAACAGGTTAACTGTCAGCACTGTTGCCGTTGTTTTCACTGTTAGCGCTGTTACTTGTGAGCCGCTGGCTCAGCTGTCGTCATGTTGAGAGCCGTGCAAAGGCAATAGAAAATGCTCTCAATCTCGCATTTAGCACCTATAAGTTAAGTGGGATTTGTTTATCAGGCTGCAAGTTGGACATCATGCTGTCCCCTCTTCCAGTGTTCACATCTTTCTCCTGGCCTCATTACCCCTCATACCTCGCACCCTGTGCTGGGGAGGCAGAGCAGCTGTCATTTCTGTCTGGCAGGAGTGTCTCTCCTCTCCACCACATCCACAAGTGACCTGTTCCTGTCTCTGAGCCAGGACAGATGACATCCCCGCTGCAGCCTGCATGGCCCCGGTGTGGGCTCCGGGTATAAGCTTCGTTGGGATCCAAATCATGGCTGTGATTGCACTTAATAGCTGATTAAAATTTAATCTTGGCCTCGCAGCGGTAGGGAAAAAACCTTGTAAAACAATACCGACTTTGCGCACCAGGTAGGATGACTTTGAAGTACACACAGAAACAATCACATGCGCGTGTGCAGGGAGCATCCATTACCCAGCCAGACCATAAATCTGCCTTGGAATTAAGCAGTGAGTAGTGGCTGATTGCTGTAGCGGTCCCCTCTCACTCTCAGGAATGAGAATAAATGAGCGGACGCTGGCATTAACAATCTTTTATTACACCCATTAGGCAGAGGAGCCCGAGCCTTATGAAGCAGGGGACGCCAAACACGCAGCCCAGTCGTCACATACGTGGCCTACTTATGGTTCCCATGACGGTGTGAACAGCCGTCATTGCCACCACCACACATGCATACCATTACCACATTACCCACCGCCCCCAACCTCCCATCCGTTTGCACAATCAGTGGATGCAGCACCGCCGTCTGCGCGCTCCTCGTAATGTCAAAATATTTCTGAAGTGCCGGCTAATAAGTACAGCTCTGGAGTGCCTCCACGAGCTCAGTATGTTCATCAACACATTTTTTTTTTTTTCTTTTGGAGAAACTTCAAGCGATGGCAGAATCATTAATCAGGAACTTTGCGGTGTATTGCCTGTAAATCATTTCACTCATTCCTGGATGCGCTCTTCAAACAACAACAGCGCCAGGTGTTCTTAATCAAGATTGGTTTGTGTGCTTGTTTGTTGCATACATTAAAATTGCCAGGTGGACTACTTTTTCATTAATGTATTCTCCATCAAGAGCGCGGTAATGTTACAGCTCATTTACTGTGCAAAGCTTCAGGTCATATAAACATGTTTTGACAGGTGGTTCATTACATCCAGAATAGACTGGCTGACATTGTTTGTTGTATTTTCTATTAGAGGTTACTTGATCTCTGCTGTTCGACAGCGATGTAGGTCCCTGATGTTGGTTTTTGTTTCATATGA
The DNA here is from genome assembly GCF_043250625.1 of Sebastes fasciatus. Taxonomy (NCBI): domain Eukaryota; kingdom Metazoa; phylum Chordata; class Actinopteri; order Perciformes; family Sebastidae; genus Sebastes; species Sebastes fasciatus. The sequence continues at coordinate 17,440,454 of NC_133798.1, read as the reverse complement.
AGCATTTGGCCGTGTCATAGAAGTCTTAAGTATAGCAGTTGGCCTGTAGTTTTCTAAGGCGATTTAATTGATCATAATACTCCTTAACAAAACTCTGTTTGGTCATTCTGTCACTGCTTGTCACTTGGAAGTTAGCTTCCTTACAGTGCACAGTTTGCTAATGGGAGGCGAAATGTAATGCTTGGCTCTAGAGAACTGGACAGAGCGGAAATTTTGGCTATGAGTCTATGAGAAAATGAGCCTACTTCTCACTTGATTTATTACCTCAGTAAACATTGTAAACATGAGTTTAAGGTCTGAATCGCTAGTTTAAAGTCTTCTTCAATACAGCATGATGTTCATTTAGTAAATTCTGGTCCCATTTAGAGTCAAATAGACCATAAAGCAGGGTATGCTTTAGGGCGTGGCTACCTTGTGATTGACAGATCGCTACCACGGCGTTGCTCAGTCTGGAAGTTGTCCGCGTTTGTCTTCAATGTGTTTTCACTTCATGAAAGTTAATTGTAACATTTTGTTCGTCCAAAAATGTCTTGTGCAGCGTTCGGTTGTACTTAGCTCCACTCTCTTATGTCACTTATGGTTCCAGAAAACCAAGATGTCGACGGCAAAATTGCCAAACTAGAGGCTTCAAAACGGCGGTCCTCAAACCAATGGGTGACGTCACGGTGAATACGTCCACTTCTTATATACAGTCTGTGGTCTGCACCTGCAGTATGCTACATTCCCTATATTCATAAATCATAAACGGTAACAACTGGACTGATGTATATTAATGAAGGCCCTAAATGGAAGTGCCTTGTCCCACTTTAACTGTATTTACCACTCGGAGGCTGATTTGAATGTAATTATGGTCAATCAGTTGTGACAAGAACATGGCATACTGTATGTTTGGCCATCTATGAACAAAGGACCATTGAGGCTAACGTCAGTGATACGGGTCTCATGTCCTTCCCTGTATCTCTGGTCTGACCTAAACAGGTTCAGCATTTTTGATCAAGTATACAGTAGCTCTTCTGAGCGTCATTTCTGCCTCCACTGTTCCCACTGTGTAATCAGGAAACAGTCGGAAGTGCTGAATTGCATCCAATTTCCCCTCACTTCCCTTTGTTTATTGACTCGGGGACCTGACAAGGAGCGAGACTCGAGTGGGTCGAGAGAAAGCCACAGACATCGACTCCTCCTAACCTCTCGCTGGCGCTTTTCCTGTGCCATGAACAACCCAGCGGGGAGCCTTGAAGTAGATTGATTACACTTGTGATCACTCTTCTAAGATAATGTCCTTCCTTTTAATCATGCTTTGTGCCGCTGCTCTTTACAAGGATAAGATTATCATCAGCAACTTCATCACTGTCTCATTGTAAATGCCGTCCTAATTGGACAGCTCTGCTTTCCGTTGGAAGTTTTGATCTTATTTACTGCTGCGTGTCCTTCAGCTGAAATCACTTTTAGATGCCTGTATTTTCTGATCTGTTTTCTTCTCCATCACACAGAGTAGTCAAATGTGTTCTCCTCACTTTCTAAGAACTAGGGGGCTGTCCCGAATACCATTTTTTGGGCTTCAATGTTTCGAAGCATTTGGTTCAGCCCTACTAAGAACTACATTTAAGGATTTCTACTGCTGGAGTGTAGACTGTAAGTTGTTAGGTGAACATAATTACTCCCTTGGACTTCTAAAACTGCTCTTTGTAAAAATCAAAGAGTTGGCAGTATTTGCAGTATGTTAGCTTGATCCCTGTGGTGTTGAGCTCGGCGGAGTGCTCTGAAGTCAATAACCTCGTATTTACTCATTGGGCACCGGAGAGGCCCTTATAATCCTGCGACTCCATAAACTTGACATTTCATCAGAACACGCCAGCCATTTACTTTGCCAGACATTGGCCCCAGCTTGTGTTTGAATTAAGATTTGAGGATGAGTTTGGTGCAAAGACAGCTTGAATGAGAGTTCAGCCCTCGCAGCCTCAGGCTATCATCAGCAATCTCGTCCCTTTGTTCTCTTTGACATTGGCAGCATTGACCAAACCTGCTCGCTGTCGTACCACAAGGCACTCTTGATTTTACCGGTCCGCTCTCTTGTCAAGTCCCTTTGTGGTGGGTGACATTTGTGATGGGACACTAATTACTCTATTTGCCTCTGGGGAAAGTGTTAAAAACAGCAGCCTCAGGCACAATATACCCACAATGTTTTGTGGAGTGACATCCTTTTTTCTTCTGCAGGAAGGCTAGAATTGGAAACACCTTGTAGTTTAGGTTAATTCTTTCCTCCTTTCCTTCATTCTTTCCTTTTTTCCTCGACACCCCCCCCCCCCCTGAACTGGCTCCCAGTTAATGGCTAACAGGCAGATCAGTGGCCAGCCGCAGGGGTCCTGCCTGACCTTTCAAACCCTCCCAGTTTATTATTTGCACTGTCAAAGCTCCACGTGCCACCGTCTGACCTCAACTCTCATTCCCAAACCAGCGACCGTGCGACAGCTTCACAGACAAAGAGCCGGTAGGAGAGGCGAGATGGGGAAGTCGGACCAGACGCCTTTGTTGTGATCACGAGTGTGCCTGGCATTATGTAAATAGTGCTTATCCAGTGTTAATTGCCTCTGCTGCTAGGATGAGCATATTAAACGTGAAGGAAACAATTTACCGCTTTCAAAGTCTCCCCAGGCCACCGTGAATAAGACCGGCCCTGGCATTCGAAGGCATTGCCGGTGCCATCTGCTACCTATGTCATCTCATCTGTACTCGATAACTTCATGGGAAATAGCAGATAATTAAAGGATAAATCTGGTTTGTTACAACTTGGGTCTTATTTCTCTAGTTTTTGCCATTGTTTGTCTCTGTAATAATGCCACTGCATCCCCAGATCTTAGCAATTACCTTGGTGACAATGTTTCATTGCTGATATAACCTAAATTGTAGTAAACCAGAATATTCCTTTAACATTTAAAGAGTGGGTCCATTTGCAATGCAAAAAGCAGTGACATGGGTTACCAAAGTAAGTAAGCTAATCAAAGCCAATCAATAAGGTTATGAATAATGTGAACGCTAGCACTCACAGAGTCAAAGTTAGCTGTGCTAAGTTTGGAAATAACTGAAAGGGTTAGTTCGGATTTTTGGAGTAGGGTTGTAAGCAATACTCCCACGTTCTGCGAGGTCAAATTATTATTTTTGTGATTGGAGTCTGGTGGCTTTGAAGAGAGCAATATAACGGCTTCAGTTCCCCGACGGAAAGGGCTGTCTGACGGCGAGGTAAATCGGCTGTACAGACTACCATCTAAGTTAATGTATGTAATACACACTGACTATAAGGACGTATAACATGAAACCTACATCAGGTCACGTTGGAAAACGTTTTGAAAAGAACTTGGGAAAATCGCATTTTGATGATAAAGCATACATACTTTGACCAAAATTTGAATGTTCGGTTTTTAATACATAAGGAACACTACTGCAAAGCTACAGAATGATATAAAAACCTAAAAAATATGAATAATAATGCGCCCCCCACTCCACCACTTTTATAAGTATAGAAGTTTTGTACACAGGAAAACAACATAAATGGGCTATAGAAAAGTAGACAAAGTGAGAGAAAGAGCAGTGGTGGCATTTTGTATGTGTGGTGTGTATTTTAGTGTTAAAAATACTCCTACTCTGCACCTTCATTCATCTTACCTCCTTTCTGCCTCTCTCCCGCTCATTTCGAGGTGTTCCATGACAGTACCCATTTGATTTTCTTCAGTCAGCATATGGATGGCACCATTACTCCTTACAACATCTCTTCACGCCAGCCAGGCCATTTTGCTGATATGCACAGTACATAGCATCATCCGACTTCCCCCCATCTCCCGTTCACCCACCCCTCCCCATCTCCCGCTCCTTTCCCGCCCCCCAAACCAATTACCAGTTATCACCAAGGAGGAGGCTGTTCATCCATTAGTTATTCATCCACCCAAGTGCAGCTTTTACTCTAATTCGATTTTCTCCCTCCATTTTACATTAAAACTCACTCCAAGATGGCAAGATCTTAAAAGTTAAGCACAGAGATTAACTGCACATCTCTAAATCTCTTTAACAAATATACCCTGCATGTACCATTAACCTTGAACAAGCTGATTAACTTAGCACTCCGTTTCCCTTTACCAGTCCCAAATCATATTTAGCAGAATTCTATAATCCAGCCAAAATAGGATAGTACAATTATCTCGCATTCAGCTGTAATCTGTTAGTGATGAAGATGGAACGCCGTATTGATTTAATTTCATGGGAAAGTGATCCTGAGCAGAACAGGAGGATATTATTACGCAGAGCATCTGACAAAAGGGGCCAAGAACAATAAGAAATCTGATGAAATGTTTATCCAACAATTTTTCATGTGCAGCATTGTGAGCATCGCTTTATGCTTTTGAGTCTGTGCCTTTCCCCGTCCAATTTGTCTGCACACTAGTGTGTGTGTGTGTGTGTGTGTGTGTGTGTGTGTGTGTGTTTTGGTCATGCTGTGGGTGTTGGACGGCCTGGACAAGCTGTTGCAAGTTTCAGCAGCAGCATTTCATTCATGCAATAACAGTGACCTACAATCAGTGTTGGGCAAGTTACTCTGCAGCTCACGTTACTGCAGTCTTGGAAAGGGGGGATTGAGCTGAGGTGTACTCAGTTGGTTGCAATCTGCAACCACACTGCTAGATGTAAACAAATCCTACACCGTACCTTTAAGCATATTTTGATGATTATCGGGATAATATTGTGAATTGTTATTATTTTGGCCATTGATAATCGTGACATGAAATTTTCAAATCATCCTACTTTGGAGTTACCCGGAGACGAATTTCTGATATCGACTCCCGGTAAAACACCAAACAAGCCGACCCCCAAATTGTCAAAGTAACGGAGAGTTACTAGGATTAGTAACTGTAATGTGATGTGACTGAATTTAGAATTTTAATCTCTTACATTACTTGTTATCGAAAAAGTAATCACATTACTTTAATCATTAATGTGTTACTGCCCACAACACAGCAGACAAGGCCAAGTGTAAAGGAGGAGTAGAGGAAATAGCAGTGGTAGTAGATGATGATGGGTTCCTAAACTGACTGACAGCCGCACTCTGCACTTCATCCTTGCCAACTGAGAAGGAGGCTTGGTCACGCTTCATCAACTCGTCATATCTTTGGGGTACAACACATGCACAATAAAATCTGGTCAGCACTTGCCGAAATTGAGCCAATAGCAATGCACGACCGCAACTTCAGTTACACTCGCATGTGTTATTACCCATAAATCAAGACCCATGTCCGGCTGTGTTCCAGCCTCCTTCAATAGGCCTTGATTTCTAGTGTGACAATAAACGGGAGCCCAACTCTACATGAAAAAAACACACAATCGGCCTCATAACTTATTTCAAATGAAACAAACAATACATACACGACCCGAACCGTGACTAGCGAACCGATTTAGTTTTTTTTAACGTATTATTTAAAACAAGAATAAATTCAGAACAGGATTAGATTGTATTTATATTATATATATATAAATAAATAGAGCAGTAACAGTAGTGTTTCCAAAAGCAAAGTCACTGTTAAACTCATTAATATCTCACTGGAAACGAATCTAAATGTCAATAAAATAAATAATATTCTGCCATCACAATCCTATAGGGAAGTTGATAAAGAATGAAGAACGCAGACCTCGGTCATTCATCCGGTCCTCTGTCCTGGGAGGAGGAGCTGCTTTGTCTCAGCAGCAGATAAGTTTACAAGAATTTGACAAATTTTAAGATACATAGTAAACTAAGCTTAACAGCTAGAGAGAGAGAGAGTTAGAAAGCAGAGGAGATGCTGCAGCGTGGTAACACACTTGGAGCTTTCTTCACCTCCTCTGCTGCTCAGCACTTTTGACATTGAGTGTTCGAACAATTCATAATAAGATCTCTTCTCCCTTTGTCCTTTTATAACAGTTGTCCTTGCACTGAGCGATGACAGCCAGAGATTGGATAATAAACGTATGTAAAAAGGTGGACCATGAATTTTAGAGCTGACTGAATGAGCCGATACACTTTAGGACGAGTTGCGTAATAAAGGGACTACTCCACGAGAGATTGGTGCTCAGCGAAGAAAATTGGCAGAATTCATCAAATGTTCTGCGGACATAAAACCTCATCGGCAGCGTGTAGAGCCTTTAATGTGAAAAATAACCCAGGGGCCATGTGGAGTGTGTTTTATGTGGTTGCAGGGGTTAAAGGAGGCCTGTACATTGGTTCATGTAAAGATGTTTAGGGGATTGTCAGATTTCCCCAGTGGTACACTCTCTCGCTCTCGCTCTCGCTCTCGCTCTCGCTCTCGCTCTCGCTCTCTCGCTCTCCCTCTCCCCCTCTCCCTCTCTCCCTCTCCCTCTCTCCCTCTCCCTCTCCCTCTCCCTCTCCCTCTCCCTCTCTCTCTCTCTCTCTCCCTCTCCCTCTCTCTCCCCGTCTCCCTCTCATGTCATTGCTTGAGTCGTTCAGACAGTAGCGCTGACTGTCTGGGAGTGATTTATGTAGTCATAAGGGCTGTACTGTAGCGGACCTTGGCCCGTATTTTATACTGACACTTATTATTGAAATGAGACATTTGGGCGTAAGGAGGAACCCAAGCCGTTTTCTAACCAAGAGGACGAGGTAGCAGTCATGCTCGCAGCCTTCCAGCATTTGGAATTACATCAGGGAGTATTTAATTCCATCTCTCTGCTGAATGTTCCCGTTCTCACTTGTATGTAGTTTTTTTTATGTTTGAAAATGCAAATCGAGTTTCACGGGTTGAAAGACGGAATTGCAACACATTGATGTTGAGCTGCAGCATAGCGGCTGCTGTTCAGGTGCTCGGAGGTGCAGAAGAGGCAGACTGCTGCAGTCAGTCAGTCACCACCGTCCGCTCTATTGTTGCATACACTTAGCTGGGAAAATCAACAAACAACAGAGTAGCGAAGTGAGAGGAGTTATTTTTGCCATTCAGGGTCCCAGAAGTATAAATCCAGCTCATTTTCAGCATAGACAACATGTTACATGATTGGCAGTTGGAGCATTTCTGAGGCTTGTTTGTTCATTAATTATCAGTATGAAAGATGAGCCACTGCGTTCGAAAATATCTGGCTATTTGATAGTTATGAAAAAGCCAATGCTGCAGGTCTGTGTACATAAACACTCAGCTACGACGTCCAAGGGGCGCTCCGGTGGCCTAAGGGGCTACAGGTGCACGGACCATGAACTGTAACATCCCCAGTACAAGTTCCTCATCTCTTTCTCCCCTTACTTGCTGTCATTTCTCTACCAATAGAGGCATAACATGCTCCCCATAAGACTAAACGACTTCCAAGGAGCATTTTGGTATGAAACTGCGGCTGCAGCTAGTTCACTAGAAATCTGTCAAAAGAAAAAGTTCCACCTTCTAGGAAATATGCTCATTTGCTTTCTTGCTGAAGCTTAGATAAGAATATGGATACCGCTCTCATGTCCGTACACCTTCAAAGTTCACTAATTAACACATTATATCTGGTTTAATCAGAGGTTTAATGGTTTAATCACACAAAGTGTGAAAACAAGTGGTTTTTCATCATCTGGGGGACTTTTGTGTTTCTATGTTGAGAAATCATTAAGAGAAAAACTGTGAAATGGGTGTTTAATGAAATGTGTTTTAAAAAATACTTCTACCCCCTCCAACTTCCTAACTATTTGCCTGAGCTATGTATCCACACAATGTATTTTCATGTCTGGTCCACAGTGGGTTGACCTATCCATTATTCATTAGTTCTATCATAATTCCATCAGCGCTCAGTTGTGATGGTTGACCAGTAGTAGCAGTGGTCCCTCTTCTATCTCCAGAGCACAGCCCTAGTGGCCATGCTTCCATTCCCCCCACTTTGATGAACCTCCACCTCCTCTGGCCCTGTCACCATTCCTCAGTCTCTTCCAACTCTTTCATCTGAGGGCTCCACACAGCTGACTGGACTTTAACGCTGACGGGTTGCTTTTCCCCAAAAGATGAGGCGATAGAGCAGGCGTGTAATCGACGGCTGTAAGCGCTACACTCCCGAGGCTGGATGACCTACATGTTACACTTTCTCCATCTGCCCACATACACTTAAACACCCCACAGGCTGCCACTCAAACCAGCAGGTGACGGCACACGGGAGACGTAGACTGTGTGTAACGGAAGCTCTCTGCGTGTACAGATGTTAAGCACAACACCCAAGGTTACACGCAGTGGTTAAGTAGCCTCCGATGTTCGTTCTGCTGCCGCTGAAAAGCCTTGTTTACTTGTCTGTGTAGCTGAAGTAGAAAGGATGACCTTCATTCAGTTCAGCGCAGTTCCAGTTCAACCAGGATACGAGTGAAGATGGACACTTTCTCCTTGCGCGCAGCATAAACTCTATCAAATTAAAAACAAAAACATTTCATTAAGATTCAAAGTGCTACATGCAAGCCATAAAGCAATGTATGCAGTTAATTGGAAGGCATAAAAAAGCTAATGGACTATTAGAGTCTACTGCCTGGGGCCGCGTTTTCTCCTCGCAGAAGAAGTGCATCAATCACTTCCATCAGTAATCCCCCGCAAGCTGCCGGCAGTGTCTGCGCCTCGTGCCGTAGAAATGGTCCCTCAGCAGAGAAGCGGCATCACATGTGGCTGAAGTTGACATCTTAACAGATAAACTGGCCCCACTTTACTACCACTGTCACTACATTCTGCCCCTCGGTCTTTGGAGATATTGATGGGAGGCAGCAGTCGATGAGACAAAAGCACTGACGGAGGAGACGCCCGAGGTGTGGAGCTAAGCCGCTACGTGTTTGTTCTCTCTTGCTTGTCCTCATACCTGGAGGACGCATGATGAGATGGGACACAGATGAGGGAATCTCGTGCTTTGCTGTAGGCGACTACGGGCTCATGATTGTAAAAACAGTGACTTTTTCGATGAAGTTTTCAAGTAAGTCTTGTTTGTTTGCGCACAACCGCTCAGAACAGCTTAAAGTGACAGTGTGATATTTACTGAAGCAGAGACTTAAGGCACTCAGCTGCGTCACAAGTGCACATTTTTTGAATGTCTGTGTCAATATGGGACTCTGCCACAGAGAAAATGAAAAGAAAAGAGGTTTCATCCTTTCGTTACACTCCACTAAGCTGGTTTACTGCATTTGTTGTGGGAAGGCTGGTGGTCGTCTCAGGGGCTTTGAATGAAAACACATTTCTCCTCTGGCTGCAGCTGCTGCATATCCATGTGCAAACAGCCAGCAGATGTGTCTTGGTCCAGCTACTCCATCCCAACGCCCAGCTCTTTCCAACTTCACTTTTTCCTGATCATCTCCTGGACCCAGTTGTACAGCTAATGATCTCTCATGAATAATCCCCATTGTTTTGTTCCAGACCAGTAACATGTTGACTATGTGCATATGGAGCAGTTTTGGCCATGAAGCACTCGCAGCGCTGCTTTGGACTTGATAAACACTACAGCTGCTAAATAATTTGTTGCAAACAGATTTTGTTTACCAGCGTGTGTTTATGAATGAATTTGTATTTGCATACTTTGAAGAGGATAGTTTACGCGAGTGTGACTAAATCAAAATATGTGTGATGAAACTTTAAGAGGCTACAGCTTGTACTGAGCGTAAACGCAGTGAAAGTGGGAAGAAATGGTGTTTAAAGAGGACCTGTTATGCTCATTTTCAGGTGCATACTTGTCTCTACAAGAACATTTTACATGCTTTAATGTTCAGAAAATGCTTTACTTTTCCTGTACCGACTGTGTTGCAGCACCTCTCTTCACCCTCTGTCTGAAACACTCTGTTAGAGAAAAGTCTAGTCTGCTCTGATTGGTCAGCTGGCCCACTATCCTACCAACTAGCCACTATTCAAATGTGTTACTTGGTGACATCACCACATTAAGGAAGAAAAGACAGGACTTCAAGCAAGGCATTTCAGGCAATTCAGGAGCAGTGTTTCTGTGGGGGAAAGTGGTGGCACAAGTCCACAGCGTCCGTCCTCTCCACGCTTCCCATTCATTGTCTATAAGCAGCCGTGCAATGCATTCTGGTAGCATGGTGGTGCGATTTGAGAGGCGGGGCGTCACGTTGGCCGCTCCTCATTTGCCTAAATTTGACGTCTAGGCTACTTTATGCAAATCGGGGGCGTCCAGCGCGACTCGCCGCCTCTGGAAACTCCACAGAAACTTTTAAAACTAACCGTTGTCGATCCAAAATAAAGACAGATTCAGGAACTGCAAAGCTTATTTCCTTCATAAAATGTTTTCAGAAACACATTTTGTTGAACTATTTTCGTGATATAAGAGAAGAAAGTTTCCAAACGAGCCGCCATGTTGGTTCCGGTTTGAAAGCTGGGAGCAGCAGCCCACGAGGGAAAGCGTTCGTCTAATCGGGTGCCTTGTGTCTAGTGGCAGCCCATCAAGCGTCCAATGCTGGCAAGTGAGGCGATCCCTCCCCATAACTCCCTTTGGTGTGGACTTTGGGCTTTGTAACTTTGCAGACCTTTTAAATGCACAAAAAACTATATAACACACTAAAGGCAAGGGGAAAAAGCACACAAGCATAACAGGTCCTCTTCAAGTGTAAGGCTACTTGGGAAATAAGCCAATTGCAAAAATGATTCCCTTAATAAATCTGCTGTAAAGTCACTTTCAGCATCTTTAGGCTTGCTAGCTGATGATGCACTTTGCAGAGCTGTCGCAAGACATCTCAGACAAGAACTGTGCTGAAGGCAGATCTTCAGTGTGAGTGTATCTAGGAAGCTGCAGCCAGGCCTACAGAAACCCTTCCCATCTGTCAGATAGGACTCCAGATCCTAACTGAGGCAGTGTGTTTAGCTGGATAGACATCAGCCAAAGGGACACCACACGGATGGCAAAGTCCCTCATGCAGGAGTTAAGGCTACTTAATATTCTTGTGTTGATTGGGGATTAATTGTTCCATCTGGCTCTCATGAAAACCACTGAAGAGAATAAAAAAAACAACAACACTCCCTCCTCTTTTTACTGACGTGTTTCCTCTTATTTCATTATGGCCATGGAGAATGGCTAGCTAAACTGAAGCTTAGAGGAGGAGACAGGGCTGGACGGGCTGTACCAGAGGGAGAGCTGGGAAATTTGATCATTTTTCTCCGGGACTGTCATACGCCATAGGCTGCCTCATTTGTCTGCTCCAACTCCTTTGTTTCCAGCAGGCTCCCTGTTCCAGGATTAGCCTGCGGAGCGAGACACAAGCAGGAAAATCAGACAGACAGAGAGAGACACATACAGTCAAAGAAGGAACTATATAAACTAATTATTATAGTGCTCCATGTTTCTTTAATACAGTACTTAACTCTAATGTACGTGCTGCTGTATTTAATACCTGCTGACTGGCCAAAAAAAGGCGAATGAAAGCAGGTTTGGAGTGTGAAGAAAGGAGGGATGAGGGAGGCTGAGCGACCGCACTTTTATTTTTCTCTCCAAATTGCCCTGCAGTTCCACAGGAGTGGTGTTGACCCACTTTATCTCCCACTCAGGTGATTAATGCAGTATCGCTACAAACAAAGGTCACATCAGGAGGCAGGGGAGCAGGCCATAGCACAACAAGAGCTAAGGGAGTTATATATGGCTGCTGTTAAGGCTGAGAAAGAATACGTTGTTTGTTATTTTTGTAGGGCATCACTCAGTCTATAGAGAAAAAAACAAGAAAAAACACACACGCAAACTCACATCAACAGGAATGTTTGGATATGTGAATGAACCAGGAATGAGAGTATCACACTATTATATTTATATAGTGTTTTATAACCATTAATACATCATAAATATGTTTTATATTTTCTGTTAGCAGGTAATGATGTCAGCTATGTAGAAGTCCGTTAAATTGAAACATTTTACAATAGACTGTATATAAGAAGTGGACGTAGTCACCATGACGTCACCCATTGGTTTGTGGACTGCCGTTTTGAAACCTCGAGTTCAGTATTTTAGCCTTCGCCATCTTGGCTTTTTGCAACCGGGAGTAAAACAAGAGGGTGGAGCTAAGTACAACCGAACACTGAACAAGAGATTTTTAGGCAACGGAAATTTTACAATTAACTTCCATGAACTGAAAACACACTTTGAAAGGATTAAAGTTGTAAGACGAAAACGCGGACAACTCCCAGAGTGGACAATGCCGTGGTGGTGACCTGTCAATCCCAAGATTGACGCCACTCCTTAAAGCATCCCCTGCTTTGTGCTCGATTTGACTCTAAATGGGACCATAATTTACTAAATGAACATCATGCTGTATTGAAGAAGACTTGGAACTAGGGATTGAGACCATAAACTCATGTTTACAATGTTTACTGAGGTAATAAATCAAGTGAGAAGTAGGCTCATTTTCTCATAGACTTCTATACAATCTGACTTCTTTTTGCAACCAGAGGAGTCGCCCCCTGCATGATATTATAAAAGAACGCAAGTTTAAGGCACTTCAGCGTTGGCTTCACTTTTCAGAACCAGAGGTTGCCCACTGGATTTTACACATGAAGATCAGTTTACTTTGCAGTTGTATAATGTCTTCTGTGGCTTTATGTAGGGAGCTTTCTAAACAAAGAAATTAAAATCATAACCCATGTTGATGTCCACTAACTACCATTCTTCCTTTTTTTCTCCAACTTTATAGAAGTGCAATGTCAAATTTAGGAAGCAAAGTATAGCTTAGCTATACTTATAGCTATATAAACCCAGATGAGTTGTGTGTGTGTGACCCAACATGGCAATAGAGACCCATTTTGGGATATTTTTAAACCGTCTTTGCTTTTCATTTGTTCACATAATGAAGTGGCTCCTAACCTCGGGTTGGGGTTCCCTTAAGGGGTTTGCAAGTTAAACGGAGGGAATTATTAATGGTTGCTGCAATTTCTTTTCTTTAATGTTTGGTCTTCTCTATACTGGATAATTAAATCTTTGCTGGTTTCTAAAAATATACCAATTCAACAAACTGAACGTGTTATAAAGGCTCACAACTCACAGAGATATGTGTCCTGTGATGAGGGATAGCAAGTAGATATAGACATGTTTTCAAGGAGTCTCAAGTAGAGCTGAAGCAAAAATTCATTTATGGAAAAATAGTAAAAATATGCTTCACATTGTCAGGTTCCAGCTTCTCAAATGGGAGGATTTGCTGCTTTCTTTGTCAGTATATGAAGCTGAGTATCTTCAGTCTTTAGTGTTTTGGTCAGGAGAAATAGGACACTTGAAGATGTCACCATGAAGTGTGTAAAGTTTCTTTCACTATTATTTTTTTTTATAATTCATAGAACTAATGATTACTTGATAAATAAAAAATTAATAAACAGCAGATTAATCAATAATTATTGTTAGACAATAATTAATTGCAGCCCTAGTCACAAGCCAAAACAGTTGGGCACAACATACACTGTATACTGTTTAACCACATACTGATCTGCTCTGTCAAAGGAAATCAGTTCAAGGACACATTAACTGACTGTCATCGGTCATCTACATCTCAGACGGGGACTCATCAAGAAACATTACATGTAGGCAGACATAATAAAAAATAACGCATCCATGCTGAGCCTGGCTTTATAGCATTTATGCTGTCAGGTTCTATGAATACTTTAGTGCTGCTCAAAACATATTGAGTCATTTCTCAAAATGTACGGTGTCAAATTCAGTGAGATGTGTCACAGAACGTGCACAAGTGAAGAATTAGTGGTGGAATATCTGGGGTTGAAAATATAAGAAGCGCGCTCTCTGCAGGAGTCCCCCCCGTGGCTTTTGCATCTTTAATGTTCATTTAGAGGCACCACATACACGAACTGTCGACTGCTCGTGAATTTAGGTCATTTTGTCTGAGTCTGAACGAGGCATTTTAAAGACAGTTTGTGATGTAACTTCTGAACACTGCTGCTTTCGAGTTTCCACAGCTGACACTTTCTTTTACTTTTCTACTTATCATTTAAAGTGATTGCAGTTTTCCGTGTGAGCAAAATGCTCCACTTCAAAACCAAATTTAAATACAAAAGCAAATGTAATTATGCTGCGTCTACCGTTTTTTTCTTTCTGCGGTTATCTATATTATAATCTCTGGTTTCAGCGTTTATACCAAAGCACATTCTCTAAGGTATTCCACAGTCATGGTTTCTCTTCCAGAGAAATTACTGGTGTTAAATGAAGCAATGCTTTTCTTTATATGTGCCAGCTGTAGTGCAAATGGTTTTCAATCTGCCAGAAAATCCAGTTCATTTCGTGAAGATGAGGTTGAAGATGGACTGAGGCCATTTGAGCTTTGATCTAACATCCAGATAATGTTGCATCAAAATGTGCTTTTGTGTGTATGTTTTCCGCCGTTATAGTCATAAAGATTTCTTTTTGATCATCTGTCGAGAAGACATTTGGGAAAAAGTATACATTTCTATCTGAATGCATTCACCCTGAACACAGCTGTAGATCTGTAGTAGCAATATGTCCAAATAGCCCTGAGGGCACAATGTTGTCTTTGCACAGTATGTTGTATATTCAGAGACTATGAAGGTGGTATTGTTGGAATCTGATTAGGGCTGAGTATTGGCAAGAATCTGGTGATAAGATACGTATCATGATACACGGGTTATGATTCAATGTATTGCGATACTTTAAGCAAGGCGATATATTGCCAATTTTTTAAATCAAATTTTTAGAAAACTTTCATAGTATAAAGAACACTCCACCATATGCATAAAATCTGAGTAAAAAAAAGTTTACTTTTTCTATGCAATCAGAACAGTGGGATCTGCATTTGCATTTATCACAGTAACATCCAACATCACAGTAATACTTTTTGTGTAATCTGAGCCGCTGTCTGCTATGGACGTTTGTGTGTAAACTAGGGCTGTCAAAGTTAACACAATAGCAATGCGTTAATGCAAATTCGTTTTAACGCCACTAATTTCTTTAATGCATTAACGCAACTTGGATCTTTTTGGTTATAGCGGGCTCAGTTTTAAAGCTAAAATGAAGATGCTGGTATCGTATGAAACTAGAAAAACCAAAGGAATGCATTGGTACGTCACGTTATACTAGCTTTTTGGGAAGGAGGCTAAATGACGCTCCAAACTTACGATAAATTTTGGCGAAGAAAAACCAGCATGGTCTAGCATTGCCATTTTCCTCTTTCCCTTGACCTTTGATGTCAAGATATGTGAATGAAAATGGATTCTACGGGTACCCACGAGTCTCCCCTTTACAGACATGCCCACTTTATGATAATCACACGCAGTTTGGGGCAAGTCATAGTCAAGTCAGCACACTGACACATTGACAGCTGTTGTTGCCTGTTGGGCTGCAGTTTGCCATGTTATATTTTTTATGCTAAATGCAGTACCTGTGAGGGTTTCTGGACAATATTTGTCATTGTTTTGTGTTAATTGATTTCCACTATATACATGCATGCATAAAGCAGCATATTTGCACACTCCCATGTTGATAAGATCATTAAATACTTGACAAATCTCCTTTCAAGGTACATTTTAACAGATAAAAATGTGATTCATTTGCGATCAATCACGATTAAATATTTTAATTGATTGACAGCCCTAATGTAAACTATTAATTCAAAATCAATAATGTTTTTGAGAATCGATACAGTTTCACAAAACTTTGCATTACTCGTGTATCGATATTTTCTTACACCCATAGATCTGACGCTAAAGCTGAGACAGACTGTCCTGGCAGAGGCTCAGATGCACAACATTAAATGAATACATTAATACAACATCCAAAAGTCACATATGAATACATGCTAATGGGAGGTGGGGAGGCAGCAGTGGAGTAAGGAGGATGTAGAGCTCAGTGTTTTTGTATGCAGACTGAATGAGCACCAATGGTTTATACGGACTAACAGACATGGATGTGCGTGATTGGGGAGTGTATGCCTGAGGCTCCATTCTATTGAAGTTTTACATACATTTCTCAGACTTTTACTCTTTAGCATAAAGAGCAAGAATAAAAGTAATATTAGCTGTACCTAAGCTTCCCTCTTGGCTTTTTCACTGGCTTTTAGTCTAATGTCTCCTTGACATCAAACTCTGGTTCTTTGGCTCTGCATACTGAGATTTAGCTGAACCAGTAAGATAAAGTCCATCTCGAACACTTGTTTCTATAGCAACAGTCAATAAAAAAAAGAAATAAAGCACATTGAGTTTTCATATCACAGACACAATACACAAGTATAATGTTTCCCTGTCCTCCTCAGGTCAATGGGAAGGAGTTGTCTAAGTCCAGCCATGAGGAGACTGTGGAGGCCTTTCGCGCTGCCAAGGACCCCGTCGTGGTGCAGGTCATCAGGCGGACCCCCAGCGGCCGCCCCCATGGCCCCCCTCAGGAAATCCATGTGGTGGATGTGTGCACTCAGACCGACATCACCTTTGAACACATCATGGCGCTGGCAAAGCTCCGGCCTTCGACCCCTCCTGTGCCTGACGTCTGTCCCTTCCTTCTCTCTGACAGGTACGTACAACAAGAAATATGTTTTATTTTCATTTCATTTTACATCTCTGTAAACCAGGGGTTCTCAACCTTGTAACTTAAGGCCCACTTCTGATTGTCAAAAAAACTTCCGAGGACCACCTGTTCAAATAAAAGAGGGAAAAGAAAACATAACATGACACAAAAGGAGGAAAAATAAACTGGGCTGTAAATGTCTTAAGCCTCTTTCAGCTGTAACGGCCAAAATAAATATTCTGCTTACCCTCACCCATCCCTACCTGCCATAATGAATCCAAATGTAATGTATTCAGGGTCATATTTACATCCCATATGCTTTGGAGCTTTTACTGGTGCAGGGTTGTCACATCACGTTTTGGTTTCAAAAATCAATCTGTTTTGTGTCACTGCATCTGAGGGAACATTGGCTAGATAACAGGTAAAACACGTTTGTCTCTACCTGATGATGTGTCGTGAATAGTGTGGTAATATTCAAACGTTACTGGTCATTGAAATTATTAATTTTAGCTTGACATTTTTTACTTAGCACATTTAGATTTGTCAAAAGAACCGATACTTCGGTAGCAAGTTGAGGCCAAAATTCTGAAAATGTGATGGTACTTGTTTTTCTACAGTACCAGAGATCAGGACTCGAGACTAAAGGCGCCCCGTCGTCCCGGAGACAGTAGAACATTTCCCTGATAATACTTCATTATGAACACTTTGTTGAAATCAGCAGGAAGAGAGCTAGTAGCGTTGTTTATACTGTTAGCAGCCGGTGGGCAGCACAGTCCTGCAAGGCTAAGTAATGGAGCAAACCGCTAACGTACCGAGGTTGCATTGAGCTACATTATGATGCGTTCAAGCTCTAATGAGTGAAGGTAAATTATAACCTTATCATGATGTGTTCAAATGTAATCTTGTAAAATTTAGTTTTTGGCGAGAAACTTGAGGACGGATCATCAGGGATTAATAAGAAATTCGCAAAAACTAGTATACAAATGGTAATAAATGTTTTTTGGCATCGAATTGGGTATCGACAATCGTGGAAATTCGCAGGTATTGGTATTGACTACTACTACGACTACTCAATTTCTGGTGTTGTAAAAATAACCAGCTTTGTATGTATATTTTTAATTTATTCTAACCATTTAGCAGTAGCTCCGCGGCCCACTAGATGGCGCTCCGATGCCACATAGCTGCTGTAACGTACATCAGTGATGTTCACTATTCTTCAGCCAAATAAATGTGAATCATGATAGACAGCGAATCAAAACAGGGATTATGGTTTGAAGGTCAGTGATTTGATATAATTAATATTTGTATTTCATTTGATATAATTAGAAATGATTTCAGTTCAGTGCCACAAGAGTTTGTTGTTGTGTCCTTGTTTTGACTTTGGGACTCTGGGACTGATGGTAATTAATAAGGGGGAAATAAAGTAGTGAGAAATGTTATTGAGCTATGAAGCAGAAATATCAGCGTTTGCAGGATTAGCATTACAAGTATGCAAGGGCGCCTGTAAAATATAAATGAATTGTCTAACCAGCTGCACAGTCTGATAAATATAGATTTATTTGATGAATGAGCTTCTGAATGTCCTTCACGTCGTCTTCTCACCAACACATTAAATAGAAGAAAGAGAAATAAAGGACAGGGCTAAGTGGTCCTAATAAACCATTAATCATTATTCAGTGTTTACTTTAGTAAAAAGCATTAATTTAGATGAATCACTAAGGAGGTGAAGATATGAAAAAGTTGAGAATAAATATCATAAGCAATTCAAGTCTACTAAATGTAGTCATGTATAAATGCCTCCCTGGTCAGTACGTAACACACGCAGTTTCACCCTCTCTGTGATGCTGTACTATCTTTCACATGTCCCCCGTCGGTTTAGATAATCATGCACAGAAACATAACTCGGCTGTAAGATTAAATATGTGTATATGTCTATAAATTCGGAAGAGATGAAAGGACACACTTGTGTTACTTTGTGCACAATGTGGCTCAAAACAACACGTGTGTGGTATCACTAGTAGTCTAATCACATCTCAACTGGATGCCTGGTAGTACAATACCTCAAAGACATGTTTTTTATTGTTTATGTGGGAGGAAGGCATAAAAATATGCACGGAAAAAGATCTTGAGAGTTTAAAGTATCAACAAGAGGTTTTCCTGGAAAACAACAAAAGGAACAGGGTTCATTATTTCCTCTTCTGGCATTTTAGTTTATGTTCTGTTCATCTCAAAGGAGGAGTAAGCAGTGAACAAGAAAAGTTTAGCATGAAGGAATATCTGGGTTTCACCTCTTGGGGATGAAACAATGAGACAATACAGGAGCTTCATAGCACAGAGCTGGAGTCAGGGTGGTCTCAACAATCGTAAACGTCTTGAATTCTTCGAGTATCTGTTGCTATTTTGCTATTGGAGACAATCATTGCTTGCCTAGACGCTCATTATTAAAAACATCATATCAAATGGTTATTGTCAGTGTTACACGCTACTGTATACATGACCTGATCAAAATCATCACCACACGTATATATCTCACACAATATCACTAGACAATCCCCCGGGGGGCCTTCTCGCCATAATTGGAGCTGCTTGGCGTATCCATTTTGTCTCATGGAAGGTTTACAAGGTGATTAAAGCAAATGGGCTAATAAAAACTAGGCAACACGTGCAACGTGTGCTCGCAGGCTACTCGCAGCCCCAGGCCGAGCCCAAATGTAATCAATGTGTCCCATAAAACTCACATTTTCTTCTCTTCGTCTGAGATCAGGTGCACAATCCAATATACAGCAGATTTTATCGATGTAACAAATGTTTGTCACTCTTATTTCTGAGGCTGGATTGTAAATTTGTAATTGTATTCTTTGCTCCTACTGCCAAATGTTGTTAGATGCGTAAAATTTGATAAATCAAAGTATAAAGCATTCTGACATTTACCAGTCTGGTTCGGTTGTTTTGAGACAGTTTTACAGTGCTGGGTAATCTGAGAGTCAGACGGGCCCTGAACACATCACTCAACATGTTGAACAGAGTGTCTTTTTGAAGTTTTTTGTCCACCGTGATTATCTTGTGTGGCACTGAAGCTGCTCATCTTGTTAGGCCCTCACAATGCTGTTTTGTTCGGTGACTGAGGGAAGCATAATAGAATTACACTGTACAATGTGGGGGGTTTTGTCCGTCAAGAGTAGGAAGCAAATGATGTGGATGTGCTGTTATTAACAAGGGGCTGTATTTTTATCACACACACTCCGGCAACACTGAAAGCCCTTGACAAATCCTTTATTCTTCAGATTCCAGCAAAGACAAAGGCGAGGGAATTCTGTCACTTAGAGGTATTGAAGGATGTTAAGGAAAATGAGGAAAAGGATCTTGCTCACGCCCAACTCACCTCCTCTTTCTGCCTCCCTCCCTGTCTGTCTCTCCCTCTCTTTCTTCCTCTGCCCGTCTCCCCCGACAGCTGTCATTCTCTTCATACAATGGACCAGGATTACTATGAAGGGACAGACTATCTCTCCCCCGTTCCAGCCGATGGAGAGAGGACAGAGGAGTTTGAGTATGAGGTAGGAACCACACACATTACTGCTCACTAAAACCTGACGGGTTCATTGGCATGGCTAATAATATCATCTAATTTTAGCTTATCACTGATACATATTGGTACACATGTTGGCAGATAAGTAACAATAAGTTTGAGTACAGAAATGCCAACGATAGAAAGAGAAATAGTGTTGCCATTATATAGTTTGTACACCAGAAAGCACTTAGATGTTTATTTTTCAACTGTAAATGTTAGCTTAGTACATATCTTGATCGCAGTTCTTAAAAGGAGTAGTTAAATATCTTGGGAAATGTGCTTATTCGCTTTCCGAGTTTTATGAGAAGATTGATACCACTCTCATGTCTGTCCATTAAAGGAACAGTTTGTAACATTTGGGGGATCTATTGGCCGTAATGTAACATAATATTCAGAACTATGTTATTCATGTATAATCACCTGAAACTAAGAATCCTTGTGTTTTCGTTAGCTTAGAAAGAGCCCTTCATGTCTACATAGGGAACGGGTTCTCTTCATGGAGTCCGTCACGTTGCTTCGCCATGTTTCTACAGTAGCCCAGAACGGACAAACCAAACACTGACTCTAGAGAGAGCCTTTCGCAATTTTATTTTACCTGAAGGCAACTGTAGTTCTCCGACACGCTTGTGAAACTGCGGCAACGTGAGCCTCAGAGTGTACAACCTTGGTGCCGCCAGCCGCCAACTGACTTCCGTTGCTCCTAAAGTAGTGTTATTATGGTGAGGATGGCCTCTGAGCGAGGCAAAGGGCATTACCACGGATTTGCACTCACTGCAGACTTAAAAAGGGAGGAGTGAGCGGAGGAGTTCTCAGTTGGTTGCAATCTGCAACCACACCACTAGATGCTGCCAAATTGTTCACACTGTACCTTTAACAATGACTATGCTATGCTATCCATGCTGTTGTTCACCAGGTATTAAGTTTACCATGTTCAACATCTTACCAACATTATACCAAACAAAGTACAGTTGAAGCTGATGGGGATGTCATTAGTTGCAGGGCATGAATGTCAGTACCAAATTTCATGGCAATCCATCTAATAGTTGTCAAGACATTTCATTCTGAACTAAAGAGGTGCACCGACAGACGGACATTGCCATCTCTAGAGCAAAGGCAACCACCAGGTCCATTTAGTAGCTTTTCTGGAGTTTTTGATCACACAATCTTTGTCCAGTTGTTATGAAATTGTCGATGGTCAATTTTCCTTTTTTCTGAACAAACCAAACCAATGTGGAAGAGATATCCTTGTAGTGCGGCTCCCGTTACCACAGTCTTGGAAAGGGAGAAGTGAGCTATGGGGTACTCATTTGGTTGCAATCTGCAACCACAACACTACATGTCGCCAAATCCTTCACACTGCACCTTTAAGTATGAAGCTACCATCTAGCCACCTACCAGTGCTAATTTATGTGTTGTATCTAGTTTGTTGAATCCGACAAAAACGGAAAGGTAAAAACAACATTTTGTGGTTTTATGGGGAATTACATGCTCTAAGTATTCTTTGGCGGGGTACAGTGACTTCCTGGAGTGTTTTGTCGTTTCAGACAGCTTGAGAAAACCCCTTGATTCCATTGGCAATGATGACATGCCTCCATGTTTTTTCTTTTTTTTTCTTACAAGACAAAAAGAGAAAGTTGAAAACCTCCAAACAGTTGGCGGTGTTAGCTGAGATTTGCTAATTGTTTTCACAACTCTGGAAGACAAAGCTTGTAAACTGTGACCCTGAGCTCCATCAAACCCAATTAAAGTGAGGTGTGTGTGGCAGGTGCTAGTAAGATGGAAACACGTTTCTTTCTTCTGTATCTTTACCGGAGTGTAAGTAACAGGAGCAGCTGGGTAGGTGATGTTTCTAAGGCTGTTGATCTCTGACACATACTGATGGGTACATACTGATGCACTGATTCAACTGTGACAGGAGGAGATAAACAGACTCTGGCTCCGCTCTCCGCTTTGGTCCAATATTCTTTATTTCCGAGTCATTGAGGTGCGAGCATATCGTCAGCGAGGGCTCCGACTGGTCTGATGTATGATGATTGCTCAAGCCTCCCTCGTCATATTTGCTTCATTTGAATTTGTTCTGAATGCTTCCACCCACTGAGCTCGAGCTGTTTCTTCACATCCTAAAGAGATTTGTGCACCCGCTTGGATCCCAGTGTCAAGTCGGAACAAATATAATATATTAAAGCCCCTCTTTATGCCTCATTGCCATTAACAAATCCTATTATTCTGTGTATGCTTTGTGGCCTGCGCCGTTTTTTTTATTTCATGCTCTGTGAGTTAGATATCAAGTTAATGCGGCCCCACTTACTGTATGTCAACTGAAAACGCTGCGAGGGGGATGTAGACAAAAGCCGAAAAGCCACTTTCAGAGTCGACCTGATCCCTCACTCCCCGCTGAAGGAGACGAAAGAGAATGAAGGAAAGACATTTCTTTAAATTACCTTTTGTTAGATGAAAATGCACAGTGGGTGAGAGCAGTTTGCCATCACTTCACAGAGAACCCATCTAAATCTAATTCACCTTTCTAATACACCAAGACATTGATGTTTCTGTTAGGGTGATCAACATGTGAGAGTACAGTGGTTGATGAGGTGGAGAGAAGTACGCATTCATTGTAAAGCTGTTTTGGTTCATGTGAAAATGCATAATTTTAATTTTCCTGTACTGTGCTTATACACCACATACTGCTAGTTCCCATCCGATCTAAAGACTGTATTCAGACACCAGACTGCCAGCCACAGCAGGCAGCTGTTTCCAGCAAACCAGGTTTGATAAAACCTCTGTACGCTGCTTATCGAGCACCAAACAGCAGACTTAAAGAGCCACATATTTTACCGTTTACAGCTTGTTGCGCTGTCCCAAAAAAAAAAATGCAGGTTTATGTAGCCAGGTTACTGACGCTCTTCAATGGCAAAATGATTGAAAAGTAATTGGAGTAAAAGATTAGAGAAACCCAGTTATTGCAGCTAGACTCGTGTGCACATACAGTAACATGAATGTGTTAACTGTGTTTTTGCAGACAGGGAGAGTATCGCCGTCCTATCTATGTAGCGGGATGAAAGGAAACGCCACATTTGCATCCAAAGTAATTAAATCCGAGTCCGAGTCTGACTGAAATGAAAACGGACACGAAGGCTGATTTCCACAGTTGGAACAGTCGACTACCTGTTAAAGTCTCAATTTAAGGTTCTCGCCACAGTCTTATACACTGAAAAAGCATTGATTCAGAGAAATCTGATTCCTGACTGGTTTTTACAGTCACCAGGTTACTACAGTTCATGTAAACTCATTCTCCAGATATCTACCATATGCTGATTTCCCCCTGCAACCTTTAAAGGTGCTCTAAACAATATCCAGAGCATTAACATAGCCGCAAACAACTATTGTCTATGTATAGATATAGAGGAGTAATTTCTACCTGAGCAGAGAATGAAGTCACTCTCCCTCTGTGTGCGTTGTAATCCAAGTTTCTCTGTGCTTTGTTGACATAGCCAGGCTGGCTGCGCATGCCTTTTAGTGCTTTTCGTGCATGTGACCGTGCCTCACTGGTTAGCTCACTGCAGCCGCTCTGCACTGCTTTCATGCGGCGGTTACAGCTGATCACGCCGTCCTGGAAGCGTAGCACCCACCCTTTGGTTCCCTCCCTAGGGTAACATTGTTATCTCTGTCAGCGCTGTTGCCTTTGTTTGCACTGTTACCACTCCTGGCTCAGCCATGTCCATGTGGAGAGCCATGCAGAGGCAATAGAAATGCTCCCAATCTTACATGTAGCACCTTTAATTCTGTACTGTATATGTACTCAATAGGGACTGACAGTCGAATTCCACCATGACATCCTCCACTGCATCTCCCTCCCTAACTATGTCTCCTTCTACTATCTCAAAAACTTTTTAAATAAGTCCTGCTTGACTTGACACGCTAGCGGAGGAGGATATGAGTGGAAATATACAGTATATTGTAGCTCAGCTAATTTAATTGTTCATTCTGTAGGAAAGGCGAGGGAGAATTTCTCTACCACCCCTCAAACTGAAAAAACTCTGTCCTCTCTGATGGTTGGCTTGTTTGGATTAATGAAACACACAGGCCAATGCCTTGTAGCTAGAATTTCACACAGAAACATCATACATTTCCCAGGATCCCTTGATGTGTATGTGGCCACAACACCATGTTAGTAACCATTCCTTTGATTAGTTTCGGTGAGTTCTGAAGAAGCAAAGTACTCCAACCTCAGAGATAGTCGTCCCTCTCCTCCTGCCAGTGGTAGCCGTCCATGCATTTGCGACTGCTTTTTCAATTACTTGTAATCAAAGGCGCGATTATTATGACAGCATCCAACGTGCTTTGATGGTGGGCGGCAATCTTCCCCCTAATCACGCCATCGCAGTCCTTAATTTACTGTCAGAACTTGTCCCTGCGCAATCTCCCGCCTGAGAGGCAGAGAGCTTGCCTGGAAAATGGAGGAAAAAAATCAAAGGGAAGAGGAGAGACAGAGATTGGTGAATATGCATTTGATTGATAAGGAGACAACCTCCTTTTACTGAGTGTGAGTGGGTGGTTTTTCTACACAATATGTCTTAAAACAAGTAAGCAAAGGAACATCTGGTAAAGAAAAAGGGTCAAACATGTGTGCTGAAGATATATAAGCACACGCAGGGTTCTATTTCCTCTGATCATTTAGCCACAGGTCTCCTGCACTATATCTAGCCATTAATTAGTCAGAAGCAACTATAGGCTCGTTCCACATAGCGATGATGTGGTACCTGCTCACACCTCTGCTTTGCCTCAGTCTCAGCAATTAATTTGTGTGGTTTATTTTTAGACAGATGTCTCCGAGACATTGCTAGTGATTTCAATATTTCCCACAGATATCCCGCAACTTCTCACATCGTATTAGCATGCAAGGTGTGCGCCGTCTCCGTAGCTCCTATTACCTCCATGACTGCTTCGTTGCATCAGATGTGCCGCTTTAATAATATCCCTACACAATGGTGGTAGCTCATTAGTACTATTTTTAATAAAGGTAATGACTGATTTTTGCAGCTCACTTTGTTCAGGTAGTCAGCACCAAAGCTTCTCTCCTCTTTCACGTTGAATCTTTACATATCAGCCGGGATTTGAAGTTGTCATCGCTTCTGAGACAGTCAATTAAAGATCTGAGCTCGCCGTCAGGTGGAGGCTGTCGGGAAAAGATGAAACGACAAAGCTCAGAAGATGTTTTTCTTCAGCTCTTTTTCTCTGTGTGAATGTGTGTGCTCTGCTGAATATTTGTACAGGGTTGCAGGAATGACTTTTTAGTGTATGAGTGTGGATGGAGGTGTGTGTGTGTGTGTGTGTGTGTGTGTGTGTAGCCCAGCAGCAGCAGCTTCCTGGTCTGAAAACACCTCAATGGTCTGTCAATGTGTGAGAGAAGCAGGGAAGTGGAGAGTGACAGGGGAGGAGGAGGAAATGGGAATTGAGCCTAAAGATGTGTTTGTGTGTGTGGGAGGAAGTGGGGGGTCATAAACAGCTTTGGAGGGGTAGCCAGAGGCAGCAGGTGGCGGCTCTCTGGCAGAGGTATTGGCCTTTTCCCCGTCTTCCCCTCATCTCGCCGTGGTCAGACTTCGCCCCCCTCCCCTCGTCCCATTCCCAAAGCCCCGCCACATCTGACACGTGTAACCAGCCAACCCACACTTGTCACAGAGGAAATTAATCTCTCTGTTTCTGTGTGGGGCCCCTCTGAGCCCTCGCCGCCGCCGCCTCCATCCTCCTCTCCACTCAACCACCTCGCTCCTGCTGCTGAGACTTGGTGTGTTTCTGCTCTAATGAAGACTTTGGGAGGAGAGGCCATTTCACACTCGATTCCCTCCAACACCCTTGATATGTTTCAGCATTTAGAGATGGAGCACAGGCTTGTGCTGTTTGGTGTTTGGCTGCACCTCTGTTGTGGGAAACCTGAGAGTGCAAAGTGGTTTATGTGCATTAACTGTCTGCAAGCTTGGGAGCAATTTGGAAGTTGTGTTTGGTTCCATATTCACAACATACTTTAGATGAAGTGGGACTGCGCCACTCACTCTCATTCCAGCTGTGGTTAATCAAATCTCACTTTCTGTTTGTATTTATGAAACTTAAATGAAGAAATTCATGTTGACGCCGGGGTACTTCTGCTGTGTTCCAAGAGGCTCGTGGGAAATTTGACGACCACTGATTTGTAAGTCAATAGTTTGTTGATCTCTCCCCAAGGGAAGATGAGGAATGCTTTAGTGCTGCAGCAAATATGTATATCCGGTAGCATTAGCATAATTATAGTTTATTTATAGTCTAATATTCTACAACTTGGCAAAGGCTTGAAAGAAAAACACTCGAGGTCCTCTGGCATTTATCAAAGCCCCCACCGATCAAACTCTGCGAGCTGAGAATGTCTTTCATGATCAAACACTTTCAGACTCAAAAACCTCAGACGGGAGTTGGCAATCCAGACTCAATAAGCGTCTCAAAAACAAGTCAGTTTTTGTGCTGAAACTTGAAGAACATTATTTGATCTTCAGCGGAGCAGAAACTTAGTCATTATGTAGCCATTGTCGTGCATCAAGATTTGAGTTTTATGGTAATTGTATAGAATATATTTGGAGTCTCAGATCAGTTTCTGTTTCTTCATTAAAGGTCCGCTATGTCAGCAAAACTATATCACCACAAAGTTGGTTTAGTAGCTGTTCTGGAGCTTTCAGTCATATCACTAGGTCTTCCTCGGCAGATGGAGATGGAGACCTGCAGTCATTGTGGACTTGTAATACATTTTTTTTCTGTGTACTTTGAGGATTTCTCTTCCACATTGGCTTAAATTGTTCAGAAAAATCTAAATTTGATCGACAATTTCATAACAACTGACGAACTCCAGCAGGCACTTTCAAAACAATACTTGGCAAGTGATTGGATGAAGTATCTGTCAAGCGAAACTAACTGAAGGCCAAAAACATGACCCTCAGTGCCGTACTTTGCTCTTCTTTCAATGAATACTCTCCAGTTCTGATATAACTGATGCCATTGCAGCATCTACGCTAACCTCTTCAGGAGCCGGAAGGAGGAAGGAACCTCTTCACCAGGTCTCAGGTCTCTCTCACCTAAGCCCCGCCCGTAGCTGCAGTAGCTTCTCACAGGACGCTGATTGGTCCGTTGTCTGGCGAGCCGGACACAAACGCATTACTTGAAGCCTGATCAGATGGATTTTCGTATGACATTTGATAATGCAATTCTTGCGTCATCTCGTGTCATTGCGAAAATCCAGCTGTTGTGCAAGGTTAGAAGATTGTGTGATGTTATCAAAAAGTCAGCTACTAAATGGATCTTGTGATTGCCTTTGCTCCAGGGACGGCAATGTCCATCTGTCGGTCGGTCGGTCGGTGGCACACATCTTTAGTTCAGACTGAAATGTCTCAACAACTATTAGTTGGATTGCTATGAAATTTGGTTCAGACATTCAACTAATGACATCCCCATCAGCTTCACATGTACTTTTTTAATGCTAATTAGCAAATGATAGCATGCTAACATGCTAAGGTAAGATGTTGAACATGGTAAACTTTATACCTGATAAACATCAGCATGTTGGCATCGTTATCGTTAAAGGTACAGTGTGTAGAATTTGGTGGCATCTAGTGGTGTGCAACCAACTGAGAACTTCTCTTCTCACTCCTCCCTTCCCAAGACTGGTAATGTCTTGGAAAGGGAGGCCATCCTTACCATAGTAACACTACTTTAGGAGCAACAGAAGTCAGACAGCGGCTGGCGGTACCACGGTTTTGCACTCCGCGGCTCACATTACCACAGTTTCACAAGGGTGTCTGAGAACTATGGTGGTCTTCAGGTAAGGTAAAAACGCTAAAGGCTCTCTCTAGAGCCAGTGTTTGGTTTGTCTGTTCTGCTGTAGAAACCTGGTGGAACAACATAGCGGACTCCATCTAGAGGACCGGCTACCTCCTCACGTCTACACACATTCACACCAATTTAGAGTCAACAATTAACCTGCATGTCTTTGGACTGTGGGAGGAAGCCGGAGAACCCGGAGAAAACCCAAACTAATAAGGGGAGATCATGCAATCTCCACACAGAAGTGCCCCAAGTCGGATTCGAACCTGCAACCCTCTTGCTGTGAGGCGAGTGCTAACCACTGCACCACCATGCAGCCCCCTATGTAGATATGAAGGGCTTATTCAATGCTAATAGATCCCCCTAAATGTTACACACTGTTCCTTGAACATGCAAAATGATAGCATTTAGGGCGCCTGGGTTAGCTCAGTTGGTAGAGCGGGCGTCCATGTATTAAGGCTTGGTCCTGACTGCGGCGGCCCGGGTTCGAATCCGGCCTGTGGCCCTTTCCGCATCCACTCTCTCTCTCCCCCCTTTCAAGACTCTATCCACTGTCCTGTCATAAAAAAAATGGAAAATACCCCCAAAAAAATAACTTTTAAAAAAAAAATGATAGCATTTAGCACACAGCAGCACTGTGCCTGCAATGCATGGCTGTAGACTCTTGTTTTTACATGTTCTGTATTTTTCGTCTTCTCTACTTCTAGGAAGTGGAATTGTGTCGACTCAACAGCCAAGAGAAGTTGGGGCTAACTCTGTGCTACAGAACAGATGAAGAGGAGGATGTGGCCATCTATGTCAGTGAGGTGAGTAGATAACTTCCCCTTCAAGATGAGAGACTTGAATAACTTGTGTTGAAAGGGTTGATTTCCTTTTATATAAGACCATGAGCGCTGCGACTTCCAACTTAGTTTGCCATGAGGAAGTACTAACTTTTCATACTTAAGTTTTTCATTTGAGAACTCTCTAAACAGAGAATTGTCTCTTTTATCTTTCCCCGCTCTGCTTTGCTCCTGGAGATACTGTAAAAAAAACATGCAACATAAATGTATCCACCTCCTGCTAGCTTTTTCTTTTTGCCAACCACCACAGTAAGGACTGCTAGCTGTTTGAAAAATGAAAATAGGAATACTCTTGAGGCAAAAGGTATATGCATATTCTACAGAGTTCTTTATATTCCAGGTCTTTGAAGTCTCACATTTACACATCATACACTGTTGTAGAAACCGACAATTATCATGGCTAGATCAGAGTGCCTCGGTAAAATGCCTAAACAACTGAGAAAGCTATATTTCCGAGACTAAATCAATTGTGACATTTAATATTCATCTTCCAATTTATGATTTACTTTAGTATTCATGTGAGCAAAGCAGATTTCTCTATTGGGTGTAGCAATTAAAATCTGAGCTCTTTCATCAGATACAAATGACATTATTGGACAGTTGTTTTTTTTTCTGTCTCGGCAGTCATTTCACATTGGTAACTGACAGTGTAGTCATGCAGTCAGACTTTGCCAAACACTTTCAGGTCTCGTCTGAGTTGTTCACCCAGTCCTTTCTCTACAGCTTACACCAATAATCAAGCTGTGAGATGCATGTTAGCAAAAAGACCCTTGCATCCATTTATCTCCCACTTGTTGGAAACATAGAAAATACTGTATTCCATTCTGCTCAACTTTCTCTCCGATTCGTTTGAAGTCGACTCGGACCCTGCAAGGTGTTCCCTCTGAGAACTGAGCAGAATATAAATCACTGTGGCTCCTGGCAGTATCCTTAAGCGTTCGTTCTGCAAAAAAGTAGGGCTTAGAGGTGTGTGCTGCATTTAGATGAGGTGGCTGAATGTCACTGTATACAGGATGTGTTGGGGAAGGTGTTACTCTGATCTTGCATCAACATGGAGTTAAGAACAATGCAAGGTCATTTTACAACAAGCTAAATTCCCCAGCTTTGTAGCACTTGATGAATGGCCACATTGTCTTTTACTCTGTGTTGTTAGTTAAGTTTACTCCCCCTTTGTTTCCATTGTGTCTCACAGTACAGTGGTTAAATAATTCAGAAGAACAAGAGCAGAAAAGGTACATTTCCTTAGGTTCATCCATTTTCTATACCTGTTTAATTCTATTCACGGGTACAGGGGGGCTGGAGTCTATCCCTGCATGCATAGTGTAAAAAGACACACTCATTCACACTGATGCGAAATTCTGAGCTGTCAGTCCATACACTTTGTTTTTAGTTATCCTCTAGATCAGTTTTCAGTTCCCACTGTTCAAACACAGTCAGAAAACCAAACAGAAAGGAGTAAAACTGAGAGTCAAACCCAAGACCTTCTTGCTGTGTGGCCAAAATGTAACCACAGCCATTTCTCGTACTAGCAAAATGCAAATAAGGCGCGTTTACATCAACTAGAAGGAATTAACTCTAGTACAGCGCAGTTTGGTCAGAAGTTGGCGCTATAGGCTATGCATGGCTGTAATCCGCCAGTAAACAGAGTAGAAGAAGAAGAGGTTGGGAACCGGAAACAGAAGTCACCGTGGCCATCTAACCCATGTACGATAGAAAATGGAGAGAGGTCTTCAGGAATTTGTTTCAATTGGGCAAGTTTTAATTGTTCTTTTATGTCAGCTAATATTGGCCATGTTTCATACTGTCTGGAGACGAAGACAAGCATTCGCACGTTATGGGAATATCCCGGAAGATGCCAACAACGGAAACAGCTAGGGATGCACCAATCCAACTTTTTCAGTCCTGATAGCGATACCTGGGCTTTGGGTATCGGCCGACTACCGATCTGACACCGGTCTTTAATTAATAAGCTTTATGCCTCACTGTATGGAAGTGAATGGGATCATTCTTTTATGTGTAAGGAAACATCAGGCTTGACTTAAACATCGCTTTCCTAACTTTGTAAAACAAAATATAACAAATAAATACATAGATAAAAATGTAGTGAATTGTTATTTATTATTAATATTATTAAAATTCCAGTTTATATTGTATATAAACATAGAATTGAATAGACCCACTGTCACCGATATCAGATTGAGCTATTTGAGTCAATATCGGCTGATCAGTCATGTGAGTTAAATGTTTGCTACATCAAATTTATTTGGCAAAGGTGTGTCCATATCTCTTTTAGTGCATCAAGTCTTTTTGGACAAAGGCAAAAACTGAGGACATTTTATCGAATTTTGCCTTTTCCATACAGCTTTTCTAATACGATACAACAAAATGCACATAAAAATATGTGAATGGAAACACGGCTAATGATATCTTAAACAACAAATAGGTTCCTATATTTCCGTTTCCACTTGTAGTCGACTCAGGGTTTGGGTGCTCCCCCCATAACTGCAGAAAGATTACATTCAATATCCTGTGCTCCCTCCATTCCTGTCTAGTGACCTTCCTCCCAGTTTAATGAGTGTTCCTCTGTGTAGGAGTGGACTATCATGAAGATGGAGTGCCACAGCACCTCACCATCTCCAGAAATCCCCGCTGTTAGGAGAGAGTGAAACGAATGGCCCCAGACACCGATTGATTGGCCGATGAAAGAGTGTCCTGCCCCCTTGTTCACTGGCATTAGTTACAGGAGGAGCAGGTGCATCATGTATTGAGGCCGAGTTACAGGCTGTAAATGCTATATTCAGAGGCTTGTGCTATATAAACCTGCCAGAATATGATAACTAAGATACGATTGAGGACTTAGATGATGAAGGTGATGCTCAGGGTTAGAATGGCTTTGAAAACTGACCAGGCAGCCGCAGGAAAGCCGTTTGACATCTAAGGTCTTCCCCATGTTGGCACACCTATTGTGTGCTGCTCACATTATTAATAACGGTCTAGACATGTCTAGCTGGTTGATGTCTACATAATGAGTTAAAACATTTTCAGGCACTCCTTGATTTACTTGAATGAAGATTGAAAGTGTTTTAAAAGGCATTATTTTGTTCCCTCCACCTTCACAGATCAGTCCTAACAGCATCGCTGCCAGAGATGGACGCATCCGAGAGGGAGATCGCATTTTACAGGTACAGTAGCACACTCGCTCTCACACTGGCCCCCACTACACCAGCTCTCATTAGATTCAACATAAAACCCCCCTTTTCTTTTGTCGCAACGAACCACTGTCTCCCAGCACGAGAGCCCATTCATTTTTAATGGCAGCACATTAAAGGGGGAACTCGCCCCCGCTGTGACTCTTAGAGGGGGAGAACTGCCCCCCTGGCTGTATTAGTTACCGACTCAGCACCAACAGGGGTTTTTAAGAGTTCTGGTTCAGGATGGTGCTGTGCTGCAGCTCACTGCCTCCTGTGGGATAGCTGAGAGGCTATGACTGTTATTAGCCCCCAGCTTCATCTTCAGGCCTGAGATTCAGAGGAACTCTGCTACCGACGAGGAGCAGCAGTTGTTGGCTGAGGGCTGTATAGTGTTGCCTCTGTGGGTTCGCTGGGTAATTATTGTTTTTGTTTGGACAAGTAATGGCCTCTAATTGTAATGTCAAGTACATTATCACCTTATTAAATAGTTATGGCAAACAATTGCCTATTTATACATTCAGCAGACGGTGAATATTAGAATTATAATCATCAGGTGGCTAAACACACAGCTCCAAGTAAATGCTAATGTGACTGTCTTTTAAAGCTGCAGTCTGTCACTTTGAGAAAATATGATTTTAAAAAAAAAATAGCTTAACAGTAGTGCATGAGACAGATAATCTGTGAAAAAAATGAGAGTTTGCTCTGGCCAGTGGGCGGTGCTTTGTTTTGGCTTGACTGCTCTCAACATGGCAGCCGGGTCACAAACTCTCATTTTACAGCTAAACAGTACACTACAAGATGTTTGTGAAAACATTTGATGAGAGAAATAGGCATCACAGTAACAGAATATTGATTCATATTTGATCAGCGCTGCCTCGTTTGACCGTTTGGTTGGAATTCACCAGCTTCCCAGAGACTGGCCGGCTCCGGCTCAGCTGTGATTGGTATTTTAGATTCGGGCGCGGTAGAAAATTGCAAATGCCATTAGGAGCACGTGGGGGAGGCAGAGGCACATTATTTTTTCACAGATCATCTGTCTCATGCAGTACTGTCAGGATGTAGTGACACTTTTATAAAAATAACCTTTTATCATATTTGCTCAACGTGTCTGACTGCAGCTTTTAGCTCTGTTTTGGTCACCACTAACTCCTGAGGGAAATATCTACTTCAGCTTGCTACAGTAGATGCTGACTATGTTCACTGGCTTACAAGGTTTATCAGAGCATTTTCACTGAAAACAGTTGCCAGCTGCTGCTGGAAACATGGGTGATGAGAGTGGAGTTTGCAGGTTCAGAAAACCGAAACAATGAGCTAA
Source organism: Sebastes fasciatus (assembly GCF_043250625.1). Lineage (NCBI taxonomy): Eukaryota > Metazoa > Chordata > Actinopteri > Perciformes > Sebastidae > Sebastes > Sebastes fasciatus. The sequence continues at coordinate 17,407,238 of NC_133798.1, read as the reverse complement.
ACAAGGCACAGCAGAGCTCGGCGATGACTCTCTGTGGGTTTGTCATTATAAAATGATGTGTAATCTGAAAGATTACACATTCATTTTTTAAACTGAAAAATATTGATTTATGTAGCTTTAGCTGCAGATTAACAAGTGAAAGTAGTGTACTAGACACAAATAGGCAATGTGAATTAACAAACAGCAGTGAATATCTCTAAATTGAGACAACACAGTAGTATGCTATGCAGAAAATGTCTTTTAATCAGTACAATAGACCATTATGAGGCGGGAAACAGGAATAAAGCCAAAGCAGAAGTAAATAGTCTGTGCAAATGATTATTTGGTGCGTGGGGTGGATGCATAAGCGCGGTTTAATTCTAATTGTCTACCAGTGTCTACCATGTGTTGTGTGACTGATTTGCGCCAGGAGAGGGAGCGTGTGTGTGTTTGTGAGTCAGACCAGTACTCTGGCACTATTATCCACCAGTGACAGGGCCATTACTCTGCCCGCAAAAAGATGGACGCCCCCTGTCAGTGGCCAGTTAATTGTACGGCTAGATGCATGTGCGCTGCCTGATACTTTGGTGAACACAACAGCTCCGTTGGCCCACGGCCACTGTCCCATTCATAATCACTGCTGGGTTTCCTGCTTCATATTAGAGAGCATCACAGAGTGTTCACAATTTCCCCGGGAAAAAGAGGCATTATTGTGCAGTGCCACTTTTATTGTGGTACTTTGTTTTTCTTAAGGGCTTTTGTTTTGGAGAGAATGAAGTTTCAGGCTTCAGTCTCTGTGTGTGTGTGTGTGCCTGTGTTCAAATATTTTCAGTTGTGTATACAATACATGTTTGTTTGCTTGCGTCTGACTTAATAGTGAGTGTGCTAATCATGTTTGTTTGTCATCTTCAGATTAATGGCCAAGATATACAAGACAGAGAGGAAGCGATGGCTGCACTCTCCAACGACGAGAGTAGGAACATCGTACTGCTGGTTGCCAGACCTGAGATGCAGGTTAGAAATGACCACACAGTTACCTCACACTGACATACTGCATCTTTCAGCCACTGACTAAAACATCTACTGTGGGCCTAACATGGTCAAAGGAAGTATGCAATTCCCAGATTACAGCCCTGAAGGTTTCTCATTTACATTATATTTTCTCAGAGTAAACCTTAGCAGTGTGGTGTAGCCAACCCTCCCCACCGCCACAACCACTCCTAGTGGAAGCCACCGCTGAGACACCTCATCATGTTTTATTTTTATGTAGCGCCACTGTAATTGACTTCCAACGCTAAGCCATAAAAGCTAATGGCATGCTAATGTGGAGTGAGTTCAGGCCCAAGGCCGATGGCGAATAAGTGAAAGGACTCTGCCGCAGTGCAGATGAGCCAGGAGCAATAGTAGGCTCTTTGTAATTAAATGTGTCTCTCAGTAGTAAATCTGAAGTCTTCAGATATGGATCCCATTTGGTTCACATCGAGCAGACAAACACATGATGGATGGTGTGGAGCAAATGGGTCAAAGGTGGCACTCTTGTGTCCATTAAATTGTATTGGCTTGATTTTAAGATCAGAATGCATGTTTTAAACATGAGGGGTGGTTTTGTTGGTTAAGATATAGGGAACTGCATATCATTCTAACACCACATCATATTAATGCTTGCGGTTTCTTATTTCAAAACCATGCCTGGTGTTTTTTTCAGAAAATCCCATTTGGGCACCCATTTGGAACACCCAACTATTTGTTTTGAGACACCGTGTCGCCACAAGCTTTAAGCCTTGACAAATAACACTCGCCCCTTTTTTCTCTCTCTCTCTCTCTCTCTCTCTCTCTCTCTCTCTCTCTCTCTCTCTCTCTCTCGCTCTCGCTCTCGCTCTCGCTCTCGCTCTCGCTCTCTCTCTCTCTCTCTCCATATGCTTGCCTTCTTCATTCATGCTTAGCTGGAGGAGGCCTGGCTGGATGATGAGCACAGTGAGTTCCTGGAGCAGCTGAAGATGGAAATGTTGGAGGAGCAGCAGAGAGAGGAGATGGAATTGGCTGCCTTACAGGAGGAGCAGGAGAATGAGCAGGTCAGACAGCAGCAAAACATGCTTTGCGTAACTGGATTAGCGAGTCAATAACAAAGCTTTGGTATCTGGGTTTAAGACACTCTGGAAAGTCTGTTTCTTTTTTATTAACTCTGTTCAATAACAGTAAATCCCCTTAAAACTAGAGAGTCAGAAAGCAATAGATTTAAGGTAATCTTCCCCCCTGATTTACAGACCGTAGCCCCCAGTGTGTTATGAACATCAGACTGACCACTAAGTGCTCTGACTGTATTAGGTCATTATTCACTGTCAATATTAACCTGAACCTTGAGATTACTACAGATCTAGCTGGTGGCAGAGATGGATGATTGTCTTTGCAAAACAGTGAAAACTAGCTTTGCCCTTTTGAATTGATTACTACCGAAGCCCAAAAAAAATCATATTCGGGATGGCCCTAAAAATAATGATTATGAATATTTATGTAAGGGGACTGTTGAACCATTTAAATTCCAAACATTAGTAATCATAATTTAATATTCTGTTTTGTTGGGAGAATAGCATGCTACAAAAATCCATATCAATGGAACTTCAAAGACCTGGCAGAGAGGAAACAATCCCTGAAGTAGCAGAGCTGTATAACAGAGCAGCATATGTAATCCGTCAGGAGAATGCAGAATAGGGTTGCACTTCTTGAACTCTTAAACGTCGGTGACTTTATGTTGTTTTCTGTCCTCATTCCCTATAAAGGAAGGTAAAACAGGAAACTATGAAAAATCATCAGAGTGCCATTCAGAGTTGATTCCATATATTGTAAATGTTTAATAACTTAAAACATTTCAAAGCATACTTGCAAATAATAATAATCAAAACAGGCTTACATACTAGAGGTCGATGGCGCCGATAGGACGTTTTACAAACTATCGTTATCGGTGGATCTGGCTCCGATAGTAGCCGATGGCTGTGTAGCCACCACCAGTCACACAGGGACCAACACATAATGAGGGCCACTTTTGGTGAAAAGTATCTGTGTGCAGGTGATTAACTTCTGTTCATAATTTAAACAACTGTTAAAGACCCCATGAAATGGTACTCGTACTTTGAGACCAGGAGTGGAGGGGAGTGCTGGCACTCCTTGTGCTCCTGCACGGAAGACTTTAAATTATGTTTTAGATGAAATAATAATAAAATAATCAATAGGCCTGAGATATTCTATTCAGAAAGCATTTCTCCGCTCCGTGAATAAACCTTCAAGCATTATTCTAGTGATAGGGTTTGAAAATGTGTGCTCAAAGCTTTGCGGTCCCGGGGAACAGCTGGTTTAACAGAAAGCAGACAAGTCGTATTAATATCAGGCAGACAGGGAGGGAAATAAATCATTCAACATATTCTTTAACTTACCAATTTGGCGTTCTCTCCAACCACATGCTGTTATCACACTGCGAACACATCGTAAGAGCTACAGAGAAAACAAAAACAAAATATTATCATTTTTAACTTTAAACAAATGACAAGCACATTGAACTTAAAATTAAATGATTAGTCCCCCTTTAAACATTTAATCACTCATAAAAGAGTGAGATAGTTTACACTGTTAGCTGAGAGCCGCGGACTTGCCGTCACCATATTGAGAGGCAATAGAAATGCTCCCAATCCCGTATTTAGCACCTTTAAAAATCCACTATCGGTCGCCCTCTATTACATAAACATTACAAGTTTCTAGCAAATGCCATAGGTCAGTATGATAAGAAAAATGTATACTTATGTGGATCGATAAACGAAAGAAGCGTGTCATATTTCTGCATGTGTTGTAAGTGCCATATATTTTTTTTAAAAAGTATTTCATGCTGGTCTTGTTCATCGTATTCTTTTCAGAGAGCAGAAGATGACAAGCCCACCTGCTCCACACTCCGCCATCAAAAGGATGGCGTACTGAGTATAAAAGACAGAATGGAGAGCTCAGAGCATAATGTCCTGGCACACATCCAGAGACGTTTGTCCCAGTGCCTGAGAGACAATCAGGACACACACCGTACCACCGGCTCCACGCGGCTGGAGGACAAAGAGGATGAAGACGACGATGAGACGGACGGTGATCGTTTTCAGCAGCTCTTGGAGCTGAAGTGTCAGATACGTAACAGCGGTGAGTACGACCTGTTCTACAGCCGCCGCAGCACCATTGAGTGCAGCATCGGGGAGCAGGGCGGCGTGCAGCATGAACTTCGTATGCTCAACGAGGAACTGCGCAGCATCGAACTAGAATGTCAGAACATCATGCAGGCCCATAACCTTCGTAAGGGGCAGCAGTCTCCCAACACGGGCAACTCTGCACCCTCAACCAAAAACCAAAGCCTCCATCGAAGTGATCCCACAAGGGGTAAGCTGGTTGACATTAATGAGAGGCTGGAGAAATCGGACAAGGACAGCTCCAGTGCCTATAACACGGCGGAGAGTTCACGAAGTACCCCTCTGGCGATGGACCGCTCCCCGGAGCACTCGCTCCAGAGAATGGTTAGCCTCACCAACCAGAGGAACCTCTGCAGCGGCCTCGCCGGTGGTCCTTCCCTTAGCCCAAGCCCCATCTCAGCATGCCGTGCTCCAGTCCCAGGGAGAAGAAGCAGCCCTGACCACAGCAATCCCTCCGAGTCGAACCAGACAACTCAGGCTGAGGAGGAGAGCAAGGGGGAATTACAGCCACTTGCTTCCCAGATACCTTACTTCTCTCCATCCCACAGTTCCCAGCAGAGGCAGGTCAACATCCCAGCACATGCCCGCCATTACCAGAGCTACATGCAGCTGATCCAGCAGCGCTCTGCTGTGGAGTATGCTCAGAGCCAGCTCAGCCTGCTCAGTGTCTGCAAAGAGCCTCAGGGGCCCATTAATGAGCCCAAGATGGAGTGGAAGGTCAAGATCCGCAGCGACGGCACACGCTACATCACCAAGAGGCCTGTGAGAGACAAGATCCTGAGGGAGCGAGCCCTCAAGATTAAAGAAGAGCGCAGTGGGGGAATGACCACTGATGACGATGCAATGAGTGAAATGAAGATGGGGAGGTACTGGAGTAAAGAGGAACGAAAGCAGCACCTGGTCAGAGCAAAAGAACAGCGGAAGAGACGAGAGTTCATGCAGCGTAGTCGGCTGGAAAGCTTGAAGGAGAACCCTCAGAGCAGCAGCGAGGGTCGCAAGGAAGTCAGCATTATCGAACTCAGCCAGAAGAAGATGATGAAGAAACGTAACAAGAAGATCCTGGACAACTGGATGACCATCCAGGAGCTGATGACTCATGGTACTAAGGCCCCTGAGGGAGCCAAGGTGCACAACGCCTTCCTATCAGTCACTACTGTATAAAAAAAACACACACACATTCTACCCCATGCGGTATAATATACTTGCCTCGTTCAATGTGGCGTTTTTATGAGGACAATAGGAATATTTTTCACACTTTGTAACCCGAAAAGCATTTTGTAAAGAATTTATCAGTGGTATCATGGCATTTTCTTCATGTTTTTCAGTATTGTTTTTCACATCACTCCGCGGAAAAAAACATTTTTCTATGAAATTATGACTATATAATTATTTTATTACTTCGCTCTAAACATTTTTATCTTTTCAATTCTATTTTCATATTTATGTTGTAACCATATACTCAAAATGGTTGTATGAGCATCTTAAGAAAAGTTTTTTCTTTTGTGCATTATGTACACTTGCCAATTGCAGCACAAAATTAATCAGAGGGTTCTCCTGCCTTTTTCTTACTTTTGTAATGCTCCTTTTATTTACAGATCTACTTTCAATGTTGTCGACAGGTTGTTGAGATTATTTTTCAGACTATTGGTGCTTAGATATGTACTAGAAGTCCAACTAGTCACAAAATCTGACAGTCAACAGTACAGATATCAGAAAATTAGAAGACGATAGCTTAAGTACGTTTAAAAAAAAAAAGTTCAAAATAAGGTGCTAATTTCAGTTTTAAAAAGGGACTAAATATCTTACATTCCACTCGCTTCTGATAAAAGATTGAGCATACTACGATAATAATAATGTGTTTAATCCCTAAAATGTAATGAATTTGAAATAAATCCAATGACCAGAAAGTGAAAAAATCCCCTCTGTTTCACCACAAACTGCCATATCTCTTTTTGGGGGGAAAAAAACTTAAGTTTTTAGATTACTGAACGTTGTAAATTATTAATATGAGCAAAGGTTTCTGGTCAACAACTCAAATAACTTTTGCTAAAATCATTTTTATCAGCAATTTTATAAAAGCATCTTTTAAAAGTTCAATACCTCATGTTACAGTGAAACTCTGCTTTTCCTGTAATTTGTGAACTTGAGCCACTTTTACAAAGCTACAAACAAGGAAACAATATTTAAAGGGATAGTTCAGGTGTTTTGAAGTGAGGTTGTATGAGGTGCTTATTCATAGTCGGTGTATTACCTACAGTAGATGGTGGTCGGCAAGCCCCAGTTTGGAGAAACAGACAGGAGTACCGGCACGGGAATGTACTGCTGTGAATGGGGCCAGTAGCAAAATGTGTTTTAGCCACCTAAAAGAAAGGCCCATCTCAAAAAATTAATCAGTTTAAGTGTACGCTACATTTAGAATATATTTTCCGGTTCACCTTGCCATGCGAAAGCTATACAGTCTATGTTTCCGACAGGGAACTGAAGCTGTTCTCTATGCTTCCGCCAAAGCAGCCAGACTCCATAGAAAAAAACAGTAATTTTACTGGAGTCTTGTGGCTTTGATAGGAGCATAGATGGATACGGCTTCAGTTCCCCATCAGAAAGGGCTGTATGACGGTATTTTTTTAGGTGAGCCTTTCTTTCAGGTGGCTAAAGTACATTTTGCTGCCGGGCCGTCTACAGCAGTACATTACAGTAACTCGTCTGCTTCTCCAAACTGGGGGCGGGCCGTCATCTACTGTAGGTCATACACTAACTATAGATAAGTACCTCATACAACCCCACTTCAAAAAAAACGAACTATCCCTTTAAGAGGCTGCTACACTGACAGGTCAATGGAAAAACAACTTTGTGGACACGTATTTATATACTATATATATTGTACTTTTGAGATTCTTTGGTGTAAAGGAACACAAACATCCCAAGAGTCCAACATATTCTGACTCAGTGCTGCAGCTTTGTTTGTATAGTTTGCAGCTTTGGGTAAAAGTATTTTTGCTTAATGTTTTGAGTTTTTTCTACATATTCAACAACAGATGGACCTGCTCATAGCTTTTACATACCAGTATTTTTACATCATCCACATACACCTTTACTCAGCATAGCCTTAACAGCAAAAACTGAATCGATGATACATTTGTGTGGCAAGATGATTTCATACACAAACAAACCGTCTCTGGATATCTCTCTATCTATGCGCAACAGAGAGCTATTATTCAGCCTTATTCATATACATTGTATAATTTGAGTTTTTAGTAACTGGAAAATATATAGTTACTGAATTATGTTTGCGGTCACATTGAACATGTGTTTGGATGATTGCCACTGAGCAGGACTCAGAACACAGCATTTAAGGTCATTGAAAGACTAAACTGGTGAAATGAATGGGTTGCCATTTATCAACAGCCTTTATAGTCCAGTTACATGTACAGTATACTCATTCCAAATGCCTCATTTTTAACTGAAATATTGTAAATTTGAAATTTTAAACCGATCCCTGTATTTGTTTTGAGTCAATGTCAATGGTCTAATTTCGAGTAATGCGTAGTTGGCACATTTGTAGCCGGGTAAAATGTGTGATAATGGTGATCTTTGCAAAAGAAATGATAATAAATTATTGTTTTTTGGTATAACATCGCACTGGATCATGTTTTTTTAATTCAGATATTTGTGGAAGAACCAAAACTGCTGCTAATCTGCAGTTGTTACCAGGCACTTGCACTGTGTAGTAAAGCATTTATGGAGCTTTTTTCCAGTCTTTCAATTTGAGAGCATGACTGATTGATATATATTAACGGCCCTTTTATTCCAAAAGTTGTGAAGAAAGCAAGTGAAGTACGTATAATAAAGCCTTGGTTTACGGAAGTAAGTTAGCCTTTCATAATGGCCATTTCATTTCATTATAACAGTCATTTATATTTATTTTAGACTGAAAAAGGTTAAGAAGCATGAGCTCATTTGTAAATAATAGTAATAATCCACAATAAAACCCTGTACTTTAGTCATTCTTGGAGCCCTGCAAGTCACTGCATTTTCTACAACACCGTCCTGTAAATATTTCAGAATGAAAGCCTTGTGTTGACAAATTAAGGAATTCTGTCCACAGAAAAAAAACCACTTGAGGGCTTTTATTTTGAAATGGAAGCAAGAAGTGTTGATTAAAAAACACATTACTTTTTTTCATGACCGTGACATATTCTGTGAACCGCGAGCAGCTCGGGGTAAAAATAGGCGAGACCTTGAATCTCTAGAAGAGACGCAGCTCACATGCAGCCAAGCCGCATGTGAGCCGCGTGGCTGCTCTAACCTGTTAACATGGGCGCCGGGAAAAAAACGACAGGTTCTGCAGCCGCCAAGCACTGCTGACGTGCCCCGTGTGGCCCGGGGTTTATTGCACAAAAAAATCTGAAAGCAGAGGGGAAATCTGAGGGCAAATGTTTCACAAGCACACAGAAGCTGCCTGAGTATGAGGAGGAGGGCTGAAGCTGGAATGCCGGAAATCTGTGCAAACAACAGTATATCTGAGTGCAAGCATACAGTTTGAGCAGAAGCAGAGCAAATCTAAGCGCAAGCAGGGGCTATTTGAGTGCGAGGACAGGGTTTTGAGGGAAAGCATTACAAAATCTGAACGTGAAGTCAACAAGTCATGCTCTCAAATTGAAAGACCACGCTCTTGAATAAAGATAAGAAAAAAAGCTCCATAAGCATTCTGCTGGTGAACGACGAACCTTGACTATAAAACTTGCATTATACTGAACTCAGCAATGTTCCAGCACACTAACTTTGTAATTAAATAAAGTGATTTTTCTTAGTTGTTTTACAAATGTTTAAAATTTGACTTACCAGTGAAGTGGTTGGTGTGAACAGTGTGAAAGTGAGCAACAATCTGTGCTGTTCTTCTAGTCTTTGGTGATGATGCTGGCGGACAATGGATAAAGAAGAGAGGTGTTAGGAAATAGTGTCATATCAGAAAAGTTAACAGTGCAAACAACAGCACGAAAAACTACATCAAGTCACTGTGGGGTAAAGACCAGTCTGCTGAAATGAAACCGAATTACTTGTTCACTGAACACACGTTCACCTCAGATATCTCCTTAAGAGTGACTTTTTTTTCTCTCCCCTCTGTGAATATGTTAAGTGATTAAACAGAAGGAGATTTCAATTAAAATCACCTTCCACTTGGATGGCTTTGTGTTCATTAAAATGTAGCAGCCACTTAATCATTGCTATGGCCTTGTCATATGCAGGGGAGAGCTGCTGGGATACTCTGGTCGCTGTATTATCTTAAGTTGTCAGTGTGCTATAGCTGAAATTGTAGTGTCACGGATATACTAGTGCCTGAAGACTGTTCTGTACTTCTGTGTTTCCATTTAACTGAAAGCTTGATTTATTTTTATATTTGACTAGTTTCTTAAAATGGAACAAGTCTTCCTTATATTATTATACATGTTTTCTTTTGAGTAAAAAATGGTTCTTGGTTACCCATAGGCATTATGTCTATGCTTTTGTTGCCAAGCATTTATTTACACCGTCTGGTTTTGTTTTCTTTTGTCTTTTAATATTTTCAAACTGGACTGAAGAACTCTAGCCAACTCCTTACAAGACAAACTGGCCATTGTTCAGACTGCAAGCACCTCCTACTGACATACTCCACTACTTCATTTACATACAATACTGTTTTATAATGCCATGGTATCACATTTAGTGTGATTCTAAGGTTGTGCTCCATGTCAATGCCTTCCATTTCCATTAAAGTCTGTGGCACTTAAAAGCATCTCCATTTATACAGCGACCAAACATTAACATCCAAGTTGGTATTGAAAAGTAGACTCCTGCCATCCCTCGAGCCCCATTTGCTCTCCCCTCATTTATTAATTCTCTCAGTCTGTATAGACAAAGACCATTTAAATGCCAATGAAAAGCCGCAGAAGAAAAAGCAGTGTTGAGTTGTACCAACCGACGCCAAAACTAGCCCGAGTGCTCGCGAGCTAATTAAGTTCATCCCTGAGCCCCTGAAAGACCCAGTCAGGTGTAATTAAAATCGAGCTTGTGACAGCCATGGCATTTGTCAGAGCTACCCAGCAGTTCAAATACCAGTACTGACAGAAATGTCAAACAGATAGCAGTGGCTCATATTCCTCTTCAGCACTCCACTCACACAAACACAAACACGGCCATTGCCTCGGTTATAAATGTTTGCTGATAACCGTTAGGACTCCCTGAACAGCAAAAACTACAAATTCTCTCCCATTATTCCAGCAGCGAGGTCCATATTTATTGACATACAGATCCACTTGACACATGATGGTGCAATCTACTTCATAGTGCCTCCTTCTCTCTCCTAATCTCAGAGGCTTGTAACAAACTGGTAATTGCCTCGGATCACTCGTCTCTCGATGTCACTTTAGAAATTGATGGCAGCTTTGATCTTTGATATCGTAACTGCTGTGTTGTGATAATTGGCCCCATCATGCCAGATGTAGCGGTGTGTGTGCGGGTGATATGGACAGACTGCTACTGCTGAGCCAGCTGTTCTGAATTTATATGCCTTAATCAAGCAAAGACAATAACGAGTCGGTTGATAGAGGATTATGGGGCATGCAATCACTTAACTCCTCCTCCCAAAGTCACTATGCTTTATTCTCAAGGGAATGGGGGATGTACTGTATGTCTGTACAAAATTTCATGGCAATCCATCTAACAGGTGAGATATTTCAGTCTGGACCAAAGTGGTGAACCAACCAACTAACCCACTGGTTCCCAACCTGGGGGTCCCTACCCCCATTAGGGGTCGCCAATAGGGATGCACCAATACCAATGCCGGATTGGATATTGGGCCGATATTGATTCAAATAGCTGGATCGGGTATCAGTGACAACGGGTCGATCTATTCAATTCAATTCTCTGTTTATATACTACATACATTATATAATGGAATTTGAATTCCTGTTTAAGTTTTGACCAATTTGTTGCTGCATTAAAAGGTTTACACTTGAATTGTGATTCCTGTTAATTTTTTACCAATTTGCTGGTCCATGATTTATTATTTTAATAATAAATTGCAATTCAGTACATTTATATCTTTGTATAATTAGTTTTACAAAGTTAGGACAGCAAAGTTTAAGTCAAGCTTGATGTTGCCTTACACGTAAAAGAATGATTACAGTCCCTTCCACACAGCGAGGCATACAGCTTATTAATTAAACACTGGCATCGAATCGGTACTCTGTATCGGCCGATACCCAAAGCCCAAGGTATCGCTATCGGGACTGAAAAAGTCAGATAGATGCAACCCTGGTTGCCAAAGCTTCACGGGGGATCATGATGCCTTTTTGATTTTAAGAGGTGTAAGACTTTTTTTTTAATATACAGTTGGCCTACTGTATATCTCAGCATTTCAATTCACTTTTGTGGAGAAAACTAAATGAAATTATTATTTTCAAAGTTTTATTTTTTTTTTAAAGGGACTGTTTGTAACTTTTTAAGCGTATAAATGTAGCGGGTCGGGACACATGCGCGCTCGCATATGCGCGTTCGCGTGTGGCCGATGCCTCTCCTCCTCTGCCTGCTTTCCTTCACTCAGACAGAGCGCGCGTTCTCGCTCAGCTCGCTCCACCTCTAGACGTGAACGCGCGTTCACTCCACACTGCAGAAGAGTTAGTTTAGCTCTGAGAATATCTAGTGAATGTACAGTGGACGTTTGGGCAGAAATAACTGCTGCAGCTCCTCCAGACCAACAGAGGTTTCCCGTATCTTGTGAAGTGACGGAGCTCTGCAGAGAGACACGTTGTAGTCTCGTTACCGACCGGGTGCCGGTGTCTCCTCTGCTCTCTCTGGCTGCGGGTGGAGAGAGCAGGGAGACACGCTGTAGAGCCCCGCTGCATCAGCCTGCACTGAGACAGGAAAAGCCAACACTAGGATCAGATCTAAATCATGTTCATGGAGAGACCTTGGTCTGGTCAGCTAACATTACTACCCAGCAGCTGAACTATAGAGTGATATTGTGGTTTTAGCTGACGTGTGTCGCCTCACTGTTTTGAGCGATGCTCGTTCAGGTATATTTAGAGCGAGCAAGCGCGAGCCCGACGCTGACTTTCGTTGATTTCACGGCCACAGGTGTCGCTGTTAAGAAGCATTTCTGAAAGTTACAAATAGTCCCTTTAAGATATAAACTTTTTAAAATAATATAGTAATATAATAGCTATATAATAATAATAATAATAATAATAGCTTTATTCACAGAGCCTTCCCGTTCTGCTAAACAGCCTCGTCCTGCATTAGAAATGTACGCAGTTAAAACAACCAAAAAACTAATAGAACAATGGCCAAACACTGAATTTGTCAAAAAGAAGCCTATTAAGTATGTATGATTGTCAAAAATCCAAAGAAATACATAATACAGACAGAGAATTGTATTAAAAGTTCCTAAAAATAACAGGAATACTCATCTCTGATGCAATATTAACATAATCTGCTCAAAATTAATCCAAACCGCTCGTTTTACACAAACTTCCTGCAGTTATTACGTTCACTATGTGGGTTAAATATAATATGAAATATCCATAAAATATGTCACTTAGTCAGGGGTCGTCACTTTACTCAATGATAGAAAAGGGGTCCCTTAAGGAAAAAGGTTGGGAACCACTAACCAACAGCCCGACTGTCATCCATACAACTGTACCGCTGGCATGGCTAAAAAGGGCAATGTTAAAAACTGCTGCTATGTTTCTGTGAGAGAGACCTTTGGACTTAAATGTTAAACACAATCAAAACGCACAGCAGTGACATTTTTGCTCAGATATTCTTTCTTTACATGTATTTTGAACTTTGGAGGTTCAGGGCTGCATAAAAGTGGAAAGCAGTGTTGATCAATTCAGACTTCAGTAAGTTGCCTCATATTGCAATACTGGAAAAACATTCATTAATTCCCACATTGGCTGGTAGTGCAGAAAAACTCATGCAAACACTTTGAGGACCTCTGAAAAAAAACAAGTTCACGCCACATATCTAGCATCACAACACCGTGCAGAAAACCTGGTTTATAGTCAAGTGTTTACAGCCAACTGTGAATATAATACAAAAGTTGCACAATTTAATAGTTTTAACGATCAGTTTAAAGGTATAACCTTCTGTTGACTCAAAGTTTACTTCATCACGGCTCTGTGTATACAAACTCTCTGCTGGATATGTTTGTGTGTCATTTTTGGCAGAGATTTTTTATTGCTTCTGTGAACCATTTGGACTCCTTTTTTTTTCTTTCACACCCCCTGTTTTATGTGTCATTTGTTGTTTCATTTTCACCCCAACCAAAATGCATATGGGGACCTATTAAGCAAAAACCTGTGAATATTTCAGAGCATAATTAGAGCTCTAATTACAATTCATTATTCATAAAATGGGTGAGCCAAGCTATAATACATACTGCAAAGGTCTTAGCATGTACTATTTGGAATACAATTAATATGTATAATAGTCCCCAAATCACATTGTATTACTGTTAGCCCAAAACAGAGATATGCTAGTATAATATTACATGTATAGCAGATTTTAAGAGCTGGGTAATACCCGCTGTTAGAAACATAATCTCTCTGCAACAGTTAGCTCACACAATTACTCAAATAATACAACAGCTTTACTGCAGTGTATTCAAACAACCAAACAGAAATGAAGCATGGCTTCAAACTACTTTTACTTCACTAACTCATCTATTCAGTCATTTAAATCCTGCTAAGCTTTAATTTGGGATCAATGCAATTCCTCAGGTCTTAAACTAAATTGATATGAGTCCAAATTTTTGACTATCACTGCCCACTCAGCCCTACATTCAAAATACCTATCACTAGGGCTGTCGCAGTGAAGGAATATCCCCTGCAGTGATCATGATTGGCTCAACAGCGTCATATGTGGTATTATTGAATAATTTTTTTGCAAATTACTTAATTTATCCTGATTTTGGTGCTACATGAATAAGCTTTATTGATAGGCTATTATGTATATTTCTGCTTTTTAAATAACAAACATGCTAATTAAATACTTGTTTATTGTTAAATGCAGAACAGAGTAAGGCAATGAGGCGATGCGTTTTTTTCCAGCTGAGACGCTTTGGTTGCGTCTGGTAGCTGTGATATATGCGGAATATCCGCAGAAGTAAAAAAGTCAGCACAAGGTAGAGTACTTGCTCTTGCTCTTCTCCTTTGTTGTTGTTGTTGTTCAGCACTTGCACATGTAGGACGTGACGGTTGGTCTTTGTGGTATTTGTCCTGCCCATTGTGATTGAACGGCTGGGTAAAAAGTAACAGTGACGAGTGCAGCGTTTTACCCAAAGTTGAACATTTTTCAACTCATGGCGACCAGAAAAATAAAACACCAAACGTGCAGCACTGAGCGCAAAATACATTGTCATGCTGCTGCTGCGGCGCTCCCATTGCAAAGACTTAAAAAATGAAAAAACGTGAACATAGCGGTTGTAGCGGTTGCTTGCACATCCCCTGCAGTTGGCTTGTCAATAGCACGGTATTGCAATATTGCGGTTATTACTACTTATCACAGCTCTTAGATACAAGTATTTAGTCAGAACCCAAATTCAGATCCTCCAAAGTATTATTAAAAAATCCTACACAAATCACGCCTCCCCAGTCTAAACTGTTTAACCAACTGTCATCCTGGTGTTTCCACTAACCTCCAAGGTGGGCATGATTGACAAGTGTGGTCAACCGTGCTGTTGTATACAAATGTAACACTTGCCCCTTTGCACATTCATCATCTCTGAATCCCATTAACATTCCTGTAAAGTTTCTGTTTTTCTTATTCATGAGCTGTGGGTCAGAGTCCGTATCCAAAAGAAATTACTAATGTGATTCTGAGCCTGTGATTGCCTCGCTGAGCTTGAGAATGAATAAATAATGTCTGGCAGTCAGTTTCACTTTTATTACACAATGTAAACATTGATCTCCTCCCCTTTCCCATGTTATTTCAGTGTCAGCACAGTCGCTGAAAAGAGGGCTCTTTCATTAGTCATGGTGAACTCATCAGTTCTTGTTTCATATTCACGTGTATTACACCATGTCGTCCTGTCATAAAGGAATTAACTGGACCTATCTTCACATTGATTTAATTGGCTCCTAGCGCGCTTCTTAATTAAACCGTAGCTTGTAGGGTGTGAAGCGAACTCATATCTGCACTTCTGCTATTTTAAGAGTTGATGCAATGCAGCGTCAAGCGGCAGGATATATTGCTGGTTCAGTTGCAGTCTGGGTAGCGGGACACCTGCACTGTGAGTAATGAGAATCTTGCCAGGAGGCCTTGCTAGTCAGAGCTCAGCTCTTGCACTGCTTCCAGGCTTCGCCACAGGCGAGTAAAGCTGGGAATGATCCACACCGTGCATCTGCAGAGAGCAAGCCAGTAAGTAATGACCTCACTAGGATGTAGTCAGCACTTCTTTTGGATCATCGACATGTTGCAAATAACTCAACTTACCTAAAAGTTGCATTGACTAACTTTGCACATTTACAGCTCCCCAAATGACAGTGAGAGGAAACTGTTTAAATATTTAAAACCTCAATCACCAAACATGACATCAGTAAACTGCACACAGCAGCATTTAAAACAAATGACAGGGTAATTTCACTGTCACATTTACAGAGAGTGGTATGCTCTTCTCTACTGTAGCCCCACTCAAGGCTAAGTGAGTTAATTTTTACAGGCCAAAGAAATCATACCCAGTGCAGCTTGATTTAAATGTGTCTGTGATTAAGAATACATTTTGTCTTTAGGAACGGCCAATATCGTCCAACATTACCTGCTACCTTTACAAATTTGTGAGTGATTATGCCTTATGTGGAAATGGTAATGACCCCATCTCGTGCAGTGCTTTGTTTGAAGATCGACTGGGAAAATAGCGCACATCAAAGCTTAACAGTGCCTTTACTCAATTAACCACCACAATCCTGCAACTCAAACTCATTAATACAGGCACATTTCTCCTCCATTGTGATGTGTATTTACTATTTTATCATTTTAAATCCTTTGAAAGTATCAGTGACTACGGTTACGTGCACAAAATATTCTGTTTTTTGTCCTTATTCCGAAAAAGACAATATTCCTACTAAGCTGTTCACATGGCTAATGACAATGAGTATTCCAGTAATATTCCCGTTTAAGTTTATATGCAAACACTAGTATTCCACTATAGTCTATATCCAAATGTTGCCATTTTTGGATATAGTATAGAGTAAACGTAGTACATTTACATGAACACTAACATTGTATTATATTCCAAATTTGATATTGGTCAGGTATACAGCATATTCCGTTAGGATATTCTGAATTAGGCCTTATTCTGAACGGAGCATTTTCCGATAAAGACGTGGGATATACCGATATTATTTGGGTTATTCGGGTGATGCAAAGAAGCAAAATGGCACAAGCTGCTCCTGCTGTTCCACTATATTTTGACATGATAAACAACATGTTAGGGCATCGACCCCTGTCAAACACAGCCGAGAATGGTGTCGACGCCGGCCCCGATGATGAGGATTCCCTGAACTCCTCAAATGGACCAGATGATGATGATGGTAAGAATAGGGAAAGAAAGACAACCAGGTAGCCCCATGTCCCATAAGTCATGGGGACGTTTTACGTTAATCGAGGTATACACGGCTGCATGTAAATGAGAATATTAGTGAAATATTCATGTTCATTCGCCATGTAAACAGCTTAGTAGGAATATTGTCTCTTTCGGAATAAGGGTAAAAAACTGAATATTTGGTGCATGTAAACGTAGTCACTGATGACTACACAAGAAAAAGCTGGTGTCAACTCCTGTAGATGATAATCTGCCTTTGAAGGAAGCTGAGCAAGGTGTGCTGTTGTCTGAAGGAGTATGGTGAACAACGGAGCGATTAAGTGAATGCAAAAGGGAGGCTGATGCACTTGACTGCACGACGGTGAGTCTTTCTCACACTGACTGACCTTGAGGCTGGAGTGCACCATTATACTTTATTACAGTAGGTTACAGAAGTCTGTGCAGGCTTAATGATTCATGGCTGCTGGTTTCATAGTGCTTTGCAGACCATTTGACAGTGCTGAGTTTTATAATGAAAAAAAGACTACGACGGAGGAGTGGCTTTAGCCGCTGAGGATAACTGCTTTTGTTTCAAATGGCCTTTGGTGTCAAAAAGTAAAGTTAGATGTGACTTGAGCCAGTCAGCTGAGTAACACCACAACCTTACAATGGCACACACACACAGATTGGGTCACAATCCCACATCACAGCATGCTATAATTATATCCCTGCCCTCTCTTGGCCCTGTCTTTACTTTCTTCTCCCCATTAGTGGTAAAAAAAGTTGCTACTATTAAGATCCCCCCGCTTCCCCCCATGTACATTTAAGAGAAGGTCACATTTTGAGGGAATGTGGAGCAACACATACATCACAGATAGGCTGCTGCTGAAACCCTTTGCAGTCCCACTAATAGTGCAGATTCAAAAAGTGGAGCAGCAGAATTCGCATTGGGAGCAACACACACCACAAA
Source organism: Sebastes fasciatus (assembly GCF_043250625.1). Taxonomy (NCBI): domain Eukaryota; kingdom Metazoa; phylum Chordata; class Actinopteri; order Perciformes; family Sebastidae; genus Sebastes; species Sebastes fasciatus. The sequence continues at coordinate 17,389,513 of NC_133798.1, read as the reverse complement.
ATGTACCGATGCTCCCAGTGGCAAATAAGCTATACATCACTGTCACCTCTACACTCCTTTTTTGAATATCCTATCTGCATGGCACGCTGGTTGTAAAGGATTTGTCTCCTGTGGATTGCTTTAGTGTCGCAGGGCAGCTTACAGCATGCATGGACGCCAATAGATGTGACTTTGCTGATAAGTTTGTTTATGTTAAACTAGGTTAAGGAGACACAAGTCATACAGATCATTATATAATGTTGCAATTAAAATGTGTTCAAAACATCTATAATAAACTCCAAGTTTTGTTTGTGCATGAACAATATGCTTTCGGGGATTTCAATCTTGTTTTTTTTTTGTTTTTTTTGGATGCAATATGTAAATCTCACTTTCAATTGTTGGCTCTTCATATATTCTGCTGCAGTGGTTCTGCTTTTACTCAGAGAATAATTATCTAGGATACCCTTGAGCTCAAAACTCCTCAGGTGTGCCCTCTGCTCTTTAGGCACCTGGGGATACGAGCGCAGAGAGAGCAAAGACGTCATCATAAAGCATGTAAAGTTATGAGCCGAGCTGTTGTGCTGCACTGCAGTCAATTAAAATAGCTTGTGGAGGGCAGCGTTATTAGTCATGTTTTAAGGAGACTGGTGTACAAAGCCATTACAGAGTTGGTATTTTCATTATCTTAAGTGCATGTGATTCTGTTTAGGCCAGCATTTTTAGGAAACATCTATTAGGGGGCAAATCTCCCCTTATGAGTATCTGAAAACATAAATCAAGCTCTGATCAGGCATCTTTCGTGAGGAAATTAGACTATTAAGAATTATTATTATATATTATATTATTAAGAATGTAGCTACAGATTGTTGTCCTTGTGTTATGTACAATCCTGACATTTAGATTTGGATTAAATGTAATTAACAGTCCATCATTCAGTCTTACTTTGCCTTCAGTTAGCCGCTTTCTGTGAGAGGAGAAGTTAATTGTGTTCTAGCCACTATAAGTGACATATCCGTCTGCTCGGACGTAATTTTCAGTCAACACTGAGACTGTGTTAGCCAGCGTACAGTTAGCATATGGTAATACTGAGAGTATGTGTTGTTGCAAAGACAGTTTGCTTGTTAAATAAATACACACAACGATGTGTCCCTAGAGAGACGTCTGTCTACATTGCAGTGTTGCCTAAGGGGCAAATTAGAGGACATTATTACTGCGATAGCATGGACACTTTTGGAGCATGTGTTCAATTAACTAAACATTGAGGCGGTCAAGATTTAGTCAGGAGTCTGCTGACTTTAAGCTAAAGCAAGGCTGCTTACTCTAAATGAATAGGAGCAGAAGGAGTCATTTTGAACATATTAGACTGGTGATAAGATATCCTGATCTCTCTGAATCTGGTGCAAATGGTAACATGTAAAGCACAACTTCACCTACTTCTAAGGTGCATGGAAAAGGGAAAAAGTCTGCAAAGGTCCAAACTCCAGCAACACTTGAAGTATAAAGAACAACGCATTTTGGCTTGTGCCCTTCAGCAGGGTCATCATAAAACACATTACAAAGAACATGTAAATAAGATGGGTATTAAACTTTTTTTAAGATTGGTTGGTCTGACAATGAAGTCATTCCTTAAACTTGAAGTGTTGCTGGAGTTTAGACTCTGCAGATGGTAATGTCGTCAACTTACACCCACAAAGACCGATTGGCTCTGAAAAACTATAGAATAATAGTGGAATTTGATTAATTATGACTTTTGATATGATATAATTGTCTCTTCAACCAGGCAAATAGACTTTCACATGAGCAACACCCGACCAATTTTAACCACCAGGTTTCGTTGTATTGTATACTGCCGGCATTAGTTTTTAAATGAGAATATCTATAAATCGATAAAACTGAAAATGTCAAACCGCACCACAGTGCATGTTCACCCCTGTTGTCAACAACACACCAGCTAAAGAACAAGGACTAGGCTATCAGCAGCAGCATGCCAAGTTTTAATGCAGCATCCTCAAAGGCTGTTACATTTTACAGCTCGGAAAAAAAAACCATATCCAATACATCAGCAACCAGGCAGAATTATTGCAACGTTTTCTTATTAAAAAGACCTCCTTCTCAGATTCTAGGAACTCTTAGAAAAAAATAGCAGTTGTGCTCAACATTATGATCCTATACTATCAGACATTTTAATAGATTCCTTTAGCAACCCTCTTTGATCTCCTTTGATCAGCTGGTTTCTCATTCAAAACAAGTTTTTCCCCACCTCGCCGCTATCTCACTTTCAGACCAAGAATCAATTTGCTTGGTAAACAAATCAGTAAGAGATAAATGGTTACCAGCTGGTAGAGACTGAGTTGGCTAGTCCACTTAAGGCATAAGCATGAGCCCAAATTGATCCAATTCCATGCCTTCCATGGTGGTGCTCAACTTCAATATTACAAACTGCGGTGAAGACAAGTCTTTGCGAGTTCAAAATGTTTTCAACTGGGACTATTGGCTGTTGGTCAAAAATGCACATGGGTATGTATTGGAAATTGAATAAAATAAAAACAACATGGGGATTCACAAAAAACAGCTACATTTTCCTGAGATGTTTCCTGTCTTGCTTTTATGAATATACTCAAACTCCCATGTAGTCCAAACCTACAGCAGGGGTTATCAGTTCTTTTGTGTATTTTGTTCTTTTTGACATGATGAATCATACTCTCTAAGGTTTTCTGCTCATATTATAAGCACAATGGTTATCTACTACTGTACTGGATACTAAAATCTGTTGATGTTTTAATCAAAATACAACAATTTTGTGTTTTGCTAGGCACCATTCAACATTGGCATAACATGCTGCTGCTCAGACAAAAGACAAGTGGGTGTGCCATCGCAGGCTTTATAGCACAGATTGGCTTTGCTCGCTGTTCGACATCCTATTATTTGATCAAATAAGCATACTGTATTGTAGCGTGCAAATGAATGGTAGGCCTCTCTAATATTCTCTCTTATTCTATTGCATAGTCCTCTTCCTCACACATGCTCACCTCATATTATTATAAAAAAGGTCTTGTAGGCATATTGTAAATTAGATTCCATTCAACGGGGGCAGTGAATTGAATAGCTTGGCTAATATTTCTTTTGATGATCAGGAACACAGAGGGACCTGATAGCCATTCATGTGCGGTCATATTGTTGGACTAATGCATTGCATTAACTCTACCAATGATCCACGGGGCTCAATATTTCTTTCAAATATGAACATCCTGTTTAATTTCCTATCTTTGGAGGTTTTTGATGAAAATCAGAAACCGTGCAGACAAAGTATTCCAGCACATAAAGGTTCTGGTAAAGGTTTTGGTCAGATAACAAACAAATTAATGTTAATATAAGAAAGATTAAATAGAGGATATAATACATTTACAGATCTCTGTTTACAGGTATTTATAGATCTACAATTACATTGATGTAGGCTATGCAGGGTGTCTAAAAAGATGTATCACTGTTTTTTTATATGTTAGGTTTAACATAAAAACAGGTCAGAATTTGTATATATACAAATGTACATTTCCAAGGATGTACAATAATAGGTGCATAATGGGCCATCATGAGAGCAGAAGGATAATTTTGTTCCATTATAAAGGTGATATAGTAGCCTAGGATGATGGTGTATCTTTCTCCCAGGGGACATTTTAACTTTACATAGCAAGAAAAGCACAGGTGTTTCTATTAACATTAGGAGACAACATTACAAATCCCTCTCTCTCTCTTTCTGTCACAGACACACGACAGGTTGCGCTCTCGCTGTCCTTTTGTCACCACGATAGAGTCGCAGTCATGCAAGATGCAGTCAAACAACTCTAAAGGTGTGTAGTTGAGATCAAAATGAAGGTCCAGTTTGAAGATGGATGTGGTCCGAGTAAGGGGTAGCGAAGGGGCCGAAAGTAGGGGGGTTGGAAGTGGGGAAGGGTAATCCCACACTTTACGCCCCTGGCTCGATTTAGCATCTCAGCCAACACATTCTCACTCCCAACTCGTTAAATACCGCAGAATGGCAAGTCCCCCTCGGCATCAGAGACTGAAACACGGGGTACCCCTCTTGCATTACTTTTGGACGGACCGGGGACGATATGTCAAGATACGCTCATTACATGCATAATGTCCTTTCAAAATAAACTTCTGTTATTACAGGAACTGAAGTTTAGGCAACACAACCACTTAGTCAGGGTTAGGAAGCGGTCATTGTTGACGTTAACTTCACTGACTCGACTTACGTGACTAACAACTCACGTGACTCATGGGACTGACGATACCAACTTGTCACGTGACTTACAATGTACGTGTCAAAATAAGTCGTTACTTTTAGTTTCGCACGGGACACGAACAGCGGTCTCCTGGTTGAAAGTCTTGTGTTTGTTTGACCTATCCATCACCCCTCCCTCCCGCCCTGAGCGGACTTTCACGCTATTAATACTACATCACTTGCTCCGACCATTGAATAACGCCGCGGGTGGGTTTACATTGGAGTTGGTTGAAATCCTGGTTTGTCACAGACTGTCGCTAAATGATTCCTCCGTGCGTCTGTTTTCGATGCCGAGGGGTGCTGCCCAATCGGCGGTGTTTGACGAGTTGGGAGTGAGACCGGGTTGTCTCGGGTGGTGTGATCACATCGCAAGGTGGTCTCTAGTTTTCTTTTATTGTTTTGGTTACACAAGTAGCACTAGCTCAAAGGCAACCTTTACCTACACCTTAATACAGGTGAATTCATTTATAACTATAAAGAAATACCTACGCCATAACTGTCCAGTTTCTAAAAGTTAACCACACCCTACAACCAATTCAGCCATGATATAATCAGAATTACCCAATTTCCTCCTCTCCTTCATTTTTGTTATGCTATAATGGTATTACTGTTCTCTGCAATTATTAAAATACTTGTAATTTATTTCTTTATGCCTCTGAATTTTAAGTAACAAAAACAAATTACTTATTCTTTAATAACTAGTCTTCTTCCTTTGTACCAACTCTTCTGTACTGTAGCTGCTGTTACACATTTTATTGGTATCTATGTCACATTGTAATTTATGGGCTGTAATCTACAAACATAAATTTGTCAAATACACACTAGAGTTTACTGACAGCCATATCAGCGAAACCTCATAATGTGAAAACCTGAAATAAAACCATGTAGATAAGCACATCTCAGGCAATTCCCAAAGTAGGGAGTGGGTGTAATGAGAGCAATATGGTGATAAACAGGTGTGATAAGACCTATGAAGCGTACATCAATAAGGCATTATACAGTTTACAGCCTCTACAGACATACATTGGCAGACAACTTGACATCCGCCAGTGTCTTTTAAGAGAATGATGGACATTATTACATCTCAGGCCCCATTCACTTTAATGTTCGCTATTAATCTCCTGCAGGCCTTGAAACTATTGTGACCTGGCATACATCAAAAAGGTCAAATTGGAAATGTGTACACTTAATGCAAATATTAGTTTGTATTATACAAATTGAGATTCTTAATCTCAGACGGAAAGGTTAACCAATGTTAAGAAGCTGGCTTTCCTCTGTTGTTGACTGTGAAGTCAGTGGTGATAACAGAGGTGATTCTGTTGGTTATTGAAGGAAAGCTATCAAACGACACATTTTCTGTTAATCATTGGAGCTTCTTGTATGGTGCAATAATATTTCAAACGCTGCTATATCTCATCTGCAGTATGCTGCTGCATTGCTGTACGCATTATGGGGCTCACAATGTAGTGAAATGAAATGGATTTGGCAAATAAAAAGCAATGAATTCTATCTCCCGTTGTAACAACGCGAACATGGCGGGTGATGAACAATTCTCACAAAGCTGTATGACCTTCGGCTACACTGAGACGGAGCCTGACATAACCGTGTATCACCACCGCCCGTCACCGGCTATTTACATTTGGCCTCACACTCAAATGCCAGGGATGCTATGCGACCATAATGGCTTACATTTCACAACGCCCTGTCATAGGGAATTGCCACATCTGCAAAAGAGGCAATTATTTTTCTGTGGTGACTGTTTAGCCCGTTATGCGGATACAGTATGTCAAACGCACATCCTGTCCCCGAAGGTGGGGGAAAACAAACATGTTACCCTGCTCTAGCACCTTTGGGGCTTTGCTTAAACAAATCCATTGTCTTTTTGAGAGTAAAGATAAAACCGGTCTATGAGATGTCTATCAGCAGTGACTCCCCCCCTCTTCAGGGGGAGTGGAGTAGGCAGTGGAAGCTGATGTGTCTGTCAGAAATCAAAATCAACACTCCAAATGAGACGGAAAAAAATTGCAAATTAAATTCACCTGTCAATCCACATCTGTTTGATCCTGTCTTACTGTCATTCTGCATCAAGATTCCTCACCACAACGTTATTTGAAGACTACTAAAGGGGCATGCTAACTGTGCTGCCTTCAGCCAGCTGTAAATTGCAAAGGAAGATTTGCTTCCCTTTTTTTGAAAGGATGCAACAAAATTTGCGATTGCCTCCAAACTATATTCTGACTTGTATGACAGCTTATTTTAAACCTAGTAATATATCTTTATCAGCATATAAGTCATTCCTGACCTCCAGTTGCCCCCTCCCATGTCTTCCTGTCTTCTCAGATGTTTCTGCCTTGCCTTGCTGGCTTCTTTTGTCAACCCTGGTGTCCCATGTGATTCACAAAACTACAGGTTTAGGCAGTGAGGTTAACAAAAGCAATTTGTATCCCAGATGAATTATTTCATACTCTCTACCTTCAAGGTACAGTCACAATCTCCCTCATTATATAGTGAGAATGACAACTGGCACATACTTTCAACGCGCAGGCACCCCAGTTTTGCCGATATAAAGTCAACCACCACGTTGTGAAAAGCGAGATCCCTCCTTGCGGTCTTTGATGGAAGGCCATAAAATATTAATTTCACAACAGCTGTCTGGGGCGCTCCGTTATTTGACGTGGGCTGTCAGCCTTCTAATAATCTTCCTGGGTTTTGTCTCATTTGTGTGTCCCCATCGAGGTGCCTGTAATCTCCTTCATTATTAATCTCACGGAGCAGAAATGTCATGCCGGCAGCCTCGGTGCACACTTGGCATCATTTAATTCTTGTTTACCAGCCTTCCTCTTTCGCCCCGGTGAAGCCGCCCGCCACCGCCGCAGCAGCAGCATCCTTTCCCTAAAGAATAGTCTTTTCATTCTGTCAGGAGACAGAGAATTTGCATTGAGATCTATAGTCTTCTCCCTGCCACACGCCCCTCTTATCATTCCCCTAATGGATCACAACAGCCATTGTGCCTTACATCTGTGTGTGTGTGTGGCAACTGTTTGTGTGAAGATACCTTCTGAGCCCGTTGAGGACATTTTCTAAGCTGATTTTACCCTCTTGTTGCATGTCCTACTTCCTGCTCCCCAATCTCTTTTTCCAGATCCCCAGACTCGCGTAGCTTTAATGTGACATCATAGGGTTGTGTACCTGGCCGGGACCCCCGGTTGGAATGAATACAGATGGAGCTTGGCTGTTTGTCTATGTTTTTTGTGTGATTTATCTGGGTATTACGGATTGAGGCTGAGAAAAACTGGAGCAGAAGTTGACTGATGGATATATAAGGTTTAAACAAGGAATGATAGTATTTGCTCCTGGATTTGAGCCTAGTTTTAGCCTCCATTAAAATGTATATATTTCCACATATCTTACATGCATTTGGATGTTGATGTGAACACTTTTTTGGGTGTCTGTCACGTCTTTTGTCTGCCGTATTCAAAACCGGACTAATCAATAAAAATGGCTTAAAAAGGTACAATCCAGATCTATTTAATTATTTACTACTTTCTGTGTGAAATGATTCACTGTTATCATGCTCCACAACCAGAAACACTAGATCCTGTTAACCACAGTTACCTCTTTTCCTCATTTGTCCAAATTTGGCTGCTGAAGAAACTATCGCCTCATTCTGCCCATCAACATCCAGTTACATGCCAGCTGTAGCTATATATTTCGCCTTAATCGGCCTTTGGATGAAAGCATCGCAACACAGGTGGTGGTGGTATGAACCCAGATTTAGGATTAAGACAGCAAGGCTGTCTGGAGGTCCTGCTGGGGCTGAAATCTGAGGTTGAGTATGTCTCTCAGAGTACATATGTGTACCACAGAGGCCTTGGCAGTTCAGTTGGGCCTGTATATTAGCACTCACCAGCTGTTCTCTCTTATATGCCAACTCCTCTTTTGTTTGCTGACAGGCTCATTGGCAGCTGCATGTGGGATGGGGAAAGGCACCTGTCAGAATTATACATGGGGCCTCAGCAGCTCCACAAACAACCCAACAACAGATGGAGAATGCTGAAAAATGTGGCCTGTGTGTATCGAATCTCTTATTTGGAAATTTATTCTACACACACAGCATTGGCACGTGTCACATGAATCTAGGAAATGAAGTTTGCACAGCGGGTCCATGAGGTTGATCTTTAGAGTCACACATCTGTTACGGAGTATACTAGGGATGCTCATATTGAAAAATGTTCTTAACCGATAACCGACCCTCGTTAACCGATTATTAACCGACAAGATTTGTGCCTTGTACCAGTTGCAGTGTATGAGCACAACAGACAACTGAGAACAAAGTTCACCCGTCCGGGAGCGTTAACTTAGCAGCCACGCTGTTGCGCATAGTGTCGCAGACATGCAGCCACTTTCCCAGTAAAAGTCTCCACCGCACATTTAGTTTAGTTCAGCAGGTTGTCAGCTGTGTGTCTGCCCGGCGTAATGACACTCTGTCTGCCCGTATTAACGACAGCGATTGCCCGATAAACAGTGTGTGTATTTTTGCTACGTTAGCAGCTCTAGCATTGCCGGTGGCTTCTTGCTTGCCGCCGCCGCCATACACATACAGTCTGTCAGCGCGACGCAACTTTAACTAGTGTTGGCGGTGAGTGTGGGGTTGTTGGTGGCATTATAGTTGTGAACGTAGGTGTAGTAGTGTGTGTACAGTTTATTTGTCGCTGAATAAATGCTACGAAACTAAAGCTCCTCCGCTCCGCTCAAGCGAGCCGGAGAGACCGGAGCCGACTTCCTATATCCTGCAACTCCGTCTCTGCCTCTTAAGGTGAGCTGTTAAGGACCAGCTTTTCTCCTTAACGTGACGAGCCGCTCCTCTGAGCCGCTCAGCTTTTTAATTAATTATAAATATTTCTTTTAACCGTTTTAACCGATAGCATTAATCGTTTAAAATGCTTAATGTCGGTTAACGGTTAAACGGTTAATTATGAACATTCCTAGAGTATACCATTACTGATATTCAAGAATCTCCCCCAGATTATTTTGTTTTAAAAAAACAGTGTTTAACAATTCAGGGGATCTATTAGCAGAAATGGAATATAATATTCATAACAATGTTTTCATTGGTGTATAATCACCTGAAACTAAGAATCGTTGTGTTTTCGTTAGCTTAGAATGAGCCCTTCATATCTACATAGGGAGCGGGTCCTCTTCATGGAGTCTACCATGTTGCACCGCCATGTTTCTATAGTAGCAAATCAAACACTGGCTCTAGCAAGAGCATGTCATGTACTTAAGTTACTTGAAGGTCACCGTAGTTCTCCGACATGTTAATGAAACCGTGGTACCGCCAGTCACCGTCTGACTTCCGTTGCTCCTAAAGTAGTGTTATTATGGTAAGGATGGCTTCTGAGCGAGGTGAATGGCGTTACCGTGGTTTTGCACTCGGTGGCTCACGTTATGCAGTCTTGGAAGGGGAGTGAGCAGAGGGGGACTCAGTTGGTTGCAAACTGCAACTAGGGATGTCGCGGTGAGGAAATCTTCCCACAAGTTAATGAACTTGTGACAACATCTTTACAAGAAAAGATGACGGTCAATATCTGTAGAGCGCTTACTTTGAACTTTAACGTTGGATGGCTTCGCAGGTCAAGCTTTCGCTGCGGGGCTGTAGTTTCCACCTGGCGCCGCGCTGCCCACGCATGTAATCGGTGTATGACGAAACATCGTGTAATTCCTGTAACCGCGGCAAGCATATCTGCAACCACACGACTAGATATAGCCAAATCCTACGCACTGTATCCTACTTAATAGCGTTCCTACAGTACAGCTCAAAAGTGTGACGCCATTCTTGCCCCAAAAAGTACGCTCTTCTCATCCTGTTTCCCTGAAACGTCATGATATGAGCACAAAAAAAAAGTGACAAAAATGTTTTCCCAACATGAAATGAAACGTTTGTAAGATGATAAAATAGCATGCACGATTCTAAGTACAGTGAAATTTTATATCTTTCAGCTCATGTTTTTCTTTATTTAACCATGATTAGTTCATCTAAGTCATGCACAACACGTCAGGTTACCATCAACTGACATCAAACAATCTCCAGTGACGTTTGACTTGTTAAATTTGGAAATATTAAATGCATCTTGTGTCTATACTGCTACATGCTGTTGCTTACTGGCTCACACACGGTACTGTTTATGCTGCTTACTCCCATATACAGCTGTTTGTAGCTGTGTTGATACCAGCAGCCTCCAGCCTCCTCCTGTCTGGTTTCTTATTAACCATACTCAGTATCTTCTCTGCATGTATATTCCATATCTCAATGATATGTGACTGCAGGGCTCTGTTCTGAATATCTCTGGGGAATTCACTCGCTGTCTTTGAATGCTGCTTGGCTTAATATTGGGAGCAATACAGAGAACCTGTACCATGAAATGAAACTGTATTAGCATTCATTCGAGTCATTTTGACAGGGGGTGTTCCTGACTGACAGTTTCTTTTCTTTTGGTTTAGCATTGTAGATTCAGTAAAATAATATTCAGATCAGATTTTCAATTTTAATCAACCAAAACTGGTAATCTGTGCACTTAGATTTATAATTCGTTGAAACAAATTATTAACACATGCCACTTGCCAATAGTTGATTTCTCCCCATTGCATTAATTAATTTTGTTTGTAATTAGCCTGCTGTTTTGTTGAATAAATGAATAATTAAATAAGGCTTTTTAAAGGGTATAATGGATCAGGATTTGTTAATCAAGCATTACTTCAGGTAAAAAGCTCAGGGGAGGAGTTATTAAGGCATCGCCTGCTGACAAGGCTTGTGATGTAAAGTGCTACTGTCAGTATAAAACAGTATACAAAGATAATCAGCACTCCCATCAATATGCAGATTTAAGTGATGTTACAAACTTTGAACAGACTTTACAGAGCTCTCCGACACCAAACGCAGAGAGATTGTACTCTCTTATTTTCATAAATTTTATGTGTATGCGTACAAACAACAATGTGTGTGCAAATTGATGCTTAGTTTCCACAAAATGGTTCATAAAGTGTGTAAAACAGTCATAATGAGTAAATACCAGAGGAGCTTTAACACAATTAATTTGTGATTTGTAACCTGTAATTACAATAAGAGTAAATGCTCTCTATTCATATCATAAATATCTAAACTGGGAATATTCAATTGGCGGCCTTTTTTATTCCGTTTCTGCACTTTGTGATTTCCCCGGGTCAAATATGTGGCCAAAAATGTTTCTTTTTTATTACAAAAGTGAAACAATAAAAATTGCTTTTTTTTTTACTTCATTAATTTGCATTTGTTTAACATTTGTCATCACCAAAAGCTAAAAAAAAAAAAAGGGTTTTAATAGGCTGCTGAAAATGTATGGCCCCTCTACATTTCTTGGTTTTAAAATCTGGCCCAATTTAATGTTGTCATCGAATAGCCCTGATCTAAACCTTTAGGTGACTGTCTGAGAGGCATTAGCAAAATACAAGCTTTCAATATTATTCAATATTTTAACAAACACAGCAGTGTCGTAGCTGCACAGAAAATGTAATGAATGTTATCAGGCATGTCTCTATTATTGTATTCCTTTTGAGATATTGAAAAGAATGTACTTTTATTTACAGCATATTTTGTTGCACCTCATAGCTCAATAATGGCATCTATACACATTTGGGCTTCTTTGGGTTTTTACAGATAAATATGACTTACGTGGAGCAATGCTAATGAACTTCTCATAGATACTCACTCCTCATGTTGTTGTTCAATCTCTGAGAGAACGATACAGAGAAACTACCGTGTGGATAGGCCTTATTACAACACCATTATCCCATTAGAAGCCTCTGAACTAGGTTTGTTGACTGTGAATGAAAGAGAAATATTAAGGCCCTCATGAATAGGTCTGCCACTATTTTAACTGACTGCAAGATACCCCTGACACAAGGAATAAGCGAGGGAATGAAGAAACGCTGCAAATAATGAATGTACTGAAATTGTCTGGAATAATGAGTCTTTTGATGAGGGGGGTGCGCTATCATTTGTTGTCAGCCGTGGCCCTCAGACAGAGGCACTATTCAAAGATATCATCATTTCATTCAACCTGTCTATTCATATTCAGAAGACCCAGGAGGCGAAAAAGAGCAAGGAACACGTGTCTGAAGTAGAATATGCAGGAGCGCCATTGTCTGTAAGAAGCAAATCTTTCCCAAATGCAATCTCTGTCAAATTACTCCGATACCAGAATGTAATGAGACAGATAGGCGGTGCAATAAAGCTCAGACAATAACCAAGTCACATCTGAGATCTAGGTAGGTGTGCTTAAGTAAATATGGTAATATGAAGGATTTGATTTTAATCTGAGCCCCGCACAACAACAAACTCCCTCTGCTTTTATATCAGTGTGCATTGGAAGAGCCATGATGCATCAAATAAAATGAGCAGAGCAGAGCGTCGGCCTATAAACTGAGTGGTAATCCTTCGAAAGGTAGCACTGATGATTCCACTGTGAGCCTCACAGATGGTCTGCTCCTCTCCATCCCTGTGAAGCCTACAGAAATACGGAGTATAGTTAATGAAAATGAATGGCCAGGTCTATGCGACTTGATTGCCAGAGCTCCTTTCATCAATACATCTAATAAAAGAAGTCACACCTCCTAGTGGGACAGAATGGATAGAAACAATGAAAGAGTTTTATCTGCAGCAGTATAGTCTGTTTTCAGACACGCTGAAGCAGTTTATCTAGACCGCAGAAGCACGATGAGTCATACGGGACTGAAGTAAAGCAGCTCAATATGAATTACAGAGTGGGTTGAGCCATAAAGTTTGAAAACTTCCCTATTTTACCGCTGAAATTTCCCACCATACCATATTTTATCTCTCAAAAACACGGCAATTATGTATAAATTGTTTTTTAATTTATAACCAGTAGCAGATCCTCAATAAATATTCATTGGATTCATTTAATTTACGCTATGTGTCTATTACCCCACTGGCAAAATATTTAAATCAAGTCCTTCAGGCCTTTGGATCTGCTGAACATTTACTTGAGTGTTTACAACTGCAAGGGTCTGCCAGCAGAGAAGCCTGCTTCCATGGCCTTCTACAGAGATCTTAAACATAGAGGCTGGATTAGCTCTTTCCATGGCAAACTCATTCACATACTTTAGTATGGAAGCACAATCTAAATGCAAATTGCCAGCTGATTTTTTGTACCTCTGTCCTTGGGCATTATGAGGTGAACTTAATAGGTTAAAGGTTGTTTTATTGCCGAGAGGAGTAATTGGAGTCATACCTGTTGTTCAGAAGCGAGCATCTGAACGATCATGTATCCCTTCTTATGTGGTCTAAGTGATCATTTGTGTGATCCAGCAATATTGGGCAAGCACAGCTGCTGTGATGCAGTACCAGTAGGGCAACTGGTACTGCAACGATTATTTTCATAGTCAATTAATCTGTTGATTATTTTCTCGATTAATCAATTAGTTGTTTGGTCTCTTGTTTGGAAAAATGTTGATCAGAGTTTCCAAAAGCCCAAGATGACGTCCTCAAATGTCTTGTTTTGTCCATATCTAAAAAGGTATTCACTTTACTGTCATAGAGGAGTAAAGAAACCAGAAAATATTCACATTTAAGAAGCAGAATCAGAGAATTTAGACTTTTTCTTTTTCTTTTTTTTTTAAATGTTCAAACTGATTAATCAATTATCAATATAGATGGCGATTAATTTAATAGTTGACAACTAATCCATTAATATATACAAAATTACCAGTTACAGGTTTTGCACAAAGCTTGCTGATTTAATTCTTAGCCCTTAGTTGTTTTTGGCAAAATATCTTGCGACCTTTTTCACCATAACAAAAGTCCTTAAATGCACACACTATGGACAGCCTTGTCACTGTATGCCATTTAGTGGACATTGTTATACATATTTTGGTTGTGTGACATCTACTGTTAGGACATATAATTGTAGTCTGACTGGCCTCAAATGGACACAAATCCTTAACTTGCTCTGCCCATACGGATATACAGGCCCTCATTACCTTAAATACTGACACAGTTGTCAAACTGTCTGAAAACAACAACTGGATTTTTTTTCCTGACTAAATCATAATTAAGTTACCAAATATAATAGTAGGGAATAGTGGTGACTGAGAGGTAAACTTCACATCATTATTCCTGCATTCAGTGAAAATATGAACTTCAGAAAAATACATTTGTCCATCTTACTTTTTAATTCAGATGCCCCGTCATGGTGAAATCAGAAACGATTTTTTGTTTTGTTTAATACTATGGAATGGTGTAGAATTAATGATCATTATCTCACTGGAACTTAAAGTGGCAATCTCGAAGATTTTCATTTCAATAAATATCTCTTAAGTCATTATCTATCGCTGAAGGAGGTAACACAACGGTGATTGTGACTATGGCCCACTGATGAAAGTATTGCAATATTTACGTATTTGCAGGATTATGAACTGGGTGTCTGTGGTGACATTTCCAGAAAAAATGCTGTTGTATAGTCACAAAATGGAGCTATGCACACAATTCTGAAAATGTGAAGCTCATGTACATAGAAATAGAATTTTTCTTTTCTATTTCTATGCTCATGCTCCATTTTTTTGTGTGTATACAACAGCATTTTTCCCGGGAATATCACCACAGTCAGACACCCATTTCATAATATTGCAAATATATAAATATTGCAATACTTTCATCAGTGGGTCATAGGCTCAATCACCATTGTGTTACCTCATTTGGCTATAGATAGTGACTTAATAGACATTCATTTAAACAAAATTCTTCAAGATTGACACTTAAAAAGCTTGGTTGATTTATAATTTTATTTTATTTATGAATTAAATAATTATTAATCATCACTGAAACCTAAAACTGAAAAACTGAAAGTTAGCCACAGATCACTCATGAAGTTGATTAAATTGCAAACAAGTTGTATTATTGTTCCAAACAGGAGACTTGCATATTGACAGCACCTACGCTCAGTTGCCAGTTTATTAGGTACACCTTGCTAAAACTAATGCAGTCTAATACAACAGTCCTGCTGATTCAACTTTATGGTCATTTTGGAGGATATAGTTAGTGGTGCTGTTGATACAGAGATGTGTTTCTGTTATTTAGTCAACCTTCAATGATATAGAGTGGACAAAATGATAGAAACATCACAGCATAAAACCATACATAACAATTCAACTGCACCACAAACTACATCCTCCAGAGTTATCATACAGTTGAATCAACACCTCTCTAAAACAGTTTCAACAAAAACTGAACATTATAACCTATATGAAGGTAGGATTGAACTGCATTAGTTTTAGTTAGGTTTACCTAATAAACTGGCACAGAGTGCACATACGGTACGTACACCTGTCTAATATTACTTCTATATGCCACGTTTGAAATTAGAAACATCTGAAATCAGTAATGTCTGAGACCTCTCCACAAACCAGCAAAAAATCCAGAATCAGCAACAAGTCTTTGAGGATAAAAGGATGAGTCAATGACCTAAGAAAAAAATGTGATCAAGTAAAATGTTTATGAGGAGAATTTAGCTGTACTAGAGTATGTGGGAGTTCATTTTACTGCCTAGCGAGAAGAAGAGTGGTCTCTTTCTGTAAATGCTTCACTCTAAATTTGTAGCTATTCAGGGGACTTGGAAAAACTGCTTTGGGGAGTTGCTGAGTGAGGACAGAAAATATTGGATAAATGTGACACCTGGATGAAAGACCCAGACAATTTACTGTCTGTTTGCTGAGATGAATTGCTATGTGAAGAGGTTGTAGTGGGACTTTGAGCCTGAGATACTCATTTGTTCAAAAGGACTTAGTGTCAATGGGAGACAAAAGCGGTTTGTGATTACTGGATGTTCATGTTTGCCCATCGGGCTCTGTCACATCTGAGCCTGTCTGTTGTTGGTTAAGATACTTGTCATGACTCACTCAAGTTAATTACCTTTCCAATCAATAAGAGGCTTTAACCTTTTGTGACCTCTGTGTTGTTGTGATTCATTTAGAGTTAACCTCTGGGGAATATAAACGTTTCTAAGGAAGAGGGTAATTATTAGTGTTCTCAATAAGGAGAAAATTGATTTCTTCAACCGCTGAAATGTCTAATTGATCCACAAAGATATTCAACAATAGATGCAGTCTATTTGTTGAAGAAAATGTACCAACCAGCCTCCAAACAAAACGTTTTCATTTGTTCTCAGAAACTGACAACATGACACAAATAGCTGAGCACAAGCTTCATAGTTTAACCTAAATGTAGTCAGATAATCTTACACAAAACATTTGAATCATCCTGATTACAATTTCTATTTGCTTGTCTTCTGAGTTTTCCAATGTTCTATTATAACTAAAAACCCAAATTAATATCAATCACAGTTGATCTCCACAGATCAGAGGCCTGTACTACGAAGCAAGTTCAACATACCCAGGGTATGTTCTAGTTATCTGGCTTCACTTACCCTAACAAACGAGATCTCGCTAAACTGTACTACGAAACTGGTTATCAACTCGGTAAGTCAACCCAGGGTTTCTCAGTCTGGTTATGAGCGCGTTCACATGAACGAGGAGGTGTTTGCAGCATCTGACCAATCACAGACATGAGCAAGACTACTGACAGACAGGCAGGCGGAGCGGCACATTTAACAAAGGAAGAAACTATATTAGACAAATACGAAGAAATTAAACACTTAATCCAGGCTAAAAGTAACACAGTTGAAGCTGCCAAATGCAGGAAGAACAGCTGGTAAAAGAAAAAACTCCGGATGTGTGAATGCGTAAATTAACAGATTTATTAATTTAACGGAATACTCAAAAGTAAAGTATACTTGTCTAAATATATAATAATATAATAGCTTTTACGAGATTGATGGATGAATGTAATACTCTTCTTTTTACCCTAAGAGGACACATGTTTAAAAAAAGTGAAAGAGTTGCCACGAAAGGTGAGGAAAAGTCATGAAAATTTAAAATCTCAGCGGGTAACAACCACTACAAAGTTCTTGTACACAGTCTTATAGACAAGTGCATCGGATCAAAAACTTTAACTGATGCAGGTCTGACGACAGAAACGTAAAAAATTAATTGAGTACAAATTTGTGTTTATGTTCACATCAAATAATATCAATGCATGTATCAAATACATGACTTACACACTCTTATCTATACGCTTTGCCAACAGAAAGGACAGCAGATGACACTTACAGTAGTTATTAGTCAAGCTAATGACTCATTACACAGCACAGCCTCAAAACAAAACAAGCATCCATCAAGCAGAGCTTCTGCACAGGCTCATTCATAAATAACCACACAGTCAACATGTGACTGAGCAACACAACAAATGTAAAAATTGGACACATTTCAGATTATTCAGAGCAGCATCTGATGTCCCTGCAGCTGTGTCTGTGTTGACAGGAACTCATGTCAAAACACATCAGGTTCAATAGCAAACAAGATGCAATTCACATGACTTCTATATAACATCAACAAGAGTGCAGCTAAGGAAAGCACACAGAGCGACACAGCAGACATGCAGGAAGAGACATGCACACTGCAACCATCAGGAGAGAAACCAGCTAGGAAAAGAGACACAGACAGGCGGAGTGTATAATGACTCACGTTATTTGACGTCGAGTGTTTTATTTTTCTTCAATTTAAGTCATAAGACATTGACAGGTAACTGTGTAATCAGGAGGAGGCTAGCTAATGAAGGCAGGTGTTTTCAATCAACTCGTCAAGAAGCTGGAAGGTGCTTTGTAGTTGCGTTGCTAGGCAACAGCTTGGGGGGGGGGTCCATATTTACTTCCAGTCAGCTCATTCACATACAACAGCTTTCAGTGTGTCAGTGTGGTGACTTGACTATGACTTGCCTTAAACTGCATGTGATTATCATAAAGTGGGCATGTCTGTAAAGGGGAGACTCGTGGGTACCCATAGAACCCATTTTCATTCACACAAGTTGAGGTCAGAGGTCAAGGGACCCCTTTGAAAATGGCAATGCCAGTTTTTCCTCGCCAAAATGTAGCGCAAGTTTGGAGTGTTATTTAATCTCTTTCGCAACAAGCTAGTATGACATGGTTGGTACCGATGGATTCCTTAGGTCTTCTAGCTTCATATGACACCAGTATCTTCACTCTAGCTTTGAGGCCGCTACAACCTCCTCAATGTATATTGAAATGTGCTCAGTTAATAAAATACCTTTCTGTTAATTAGCATTTTGCTCGTAAAATTTTACATGTGCTGGTAAATATTTAACTATTGCAAGTGTTTGGGGTGATCATTAAGCCAGCACATGAGAAGCAAAATTAATATTTCAGAAGTCAATTTCAAATCGGATTAATGTCTGGTGATAATTAAAAGTATCATTCATTCAGTAGCTTTCTTTGTCCTCTATGTAGTGTATAGGATTTGCTGTAGCTCAGTTAGCTGCACTGCTACAGGTATTTAAAGTCAGTGTTGTGCGTTAAATGTGGTAGAAAAGGCTTCTGTATATGAAGAGGTCCCACCTTGAATATTATACTCAAGCTCTGCATGCTGTATTCCTTTTTCAGGAGAGCCATTTGCTTGCGGCTTCATTGTTTTATGCACATTCTCCCCAGATTTTTTCCACACAGCCATTAAATGGTTCTGTCTTTAATATGTCAGTTTTGTCTCCTGTTGAGATTTTTTAAAAATCATTCACCACGCTTCTATCCCCATTGGAGCATGACTGAGAGAGAGCAACACTGAGAGTACAAAAGACGTACAAAAGGTTTTCTGGCTAGGAGGCATTTGTACCGAGATAACTATATCTCTACTTTGAATGTTTGTAGCATTTGCTGCATACATTTAGAAAAAAAAAGGCATTTTATAGAGCAAGTCAGAAGTTTAGCGCCTGACTGTGGTTACTGCTGCAAGGCAGTAAATAGAAGGGGAGGAGAAAGGACTTCATTGCAGCAAAAGGTCTGTTGTGGAAACCTTGGACATTTCAGTTGAGGGCGAAGAACTATAGCAGATTTCACTATAAAGTGTCATGCAGGTTAAAGCAAATGAACAGGGACGATATGAACAATTTCCAATTATAAAAGTTTGCATCGGCAGTCGTCACAATAATGTCTCTGTAACTGGTGCTGCAACTAATAATCAGTGATTAGTATTATCACTTTGCTGTAAAAAACCCTCCTGTGTTTGACTGAATCTGTGTTTGTAAGTTACAGCTCCTCTCCATGTGGATGCCGTCTCAAAGCCCAAACACATGCAGGTCAGCTGGATCACAGGCTCTAAATTTCCCACAGGTACTAGGTGTGTTTGTCTGCCAATTTGTGTTAGCTCTTTGATGGATGGGTCACCTGTCTAAGGCGTTTCCCCACCTCCAACCCAACGCATTTTATGGATATGTATAATTGAATTTATAAGTCTGGTCTATTTTTCTTATTGCCACAAACCTCATGAAAAGAGCAAAGCCAGCAGTGAATTGAAACTTTTAACAAGCATTGTCTTTGTAGCCAAAAGCGTATTCCTCTGTACCATAGAGCTCCATTACTGTCCAAAAACTATTAAAAACACATCAGTGAGCCACACTGTTACACTGGATGCCAGGGTCTTTCATTACATGGACCTCTGTAGTTTATTTTGAGGCAATCCCACATATACCATCCTGCTGCTGTAGATACTCAAGAGAGTACCAAATGGTAGTAATCTGCAGATGAAAATAGTCTCCAACAAATATATTACTTACTCTTGGGTCTGCTCCTTCTTAGTTAATTAGTCAATTAGATTTCTTTTGTCTGTTAGTTATTTTTATGCTTTTTTCATGCTCAATGACTCCAATAAATGTACAGTATGAGCACATCTCTGGTAAACACAAGATTTAGAGTGGTGCTTTTGTGTGATTCTTTGTGGAGATCAATCTGTCGATTAAGACAACTAATTGATTGGTCGACAAAATCATATGAGTGATAGTTGATTAAGAATTTCTTTGGTCGAGGACCTCCCTGTACTCCTGTTTGAGAAACATTTGCTAAAACCTACAATGCTCAGCTGTTTTAGGGAAGTTTATTGCCTTTATTAAGTATTTATTTGTGACCTGTTTTCAAAGATTCACATCTTCAGCAGGAAAAAGTAGGCTTGGGACTGGAGGCCAAAAACAGGCAGGACAAGTTAGAACGCATTGAGATATGAATTAACGCATTGATAGTTTTGGTCTTTTTGTGGAATTTGTTGACAGTAAGAAAAATGTACAATATTACCAACCTTTTTTTTAATTTTAGATAAAAAATGAATGAGGGTTGAGGTAGGAGTTTGAGTTTCTTTTAGTTCTATAATAGTAGCCTTTCCAGTGGACTTTTTCAAGTTTTCAAGTAGATCTGAAAGAAGAGAAAAACTAGATCAGGTTTGTCAGTCAACAATAACAACAGTGCTGTGTAATGCCGTCACTTCAATAAATATTATATTCACGTTTGCGTTATTTGGTTTGTCAATGGTATTTTCTCTGCATACTAACAACAGTGAGATGAAGCAGCTACTCATAACTGCTGTATTGCATTATTGTAAAATGCATTACTGGCCTTAGTTAGGCCTACATTATAGTCACATATTTGAATATGCATGTAAATGTGGCCAATGACTTTACACAGCTGGGAAACAACTGCACCCTCCATGTGATGACTCGCACTGTGACCATAATGAGGCACTGATAAAGATTTGCTGTGCTATCCCAAGGTACTGCTGCTCCACAACAATAGAGGAGGATTTCTATTCAACCACTATGCATGTTGTTGTCACAGACTGCAAGAGTGGCCAGAAGCAAATCAGAGAGAGATAGTGTTTGTTATTTGTATTCACTGTATAATGGAGGAGTATGTGGGAAAAACAGGAGATTCAGCCTCCGATGGGAGGATTTCTTCTCCTGGGACACCAACACCTGAATAATAATGACACAGACTGACAATTGAGAAGAGCGGAGTGGTTTCTGTAAACCAACCCTGTCTCAACAGAGCCCAAAAACAATGGTATTTTAAGTAAAAGGGATTATAGCTTTTAGTCATTGTGGCAAGATTGGTAAATTCCCAGAAGGCACGGAAGAATAAAGAATAGAGGTCTTACAATTTGTGGACCCTCTTTTCCTCCACAACAAAATTGCACAAAGTGAGTGGGCAGATGGGCACAGCTGGAAGTATATAGTCAAGAGAATGCACTTCCATGCTATTAGAGTTTCAGTTCACATGTTCAGTTCCTTCTAACCATAAAATCTATATTAAACTTGATTATCTCCTCTCTTTATGTAAGATTGCGTTCTCAAGTTAGTCATTTGCGGTTTCATGAATAATGCAAGTGTAACAAATCAAAATGCAACGGAAAGAAAGAAATATACGTCGAACAAGGTTTAACATAATAATAATGAAACCTCCACTGTTGATTATCATCCAGCTCTGTCTATCGCTGGCTTCACCTCAGCTGTGTGCTCTCTGCATTTCACACCTTTAGCCCAGCTGATGGAAAGAACAATCATGTTATATCAGCTGAATGATTGCTCTTAACTTGTGTGGAGTAGCATTACAGCGATCACTTGGAGTCAGGGAAAGTGCTGAGGAAGATTAAATGGGACACTGCTCTTCGTGGACAAGCCATATAAATGCCAGGCCGTATAATTACGATTAGGATAAGGTATCTCCCCGAAATGTTAATTGAATTAGGAATTTGGATAGAGCCCTGAATGGCTCGAGAGGAACGTGTGTTGATTTATCTGCACATGCTGATTTTAATTTGATCAAAAGCATGAGGATGTTAAGTAGACAGTCCTGCCGAGTTGTTCCATTTCCTATCGCGTTGCATTTACACATTTTTCTAATGAAATTAAAGGAAAGTCTAGTGGCATGAAAGGTTGTTCAAAGTGCTAGAATGAAGCCAAATGATGCTTTTATGACTTTCTGCTCTGGTGCTCAAAAGTGCTGGTCATTAGAAAGCAGAACAGGAAAGACTGCAGCAGAAAGCATTAGAGGAAAAAAACGCTGCTCTATTATAATGCATAATCAGAGAGAGTGCCATCATTTCATAACGCATGACAAGCCCGTCCAGGCTGACACCTGCAAGGTGACGTCTACATCTTTAATCGGAATTTCAATGAATTTGCATTTAATTTATAAAGGCCCAGTCAGGTGTCATAGACCGGCTCCTAGGCCATGACAAATACGGGAAAGGACGCAGTGATTGATTGTAAATTAAAGATATTTATTACAAATAAATTAAGAATATACAGAAATAACTACAAATGTGGAGTGTGTCAGTCAGTAACATCAGTAATGTAGATGTGGATGTGTGATGTGTTGTAAGTGGAAACTAAAGAAAAGTCAAACAAAGGCAGCCCGGCAGGTTCTGACAGGTATGAGTCCAGGTGAAGGAAAAGAGGGGCCTGAGCAGCACTTGATTGGGGCTTTTATACTCCGGACGCGCCAGCATCAGGTGCTCTGCATCAGGCATCAGGTGCTCTGCATCAGGCATCCTCTCCCGTGATACCTTCAAGGACACAGGGAAAGAATGAATGGCCAAATCCACACTGGCATCTCAGTAGTGAGGCAGGGGCCGTCACACAGGTGTCTTCATCTAATTGGATCTAGAGAATGAGAGCTATTTTCCACCTGCATGCTTGATCATATCCATTACTAGTCTGTTATGAGAATGATGATCCTTTGCAGGTTCTCAAACAATATTTACAAGCCAGGGAGATCAGTTGTTTACTCCTTATCGCAATGCAAACAGCAGCTCATGCTCATAACGCTGAATGTAGCTGTGTGCCCTCTAATCAGCTTTACACAAACAAACGGTATCACTACAACAGCTATACAGTACCAAACATTGAATAACTACCTTGTTAAATCTCCTACTCAGCAAAAAATGTAAAAGCGGTGTACAGCATATTTAACCTGTTCTCGTAAAAGCAGGTTTTTCAGAAATGAATAAAAGGATGTCTATTTTCTTATTGACAACACAATATTAGGAATGGGATAGACATAGGAAAACAGATCCCAAACAAGTAGCGTTGAAATCATTAGAAGAATAATGTAAGTTGTATTTGGGTTTGATTCACTATGTAAATACTCAGCTGGAAACTTAAAGGAACAGTGTGTAGCATTTAGGGGGATTTTTGGCAGAAATGGAATATTACATTGATAAGTATGTTTTCTTTAGTGTATAATCACTTAAAAGTAAGAGTTGTTGCGTTTTCGTTACTTTATGAGCCGTTTATATCTATATACGGAGTGGACCCTCTTCATGGAGCCATTCGCCATGTTTCTACTACTGTACAACATGGCCCAGAATGGACAAACCAAACACTGGCTCTAGATAGGACCATTCACATTTTCACTTTTTTCGTTGGCACACGGTAAAAGTTTCAGTTGGCTGCAATCTGTAATCTCACCGCTAGATGTGGCCAAATCCTACAAACTGCACCTTTAAGTCTTAAAGTTGTGAATGATGCTGCTTTTTGGTCCTGTGGCTCTTTGGTCGTTTAGCCTGGCGTCTAATTAACCTATGTATGAGTTATACAGCATATGAGTTGGCATTTAAACAACTTAATATACAGTATATTCTCAGCTCCTATAATGGCACCAAGGATTACTATATCAGCGTTTGTGTGTTGGCAGGATAAGCATTTGAGAAGCCTCTGGGATTATCCGCCAATGTCATACAGTAGACCTCGGTGATCTGCAAACAGGATTAGAACTTAATCTTCTTATTAAATTGTCATTCAGATGTTATATAAAGTTGCAACCCTTCTGCAAAATGAATCAAGTAACTGTCAAATATGACCTGAATTCTGCATACATTTGTTCATGGACTGGGTATTGCTTCATCACATATGTCTACAATGAGGCCAAGCACTAATAATTGATCATACATTTTTGGTTTTGTGTCAAATAGTGACTCATCAATATCCTAAATTTGAGGTTAAACAATCTCTCAGCTGATTATTATACTTTCAAGTAACACTTTGAGACTTTTCATGTCCATTTTAGAGGGTGTTACTGCAATAAAAGTACTCAATGTATAAAAACTCAGAGCATCAAGTGTAAATATTTCACTCAACGTAACAATTTAGAATTGACTCTACATCACAGCTTTTCAATTGATTTCTCTTGAACACTTCTATAGGTAGAATATTGAGTAAACGGAACATTGATTGGCTGCTGGGTAAAGGTAAAAGGAAATCCATGCATGAAGGAGGGAGATAATGAAACAGAGTGAAGTCAGACCCTGAAGGCACATACCAGTGACACGCTCTGGGTCCCATGACAATAGAGATTTTGCCCTTTAATTGAAATCTGGTTATTTTCCAGTCATGATGGACAACTTCTTAAATAAAGGCAGCGTCTCCTCTCTCCTTGTTAATTTCCCCGACACAGTGACGGCTGTTCCATTTTTAAAGTCCTCTGACTTTTCTGTGAAACTAATGTTTTACTCTTAATATTACAGAGTGCTACAGGAATGAGTCCTAAAACCCGGAAATTAGTTAGCATTTCAGCACTTCCAGTTCCCTCGTCTGGAAGTCAATGGGTTTTTAGTTAGATGCCTGAAATGAGGTCTGTGGTTAACACAAGTTTAAGAGATTTTAACATTTTGTTCTACGACATAAAATACAGCAATAAATACCCCAGTTAACAAACATTTTCCAATAATTCAGAACTTTTTTGTTTTTGTTTTGTTGCTTTTTCTTCTTCCCTACTCTCATGACCCCTCAGATTTAATGTGTGACCCTTTGGAGGGGTCCTGACCCACAGGTTGGGAATCACTGGACTAAACTACCTAACAGTGTATATGGTAGTTAAAACTAACTCCATCTCGACCAACAGTTTAATAATGTCATATATAATAATGCATCAGTCACCGGGGCCATTTTTCTGCTGAACCAGTATTTTTACTTTTTATACTTTAAGTACATTTTGCTGATTATACGTCTGTACTTTTACTGGATGACTTTGACTTGTAATGGAGTATTTTTACATTGTACTGGTACCTCAAACTGGTCCTTCAGTAAAGGATGTGAGTATAATCTGGGAGTGGCTGTTTTGGCCCGCGGGGAACACTTTTGTCTGGGCGCCTCTCTGTAATTAGACCACAGAATATCTTTGAAAGTGATAATACTACTTTGTATACAGAATCAGAACACAACAGCAGCTCCTCACAATCCAAGTGAAAAGTCTTTCTAGAAGAGGTAATATTCGAGGTAGTTCACAAAATTACATCTGCTTCTGTCAGAGTGAGGTTTTCTTGAGAAATATTCCATCCCATTCTCCTCGTGTGATCTACACTCAACTACTGTCAGTCATATCGCTGATGAATTAGGCCCTCCATTGCTCCAAGCATGCATAAATAATGATAATGACTTACAGGAGCTTTGATGAGGAAGCATCTCTTGGTTTTGGTGGTCAAAGTGCCCTTGAAAATAATAAAGGGTTCTGAAAAATGGCTTTCTTGGAGCAATTTGTGCTATATTCCTGAGTTGAAACCATACAGCTCATTATGCATTTTGCAGCTTGGCGACCTTAAATTGCATTGTTGCTGTAATGTGTCTGATTAATCTATTTCAGTGTTACGAATGCTTTGGAGTGCAAGAAATAGAATGCTAAATTAGTTTGAGATTGGGTTTTTATAATAGGTTTCACATGAGGGGCATGTCTACGTTTTCCCAGAAAGCCCAGCTCATTTAACACTTCCATCACAGCCAACAGTTCACGAGGTGGAGAGAGACTCGTGGTAAATTGTGGAGTTTGTGGAACAGGCCATTTAGCCCTGGGGATTTTATTTGAATGTACTTTCATATTTCTCAAGAAAACTCCAAATGAGAGACACGTCTCCGGTCTAAAACCAAGCTTGGAAATCCACCCATTAAAAAATCTGTTTGTACTGACATTTTTCAGAAGTTCTCATTTGACCATGAATGTTTTTCAAGGTATACGAGGATTGTCCTTTTCCGTGTCAGAGATAAATGTTGTGGTAAATCCATCATGTCTCGACGGCTGTCAGGCTCCGGGAAAAACAATTAAAGGTTCCACACGCGGGTCGGGCTGCTCCAATAGTCAATGAAGCAACCTCTGTGTGCGGGCCCAGGGATGATACATTCATTAGGAAATGCCAGTGAAAGAGGGATGTGGAAGACAATTAAATGACCCACAGTATATGAGGTTGAGGACTCAAGGGACTGGAAATATGAAGGGAAAAGACAACTAATATGAAAAACAAGAGTACAGAACAAAGTTTGCACAGTTCACTGTAATTATTTAGCAATTAAAACAACTTGGGTCAAAACAGGAAATGACAGACACTAAAATTGAAGTCACTGCGGTGACAGAAAGTCATATAAGCTACAGGAGGTCCAGGATAACTTCAGTAAACAAACCAGAAATGTGAGCCAAAGCTAGGTCTCATGGCATGCCTCCCAAAAGTCAACAGTCACACACAAAGACATAACCATACAGCCATTTGCATGCAAACAGACGACACACACATTCTTGGCACTTGGCCAAGTCGCAGACAATTTATGGCCACTGATGTTGCTGTCATGCTGGTGCATGAAAGTGGATGCCCGTAATAGTCCGTGCAGTCAATCAGTCACCATGAATCACATGCTCGGCCCATTAATGCTGCTTGTCAGTGGTGTCCACAATGCAATCAAGAAAGTGCGGAGTATTGGATCATGGGGCATATTGTTCACTAACAATACTTGGCATTGCATTGATTTCAACCAATAGTCATTTAGCCCTCAGGCACTGGGGTGTGGCTCATTGATGAGGCACTTTATCAGGGGAAAAAAAGGTCAGTTCAAGTGATTGATACCCTCTTTTATGAGTGGTAATACAGATGGTATTACTTGTGCATTTTGAATGCTCAATCTCAATGACATTTGCTCCAACTGGGCCATAAAAAGCCTGAGTAATAACATCCTTATTTTTGTGTGTTTGAATGTTATGCATCTATAAAACATGTTATCTTGTATGTGATGGCAGCGGAGGCGAGAGCCCTTGGGGGTCAATGTGGAAGCTCTTTGAGCTGTTGTTTATGACTGTCGAGTGAGAGGAGAGGAGCCGCCACCCACGGGTGCCCGGGGTATGGATTATTTGTTGAAACATTGATCCACACAGTGTAGCTGCAAGGCGGTGTGTCATTAATCTAGTTTACATGCAGCTCTTTGAGGAAGAGATTCAAACAATTTGCAAGAATGTGTTTTGAATTGCAAGTTTAGAAAAGTAAATCCATGAATAACCTTTTTTTCTGTTAGCTATAGCTGTGTGGTTCTAATGATGGTAATGTCAGTCAGTCAGACTGGTTCGGACTGAAATATCTCAACAGCTATTGGATGGATTGCCCTGAAATGTAGTAGATACATTCATGTCCATTTCAGGATGACTTTTAATATCTTTGGTGATCCTTTGACTTTTCATTTAGCGTCATTAGAATGTCAAAATGTTCACTTTGTCCAATACTTTTGTTTAAATACAAACCTAATGACGTTTCCATCAGCCTCAGCTGTACTTTGGATCTTAGTGCTAATTAGCAAATGTAACTGATGGTGAACATGGAAACAGTACACCTGCTAAACATCAGCATGTTAGCGTTGTCATTTTAAGTCTTTTTCCATGCTTACTCAAAGCAATGCTGTGCCTAGCGCGGCTATATAATCTTAATCTTGTTCCAACAAATTTGAACTGAAATTGGGAAGAATTTAAATTTACAGCACAGTCTATGCATAGTTGTAAAGTGACAAGACGATACCCATACTTTCTGATTATAGGCACAGAACTAGCGATTTCATTTATTTTCCATATGCATATTTCCCATCTTGTTCTGCTTACATTGGCAAATTCACTTCTCAGCATGATACTGAAGGATCCATGCATGGCTAATGCTCAACGGTAAATTACATAAATTGTTTTAACCCCTGACATATCAGCATAAAATACCTGTCTCAGCAGTGCTGGCAAATGTATTATTGATCAAAATGTTCACGGGTTAAATGATATCCGTCTGCAGCAGGAAAGGTAGAGAGCAGAGAGACAGATGTAGATGCACAAGGGGAAAACTGGTTTTCTACCTTGTCCATTCAACTGTGATAAACCTTACTTTCCCCGCTCTGGTTTGTCAGTTTGGTTTGGTGCGGTTCGGTTCGTTTTATCAAACTGACAAGATTTACGACTCAGTGTCAGGTTCATGTCTTCATTAACTGCAAAATGAGCAGATTGATTCTTTAGAGGTAGCCTACCCTCGATGAGTAAAATATGGCTCCGCGCTGGCGATATCTGTAGCCGAATGCGTTATGTATTCAGGTTGTCCATCCATCTGTCTGTCCATCCGTCCTTCTGTCCCATTCTCGTGTACACAATATCTCAGGAACGCCTGGAGGGATCTTTTCAAATATGCAACATACGTCCACTTGGACTGAAGGATGAAACTGATTTTGGTGGTCAATGCAATGTGATATCTCAGCAACGGTTTAAAGGAATTTCTTCAAAACTTGGCACAAACATCCACCTAGACTCAATGATGATGGTCAAAGGTCAAGGTGACTGTGACCTCACAAAAGACGTTTTTAGCCATAACTTGACTAGCCATGACTTTTTTTTACACATATTATACTATGACTTTCTTATGCCCGTTTTTGGCATGTAATAGGATCTTTTTATAACTTTTTTCGACATACTATAATATGACTTTTATGATTTTTTAGTTAAAAAATAAGTATAGTATGTCGAAAAAAGTCACAACAAGTCATTGAATAGTATTTCATAAAAAGTCATAGTATAGTATGTCGACAAAAACATAAAAAGTCATAGTATAAAATGGTGAAAAAAATTATAAAAATGTCATATCACAGTGTGGCTTAAAAAAGTCATAAAAAAGTCGTAGTATAGCATGTCGAAATAAATAAATATAGTATAATAAAATAAAAAATAAAAATATATATTTTTTTATTTAAAAATAAATAAAAATAAAAATAGTATAGTAAGTTATATAAAATATCATATCAAATCATAGTATAGTATGTCATAAAAAATGTCATGGAAATGTCATAAAAAAGTCATAGTACAGTTATGTCATAAAAATGTAATTTGTCAAAAAAGTCACAGTATAGACTTCAATCATAAATACCAAATATATTACATATTGCTCTTTCTGTCTTGTTTTGAAGGGTCACCCTCAACCAATTGTAAACACAGAAATTTTAAATTTGCTAAAATATTTTTATAATAATAATGTATCAAAGGACAAAGTGAAAACAATGTGACAATGTGAAAATGGGGAATGCTCGTAGTAAGGAACCTGAGAATCATCACCCAAATGCGCAGCTTCTGTCAGCTTTACAGAGCTTCATTTAGAATTTCAGATCATTATTTTGCTGTCACACAAGTTTAAGGTAGCCAGAAACATGTCTCCAAATTAATGATGAGGTTGCATAACTGCTGGATGTGTAAACAGCTAATTGTTTGCTAAATCAACTTAAAAGGTGTCGATGTGGTGTTAACTTTTTTTTTCCGCTGCCACCAGGTGTAAAATATTTAATTCATTTTTCACATAATCAATCTCTTGTAGAAAACTGCATGTATGCATGATCTGCACACATATTCTCTGTAGACAGTCTACTAAATTCTAGTTTACGAATGGGAAATGGTGTATGCATCGTTTTGTTTGAGCGCACATCATTTTTACATCTGGTCCCAGATGTAATGCATTCTGTCATCTGAAAAACAGATCCTGTCATTTTAAAACTCTAAATATCCTGTGCACATAACGGTCGTTATAAATTATGTAAGCTCCCCACTCTTCTCATGTAAAGAGGATGTTGATGACTTGCACTCCCTAATATTGCATAATCCTTACTTTGTGACCCTTTTTACTCTGTGTTGGGCCATTTGCCTCTGACTGTTTTAATTTATGCCTGGGCTTTAAATCGCTATTGAACATTACGGAGGCCAAGTGGTGCAAGCAATAACATGAATAATCCATTGGCAGTTCCTGTCAGACCGAAAGAGAATGAGACCTCAATCACCATTATACTCCGGGGGGGAGTGAAACCAGGCAGCAGCATTAGCCTTTCCCCCTAAAAACTGAATATCCTTTGCTTATTGAAGTTGTAAACATCCATCTTACTAAGGCTTGTACTTGAAGGTATTCAATAATATCATCGAGCACTTCTATACTGCAAATGTATAATTACTTCATTGGAGAAATAAATTGACCTCTAGTGTTTTTAGTGTTTGGCTTTTTGTATCCACACAGCAGAACAACATATGCATATTATTCTCTATTAAAAATATGAACCAGAGCCATAAACGTTTCCTTAAAGCCTTATAAGCATGTTATTGTTCATTAGCTTACAATGCAGTACAACCATTCATTGCCAAAATGCTTCTTTTCTTTTTTTTGAAATACTGCTGGGTTTCTACTGGCTTCACATCTAAATTGAGCTTTAGCTCTAATTAAGCTTTAGATGTAACTTGTAAAACTTGTGAAATGGTAATTCTTACTGCACACTTTGTAATTTCTCAGGAAGAAAGATGGATGTATCAAACAGCTTCTTAGAATAGAGACCATTTTAAATTCATCATGCAGATCTATTGCTTATTCCAGGCACGTCTGTCAATCTGCCTGTGAAATGAAGAGCCAGAGGCTACTGACCCAGACACATCAGCTCCTTTTCAGTCATCTAACAACACTTTCTGAAGTCTTCGCACTTCACATTAATTTCTTATTTTTAGCTTGCTGCTGTGGCTCATGCTCGGTCTTTGTGTAGAGTGAGGGGGCAACAAGTATAGTTTATGCAAAGTGGTTATGACGGCTGGTACAAAAGGCTTTATAAGACTATAAAACATCCAAAACTCCATACTGAATCACAGACACCATTGGAAATGCTTTTTAATAAAATATTTATTTCCCATTCATTTCATATACACTTGAATGTCTATGCTGGCTTTTCAGTAAAACTTTAAAATCTCAGATATGATTTTTTGTGTTGTTACAATACTCAATTTCTCAAATCAATAGTGCAAATTTTTTGCTAAACCTTTCTGGAGGCAGATTTCATGATGCTGGCTGGCTTGATTGAAAACAAATCGCTTTGCTTCTGCTGGTTAAACGGCGCATAATCTTGACGCAAAGTACATTTTGAATTTTGGACTTTACAACGCTCTGGAGTTATTGGAAATGTTTAGATCCATCAGTCGGAAACAATCCAACGCAGCCACCACTGGAATCTAATTCAACAAATAGTATAATACTAATAATATTAATGTTAACGCCTCAAGATAGCAATTCGCAAACAATGCTCCTGGCCACACCTCATTTTAAGACTTACGCACCCATTTTAAGGGTGCGTTTGTGGATGCGTGTACATGTTTGCGTGCTCGACTGTCTGGATATTGTAATAGCTAAAAAGTTCAAAAACATTGGCACTATTGCATTACGTATCTTAAGTTGTGTTTTTTTTTTTTTTAGCAGCAGCATTTTGTTCCCGTTTTTTTCCTGCCAAATGCAATAAGAGAATATTTAGTTTTTAAGACGAAGCAACCAAATGAAGGCATTTTCTATTAAGATGCCAAAATCCTACCATACCAAGCTGAGCTGGAACAGTGTTTTACAGACACGTTAAAGACATTACCTGTTATGTTTTACTGTTTGTTTTGTTTTTGTTATTATGTATCAATTTCAATTAAATTTGCACATGGGTGCACAGATGAACATGGCGTGAAAATGACAACTGCGTCGGTCTGAAAATAGCAATGAGAGTTGCGCTGCACTCTGCGCCGGGTTTAAGATAGGGTCCATCGTTCTAGTTATAGGAAAACATATTCATATTGGTAAAGTTACTGAGATTACTTAAAGAATAATACAATATACATTAAACAATTCTTTGACAAACTCCCATACCATTGTATATGAAAAGATAGCTTCATGGTTACGTTTTAAGGTAGACATCAAAAGTGCTTCCTGTCACAGATGTCCAATAATAATAAATACTGATGATATTCTATAAATGATGATGATGATGATATTCTTTAAAGTTTTCTTTAAAGCATTTGTTTTGTTCAATGAAAAAAGGAAGACAATTGCGAAACTATAACAAGTACCTGAAAATGACGACAACCATTTTCCACGATATACTGCAGTACCAAAAACACAAGTACAAAACCTGTATGCAAAATTATATTAAAACAACTCTGATAAAATACTCTTCATAAGCGTACTTATTTAAGTACCCTGCTTGTTTTTCCCCAAACACCCAAAAGACAATGGTACAAAGTGATTGTAGGTTCTTTCTCAAAAGTGTCAGTGCATTTTCCACCATGGTGAGAAAGCATTTGTGACCTGATTGTGCGTTCATTGGACAGATACAGCATGTACCAACATTGACTTCACTTGAGAATAAAAAATATATAACCTGTTCCACAGATTACCTTTCTTCATGTCCAGTCTTGATATGCAATTCATAAACGAATGTTCAGTGTTGACCTGAGTCTGTTTTGTCATCCAGCTCATTGTCTCCACAGGAGTGCTGTACCATCCGAGTCTCTACTTCCAGAGAGAAATCATCTTCTCTGTGTGACATCTTGTTGAACAGACATGATGCTCTGTTTTAACTTCTTCGTAAACAGGTGACTGGCTCTTCCACAGTAGGAATTCGTGGTGGTCTTTAGCGACGCTTCCAGCGGCTGAAGCAGCGAGGTCTCCATGTTCTCACCAAATGGATACTGCGATGATGAGAAAAAAAGAGTGCGGGTATTAATATTCTGATTTCAAATTAAAGATCTGATTTTATTGCAGCTTTGTACATCCACGGTTATGTGTCTTTAATTTTAACTCTCCTCCTACACCTCATATTACTCAAGAAAGACTCGAAACATGCGTTGTTGTTGTTTTTTAAATCAAGCAGACGTGTGTGTATTTACTAGGGCTGTCAAGTGATTACATTTTTTAATCTTGATTAGTTGCATGATTTTCCATAATTAATCATGATGAACACAAAACAATGACACATATCGTCCAGAAACCCTCACAGGTACTGCATTTAGCATAATAAATATGCTCAAATCATAACATGGCAAACTCAAGCCCAACAGACAACAACAGCTGTCAGTGTGCTGACTTGACTATGATTTTCCCAAAACTGCATGTCATATCTTGAGGTCAGAGGTCAAGGGACCCCATTGAAAATGCCCATGCCAGATTTTCCTCACAAAAATGTTGCCAATGTTTGGAGCGTTATTTAGCCTCCTTCGCTACAAGCTAGAATGACATGGTTGGTACCAATGGATTCCTTAGGTTTTATAGTTTCATATAATGCCAGAATCGTCACTCTAGCTTTAAAAACTGAGCCTGCTACAACCTAAAATTCGCAAATTGGCGTTAATGCGCTTTCGTTTTGCGTTAAAACAAACTTTGCCAGCCCTAGTTTTTACACTTGTTGCCTGCTCAGACAGCCGTGATGGGACAATAAGAACTGCTTTCAAATCACAAGAATTAAGTGCCACATTTATCACTGTCACTTCAGGACAATAACTCTCTGCGTTTGATTCATAACTGTCAATTCAGAGTTGTGTTTGGATGATGAATATCTGTTACCACAACTATACAAGAATGGGCTCAGTAAGGCGTAACAGCATTGGGGAGAGCTACAGCTGCAGCATTCCAGATATGCTTCATTATTGAATGCTTTTGTGTCACCAAGTGAACAGCAAAGATAAAACTTCCAGCCCTTCAGCCAGTTAATATAAGCAGCTCAGGCTTTTGTCACGTACAGTATGTAAATAAGGATGCAGCCTTTTGTTTTTGGATTGAGGTATCCCATTCTTTTACTGCTCTAGTAAATAAGAGGAAATCACTATTTTACAGCATCTCATTTGACTCCAGTTTGGCCCAAGCATTAGGTAACTCAAAGCACACTTGCTTTATTATCTTTCATATACTGCAGCAGGCAATAAAGCACCATTAACAGCCTCCTATCGATTTTTATGTGGATGCTGGCTGATGCGTTGTCCACACAGCCATCATGGATGTCTCAAACTAGCATCAGCACTAAAAATTTTACAACTCTTCTGTGGGCTTGGCTGCGTAATGGTAGTGCCCTTTATTGCGAGCTCCTCCGCTGGCTGGGAGAGCCGGGGCTGACTAAGGAGCTCTTGGTGGGATGGAAATGAGAGTTTCCTCCAGAATTGCCTGCTCCAGGCTTTAGGATGCTGTCCTCAAAGGACTGTGTGGGAACAAAGTGGGAGGGGGCCTGAGGAGCTGGAGCAACAGGAAGCACTGATAAAAGCTTCAACAAAATATAGACTATAACAACAAAGGATGAAATGCTCTTAAGTTAGACCAGGCTCTTTTCTAATAGGCTAATTGTACTACAAAGCCCCGTATCTTACATTTATTTATTTAATACAGGACACGTATTATGATTACTAATGACAAACCACAGGACTCCTCCGCCTCCTAAAATCTGGTATGTGCTGTCTTGGATGCTGCATGCGTGTTTGTGCTGTCGGAGAGACTGATGGAGGCACGAGGGCCGAGTGCCCCATAATGAAGCCCGCTCGTTTACTTAATGGCTGAGAACATTGCCCGCAGTGATAGTGGCCAGGCTGGACCCTGTGGCGGTAATGGATGGAGACCAGCTAATGAGGCTTCCCTTACTCCCGCGATTGCTGCCTGCATGTTGACCGGTGTGCTGAAATCAACAAGAGCAGATCGAAAGGCGAGCCGCCAGCGCAGCAGAGAGCTCTCCGGCTGTCTTGCTCGCTCACCGATGACGGATGTGTAGTGGACTTTTTTTAAGCCACGAAAGCTGAAACGCATAAATAATGCAGAGTACATTTTGACAGATGTCGTACTTTTTTTAATCCAAATTCTGTCTTCATTTTGAAGCAGCAATGCACTGGCAGTGTGCTCAGTAGGGCGTCATATCAACTTAAGGAGGCTAAAATTCTGAAAATGTTTAGAGTTTACAGAAGGCTTAAAGAGGCAGCCAGACCTCATCAGCTGTTCCAAGTGAAATCAGGCCTATGCACAAACCCGAGAGGAGGATATTAAAGGATGACAGTGGTGATTATTGTCAACAAATCCAATGAAGAAAACAACAATAAATTGCTCCTACTAACAAGTATTGTGTGTGTGTGTCTCAATTCTGGTATAGCTTATCTCTCTGTGCCATAGACCTCCATTGTCCATTGCTAACACATTTCTTTACTTCATGATTTTTAGCCTTCTAGTTGAAACCATCTAACCATTCCAGTGGTCAAAGCAGGGTGGGGCTGATTTGTCTGGTTTGGAGAGCTAAGGCAGGATGACGGAAATGTTTAACAGGCTATTGATTAAGCACTGGTGGACGGAAGCATCTATGAGAGAAAAGCAATGGCCCGGAGTGCCTATTGATAATGTAATGACAAGAAAATGGCTCTCCAAAAAGTCTGGACTACCTACACAACTGCTCCTCTAAAGAAACAGAGGCACCAGAGAGAACGTCTATAAAAATGACCGCTCCTCAGTAGAATAAACAAACTTCCCCTTACATTAAGTTGTCCAGTTAGCTGTGTCTGGAATGCTCTTAACAAAAACTTGTGAAGAATAAATATACTCAATTCAATTCAAGATCTTTTTTGTAAGACATGGCTAACAAATAAGAACCCTTACTGTAGGGGTTCAGAGAAACCACAGATTTCTAGTTAGAGAGGCCGTCTCTACCTTTTGGATGGCCTCGTAGACGGCTCGAAATGCAGGCTGCTTGTCATCGTGGTAAACTCCCCTGTTACCATGGAGAATGAAGACACCTTCTTGGTCAGCCTGTTGACAGTTGCTGCCGTAGATACAGTGGTCTGGACGGTAGTTCCACTGGCAGGGGAACACATACAGGCTTTCTGTAACACAGCAAGAGACATGATTGGGTTGATAAGGATTGTAAATAACAAGGTTAATTCAATAAGAACCTGTTAAAAACCCTCAAATATTAGTTTATTTGATGGTAAATATCCAAGACAACATCATTAGTCAGGGTTTCTGCAGGTTTCAACAAGTTAAATTTAAGACTTTTAAGACTTTTTGAAGGCCACATAGAATGAAATTTAATAATACCCATTTGTATATGTGGTCATACTGGCAGAACTATGAAGGAAAATTAGTATAAAATGAAAATAAGTCCTAGAATTACTTTAAGTACATGAATTTATAGTAATATATTTGACCGAAACGCTGTCCGGAAGTTGCTCGGAGTTCCAGTTAATGCGCTTGCTGAACTGGTGGTTGTCTGCTGTGGTACCTACTAAGCGTGGACCGCCGCCGAACAATATTGAGAGATGGCCAGCATCTGTTGCCGACTTTTTATCGCGGCTTGACGGTTTTCACATTTTAAGTGCGATTCTAACGCTTTGATTCATACAAAGGCAGCATCATTGTATTCTCCATCCAGGTCTGGTTGAATTTGCACTTCCCCATCGCAGCAAAGTGAAACAGAATAGAATCGAAGTCTAAATCTAAAATCAAAATTTTAAGAAGCTGTTAGGATAGCATGATAATCTCCATGGAGACAGTTGTACGCTTCATGGATGTGCGTGAGTAAATTCTGACCAGGGTGGAAAACCTTTATTTCGATTGTTGTTCTGTTCTCCCGCCGAGCAAAAAATTCATTTGAAAACCCTCTTGATTATTTGCAGTTAACACAACAGTAGAGCATTAATTTTAAGACCTATAAAATACATCTTAGGCCTGCATTTAATTGAATTTAAGACTTTTTAACCCGCAGAAACCCCGTTAGTGAAGTCTTGTTTGTGTCATGAACTAACGTAACATTCATGACTAAGATAATGCTGTATATGTGATTGCACAAACCTGGGTTATGGTGAAATATGATATTAAGAAGATCCTGGTCACCCCAGGTGATATTGAGTTTATACTTCTGGAGAAGCGGCATAAGGATTTCCTCCCACTTCAGTGCAACTGTTGTCATGTCATTCTAGAAGGAAAAATACAGTAATCAGAGAGCATTCATATCAGTTTGCATCAGGAAATCACAAACCTGCAATTCTGGAAAATGCATCCCTTTGTCAACACTTCACATCAACCCAAAGAAAATGTTTTGTCTTTCAATCGAATATTTCAGTGTGGCGGTTTAGAAAAGTATTACAAGAGTGACCTCAGCTGGTCAATGTTGGTAGTACAGCTACTCCTGAAGCCTCCTTCAGTATTCTCAACTATTTTTTTCAATGTCTAAATTTCACACATCCCTACTGTAGATGATTCAATGATTAACTGAATGTAAAAATGTTGTTTAATATAACATCATATCACTCCATACATGAGAATACAAATGTCCGCCTGTACATTATCGATACAATGTTCACATCCTTTTTGTAAAATAATTAGTGAACTGTTCATCATAACTTTTTTTGTGAATAAATGTAATTAATTAAACATTTTTAAATGTTTTCTGAATCTGTTCTTTAGATTTACAGAATATTATTTTACATATTATTACATGTGTATATATATATACATTTTACATATTATTTAGCATTTCCAGAAGAATTAAATGTTCAGGTTCAAATTTTCTCTTTAAGCTTTTTGGGCATTATCTATAGTAATAATTATGGTCCAAAATAATGTGAAACTGCAGTCAAACATCTTCAAATTTTCTTGGAGGAGGACCCCCAAAACACAATTTCTCCTAGTATAATTTATTCACTGTAGATATTCAGAATGTAACAATGATTGCTGATACCAACCAATACACATGGCAAAATGTGAATAAGGGGATTACTGGTATATTAAATTGGAAAAAGCACATAGCAACAGCTGACAGTAGTTAACATGCTGCAAAAAACTACACAAGAAAAAAAATAATAATAATCTTACCTTAAAAGATTTCTCCCTGAGGCGCGTCATGTTCATGAGCATGACCCCTGAGTTGATGCCCGTCTTGCCATAGTAAGGGTGGCGGGCAAAACGGTTGTACCAGCCGATGCGCGGCTCCTCATGCTCCGGAGCCATGGCAGCTAAGTGGCTCGAATTGAACTGAGAAAGAAGGGCCCAGATGTCCTCTACTGGCTGCAGAAAAATGATATCTGTGTCCACATAGAGCAAAGAATCCACCTCCTTCAGAATCAGCTGGAAAACAGAGCACAAAAAAACTCATGAGCACATTTTGCAAATGTGTAATTGTTACAAGTTATATGCATGGAGGATGACTCTGGACCTACTGGCAGGAAGAGCCTCTGAGAGGCACAAGGTTTGAAGAGCTTCTTCCACTCATTCGCATTCTCCTTGGGAAACGTGATGGAGTAGATGGTGAAGTTAAACTTGGTCTGAACTGTCCTGGGCCAGGAGTCCAGCTTTAAGAAAAGATAGTACAAAGAAAAAATTGTACCTCAACAATATCCACATGTAAGATTTTATCTTAAGTTGTTTTTAAAAAAAAATGATGCATCTCAGCCTTTAGGCCAGAAAATGACAACAACTGTGTAAAAAGAAGTCTTTACTGTAAAATATTCATGCATGCACAATGGCAGACTGTTGCACAAACATGCTTTGAGTTTGCTTGCACAGTTTGTGTGCAAGAAACTATGTACAACCAGAAAATGAATGCACAAGTACATGAACGTTTCTGGTGTTGTGGAGGAAGACACTTACAGCAATTCTGAAGCGGTTGTGTAGATCATCTTCAGCAAAGATGTAGAAGTGCAGAGGCTTTTTGCTGAGGAGAACAGCAGACTTCAACATGACAAGAGTCTCCTCTAGCCTGGGGCCACAGGCCACCACAGCCAAATGACTTCTCTCATTGCTATGTTGCTTGACTGCAGAGCCTGACCTCTCTCTAAGAGATGAGACAAAGTCAAATGAATCAGTAATCAACTTCAGTTTGTATTCGTATAACAGCATGGACACTGACAACTGCAGGAGAGAACTAAGTAATGAAGATATCAGCAGGCTCAGATGAATTGTGCTCAGCCCTGTAGCATCGGAACTGTCATTAGGTTTAATGAAATGTAGATCGGGACTATCATTCATGCTCTGTGCTGCCTCCAAGCGCTCCTATGACTTTCAAGTTTAGAAATCTTGAATGATTGCCAATTTTCAATCATATCTCTGTGTACACGTGATAGTATGGCAGGCCTACATACATACACAATTAGAATTGACAAAATGATGTTAATTTTGTACAAGGCTCTAGTTATCCTCCAGATTTGCATCGGATGATGCAAGCAAAGATTAAACAGTAGCAAGACAGAAGTCTGTTGATAAGATACTGGCATGTTTAATGGTTTGTATGTGAATGTCAATCTATGATAAGTAAAGATTTCAGGTTGAAATGTAATGTAGAATAAAGTATTTTTTTCACCAAATTAGAACAGCTTTTAGGTACTGATGATTATGAGATGGCTTTACACTAACAACTCAAAGTGTTGTTATCTTTGATTTCTGATAACTGCTTGTACTTATGACTTCGAGCTTAAAGGTAGTTTCAAGGTGCCCTGCGAGTGCAGCAATACGCCAAGTATTTACTCTGAACTGTGGACTAGTGATGTGTCGGTCGCGAACGAGCCGGTTCAAAGAGCCGGCTCTTTTAAGTGAACGATAAGAGCCGGCTCTTTTAAGTGAACGATAAGAGCCGGCTCCCGTCCGAGAGCCATTTTTTTCTTTATTTCTTTACTTAATTCAAGGCAGAATGATAGCATGATCTTCTCCGCGCCACGGGCACTCCATGCAATCACATGACTGTGACTGAATGTTGTGTTAATGACGTCCGTCCGATCAATGAGGTGATGAAAGACAAGGATCATACCATCAAGCAGGGAGGGGCGGGGGTGCGCGGCACGCTGACGATCTACAGGTACAGAGCAGGAGGGAGAGAAAGAGAGAGGAGTGCGGTGCGGTGCGGTGCGTTGCGGTGCGGTGCGTTGCGGTGCAGTGCGGTGCAGTGCGGTGCGGTGCGATGAGATGGGTTCCGGTGCGTTGCGTTGCGTTGCGTTGCGTTGCGCTGCGCTGCGCTGCGTTGCGGTGCACGAATAGCAGACAAGTAAGCAGCATGTAAAATTATGGTATTCTGGAAATTATAAGGCTTAGTATAATTATATTGAATAATTTAAGTTATATATGTGCACAATTACTAATCAAAGGTCAAAACAGCGCTAAATTTGGCTGAATTATAAAAGGCAGAAGTGGTAAAACAAAGAGCTGTTTGGGAGCCGAAAGAGCCGGCTCTTCCTGGTGAGCTGAGCCAAATGATCTGGCTCACTAAAAAGAGCCTGACTTCCCATCACTAGTATAACTCTTAACTGTGGACCTAGGCAGGAGTAGAGGTGAAAATTGTAAATTGAAGCCTTCTGATATAAAGAACATTGGTATCAGTTTATAGAGATGCACAAAATCAGTCATACCTAAGAGATGATTCCAACAAGCAGTTCACTCCACAAACATCAGCAGGCAGTCTCCAATATGGTGACAGTGATTTACACCTGACAGAATGAAAACATGATCTTTTGGATCCTCAACGTGAAATTATAATCTCTTGGACATCAGACATGTGTTGGGATTAGATTAGATCTGCCTCACAGTTACAGGTGTTCATCCTTTAAATCCAGCCAAGGGCTAATGAGGCACAGAATTAGCCTAGTTAGCTTTTAGATTTAAACAATATAGCAATTTCTAACACATTTAAGTTATAGACAGTGGGTGTAAAGTAAAAACAGCACAATTAATACACTTTAAACTAACGTTATATTCTCAGTTTATCCATTTTAGGTTACATTACTATCAGCTCTGTAGCTAAGCTACCTGTCAAGGCCTTCTTCGCCTGCCGATCCTGGGCTTTTCCTGAAAAGCTGCCCGGAGTCATGACCGCGCCTGTCGGGTATTATCCCCTGCTCTTTCCGGTCCCAGTCGTCTCTGTCCTCCAAGCTGGAGGCTAGTTGATTGAACACATACAGCAGTGAGAAGAAGGTGAAGACCATGCACAGGAGAAATGCTTGAAGGTAGCATCGCATTTTGAGTATTTAAGCGCTAAAGGGACATGTTTGTTGATCTTTTATCTACCAGCTGAGCTGATCTACCTCACAACATCAAGTCAGAAGCTAAAACCAAAGAGCACAGTTGGTGTTTACAGTTTCCAGCCCCACCCACAGCTGTTACACACGTGTGTTTGGTTTGATCAACCATCTGTCAGTAACAGTAACAGTTACAGTGTGTGTCTGACAGCCAGGTAACTGAAGTGTAGAAGAGCCATTCATAATTATAATGTATCACACAGGATGGGAACAGCAACACTGTGGTGTAATAACACTGAAGTGTAAAAACAGCAGTCTAATGTTGGATTGTTTCATCTGTAACAATGCATGTTTTATAAGTGATTTTGTATTTTGTTTGCAAATTCTTAATATGCAAGGTAATTGGGAAACAAATACCCCACACCTCACCTCACCTCCATACCATTTATTGACACACAGTACACCTGAACTGAATGGACTGTAATGCTGTGCAACATGCTGCCTTCCACTGTGTAATTGTCTGAAATATATTAATTATTTCTTTTTTTTAAATATTTTTATGAGAGCTACAAGTTCTTTTAACATGGTCATGGAGCATATATAATATATACTGTATATTTGTATTCTGGGGGTATCGTTACTATGCAGAGGGTAGTTTAGTTTATTTATTGACTACACTGAGGGCGCTTTATATTTTAATAATTTATTTATTTATTGTGTTGAGTTGAATGTGATACTTATTTTGTACTGTAATTACCTTGTGCCTTTTCTACCTTTCTTTCCTTTCTTAAATTTGACTCGGTGTAAACTGCTCAGAATTCCAATGTACTTAGGTGCAAATGGCAAATAAAACTCTTGAATCTTGAATCTTGAATTGGCTGTTAAATAAATGTAGTGGAGTAAAAGTACAAAAAATAATTTTTTATCTTTGTGTTCAACTCTTTGGCTTAATTCCTGTGCTTGTTTTATGCATGTCAGTGCCCTAGATGATGGGGTGTACTGTCCTAAACCTCTAACAATTTATCATTATTTATGTTTATTTCTTTTTCTTTTCTTTTCTTTATTTATCTATTTATTTATATTTATTTTTGTACTTTTTTTTGAGTGCCCTCGGAGTATTGTCATGGGTGGGGGTGGGTGGGATATCTATCAGTCCAAACATGTTTGTGCAATGCATTATCAGAGTTGTATTAACAAAATTCCGAAATAAACTCTGTTTAAAAAAAAAAAAAAGTACAGAAATTCCCTCTAAAGTGCTGTGAGGTAGAAGTATAAAGTAGCAGGTGGAAATACTCAAGTATGTCAAGGTTGTACTTATGTACAGTATGTGAGTAAATGTATGTAAATTAGTTACTTTCCATCATTGCTTTAAGGGGTCTCCTTTCAAGACACAACTACACAAGCGGAAGGAACATGGTTGAAGGGTAATAATAATGCACACATACCGTGAAACTGGCTACCAAGTCTTTTGCCTTTTCATGTCTTGTCTTTATGCAACATATCGGTCATGATGTGAAAAAAAGAAGGGCTATCAATCGATTAAAATATTTAATCACAATTAATTGCATGATTGTCCACGATTAGTCGTGATTAATCGCAAATTTATCGCACAGTTTTTGTATCTACTCAAATGTACCTTAAAGGGAGATTTGTCAAGAATGTAATACCCTTATCAACATGGCAGTGGGCAAATATGCTGCTTTATGCAAATGTATGTGTATATTTATTACTGGAAATTTATTAACACGAAACAATGACAAATATTGTCCAGAAACCCTCACAGGTACAGCATTTAGCATAGGAAATATGCTCGAATCATAACATGGCAAACTCAAGCCCGACAGGCAACAACAGCTGTCAGTGTGTCAGTGTGCTGACTTGACTATGACTTGCCCCAAAACTGCATGTGATTATCATAAAGTGGGCATGTCTGTAAAGGGGAGACTCGTGGGTACCCATAGAACCCATTTTCATTCACATATCTTGAGGTCAGCAGTCAAGGGACCCCTTTGAAAATGGCCATGCCAGTTTTTCCTCACTCTAGCTCTAAAACTGAGCCCGCTACAACCTAAAAATTGCAAGTTGAGTTAATGCATTAAAGAAATGAGTGGTGTTAAACGAACTCTGACAGCCCTAGAAAAAAGGTTAACAAATTCAAAAATTAAATCTATTAACTGTGGAGATGTTGTAGCAAATCATTGAGGAAAATAGTTTTCTTACAGTAAAGCAACTTTTAAGAAATCCATGTGTCTTACAAACTGTTCTTGTTCATAATGAAACATTTAAAATAAAAACATATCCGAGTATCTACAACTTATTTTATTTAACAATATTTTACAATATAAACCATTCTATAGATTAAATCATGCTTAACTCCACCAAGTGAATGAGAACCATACTTGGAATAATTATTCAATATTTTTACTCAAATGTTAAACAGTAAAAAAAAAGAAAAAAAAAAAAAGATTGCATCCAATGACATAAAATGAGAGCTGGAATAGGCCAGTAACCAACAGTGTTATGATTTACGGATAATGGCAAAGTGGAAATAATGCTAAAAAATGTTATCATGAACATAGGATGCCATTAAGTGCAAATAACGATAACAAAATTCAAGGATAAACTACAATTCTGAGATGACTTCTTCATTTTCTTTCATAAATCCATTTATTCTGTGCATTAACAGCCAACTCAGTGTGATGCTGATGTAACACTGAGGTGTTAAGACAGAAGTAACCACAACACGCGGCACAGTTCAACTGACATCCAGGATTTAATGCTACTGTTCCTTTTTTTCAGTTCATCAAGATAGGTCTCGCTGCAACAGTTCTTTGAGTTGAGCGTACAGCACACGTCCTGAGTCCTGAATTCTTTATCGTCATGGGAAGGCAGTGAACAATACAGCCCCAACGGAAGTGAATGCTATCATATTGGCTTTTATAGTATTATTAATGTTGAAGTTTAATCTCTGGTTGAGGCTGTTGAGAGTGCAGAAGAATGGGTTGTGCTGACTGGGAGTGTGAAGGTTAGTGAGTCTCTCCATTGACCGGCGAGCCTTCCAGGCGGGGCGTAGAGCATCTGGAGACCCCTCGTTCAGTGTTATCAGAGCTGGAGCCACTTTGACTGTGTTGGTCTGCTGAAGCAGCACTTGTTGAGGTTGACGTGGGTTTGGCTTTCTCCTTAAAGTCTGTGATTATTACAGTCAAGTCTCCAACTGTGACCTCTAGATGCTGGGCGCTGCTCCTGTCTATGTTTTTTAACCTGGGCCTGGTGAAACAAACAGAAACAAACAGATTTGAAAACTGCTTGGAGGATCACAGACCGCTGAATACGATGAGCTATTCTACCATTTCCTTTGTAAATATGAATCCCTTACCTCATCTTTTTATGGTTTTTCTTTTTCAGTGTTGGTTCTTTATCACTCTTGTCTTTCTCAGATTTTTCTTTCTTCTCCTTTTTGGGGAGTGTGGGTGGTGCAAACTGCTGATTTGCTTGCTGTGCAACCAGCTGAGAAACAGGCCGTGGTTTTCTGAAAGAGACAAAAAACAGTTACTGGCATCCAAGATACATTTATATCACTGAACCTGTAGATAGGGTGAGTGTGGTTTGAACTGCTGAAGTGTGTAACTA
Source organism: Sebastes fasciatus (assembly GCF_043250625.1). Lineage (NCBI taxonomy): Eukaryota > Metazoa > Chordata > Actinopteri > Perciformes > Sebastidae > Sebastes > Sebastes fasciatus. The sequence continues at coordinate 17,344,615 of NC_133798.1, read as the reverse complement.
CTCAATATGACCAGGAGGAGCAAAGAGCTTACAATAATTATTACCTCTGCTAAGGCCAAAGGCCTTCGGACAAGGAGGTTATGTTTTCACCGGCGTTGGTTTGTTTGTTTGTCTGTTTGTCTTTTTTTCATTACGCTACCTGGTATGATGTATAGTATGACTCTTAAGTAAATACGTAGATGGGTTACTCTCAGTTACATCTTTTATTTAAGTACCCAAACTTACACTCAGTTGCCGGTTCATTAGATCGACCTAGCTAAATCTAATTTAGTCTAATACAACAGCCCTGCAATAGACTCTACCTTTATGGATGTTCTCATGTTAAGTTTTGTTTTTTAGAGAGGTGTTGTGGTCATTTTGGAGGATGTGGATTGTGATGCTGTTGATTGTATTGTGTTATACTGAGGGTGTTTCTAATATGAAGCCAACCCGCTATGATATAAGTGGGGTGGAAAAGCTATTAAAAACACTTCAATATAATGCAATACAATTCAACAATAAACAGGATGAAATACTGAGGTCATAAAGTCCCCGCAACAACCGTGAAGTTTGACAAGACACCCAAAATAAGAATAAGAGTTTAAAGAGTGTTTTCCAGATTTGATCTAGTCAGTCAAGTGTTGAGCTGTATTTTCCCCGACACTACCAGGAATAAAACTCTAGAGGGAAAAATCCTTTACTTATTCTCTATTCCCTTAAAAGTGGTAAAATTGGCTAAACTCCCAGAAATAAATACTAAGGACATGACCTCAGTGGTACTGTAGATATGTCCCTGACCACATACTGCACTCTCAAAAATGTCCATGAAGTTCAATCAACAACTATCTAATACCTTTTCAACAAAGATGTAACATTGTAAGAGGAAGGTGTACACACGTAGACGTGGGGAAGTAAATGTACTCTGATACTTTTTATAAATATGAACTGCAATGAATATTAAGAAGGCTGTTATTTCTGTTTGAAGACTTAAATTTATATATTTTTGCTCAAGTACTACAATTTTGAGGTGGTAGGTGTACTTTACCTGCGTCTTTTCATGTTATAGGATAAAGTTAACCTCATTGATTTCACACAGGAAAACTAAACTGTCACTGCAACAAAAGGGAAGTACAATAACAGATCCAGATGTGACCTTAAAAATTAGAATAGTATCTAAACTATGAGCATCTACAATTTTTTTCTCAAGATTTAATCTATTCAGTCAAGTGTTGAGCTGTATATTCTGCATTTCCCCCACACTATTAGGAATAACTCTAGAGGGGGAAATGCTAAATCCTATAGCTAGCTCTACTACTAATTTTAAATCTCTTTTAAAAACACATTTTTATAAAAAGGCTTTTTTAACTCCGTAAGGCAACAGCTTGGTGCACCTTTTCCCACACATTACATTGTCCTCTTTTGGCTTATGTGTAGTAACTTATTGTTTTGATACCACTGGGTTTTAGTTTTCTCATTATGTTTTGTTCTTTTATTGTTGTTTTTATTTAGTCTGTATTTCATTGTGTCTGTGCATGCACTTTGAAACTATGTTTAGAAAGGTGCTATACAAATAAAGATTATTATTATTATTTATTTATATTCTATTCCCTTAAGTGGTAAAATTGGCAAAATTCCCAGAAAAACAAATACTAAGGACATGACCACAGTGGTATTGTATAAATCCCCCTAGCTGAACACAAACTGCACTCTCATAAATGTCCATAAAGTTCAACAAGAGCTTTCATGAAGATAAGATGTATTGCATAGTTGCTGTAATAGATAGCTGTAATCTAACAGATCTGCACCTATAGTATGCTGTATTACATAATGCATGCAATTAAAAATAGTTCTGCAGTTATACATATTAACACAGCTCCTCTTACCTTGTTGAGGTCCCCTTCCTGACATCACACATCATGCACTTGAACGCCTCAGCAGTGTTCTTGAAGGTGCACACGCTGCAGTCCCAGTACCCATCGTCAGCGGACGGCTTCGACTGCCGCTTCGGCCTTCACACAACAACAAAACAAAACAAAAACACTGTGATAACGCCGCATTCAACGAGCCGTGGTGCTTTTCAAAAGAGGGACCCCGTTATGTTAAGATTACCGGAACCGGAAAGACTGTAAAGTTGTGCTCAGAAGTGAAGTCATTGAAGGAAAAAGGGAGCTTTCATTTTGCCCTCATATTTAACCAGCCGCCATGAACACACTTGTAAAACACAGCTCCATCCATTGACCGAGCTCTCTGCTCTCAAACAGCCCCGTAAAGTCTTCACTCAAAGATCCTAGCGACGGGTTTTACCTTGTGGGGCTCTTCTTGTCTCCCATTTGTACGAAACTTGGCCTCAGAGGAGTTAAAATGTGTCTATGTTACAGGTGAAACGCATTTAGCTGCTACTCAGCTGTCGTGGAAACTCCTGTCGAAGGACGGTCACGTGACACGGGTTCATCCAATCACCTTTGATGTGTGATCACAACAGAGAGAGGACAGAGAGGCAGCACGATGTGACACCAACACTGATGAAAGAACCTTTGTACAGTTTACTACATAGAAAAGAGGAAGGTGTGCGCACGTAGACAGGCTTTAAATGAGGAATGGGGAAGTAAAATATACACTATTTCTGTTTATAGGCAAGGTAAGGCAGCTTTATTTGCATAGCACATTTCAGCAACAGGGCAATTCAAAGTGCTTTACATAAACATTCAAGAACATTAAGACAAAGTGCAAAAGAACATTAAGACACAATTAAAACAGTTATAAAAACATGAAAGATTAGAAAATAAAAACAAGCTGTAGGATAGAAGCTAAAATAGAGTATAACACACAAGAGTAGAAAGCTCTAGTGCAGTATATGAGATCATTATATCTGGTTTAATAAAAGGCAGCAGCAAACAGGAACGTGTTAAGCTCTGATTTAAAAGAACTCAGAGTTGGAGTTGGTCTTGCAGGTTTCTCGGAGCTTGTTCCAAATATTTGGTGCATAAAAACTGAACGCTGCTTCTGCATGTTTAGTTGTGACTCTGGGGACACTAAGCAGACCTGATCCAGATGACCTGAGAGGTCTGGATGGTTCATAACATAGCAGAAGATCAGATATGTATTTTGGCACTAAACCGAACTATAAGTCTGAACTGCAATAAATGTACATATTAATGTGGCATCTGTACGCTGTTATTTTAGTTTGAAGAGTTGGGTTGATATACTTTTAATCAAGTCCCATACATAAATGTGATATATGACAAAATATGTAAACTACATATATAGTGTATGTCTATGTCTCACACATATATTCGTATAGATGAATGAATGAATGAATGAAAGACTTTATTTCGAATATAAAATAAATAAAAACAGATACAAAATAATAACAAACAAAACAAGAGTAATAGTGTCCGAAAAGAAGTAGGTAGAAGTAAAACTTATATTTCCCTACCCCTTTCTCACTTCTCCTCTATTAACTCATATATCATAGAATGATAAAATAATAATATAATATATAAATTATCCCAGATTTATTTACATCCCAAATTAAATATATGAACAGCATCCCAAGTTTATTTACAATCCATATACCCATCCGGAGTTAAAAAGTAGATATAAACCAACCCTTAACGCAACCCTTGTCACAACTCTTCCTCAACCATATACCTCACACAAATATATTTTTTGTATAGCTTTTTAAAGTCATTTATATTTGTGCTTCGCTTCAACCCATCACCCAACCCATTCCACAAATCCACCCCTATCCACCCCATATGTGATATACATATAATATACAGTATATAAGATAAGATAAGATATTCCTTTATTAGTCCCGCAGTGGGGACATTTGCAGTTTACAGCAGCAAAGGGGATATTGCAAAAAACAAGATGCATCAGCTAACACAGTAAAAAAAAAAAGAGCTAAACAAAGTGTAACAAAATATTAACTATTTAAATAGAAGGAAGTATAAAAATAGGAGCAGTATATACAGTATTGACAATAAACAGACTATTAACAAAATTGCACAAGTGAAAAATATATAGTAATATCATTTACATGGGCACACACATGCATCCTCCTTAACGTCAGGTCACCTCCCAGCATAAGTATATGTGCATGCGTGTTAACCCATGTAACTATATATTTTTTATATGTTTTTTTTTATTTTGAAAAAGAGAGACTAACAGAAAAAGTGCTACTTTTATTAAAGTAAAAGATGTTCTGGCCATCATGAGAAAGTCTGGACATTCCCATCAGTCGCCTCCAGAAGGCGGCAGCGCATGTTGTCCTGAAGTATGTTGTTCAGCGAAGAAGAACAGACTGGAAATGGCACAGCACTGGTTCCGCTTTAACACGGTCGTGTCTGGAAGGGAGCCCGCAAATTGCGAAATCTGATCTGAGATCTGCAAAAGATCTCGCGGGACTCGTTGCCCGATGACCTATCTTAACCATGGATGTAGGATCCTAACCTTAACTATTCGAACATTTTCTCAGATTGTGCACTGTACACTGAAATATTATATTTAGTTGCTATGATTACAGTGACAAAGACAGTAATGCATTTTTTCTTAGTAACTTCATTTTAACTCTCGCAAAGTTCCACATTCACAAGTTTAAATTTACCAAAAAAAAGCCTAATTTCTTTGTATTTATGAAAGAAATGGATCTTTATCTGTCAACAATGTCTTCCTCACAAAACAAAAAAGCAATGAATATATGCAATATCTGTAAAGTTTTTAAGTGAAATAATTGTCATACTCTCGCGTGGTCTTTTTTTATTCATTTATTTATTTTTATTTTATGTTGGTTTTGTTTCATTTCTGTTATCCATTTCTGTTTAGCACAGCTCTTTGTTTATGTTTTCGCTATGCTTCTTCTGTTTTTTTGTCTTTTTTGCTCAAAGTCTTTTCATTGGTATTTTGTACAAAATCCAATAAATAATTGTATAAACAAATTATACCCCCTCCCCACCCCCCCATGCCTATAACAATATTACTGCACCATTAAATAAGCAGAGTTAATTTCATAAACAATTACGTGTATACATATAAATGAATGAAATCTAATAGAAGCTTAAATGAAACATATACCAAACAAAAACAAAGAAAAAAAATTAATATTAATAAAAAAAAAAAGAGTAGATGTAAATCATTTTAATGTTTTCTGCTGTTACTATGTATACTGTCATTTTGAAATAAAAAAAAAACCTTAACTATTCGAGGCTAATGCCTAACCTTACCAATCTCGCGAGACTCGTTGCCCGACGACCTATCCTAACCATAACAATCTCGCGAGAGTTCCCCACAGTTTGCTGGCTCCCCTCTAGCCACCACCGCTCTACACATCCATGCAGTTGTGGTGTTGCAGCTAGGTTTGTTTTGGTTTTGCCTGCGCAGGTACACGAAGAGAACTGTGGCTGATATGTAACTTGGATTGGACGTATAAAATGTCCTTTAGCGATAGGAGAACTATGTAAGACGCACTTTGTGACCAGGAGTATTAAAATCATTGTTTGGTGAGTGAGTTTCTGACCACTTCTTCTTGTGCTGTGGTGCTAAATGAGCTAAGGTTTGCTAACAACAGTGTTATTATATCGTGGAGCTTTCTCATGCAGGCATAGTAACATCACGTGTGTGGAAATGTTGTTGAACTGAGTGTTTATGTCCAAAACAGTCTGTACTAAGTCAGATAAACAAGGCTATATACCCTTTTCCTTCCTCTAGGTTCATCATTCCCTGCTGAGACACCCTGCACATACCAGACAGGGAACCAGTCACTCCTTCAACAGTAAGTAGAAAACAACAACAGCATGTTTCATGTTTTACAAGCATAACAATGTCATTAGTAGTCTTTCAATGTCAAGGGAAACTATTATCACTTAGGGGCAATTTGCTGTACAGTCAACAGTACCACACAGTCATCAAACAAATACAATAAACACAATAAATAGCCTATTAAAGGCAATATATACAAAAGCTTACAACATACAACATTACAGGGCATTGTTTAGGAAACCAATGGCAGTCGGAACAAAAGAATATCTGAGCCTATTGTTCCTAAGTTTAGGCAAACTGTATCTGCGTTTCACACAGACTTCAACCTCTAACTGGACTGTTTTGGCTATACCACTTTCTTCAGCATGCTGAAATGTTGATTGCACAATCAACAGTCAACATGAGCTTATACAGCATTGTAGTGCTTTTCCCCCCCTGTGCACATTTACAAATATCTAAGATGATTTTTTTTTCTTCTAATATGATGAAAGAGGATTTTTTTTAAATTACAGCCACTAGCCAGCCCAGATCTCAGGTGACCTGTTTTCACGATGGGCTTTCAGTTTTGTCAGTGAAAATAAGTTGAGCTGACCAATCAGTTTAATATGCAGACTTTTGCTGATAAGATAAGATAAGATAAGATAAGATAAGATAAGATGAACCTTTATTAATCCCCTGAGGGAAATTCAGGTGTCAAAGCAGCAACATCAGCAAACATCAGCAAACATCAGCAAACATCAGCAAACATCAGCAAACAGAGTGAAACACAGGAGACGTAAAGGTATACAAAAATTCTAAAAACAATAATAGAGATATAAAAGATACAGAGTGAATGGGTGAACATAGTGTGTACAGTCCGTCAATAAATAAATGTAGTATGTACAATAAGTAAATGTAATATGTACATATGTGCAGTCTATAAAGTGGTATATAGGATGTATAGTGCAAAGTAAGTGTAAAGTGCGCCAGTGGTTAGAGTCCAAGATGGTTGCAGATAGTGCATGTTTAAAGTTCTTAAAGTCCTCATAGTTCTCATATGAGGGTCAGCCTTAGTCCTCATAGTTCTCATATGGGGGTCAGTCTTGGTTGTGGAGCCTGATGGCTACCAGCATGAAGGACTGACCCAGGCGCTTTGTGTTGTGCCGAGGGGGGATGAGTCTGTGGCTGAAGGTGCTCCTCATGATGGCATGTATAATCACCTTGGTGATAAAATAAAGTTCTGAATGTGCATATGAATAACTATTTTCTTAATGCTTATAGATCAGCACCACATATTCATTCAAGAAATAATGAGTTACTTCATAGCTACACTTTGAACTCATAGTCTGACCAATTCACAAACACACTCTTGTTTTTTTTTTGTAGTGGCTTATCGGCGAGGCATTCGAGATGCTTATGAAGCACGCTTCGCAGCACTGGATTCAAGAGAGGTAAGGGAAGATGTTGTTTTGCATGGCCAAAATATAATATTTGGACTAAGCCCACCCAGATAATTAGTGGGAAGAACATGCAGATAGTCTTTGATGTCATGATGCTGTTTCTTAAGTTGCAGTCTTGTAATTAGCTTTTTATGACCATGGTAGGTATTTTTGGTAGTTTTGAGATTCATTCACTTTTTATTTTCTTCTTTTGTAAGTCACTCTTCAGGGGAATATTGATGTTGCATCCGAAACTCATGACACTTTTATCACAGATATGATGTTATTGTTTGTTTTTCTCCTTATGTTGATGGGAGGTCTGTTATATAAGCCTGTGGCTTCTTGACCTCTCCTGTCACATTTCTTTTTTTTTCATTATCTGAATTTCTTTTTGAAGTCTTATGTGTGTGCAAATAAAGAAAAAAAAGTTTGTATCAAAATGCTGTGTTTAGCTGTTTTTCAGCTGATTTTGTTACCTGTGTCTAAATTAGGTTGAAAAAACAATTGAATGTGTTATACGACTTTACGAACCAAAATTGCAGAGACGTATCTTAAGACATCTTTATCGGAGTAGGGCAGCATGACATGATCCAGGTCTTACAGAGAATTTACTTGTCACATCATATTTTAATTTTGGACAATGCAATGTCTATTTATATCATAGGAGTTTATATTTTTTCATATTTATAGGAATGTATATCATAGGCATTTTACATTTCTACAAATGTAATCTTGTGTAAAGAGCAGCTGTATTATGTAAAATATAATTTTGTGTCATTTCAGGTGACAGTGCACCGAGTGGTCAATATTGTTGAAAAGAGGCCTCGACCAGTTGTGGAATATGACAGAGGTTATGATGATGACCCGTGGTATGGCGCTCCTCGACATTACCAGGACGCGAGAGAATATCACGCCGAAAGCAGTTACTCGCACGATGATCGTCGATACTATGAGGACAACTCCCATGACCATTATCGCAGGAGTAGCCCACAACATGTAAGACAAGCTTAGTATGCATAGTTTGTAATCTAACATCTGTTTTGTGTTACAGGTTTGAAAACTACAGCCAGAGCATAGTAATGTTTAAGTGTTTTTCTTTTCATTTCTAGCTGATTAAATAGAAGCATTGGCATACCAATGTGTATGACTCCAACCTAAGTATGTCAGAAAGTTAACAGCAGAATGGCAAATTGCTTTAGTTTAATTGGGTTCTTGTAGGCTTTTTGTTGTTCCCAACAACGTCATCATCAACATCAATTTGTAGAATTTCCCAATTAAAGGTTCCCTGTGGAGTTTTCTCATAAACAAAGTTATGTTGACATTACGTATTACTCACCTAAACCCATTGTGTATATCCTCGAGGGCTAATATTAGTGTTGATTTTATTTTTTAAATTGATTTATTTTTTTAAATCCTGCTTTGTTTACATCCATGTTTACGAGCAAACTTCTTGTTCTCTGTCTTTGCTGGCTCATTGCAGCATATCTTTGCACACTACCGCCACTTGTTGATCAGTGGAATAGTGTGAAACCACTGACCACGTCAGTTGCGTGCTAAAATGCATGTGTGTCCTCACGCATATGCATAAGATAAACAAAACAGGGACAAACTCATAGAAAACAGAACACCTCCATAGAGGTCAAAAACTCCATAGGGAACCTTAAAGGTTGTTGTAATTGTGATTTTGTTTTCAGGAGGGCCCGTACTCACATCAGTCCTATGCCAGAGACGATTTGAGGCATCAGTTAGGCTCAAGGTAATTGATATTGATTCTTCTATTAATTGATCATTTTTTGTTTGTCACATCCTGATTGTGTCAGATTGTCAGTTGCTTCACAGATTTCTCTGTGTAGTCTGCAACAAACTGCCCACAAGGTGGAGGCAGAGTTCAGTCTTTTGAAAGGTGAATATCATTAGCTGGATAGATGTCTAATGACCAGCATGGTGTGTGACTTTCTTTTGCATGTAATATCATTGAAGAAAAAGTGTAGATTGTAAAAATCACTTCACATTTCTTTTTAAATTATTTACTCTTACATTTCAACCAATAGTAAAGAAAATGACATCTATTAATGCACATGCTTTGGCAGAAACGTTCTGCTTTGGACAATATATTTAAAGAAGCATATTTCAATTATCTGTGACCACGCCGCTCTTGAGATCAGCTGAAGAGCTCAGCCCCACACAGAGCAGCTAAGTCCAGCCGTTCTAACTCCTACATCAACAGACACGCTTCTCCTCGCACCCGGCCACTTCAACATACCAACAGTTTACGGGCCCGAGCTCCCCTTTCCAGGAGTCATACCAGGCTAGAGAGGGGGACAAAGGGCACTAGTGTCTACTCACTCAGCCAAACAACCCCACCCCCAGCCTTACCCCACCCTGAGAGGAAAAACAGCTGGACCACTCCCTCTTCAGTCAAGCACCCACACACTTCTCAGATATTCTGAGCAGCGTGTGTCTCTTTCGGTCCTTTCTGCATTCAATTTATAATAGATATATTCAAGTTCCAAATGACCTTATTACCTATCTGTTGAATGTATTTTTACACCGAACAGGACTATGGATTTGAACGCCCATCACTTTACATCGGAGGCACATTAGGACGGGATATTTTAACAGCCAGTATGAACAGGAGGAGTGATTACAACAACCAAAAACTGTTTCACTCTACATAATGGCACCTGACTATTGTTTTAAGACGGACTTGAAAAACTTAGGAGGAGGATCTTTTCTTGCACAAGGTGCTACAGTGGCCGTGTTGACAAGGGGGCAAATATAAAATTACTCTCTCAGTCCTAATGCAAGACAGAAAGTCTAGGCCAAGCAAGGGTCACTGTCACGGGGAGTAATGGTGTAGCTTCTGCGGCTACGTGCGTAGACTCCGGAGCTACACCTTTAACCCTTACCGTACAACTATAAACCAAGCTTAAGGGCTGTGGGATAAAGACAAGCAGTGCATGAATGTAATAAAGATCTGCAGTGGCATCTTGGTGACACACGCTTGTTCCCTTGTGGAGGTTTTGCCCACAGATAAATGAAATGAGGGAACTGCCTGATTCAAGTCAATGAATAATTTAAGTATTTTTATTTTCAAATAAACCAGGCATGTTTTTTTCTTTGTGTAGTTATTAAAGAAAGGGAATAAAGATGCAAATATCAGTTGGTATTATTAATTTTTTTTGTCTCTTGGGACCCACAGTTATTTTTAGGCTCCATGACTCATCAAATTATTGCATTATTCGTTTCATTCCTTAGTGTAGTGACTGTCAGTATCAAGCGTATACTTCATACAGTATATCTATTTTTTTTGTTTTTCCCAAAATAAAGTACACAACCTTTTCAGTCTTGTACTGCAGTTCAGTGTTTGGCAAATGGCAGGCTGAGTCTTGGCTACTTCAAACAGACCATGAGTCGTAAAAAGTTTGAGGTCTTGTTAGACCTGCTCTTTGTTTGAGATGTGGCTTGAGTTCAGGCAGAGTTCATGACAACCAGGTGCCTTTGGCTCATTTTATACCTCTGGACCTAAAGGTTGTTGTTAGGACACAAGCTTTGAGCCTGGAAAATAATAAAAACGTGGTGCAATGAACAGTGACGTTTCATTACTTATGTGAGGCCTATCACAGGTCAGATAAATGCATTATTACATTACATGGTTGGCGACAGTGCTTTGTGACTTCAGCTCCGTATTTAGACTTAATCACGGCTCTGCCTACAAATTGAAGACAGATCGGAGTGAAAGAAGACCAAAATTGGTCCAACTGTCTGCAAACTGTTGCATGTGTCCAAGTGGAAGATTGCCTCAATTCCACAAATTGATCAGCGCCCCACTGAGACTGAATTTAAGTCTTTGTGGTTTTGTCCTGTATTTATTCTGTTTCCATTACCCATCTGAAGGCGATCACTGACAAACACTTTTTTCTTCTTAAACCAGTATTGATGCATACTCTTGATTTATTTATTATATTTCCCCTGGATCTTTCTTTACAAAACAGTTGTTTCCAGGTTGCAGAGCAGCTTTGCCAGTGATTTGATTCGTCTATATTTTTGAGTCTGTATTTTTTAAAATGTTTTTTAGGAGCAGTAGCAGAGGTGGTCCCTATTACCGCAGCAGAGGTCGCGGATCGGGCGCTGCTCGAAGGTCGGTGCCAGACAGAAAAGCCAAGTCACTGCCCTCACATCCATAGGATTTTCTAGTATACGTATATCTAGTTTTTGATTTAAGAAGAGGGCTTTCAACACTGTAAAAGGTATTTCTTTTTGACTACAGGAGCTCTCCCTCTATAAGCGCCAAACGGGACCGCTCTCCTGTAAGGAGGGAATCGCAACCACCTGTACCTGTCCGCTCTGGATCAAACACCAGCACCAGGAGCTTCTCCCCTGACAGGGAGAAAAGCGCCTCCTACCAGCAGGCCCAGCAAAGGCGTAAGTATTAAGTGAAGCTCAGGTTTACAGGTCTGAAAAAGCCTCAGTTCCGATCTAGCACTGGGATCAGCTGAAAGGAAGTGCTACCAGATAAAGAGTTAAAGCAATATTTGAATTATCACGTATGGCACTGACCGAGTTTATAGAAATACTTTTGTTTGTTGAGTCTAAACAAGCTTCCTCACAAAACATGTTTATGTCTCTACACCTACTCATGAATACCAATAATGAAACTGTGGTATAACAGCAGTAATACAGAGGCAGAGAAAACTCTCCTGCTCTGTTTACCATCTTTGCTTTTCAAATCTCTTGCAAAGAATGAGAAATGACGGACCTATAGCTGTCTGACCTGCTGCCCGAGTGGATACATGACGTCCAATAATACATCACCATTCTGAACTACCTGAAACTGTGATCGGCCACAGCAGGCAAAACCTGAAGGAGCACAGATAATGGGATACAGTTTGAGTTGTGAATTCACCTATATCTAGTACAATGTTTGTCCTTGCAGCTGTTATACCCTCTGTAGTGACAACAAAAGAGGTAATTTTCCCATTTCACAGAGGCATACGTATAATTATAACGTCTAAAGGTATTAAGCCGTTCCAGGTGAAGCATCTGTTTTCAGAGGTGGTGTGTAATGTGAAGGGTCAGGGTGTGCTGAAACACGTTAAGATGTTAATTGCACTAACACCACACACACTTCCAGAGCGCTGGGAAAAAGGATACCCTTGCCTCGGTTTATTGGGGTGGTTTGGTTTTGGATTCAGAACCTGACCTTTTTCTTCAGTTCACGCGCCGCCTTAACGATGTCTTCAAAATCACTTTGGGTCCGTCATTCATTTTTACATGTTTTCTTTTACGGGCTTTAGAACTTTAATTAACAATGCTGAGCTAATGAAATTTATGGATTCACATTTTATAAAAATCTTGTTTTAAAGTGATCTGGCGTAAGCAATATTATTAGTCTGAGGCAAAGCAAGTGAGGACATTAATTTCTGCAGTGCTTTGATTTTCTAAGACACATAAACATATTAATGCGCTGAAAGCTTAGCTCCACGTCGTACCACCCTTTGAAGATGCAATAAAACTGAGAAAACAGTCGTACCTCCCGACTCCACTCCCATCTGGGATACTAATTAGGCCAGCACAGCAAAGTACACAGAAGTAGGGTTTTAGTGATAGGGTATGTATACTAGGCTCTGTCATAGTCTTTTTTTTACACAATCTCAGTCAATGATGACTAATATTGGTGAGTAACACATGGGTTGCTGCTACGTGGGCCCACTACCTACATGGCTGAGTAAGGTTCAGTAGGGGAGCAGATGAAGGCCTTTGGAGCCTTAGTGGACTGGACTCCATTTACAAAAACTGGTTGTTGCAATGTGGAATGTCACCTAAAGAGCGTTTCAAACTAGATATAGTCGGGCCTCTGGAACCAAACACGTGTACACAGGCTGGACTTGCACCTTTTCTGTAGTTACCCAGGCAGTGCGTTTACATGCACTTAAGTAATCAGGTTACTCAGAGAAACCAGGTTACGTGGGTAATCGAACAACGTATTAACATGCACTGTAGTAACTTGGTTACTGTAAATCTGTGTATGCCAAGTGGCAACCTCCGGTGCTGAGAAATGAATGCTGAAGTGCCAAAAACTGCAGTTCTTCGAATGGCCACTTGAGGCTGGCTCAAAGCGAGTCAATCCCAATAGACCCCCATGTTAAAATGCCCAACTTTGCAGCAGAATTAAACATCTTTACAGCCTGGTACAAACAACGGTTTTGGTCTCCATAGCTAAATCCCCTGTTCATGACAACTGTACAGGGGGGTGGATTTTTATATAACTCATCCTTTTAAAGTTGGGTAAAATGAGGGCGTTGCCCTTTTGAGTTACAGATGGGCCCCGCCTCAGCTCCATTGAAGATCCACCTCTTTGCCCATTTTTTGGATTAGCCGTGATTTAGGCTGTGTCGTCACTGCCAAGACGGCGACGGCCGGAGCCACCCAGTTTGAACTTCACAACAGCTCGTCAGAAACCTATGGGTGTCAATAATCTCCACTACCTCGATCTTATTTTGGAACCGTCGTTTTTTTTTAACTTAATTTAACAAATATTTAAATGTTCAGCAGTGGAAACTGACTTTAGTTAGGTTCAGTTTCACTCAAACTTTGGGTGGAATTATTGTAAATACATGGATGCATCGCTCTGTGTGATCACCTCACGTTCCCTGTCTCTTGCCATGCACATGCATAGTTGCTAAAGGCCAATTAGAAACCCCGTTACCCGTATACATGGCAGAGAAATGTAGCCGGGGAGATCAGGCTTCTCTAATCCTCTACCCCAATTATGGAAACCAGGTTTCTGTTTCAGCTTACTGGAACACGCTGAGGGTGTGAGGTGCCGGGCGGGTGGGGATACTCATGAGCCCCCAGCTTAGCGCCGCTGTGTTGCAGACAGTTTTCCCCAGAGAATGAGAGAGTCACATCTACACTACTGTATGTCGCAGAAAGAAAAGTGGTCAGTATGCTCAGCATCTAGAACCACCTCCCCACACGTCTTTTCAACATCATAATGAGGGTGGCTGTGTCCAACGATTTTTGTAAAACTGACAATCTGAGAAACAAACCAACGTTATACAGCAATTGGCCAGGTGAGAGGAGAGAACAACTCTGCACTCTCCTTTCTTTGAGAAGAAACTGTCTAAATGTGTTCGCTGTTATACCCATTCAAACACATATTGCATCAAGCAATACACGTGAAAGGGCGAAGAAAGGCCTGCCATCGATGGCAGGCCTTTCTTCACCCTTCACCCTTCGTCCTTCGTCCTTCGTCCTTCGTCCTTCGTCTTCGCTAGTACATTCGAAGCAGCTATAAACACTTTAGCCTTTAGACATGATCAAACAAGATGTCATAATAACTAGTTTGTTTTAAACATACCCCAGCCTTAACATTGTCTTTATGGTCCAAACTACAGAATCTGGGTATCCAGCCTCGAGTCTTTGAGGGGACCCCCACGTGGGGACTCCATAGTCCTGCCGAGGGACTCAGATTAAGATGGAGGTTTTACCTTGGCTCACTCTAATCACTGTGGGAGACACATTCAGTAAAAACAAACATCTTGGTCATATTTGTTTTTTTTACTAGACACATTGGAGCCAGCAGAGGACAATATTTCAATTTAGTCACAGCTGAACTCCTCGACCACTATTGTGTGGGAGGATCCAACAAGGGAGTATTAAAAAAACAGTGATTTATACTCCTCAGCTGCCTCATAGTGCCTCGGCTTCACGATTGTTCCCGACGACAAGTGAAGGATTGTTTGGTGTCTCACAGTAGAAATGAATTGCTCCCCAGAGTATTAAACAAATATGTTATTTTGCAGTTATTAGACAGCAGAGTGGAGAGAGAGCTAAGGAACGTGTGGCCCCAGTCTCTTTCCAGATTTGAACCGAGGAAGCTGCAGTTAACTTGGCATGTGACCTAGACCACTGACCCATCAGGATGCTCACCAAGGGTTCATCTTAATACAGAGCAAAATTAGATAAAAGAATGCTGTGGTCGCCCTCATGTATTCTTTAGATCAACCTCTTTTTATAGTTGTCTCCCGTTAGTCAGAACTTTTTATTTACCATAATTATCTGAGGAAGATTACTCAAGTGTTTTCTGACTGTTCTTTCCATGATACTTTCTCCACAGATAAGCCCAGCGTGCAGACGAGCCACACTCCCAGCAGCTCTGTGGAGGAGACTCCTCACGCCTCTGGATCCTCAAAGGTAAAACCAGCATTTTTAGGGCAATCTTAACCAGTATTGCTCTTTGAAGAAACACATTGCAGTGAGTACAATAGCAATAAAATACAGTAGCATCTACTGTATTTGTACCGTGGCACCTATTTTAACAGTTTGAAACAATGGCAGTTCATGTGAGATGTGCAGAGGTGTGTATACTGTATAATGCAATTACATAAAATGATCAAAACTATGAAATTATCATTATATAAATGCTGATATAAAATAAAAACATGGATATGAAGTCATCACACCACCACAGGTTTATAATATCACCATTATCGTTTTTATTTTAACGAACATAGCTCATGTTAAAACACTTTTTCGGAAGCAAATTCTCAGGTCTTAAGCTATGTTCACACTACGAGTGCAAAAGCAACAAAACAGCCAGCGTGGCCACCTACGTTGTCGCCAAGTTACAGTTGAAGTGTTGCTTGAGCACTTGTTGACGTGGTTATTTCGTTAAATAGCACTGGGAACTTGCTGACGGAATTTTTTTTTAGGTCGAATGTAACGGGATGAAACAAAAACATATAATTGGTTGACGCTTTACCGCGTCATTGGAACGCTGAAAAAGGTTGAGACAAGCTCACCTTTATTTGTAGCGCGTCATATCTCAAGTGTCGGGCGTCAGTTTGTAGCTTCATGTCACAAGCTTCCATTGAAAATGACTTGTAGCCTGTTGCCGTGTCGCATATAGTGTGAACACACCATTACTGTCCTTGAATTCATCAAAAAGAAGAGTTTTTAAATAGTGTCCTTGAATCCATTGCAAAACTGCAGTTTGTCCAAACTGTATTGCAGCGATAATGTAACTTTACATATAACAGTACTGTATTTAGTAACAGTATATAAATATGCAGTACATGTGTATATATTGGGCCAAAGACAGGCAAAACCACCAGTATGGTACTGTAAAGACTAAAATAACATAAAAAGAATATGATTCATGGACATTTAGGTTAACTTTCCTTTAACTGTAAGTGTAACTGACTGATCTATTTGTGTCAGCGAGCCTCTACTTTGATCTTTGCCTTTGAGGATCCTTTAATCAGAGATGTACTGTATATGGTACCTCTTCTCTGTTTACTGTTGACATGCGGTGTGCATAATGAGACGTGTACCAAAACAAGAACTCAACACTCGTAAGACGAGAGCAGAGTCGTCTTCATTTGAAACACTTTGAAATCAGAACCAGCTTCTAAACCTGGTGACCTCGGTTCTAACCCTTAACCTTTGGCCCGCCAGGAAAAAACTCAAACTGCATCTGTAGCGGAGACGGAGGAGGAGGTGGAGGAGGAGCAGGAGCGGGAGGTGGTGGAGGACGTGGAGGCGGTGGAGGAGGTTGGGGAGGTGGAAGAGGTTGAGGAGGTGGAGGAGATGGTGTCTGCCAGCATGGAGCCAAAGCCGACACCGGAGGAAGACTTCAAGGCCCGCCGGTTGGAGGCCATTAAGGCGAAGGCTCTGGAAGTTGAGAAGGTAGTAAGATTTTCTCCATGAAACGACAATAATATAACTTGTCTCCACTGTCTTTGTTAGATCTGAACATTTCTCCATTCGTATCACTGGGTCTCTGATATACTGCAATAAGCTTCATCTTAACCGGGCATTAGCTGTTACTAAAATCTTATTTTCTTAAAACAAGTGGAAAAATCTGCCACTGAGGTGAGATCCTTTTTCTGGTTCCCATTACACATTTTTAGCTTTAGCTTCATAATAAAGGAGCAATCAGCTTTATTGTTGTTTCAGGATACCGGCAGTCATTTAGAAACGTCCTGAGACAAGAGAAGCAGCGAGGGAAACCTGCAGACTTGTCTCACGTCATTGGCGTTTATTCTAACATGAGGCTGACCCATGATTGACTCTTATACACATTGACTGTATATAAGAAGTGGAATTAGTCACCGTGACGTTACCGATTGGTTTGTGGACTGACATTTTTTAAGCCTCGAGTTCGGCATTTTGGCCGTCGCCATCTTCGTTTTTTGCAACTAGATGTGACACGAGAGGATGGCGCTAATAACAATCGAACGCCAAATAACATGTTTTTATGCGAATATGATTCAAAAAAGTTATTTTTATAAAACGGTCACTATATCGTGACAGTAGTACATGAAACAGATAACCTGAAAAAAATCATGTGCCTCTGTGTCCTCCGGTGTCCTCCGGTGCTCCTAAAGGCATCTGCAAGATTTCACAGACAGGTAAACAAGCAGTAAGAGCTGACCTGAGATCTGCTGTCCATCTGCTGTCTATGAGAGCCGGCTGTCAATCACTCGCAAACTCCGACCAAACGGTCAAACTAGGCAGCGCTGTTCAAATATGAATCAATATTCTGTTACTGTAATGCCCATTCTTCGCCTCAAATGTTTTCAGAAACATCTTGTAGTGCACGGTTTAGCTGTAAAATGAGAAAGTTTGTGTCCCGGCAGCCATGTTGAGATCAGGTTGAGATGGCTAGAAGGAACGCCAAGTACCGGTCACATGGCCAATAGGAACGCTCTCTTTCTGAAATGACCTGTGATTGGTTGACTAAAGTGGTGCCCTGTTAAATAACACATATGAAATATATTTCGTTGTACAGCTGGGACATTGTAACCCCAGACCTGAGGTTCCTAATGGATTCACCTCTCTGTGTGGTTGCCCCATGTTACTTGTGTGGGCTGTTCTCTTATCTCGAGGTGCGTCACGCATCCAGACAACCCTATCACGCTGTCTTTACGATTTGGCTGAGAGTCAAGGTGTTGAAGTACAAGGTGTATAAATGTGCCTTGGCTTGCTGTACGTAATATTTAAGAAATGGAGAAACATTCTTTGGTGGAGCGAAGGAGGATAAGTCAGCAGAACAGTCCTTAGCACCTCAGGTTGGGATGCCTCTTGCGGCCTGCTATTTGGAGTTGCACGTCTTTTCCCTCCCCTTCATCGCCCTGCACTACAGTGCCACTTATCTGTTCCCGTTAAAGCAGGGCAGGAATTGCCCTGCAGCGTGCAGGTGGCCCACCCACAAAGTGGTACGTCTCTTGGCATTAGCAAACACATGCTTACCCTGCCATTTCCAACTGCTTCTACAGACATGGTGAGAGGCAGAAACCTCTACCGTGTCTTTACTGTAACATCTGCCCCGGGTTCAGTTAAACACACACCGATCCATCGCCAAACTGAGGAGATCAGGTAGTGGGCAGAGCTGGATCTCCTGGTTTGACGGAATGGCTGCAATCTACAGCAGTTAGTATAAAACAAGTATGTCACATTCACCAAAATGAACTACTGCATCCTTTTTTCTCTCTTTCCTAAATGCTCTTTTTGTCTGATCAGCCAGGTCTTAATACTGTGTATACAGCCGTGTTGGCATGGGGCTGGATTATTCGGAAATGGATTTGTCACACCAGCATAGCTCACTGTTTTCCAGCCAAGAGCTTGTTGTAATGCATACTTTCTGTGGGCGTTCCAGGGTTATAAATGAAATTAGAAACCTCAAACAAATTCATTGACACAGTAAACATCCGTGTTTATGACACACGCTTGTCATAAGATGTTTCCAAATGTTAAATCATTTTTATTACATGCACAATGACCCGCATGCAGTTGTTTTGTAAACCTTGTCATGCAACAGATGACCAATGGAGCCATTTATCATTCTTGAGACCAACCACAGAACAAACCTGAGTAAAATAACAACAACAACAACATAGAAAGTATCCAGTCAGAACTTAGCTAAGTGCCTGGGAGTGATTTTCAGAGAAGTCCATTCATCATCTCAATCAGCGCAAATGAAACATATCCATTTCAACTATTAGCCCCTCCATCGAGAGGTCCGGTTTGCAGCTTGAGTGATTAAAATGGCTCTCTTAATATCCCCTAATGTGTACCAGCCCTCAAGTCATTACCCCGCTTCCCTTATTATGCAGGACCCCTGCCTGCATCAGCGCTCATTTGAACAGAGCCTCACTAAATGTCCATGTGAGTGCCTCATGTATAATCTCACTCAAACCCCCCCCCCCAACTTCCCATCCCCCAGCCGGTACCCCAGCACACTCCTGTCAGTATGTTCACAATTTGGACCTCCACAAACATCCGATTTGGGCAGGAGCCCACTTTTTTAAGGCTCCTCCTCAAAGCCCCTAGTGTTGCTGTTCCTCTCGGGGCTCCAGCCCGTCCTGTGTGGCCCCTTTCGTATCAGGCTTAAAGATCAGCTCATGGCTCCCACTCCAGGGGAGGCGGCAAATTTAGGCAGAACCTCCCTGCAACCTTTTTTCTCACAACACACAGAGCACGCTCAGGTCAAAATCACCCTTCCTGTTTGCTCAACATGGGAGCAGTTTTTACAAAAATAGCAGGCTTGACGAAGTCACGCCGCGATCGTTCGGTGCTGTAATAAACGTGGAGTTGATGCTCTTCATCTCACACACACATTTATATGCGTGGTCATGCACATGTAAGCACAGGATAGCTCTTCTAAGCTCCAGTACCAATGAGGGAAATCTCTTAATTAGAGTTCATTATAAGGCCACCCTTTTTCCAGCCCTTTCCTCAAGGCTTTCAAGTGTGTAAAACTGTGTATACGGGGTATAATGAAGTGAAAATGTAATCACTGTCAACAAAGGCTGTAGCTTGGGAAAAGCTTAGGAAGGTTTTGTTTTGAAAGATGGCAAACATAATCAGCCATAAGTGATTAGAGGGGCACTGGTTTGTGGGGACATACACCACATGTTAGTGTCTCATTTAGCCCACGTTTCCTCTCACATCTTCAAACCTGGAACCAATCTGCGCCCTCTCCGAAGTAATGCTCACTTCGTGGAAATGTTTAACAAAGAGAGAAATCTGTACTTAAGAGGTAGCGGTGTGGAAATCCACCTGTTTAATGTTAAATTAAGTTCATATGAAAAGGTTTAAAAATAGCCAGGGGAAGGGACTCATACATGCACAGCGAGTAGACCGAAAGGAAAGCGGTGTTGTTGAATGAAGTTGACCCTGAGCTCAGCCGGCCACACGTGTCGTGAGTCTCTCGCTTCCTTGCGGTCGGAGCTGAAGACTATCATTATGTGGGGGCCGCCAATTCGCTTGACATGATCTGCAGACATTAAATCATGAGCACGAGTCCAAACATCTCCCACAGTCTGGGATATTTCTGTCGGGAGTTTACTCGACTTGCCCTCCTCTGCGTGTTTACAACGCATGTTGTGATACAGTGATGATAACCTGTGTTGCTATAATAGTCATTGTCATAATAGTTATTTCACCCTACCATAACATTTGATACATTTTTTTCCTGTAACGGCAGCAAATTCCAATTTAATGTCCCGTACCACAGAATGTGGGTAAGGGATGCGGGAATGAACAGATAGGTGTGCATCAACTATCTGAACGTGCTGCAGCTGGTTCAGCAGGGGAATTATCAGGGAGAGAAATTGTTTTTTTAAAAAGCCATGAAGAAGAACTGAAGTTATTTAGGGGGCTGGGGGCATTGCAATTTTTTTTTTTTACATCATTGTAATTAGCAGGTAGAGCAGAGAATGGAGACCTTTTCATTTTCTCCCACCAAGTTTTTTGTGTGTAATTTTATAATTTCACTTAACCTTATTTAGCCTACTTTGGTCCTAGTGTGCACCTGGGATTGTTATCTCCCCAACAGCTACGCTCAATAGCCTCTTTTAGCCTTTTTGCTTTGGGGCCTTTCCTTTGCTTGAAAACAACGGTGAGTGGTTCCCATGTGGCACATTGTTTCCATCCTTATTGTTCCAAGCTGAATGCCATATTATTTTAGTTTCTTTGACCTTCTCTGTGTGTTCAAAGCACCACCCAGCCGAGCTGGAAAAGATCATCTTGATACGGACTGTGGTTAAATTTCTTGTCACATTAGATTTTCTTTCCTTTCTCTCTCAGTAGTGACGCTACTGTAGGTCAGTAAATCACACACTACTGACACTTTTCCTGCTCAAAACCGTCATGAAGTGCAGTTTGATATAATTCATTTACAAAAACTATACGTATTGATGGATACAGGATCCTGAGTTAGCCTAGATACACATTATGTAATGTGTATCTAGGCAAAGAAACAGCAGCTGTGGTTTTAAATTTCCCCATAACTGACAGAACCCTGGAATAAAGCCGTTTAACCGGTTAACCTCACATTCTGCTCACGACTGGACTCTGATTTAAGTTGACAGGCAGCATTTTTCTTTTCAAAGTTAACACAGCTGACGGCTTGCGTTTTATTGCATTTAACAGACAGTTAATGTTTGATGAGATACTGTCAACTGATTTTTGTTGTACAGCTTAAGACCGGCCGAGCCCTCGTTTCTAACACGGTTATGTGGTGAACATGACACAGATATAAGGTTCCTCTAAGGAAGATGCAACCTTTTTAAATCACTACTTTGAAGTAGGTCACATCTCCTGACACTTCAGTACAATTGATGAACAGATTGACTGTTTTCCATCTGATGAAGTGATTACCTACAGCTGATTATAAAATACAGAGCAGTATCTATAAAAATAGACATTTTATAGAGACGATTTGGGGGGTATATATGTCCTCTATGACCACATCCAGTATATAAGCCTGTTTCTGTAGACGTGTATCTAACCTTTGCTAGTAATTGGATTGGATTTCTTACTTGAAGTGGCCCAGAGAGTGGTTGTTTTAAACCACAGAGAAGCCTTTTGTCTACCCCAGTGACTCTAATTTCAGGGGAGAGGTGATCTGGGCTGCATTAACTCAACCCTGGAGGACCCCGATGTCCCAGACTGCTCCTTGACAGGCCGGCGTAGCCCTAAACATCTAGGGTGGCTTTGGTGCAGGGCCCCCACATTTAGCCTTTTTTCTCTCCAGGTGATAAAGATGTTGTGAGCTTGCACCTGGGACTCTTAATAAAGGACTTAACAGCCGTTTTGGGTCAACAGTAAAATCCGAGAGGGATGTGAGAGCTTGTTACAATGTGGTGTGAAAGAATGCTGCAGCACCAGTAACATACTCTGACACCTCATGTCCCTTTTGTTACGGGCGGACATGCACTTGAATAGGCTCGCATGCACACATTCTCACACCTGTTTCATGGCATACACCAATATGCCAGAACTGGGTTCATTAAGTTCACAGTTAGGCGTTGATATAAGAGCCGGCCTGTGGTTTTCAAAGACCTTTCAGATAGAAGTGTTTAAAATGTCCTTTTGTATACTGTTTATTCTGTATGCATATAAGTATTCTATGTGCATAAAATACCAACAAATCCAGTCGTATTATGAGGTGCTCGGTTTGCCAAAGATTTTGAAAAATACCAGAGACACTTTGAGATTTGGTGTTCATTCTTTAAAATAAAAGCAGCGTTATACTTGAAGGAACAATCTTTTTTCCAGCTTAAAACTAAAGGTAACCACACTAGGGCTGCACAATTAATCTACATTTCATCGAAATCGCAGTATGGCCTACTGCAATTTGAAAACCTCAGTATTTGTTAAAATCGCAATATTCGTTAAAGGTAAAATGTGTGTCAAAATACTATTTTAAATTAAATATTGTGGTGCTGCAGAGATGTCCTGGCCTACACATCATATTCTACAGGCTTAAGAAAACATCTTTGTTTGGTACAGATCCCCTAAAAAATCACACCATAATCATTTTAATATGTTTCTCAAAGAAAATGAGAATAATGATGTAAAAATATTCACAATTAGATATTTTTTCAAAATCGTGCAGCACTAAACCAGACCACCAAAATCAAAAACACTGGACTGCATATTCGCAGGTTGATTGACAAGCTGATATTTTTTAACAAAAAATTATTATTTTCAGCTTCAAATTAATTTAATATATGGATAATCATTTAATTTATATTGTTAAAATGACCTGTAAACGTTCTGAGTGCCTCAAATTCAGACTAATCTTTAACAGTCCTACAGAAAATGTTGGACTTTTGTTTTATTTATCATTTAGATTTTTTGAGAACCCTGACATAATTGTTTTGTGTGCAGCATTACAGGGCGGACTGTGAGACATTTCGCACCGTGGTGAAGATGTTGGTGGACAAGGAACCCAGTTTGGATAATCTGCTGCAGGCTCCGCTGGATGAGAACCTGTCTGAGATCAAAGAGCGCTGTCTAGAGTCTCTCAGGCACTTTGTGAAGGAGCTGGACGAGGTATTAAAGCAGCCAGACACCTCGGCGTAAGCCGAAATATGCTTTTTCACTCGTATTATTTTAATATTCATATGTATTATTAAGAAAAGACAGGATATCTGGCGGTGGCACTCTTCCACTTGCTGAAACATAAATAGGATTCAAGACTCAATGCTAAAAGTGTTTATGTGGATATGTGGTTACAATGAAATGCCTATAGTATTATGAGTAAAATCAAAAGAGCCTTGTGGAGTGAAATGCCCAAGATACAGTTTCTTCAAACTTTTATGATTCAGCTGCGATTTTAACCTTGAGTCAATTACAGATGACTTTTTATACAGACATATATATGAAATATTTGCTTGGTCTTATTGCTGATGATTCCTACTGATAAATGAAATAATTCAGCTTTCCTATCACAACCTTTTACTAAGTCTTAAGTGATATAAAGTGTATTGTGCTTCCATTATCTGTATTTGAGGCAGCGAGTGCATCTATCGCTAACTAACAAGTATTCTCAAACCATGAGGGTCCGACTCTATGAGGTGTTTTTCCAGTGCAGCGCTATTTTATAAAGAGAAGACTGGTTTTCTATATATAGATCATGCATTTTTTGTCTTTTGAGTTGTAATCAAACATCTTGTGAATATCATCTTTTAGAATTATACTCTTGTAAATAAAAGCTGAGTCCTTGAATGAAGTGACGCCTCCTCTTGATTCTTATATCCATTAAGTATTTTCTGTGCAGGACAAAAACAACACAAATCATGATATAGATATTTTTTATTACAATTATCATCTATCTTAGCCTTATATTCCAGTTTGTACATTTATACAGATTACAATGAATGGCTTACAATACAGTGACCCATAAATACACCACTCAACCAGGCCTTTTAATACACACAGTGTTTCTCTAATGTTAGCGCTGCTCAAGCCTGGAGGAAAACACATTTGAAGAGCTTGGGTCAACTTGTCAATTTCTGACACCCTCATGGAAAAAAGATGTCTCTGTACCAACACTGCCAATAGTTAAATGTTAATGCCGTTTTGGTACAAAGCATGTCATGAACTCAAGGGTATAAAAATAGCCATATTGTTTTTTTTAACTCTACAATATATACATTAATGTCTTCACTGTTAAATAAACACAGTTTAGATGGTGGTTTATAAATATGTATTACTCTAGAATACTTTGTTACTTTACTGGCAATGTTTGCAATGCTATGCGTACACTTATGAAGACTCTGAATATGGTCTTGTGTCTTACATGAACACCTTGGTAAATTGAATGCTGTGAAACATTTAAAAGCAAGCAGACTGCATTTCAAACAGTGGACATGAGAGGCAGAGGTGAGTGGCAAAGCATTACCCAAAGCTAAGGATCAGAGAGCAATTAAAGTCTATGAAATTATACAGTTTTTCCCCTTGTGCCCTTTCTTCTTTTTGGACTTAGTCCGTAGGCCATAAGGAGGCGAGGACATGCCTGCCACAGGAGTGGGCAAGTCCTCAGTGTAGTAGTGTCTGTGGGGCCTGGGCTGAGGGATGGGCTGACCCAGGAAAAAGCCTTCTTCCTCAGAATCAGAGGAGGAAGAAGAGCATGTGGAGCACCAGTCATCATCATCCCTGTACAGCTCCAAGAACCTCCCCATGGCTTGGCCCTGGAGCCCGTAGTCTGACACGGCAGCAGGGGCGGGGGGGCCGCGGAAGGCTTGGTGCCCCTTGGGGCCGAAGGCGTTCCCTCTATGGTCCACTTTGTAGCACATTTGGGCCCTCTCCTTGGGCAAAAGGTTAAGAGCATTGTCAGAGCGGGTCTTGCGACTGCGATGCCTCCTGTGGTGGCGATGTTGACGACCAGATTGAAGTTCCTGGCCCTGCTCCTCAAAGTGGTAGACTCTCCGGCGAGTCCGTTCACTCATGGGCGGTTGGCGCACCGGGAGATCGCAATAATGGCCATTGTCTACCACGTCATCAGAGAACTTGACTTGCTGTTGCCTAGATTGTGAACGTGTCCTCCTGAGGGCAGGGAGGTGAGGTTTGGGTCTGTCCTCCGGGAGAGGCACCTCCTCTTCTTCTTCTGGGACATTTTCCTCCACCTCCTCCTGCTCAGATATGAGGCTCTTCAGGGAATTTGCACTTCTGTGTAGCATAGAGGAGTTTAGGGTTCCCATATTGCTGCTTTTCTCACAGTCTTCTGTCTCCAGTTCATGGAAGCCTTGCAGGGAGTATACCAAAGATCTATCTTTACTATCACCATCTACTGAGGCCCCTGGAGAGGAGAGAGAATAATGATAAAATGTTTACACATGGACTCAAGACTATCATTGCAATCCCATAAAATATTACTTTTTTAAGATCTGATGCATTATGTCACGTTTACTCACCGGTAATATTGGAGAGTGCCAATGAGTCCATAGAGTCTCGGACACTCTGATCTGTCTTCTTGAACTCGTCTGTGATGCACTCCAAAGAGTCATTGTACCATTGTGGCTCCTCTCCCTGGAAGCCTCCTCCAGCCCCATGATCCAGCTCCAACTCCTGGATCTTTCTGCTGCTCGCCGGACCTGGGTGGCTACCATAGGCTGAGTCCCCTAGCCCATCCTGTGACTGGGTCCAGTACATGTCAGCCTGGTACTTCTTACTGGCCAGGCTCCCCATTCCTCCTCCACCACCACCACTG
Organism: Sebastes fasciatus; assembly: GCF_043250625.1. Taxonomy (NCBI): domain Eukaryota; kingdom Metazoa; phylum Chordata; class Actinopteri; order Perciformes; family Sebastidae; genus Sebastes; species Sebastes fasciatus. Next base: position 17,318,449 of record NC_133798.1, on the reverse strand, counting down.
CCAGCTTTTGATGACTCCTGCTTGGACTTGGCATCCTTTTCAGCGATCCAGAAATCTGTGGGTCTGGTGTCATTGGCTTGCTGAAAGACCCCATGTTCCCCAAACTTTAATAGCAGCTGAGTCATGTAGTCTTCATGCTCAGCCCACTCCTCCTCCTGGTCCTCAGGTGCCTCGGTCTCCTCATCACGTCCCCTCCAGAAATGCTCATCAGATAAGTTCATGTGGGCGAGCTTGTTGGTCAGGGTGTCCTCAGCGTTCCCACTGAAGCCAGGGAACTTGTAGTTGACGGAGGGTGAGAAGAGAAGCGACTGTCGGCATTGGTCGGCCGAGCGACTGCTCTTGCCCATGCGCACACTACGGCGGGATTCACGTGAGCGTGCTGACTGGAAGGCAGAGTCGGAGGAGTCAGAGGCGTGCACGTCTTCCCCGAGACTGCAGGCCTTGGAGCAGTAAATGCGGCCCTGGTGTGGCAGGAAGGGGCAGCCCAGAAGAGAGCTCTTACACTGGGCACAGCTAAAGCAGCTCTCGGTGGCATGCCAGTGGAGCCCATCATAGGTCATCTGAGCATGGTCAACACCTGGGAAATGGGAAATGTTGAAGTGGTTAGCTCTAAAGTCAACGACAGATGTTTTATTTTAACTGAAGAAAATCATCATCTTACCGATGTGTGCCCCACAGGCCTCACAGTACTCTGCATAGAGAGACTCAAAGCAGCCACAACAGTATGGTCTGCCGTCCTTCATGATGTAGCGCTGGCCTCCCAGGATTGTCTCGCATTCAAAGCAGGCGAAATGCTTCATGTGCCAATGGCGCCCCTCTGCCTCTGTGCACTCATCAGCAAAGATAATCTGTAGACATAAATGTACACTGGATGAGACAAAACTGCCAGCTTTTGCCTTACTGGCTGTCATCAGTCTATATATTTATGTTGGATTTATTCAAGACAACGGAGATGTCCATTAAATGTTATTGCTTTCCCAGAGTAATTCTGAAAGGCCATAAACTTAAAACTGGGAATGTTTTTCCTTCACTACATTATTTCATTCTGGTGGTTTTACCTCTTCGCAGGCCGAGCAGCGTGGTTTGAGTAGCTCGGCATGGTGCCTTCCACAGTGGATCTTTCCATCGTGGTAGAAGTAGATCAAATCCACCAGCAGTTCGCTGCATGTGGAGCAGGCAAAGCATGCGGGGTGCCAGCACAGCCCGGGGCCAGCCCTCGAGGAGAACACCGCCATTTCTCCACCATTGATGTTTTCACCACACTGCAATATGCAGACATGATCACATGGTTGGTTATAACATCCTGTAAAGACTGCAGTTCCAAAATATTCTGTGATAAAATAATCTGAATCCTTCAGAGGTGATTATATCCTATCACACAACTGCATGGACATAGCTTTGGCTTCGAGCCCAAAGTCCTGACCAGTGCATCATATGAGGTATATTCAAATCAACTACAGTGACTTTAAATAGGATGTTGACAGTTAAAAAGAAGCAAACCAGAGAAAGCAAGGGTTTCTAGTGGAGAGCTGCATCAATGGGACTATGTTTTGACAAGGTTTATGGGCACCCTCTGGCTGCTCAATGATCATTGTAAATACTACGTGAAACACTTTTCATGAGCCACTCCAAACAACTCAGCAGTGAGGCTTGCATGGCTGCAAATCCAGCTTGTGTTTAGGGATCTCTTAAATAGCATAGCTGAGATCTTTATTTCAGCTTTACTGCTACCAAATACCAAATACATGGAGGTGTACAGGTAGCAAATCTTTTTTTCTATTCTTGAAAAAGGGTTTTGGGTTTTGAAAGAATATGGGCTCTTGACTTCAAAACATCCTACCAGTCCTCTCCATATTTACAGTTGTAAATGATAACTGTAAGATGGGCAACTTACATGCTCACAGATGCTGTTCAGAAGATTGCGAGGCAGCAGTTTCAGTGTGCCCCTCCCCAGTGCTTCCTTCTTCCTCTGGACACTGAACATAAGTAGCTCCTTCTTCTCCTCCTCGCTGAGGGACTGGCAGTAACGCAGCTGGGACGGAAAGTGGTAAGTTATGGGTACGAAGGCCAATTTCACAATCACACACTTTTACATCAATGAGTGGGATTCCTTCTTTTAAAGGGGAACTATTATGCTTTTGTGCTTTTCCCCTTTCCTTTAGTGTGTTATATAGTGTTTTGTGCATGCAAAAGGTCTGCAAAGTTACAAAGTCCACACCAAAGGGAGTTACTCTCCCCCACAGAAACACTGCTCCTGAACTGCCTGAAACGCCTTGCTTGAAGTCCCGCCTTTTCTTCTATAACGTGGTGATGTCACCAATTAACACATTTGCATGATACCTGCCTAGCGGCTAGTTTGGCTCGCCCTCAAACAAAGCTAGTTAGAGCTGGTGCGGTGTCTGAAGAGTTTGGTTTGGTTGACCTATCATAACAGTGGGCAGGGCTAGGAGTTCAAACAGAGCGTTTCAGACAGAGGTTGAAAAGAGGTGCTGAAGCACAGCCGGTATGTGAACAGTAATGCGTTTTTGAACATTAAAGCATGTAAGTATGCACCTGAAAATAGGCATAATGGATCCTCTTTGAAAGGTCTAATACTAAAAAAAAAAAACCTGCTGTGGTTCAAGTGACCTTTTCATATTGCACCTCTCAAAGGACCCAATTGAAGACTGTCGGCCACTAATAAAGGTTATAAACTTAGGTAAGTATGAGAGAGGGCAGAGTGCATACCAGAGCATGCTGAACAAAGGCAACTCTTGACCCCAGCTTGCCCTTCCTACACCCCCTACATATCTCCACCCACAGCCCCTGATTGAGAACATCATTTTTACAACAGGCCTTTTTGATGTTCCCCAAAGCCTTAACAAGAGGGAAAGCAGACGTTTACACAAACACGGCCTGTGTTTAGAGTGAAATCAAGAGGACGGGCAACAAAGGAAGAGAGACAGCCAAGTCGGACTGTGGTGCCACTGCGGTGGTGGCATCACATAAAGCCTCTTTCAACCAGCATCCCTCTCTCCCGCTGAGCAGTCCTCGTAAAAACCACTGCTATGACAGGAATCCTGCTGGTGGGGGCTCCCGGCAAACATCATAAAATCATCAAGTCAAAAGTCACATTGTGCCCACACTACATGTCTACAAGATTGTGGAACAAAAAAATCCCCCAGTGTGATGTCAACGTGAATGCCAAGGGCTCACATTAGTGGGATGGCATGGAGATGGCGAGGCTGTTAACGCCGTGGGTTTAGTGGGCAGCAACAGATACGGCTGCTAAAACAAAATGAAGAGTAAATCTTTTCTGCAGCCGCGTGGCGTAAATGAGAGGACCCGCTGGGGTGAATTTTATGATACTTGCATTTACGCACATGCATACAAAATATTCTCACCTCATTATCGTGCGGTGGGAGTTGGTAGAGGAGCTGCTTGATCCTAAACTTCTCTCCCGGACTGTTCACATATGGGATCTTATCCTCAGGCAGACAGGAGAAATATAACTGGACCTGGAGGAATCATGGCATGGAGTAAGGAGATTAGTCATAGAATCATCAGCTGACACAAAGCCAATTCAGAGAGCCTGGGTTTCGGTGATGCTGCTGAAAAACATTTTTAAAAAATCAATCACTGATGATGAGACAAAAAACATTTTAAGGTTCAATAACTCCCCACAAAAGACAAATGAAACTCATTCCAAATGATGTATTTTTAAGAATGTGTGGCCATCAATCTGAACATATAGCTTCTTTTTTTTTTTAGCTTTTTTAAACCCAAATCTTCATCCATGGAATTGCAACAATATATTATCGTTATGATCTTGGACAGAACAGCCCATATTTATCAACACAAATTGGTTTCCTAGGAACCGGAGAAGAACCGACACATTAATTTGTGATGAGACACATTCTGGGACAGCTCTGTGTAAAGCCTATGGAAGACTGACTTTGTGGAATCAAAGTGTTCGCTTGAGTTTTTCCTCAACCCCCAAATCAGCTTTATTTCAAAATCACATTGCTTCTTTTTGATGATGGCCCTGGAGGAATCATTTCCTTCATAAATCTGTGCTTAACAAGTCAAAACAGGTCAACAGGTCAAATCAGTTTAGAGGTTGTATTTTCCCAGTCATATGCTGGTCTCTATAGGGACAGGACAAAGCAGCCTGTCACTGTGGCACTTTGACCCTTGGGGCTGACCACTGAAAACTAAACTTTATGAGGGAGGGGCTATTACAGGCGGCCAGATAAAGAGGTGGGATGTGCTGGTCTTGTGTGTTGGGGGGGGCTTCCTGCAGCTTTAGCCGTCTAGAGGGGGGGTAACAGCAATTTAGACTGACAATCAACCCAACGTTTGCCCCCCGCCATAAATTATGCACATTTTCATGCTGCTATTACCCCTCATCCAGCTCCCTATAGGGCCTGGGGAACAGTCAGCTATCACCCAGGCCCTATGTGTGTCTTCACTGTAATGATGACCCTTAATACATGGCCCATTCAAGGCAATGGCTGCAGTAAAGACATTACAGTTGACCCATGCATTTCTAAAACAAAAGACCCTGCATGTTTAGGATTTAAGGTTCTCTATCACTGCGAACCCATCTCTTCTCGCCCTCATTGCTTCCATGTGTTGTTTAACAAGCAGGATGGAGAGAAAAGAGAGAAATGAGAAGAGAAGAGGGGGAAAAATGCAGCCGATTTGGGAAAAGTGCCACATCACACTGGCTGCCCCGCGGACACAACTAACAGCCCTGGCTGTGTTTGTGGAGGAGACGGCTTGTTAAAAGACGGCCCCTCCATTCCTGATCCTGCCAGCAGCAGTCGGCTCGACCCACCGAGTCCTCCTCTTAACAGATCTCTGATAATCACAAGCAGACTTTGCCATGCCACAGTTTGTAAATAAAAGTGCACACATCCTGCCTGTAAGTGGCTGCCTGGTGGAGCCTGACAAGTCTGCCTCAAACAAAGAGACCAAGAAAAAGTTTTATGAAATGTGTCGGCTGTCCTATAAGTGCCAATGATCCAGACACTCTAGGTGGTACGTTACTCAGTAATGTGCTGAATAGCATTTATCTGGGCCAGGCATATGGGCTAGAAGGGAGATAAAATCAGGTCAGAGCTGTTTTTACTCTCTGTCAGGAGGATATTATTCACTGTGGTGAGGATGTGTGAACCAATGACACAGGTACCAGAATTAAAGAGAACAATTTAAGTTTTCTTTGTAGTACAAGAAGGCCAAATCCAAACTAGGGATGCACTGATACCGATACCAGATCGGATATTGGGCCAATACTGACTCAAATAGCTGGATCGGGTATCGGTGACAATGGGGCCGATCTATTTAGTTCAATTCTATGTTAATACACTACACATTATATACTGGAATTTTAATTCCTGTTGAAGTTTTGACCAACTTTTTGCTGCATTAAAAAGTTTACACTTGAATTGTAATTCCTGTTGATTTTTTACCAAGTTGCTGGTGCACGATTTATTCACTTTAATAGTAAATAACAATTCGGTAAATTCATATCTATGTATTTATTTGCTATATTTTGCTTAAGTTAGTGGTTTAATTAGTGTTAAGTGTGAAAAGCAATGTCTAAATCAAGCCTGATGTTGCCTTACACATAAAAGAATGAACCCAGTCACTTCCACACAGTGAGGCATACAGCTCATTAATTAAACACTGGTATCGGATCAGTACTCTGTATCGGCCGATACCCAAAGCCCATGTATCGGTATCGGTATGGGGACTAAAAAAGTCAGATCGGTCCATCCCTAATCCAAACTAAACAGGTTCAGAACGTCTTCATGAATTTCATGAGCAATGGCAGTAAGAATAGTCCATTGTAAGAAATACTTTGCTCACCTGTTCAGGCCTAAGGCCAGGTGGTACCCAGGCGTACTCCTCCAGCGCACAGCCTGAGTCATCGTCGGAGGTGGAGCTGCGTTGAAAGCCAGAGGTCAGCTTACTGACTTTGTGCTCCATCATCAAGTCTCGCTGGCGTGCCCCGCTCTGGAAGCCAGCCGCCGACACTGCCGCACTCGCCAGGCTCATCAGACTCTCTTTTTACTGGACGGACAAAGCAAAAAAATGGGAGGATGGGGTGGAGGAAAGAGAGAATTTGGGGTTGAGGATCGGAAGAGGGGGGAGGATTGAAGTAGACAGAGAAATGAAATGTTGGTTAACAAGCCATTACATCAACCAATCCCCACATAATGCTATCCTCACTCCATCTAATCCAGTTCTATAATGTCAGAGCCACTCCACTAAATGTTAACCACCCGCTGAATCACACCATCACTGTCTCTTTCATGAGGCCCACAGCCCCCCTCAAGAGCCCATTATGGTATCGGAGCAAGCTTTTCTTGGTTCACTTCTGGTGATGAGTCGACTTCATAAAGGCACTCATAAAGAGAACTATACCCTTTCACTGCTATTGTGGTGGCAGCTAAACATGTGCCCTCCTCATGTGGCTTTTGAGGATATGGAGACCATTAGGAAATTCCCAAAGCTTCATGAGGTGACGTCCGATCTCATTATAGTGACAATAACAAGCAGTTAGCTATTCATAAATACACGGTGAATTCGGAGTTGCTTATATGTACGCCCAGCTTTGGGCAATGTTGCACAGACCTCACATTCCTTTCCTATACTGTCATTCAGTTTGCCATCGACTCCAAAGCGAGAACAACACCAGACGCTGGCTGTTAAATCTTTAGGTTTCACCTTATCTGTGGAGCTCGGTTCTGAGTGAGTCATCATTCAGCCTGCTGAGGTGCTACGTCATGCGTTGTCCCAAGAGGGGCCACCACATGGGATCTGATGCCGGCTTGATCAGTTGAGCCTGAGGTCTGTATAAACACAGGCCTGGCCTTAAGACGGGGCCACCATATGGGGAATGTCCACAAGCCTGGTCTCTCCCTTCATCTCCCCTTTTTCTTTGGACTGTCTGTTTTCCAACCTGCTGCAGTGAGTGTCTGATCATCCTTTCATCTTTTAGATGGACAGAACAATGTCAGACAGGTGAGGTAGTAGAGGGAGATGGATAGAGGGGGATGTGGATGGATGGGGGTCGACTGATACTCGGTTGGACACTGACAATGCAACAGAGGTAGACAAATAGAGCCAGGAGATCAAAGACTGGCACAGTGTTGAGCTATGTGTGTGGTGGCCATAGTCACTAATGTTTTTGACTGTATGCTGTACTGCAGTAGTAACAAAGATAGAAAAAAAATAAGCTTTGCTCGGCGCAGCGAAAAGCCGTTGTTGCACCATGCAAGCCATTGGAAATAATGGGTTTCAGAGCGTAGCGGTGCCGTTGCCGCGTTCTGTGCAAAAGGCCTATCAGACTGCATTCACACCAAATCGGGCGCTGAAAATGTCAGTCCTCCCATTCATTTGACTGTGGGTAGTGTGTTTAACCTGCAGCGGTTGCCAGAAAAAAAAATGCTGAAACAATCAGCTTTTGAAGGAACGCAACCCAACGTCTGCGGTGGCCAATCACGTAGCTGGTGATCCAGAACTGTGGAACCCAGCCATGACGGAACGAAAGACGATAATCGTCATGCAGTCACTTGCTGTTAATGGACCATTAAATGACATTCCCACAACCCTGCGCTGCAACGCCTGATTTGGTGTGAATGCAACCTTAGTTTATTAAAATTGAGCAAAAATGCATGTTATGAAATAGACTTAGAGGTTTTTTTTTGCTCTTTATGACAAAAGGAATTTGCAAAAGTTCAAGCTTGGGAAGCAAATCAATTCAAAAAACATAATCTCTTTAATCTGTTTCGGCTAATTATGAACTCACTCCTATAGGCTTGTTTTATTTCCTGTGCTACCGTTAGCTTTGCAGGAACCAAGAAGACATGGCGATGATGAATGTGTGTCCAGTTGTGGTCATCTCTCACAGGCCAAGGGGCTCTGGCTGAGATCAAATGGGAGCCCGGCCAGCGTCCAGCAGCCTGGCCCTTACACCACCTCCCACCCAGGCCTCTACCCCCTATGGCCGGCAAGGGCACAGAGGGCCGCGGAGAGACAGCTGAGAAAACCAGACACACTCGAGTGCGGCCTTTGAACACCGGCGTGACAGTAAAGGGGCCTGAAAATCTGCGCTCTCCTGGAATGATATATATGCCTGGCTGCCCCTGGGAGTGTGCAGCTCCTATGCACACATGAAGAGGGAATGCATACATTTATGCTGGAGCCTACACTGCAGGCATTAAGACACAGACTGCTGTAGGCTAAAGCTGGTCCACACGCACACATACGGCGACATAAACACCCTGTCAGAGTCCGCTGTATGCTTCTCGTTTAGCGACAACTCTCTCTGAGATAGCGGCACACCAGACCCTCCTGGGGATGATTAACTGCCTCACACACGGCATGCCAGGCGAGGCGGCTTCTGGCTATTCATATCAACTCATCTTCCTCAAGGACAAGTCCGCCCTGTGGCCTCGCCACCAACGACTGGCGTGCCCTCCTGTAGCCTGCCCAAAGACGTGATGGATAGTGGTGGCAGTGGATTCATGTGCTTTTTTTTTTACTATTGTGCCACAAAGTGTCAAGTCAGGCAGATTGGCTTATGACACGTCCCATTAAAACGCCTCTTATGTCCTGAACAATGGCGTCTTTGTGAAGGAATCCACCGAAGGCTTGTTCCATCAAGAGCCTGTTTATCTCCCTTTTTCTCCTGAAGATGTGGTGTGTTATCTCCTTATGACAGTTAAAGCCCTCAAACCCAGATAACCTGTCTTCAGATGAGAGAAGGAGGGGTGGGGGGCGAGAAAGAAGACACTCTCTTGTTCTATTCGCATCTATTGACTTGCAAATGAGACCAAAATAACGTGCAAAAATGTGGCCTTGTTTGAGAGCAGCTTGGGTTTCACTAGGGAGATATAGCTAACTATAGGCAGGTTCAGTCAGGAGCCCAGAGACTTCACAGCCTCGCATTTTTATCAGGCACAGACTCACTCATGCGCTACATTTGTTAGAAACATGTTTGCTTTCACGTGTTGGCCAAGTCTCAGTGAGGATGTCTGTCTCACACACACAGCCAAACCTGACTCACAGGAATGTCAGGCTTGAATTTAAGCCAGGCCCGCAAAGAGGAATAAAGGATGTGCACACAGCTCGGTGTGAGGCAAAGTGCCTTTCTCAAACAACCACACATCTGCTTGCATGCTAATTTTTCCTTTAGATGTCACCCAGTTAATTTCCTCCCACTTCGCCCAAAGCGCTTCCTTAACTTTTTGAATGACAGAAGCAGTGAGCCAACTAAGTTAACCATGCTCACACTGACTTGCCAACTCACTGACTCATCACTTGTGCTGGCTTTTTATCCCAACAAGGGACCTATGGTTTGTGAGTTTCATCTCCCCCCTTCTCACTGCTCCACTCCCCCCTGGCCTGCCCTCCTCCCACACTAGCCAGACCCCTGCAGTCCTGAATGTTTAACAGCCCCTCGCTCTTTTGTAAAGGTGCTTGTTAACATGGCTTTGGGAGCTGCATATCTGACTGATCTGCCCACAGAGGGCCAGAGGGTGGCGGGGGTGCTACCAGACTGAGGCTAAAATGGGGTGACTGACATGTATGAAAATGTGTCCACAAAAGAGATGACATGTAAAGTCAAGGCAGGTGAAAGCTGGAACACATGAATGGTTTTCGGTGAATGGAGATTTTGGAAACATCCCACCAGATATTGAGAATGAATGAAGTTGCCTGTGTTCAGGAAAAAAGTGCACAATGACTCCGATAGTCTATTCCAACAAGCTCTATATAACAGGAGCTCAATGAACAAGCGGGTGCAAACTTGATTCATTAAAAACCACAGAACTGTATTGCAACCTTAAAAAAGCACTGCTAACTACAGTGTAATGTTATTTATCACTTTGTGGAATACAACCCTCTCACAGGACCTCATACTGTGACCAATAAATATAGCTGTCATTGACATTTTTAAAGAGTATTCAACAACACTTAAACCAGAGTCCCCCTGAAATCCAGACACTGGAGCATTGGATTAACAACCCTTGAGAGAGTGCACAGGGAAAATAAGCAGCTTCTGGTCTGAATTACTGTCTATATTCCTCTAGGAAGTGGATGATGGACATGCACACAACCCAACACAGTGCTCTCTGTCAGTTTGGACCGGCCCAACATGTTTAACTTGGCTCCTGTGAGCTCAGCAAATGCAGGATAGGCTCTACTTGAAGAGAAAAACAAGATTTTCTGTTCAAAGTCCCTGCTTACTTGGGCTCAGACAAATCTGTTTTTATGTCAAAAGAGATATGTCTTAACTTGTAGCGTATTTATTGCTCCCTGCTGTACCCGTATACAGAAATATCTTCAAATGACAGCCTGTCAACTGTTGGCACTTAATGTGTTGTATCCCTTCTGAAAGAAGTTGAGTGATCTAATAAACTAACACCGTCAAACTGTAGGCCAGATTAGATTGGTTATACAATTAGATCCTCACACGTACAGCTAAGTAAACCAGCATTCAAGGTTAAACTTGTAATTGAATGATCCAATAAACCAACTGGTCATCATTAGATCAAGGGCTGAAATACAACACTGGGCATGGTCATTCATGGCATTTCTGTCTACAGAGGTTTTGAATCCAATGAGCTGGAAAATGCAAAGGTGGAAGCTGCATCTGACAAAAGACCCAGAGAGGAGCTCAGGTTCCTGCAGTGTTGAGGCGCTACATGGATGGAGTTTGGTCAGTTTATTGAGGCCTCCTTTCACGGCCGGGGGAGTGTTTTCCCAAGACCAAATGGATGGGGATGGGAGTGACATCCCCACGGAGATCTACACTACGGAGACCACCTGCATGCGCTGGCCAGACTGAACTAAGACGCAACAACACACACGTGCTGCTGTCACATCGCATACATCAAACACATCCCAGTAAATTCAGTTTGCAGTATAGGGGGTCTAAAATCAACTTTTTGAACACCACCTCAATGGAAAATAGTCCCTCTGGAAGCAGATTTTGACTTAAGCAAAGATCAGAAGTTGCACAAAGCTCTTATCTATATACATGTGATGTGCTGTATTTCTTGTGAATCATGCAAAATGCAGATTAATAATTAAACCACCCTCCCATTAAACTAAATAATCCAAGAAGCGTGCTTCTAGTACCTAAAGACACTATGGAAACCACCTGCATGCACTGGCCAGGCTGAAGTAAGACGCAACAACACAGATGTGCTGCCGTCACATAGCATAGGGTATAGGGGAACTAAAATCAACTCTTTGAACACCACCTCAATGAGGAAAAGTCCCTCTGAAGGCAGATTTTGACTTTAGCAAAAGGTCAGAAGTTGCACAAAGCTCCATCTATACATGTGATGTGCTGCATGTCTTGTGAACCATGCAAAACACCGATAAATAATTGACCCACCCTCCCATTAAACTAAATAATCCAAGAAATTTCATGCACATCAGAGTCAAAGAAGCTTGCTTCTATACCTAAAGACAGTTCAGGATGAGGTACAATACTTAAACATCTTCACAAGTATTTTTTCTTTCAGTCTCACAATAAACAAAAGCACATTCCTCTAAAAAAACACATCATCTTCAGTCATTTCTCTGTCGTTCTTACCTCAGCGTATAGGCCAACTCTCCTGAGGCGAACAGGAAAAAAAAAGATCTTATCACCACTATATCCAGTCCTAGATTCTCCTTCAGCCTCTGGGCTCCATATCTACTGTATATGCAAGATCCTCAGAGCTCTAGTTCCAGGACAGAAGCAGTCTCTACTAGAGCTGTCAGCCCATATCAAAGCTCAGACTGTAAAAAGCCAGTGAGATGTCTGTCTGTCTGAGTGCGTGGGAGAGAGTGTGTGAGAGGGGTGTGTGCGTGTGCGTGTACATGGAGGAGCTCAACCAGATGGTCAACCCACCCTTGCCTCTCTCACCCACCACTCCTCCTCCTCCCTCCCTCCCTCCCCCAGCCCAGCCCTCCTAAAGTCAGGCCGGCCCCTTAACCTCAGAGCAGCCAGTCACGGCGGGGTATACGGCAGAGCGAGGCGGCTCTCCTCCGCTGACCCTGCCCTCCGGCTTCAAACATATGCTTCCAAATGAGAACCACCGCTCGCTCACAGGAACTGCGCTTTTAAGTAGCACATCAGTGATGGCAGAGCTCGTTTCACCACACCGACCGCCCCGTCTCCACACCATGACATTCTTCGTTCTCCTTCCCTATCAACGGCTCCAAGATGTGGGGAAGGTGGTGAACATTAAGAGCCAGGCTTTGGTTTATCTGGCGGTTTGTCTCTCTTCTCTTCTTGCGCGTTAAAATGTAAAGTTACAGAGAGCTGTTTGCTAACTACAGCTTTATGATTACAGAGTGATTGTTGGATTCAAGTGAACAAAAGATGCTTTATTCATCCCGCTATGAAATATTGCTTCCTACCATCTACAACACCCTCCGGGCTCAGCACCACATAAGCCTCTTCCCGCTAACTGAACATGATGTCAGCAAATCTAAATGAATCCAGCTATCAGGCCTTTAATATATGATTCACAGAAGGCCCATACAAAAACATGACTGTAACCACAAAGCTGTTATTATCTGGTTAACATGGTCTGAGTGAGGGTTAACATGTCCAACTTTGTTAAGTCATGCAAAATGGAACTGTATTATGGGAATCTGTGGCGTCATACCGTAACGTAAGGTTGAACAAATTAGTTATAAGAATATAAAATAGATATTGTACTTGAATAGATATATTGTCATATAGTCACTGAGTTGACCATCGTGCTATAGAAACATCATGACATTCAGTTCATAGCTTAAACTATTAATCCATTAATTGATTTTGATGATAGGTTAATCATTTTAGTCATTTTTAAGGGAAAAAATAATTGGTTAAATTCTCTTAAATGTGATGATCTGCTGCTTTTCTTTGTTTTCTATGATAGTTAACTGAATATCTGTGTGTTTTTGATTGTGGTTCAGACACAACAAGCTATTTGAATGTGCCAACTTGGGCTCTGGAAACTTGTATCGGGCATGTTTAGTTGCAGCTCCAATTCAGTTTTCACATCCCAAACATGAAAAACCAGAATATTCAACGTCTATTGAAACAAACCTAAAAAAAAAAACATCAAAAGAGATCAACACTTCATGTTGTGTATTGGCTTATATCCAAGCTTTCTGTTTGCCTTCATCATGTCCAGGCAGGACAGAAACTAAAGTTATAAACGTGTTCTATAAAACCCAAAATGTACATATCCGCCTGTCCAGTGAAACTCCCTGGGACGCCGTTGACCTCTGCCTCTCCTTCACCTCTGCAGGAATGTCAGAGCGTGATTCTTTTCCTGTTGCCTCAGAAAACAAAAGTGACCGGATCAGTTTAAACTCTGGGCAGCTGCACCTTTTGCATGTTTTTGTGGCTGTTTGGCTGCAATGTCAAAGTGTTACTCTCAAAAAGGACAAGTTTTGTATTGTTCAGAAGTGAACTAAAAAGTTCTTCTATGCGTTCCAACACAAGGGTTAACGTACTTTAAGACTGTAAAACAAAGCAACAGAGCATTTTTACTAGGCAGCAAGGAATCTATTAAACAGCTAGAATTGCTTTCTTTATTAACAATTTAGAAGCTGTTTAATTTTGTGGAGATGACGTCAGGATGTAATGCGGTGAACTCAAACACATGCGCGAAGCATTTACTGTGGGGTGTATAACTGGGGCTGATATAACAGGGTTCACAGGGGTCACTACTGTTATGCAGCAGAAGCAGTGACACACTTTGAAACATGTATCTTCACATGGCACTTAAATGGAACAAGGACTACAGGATATTTAATTTACATGAACAATTCTGCCAATGATTGGCTCATTTAAGACTAATCCACAGTATATTTGAAAGTAGTTTGATGCAAAGTGGCACACCTTTGCATGACTGACAGCATGCGACTCTGCTCACCCACACACCTCACACCATTATGTGTTAAAATATCACAGCGTGGGTGGTGAATGGTGGCTGTCATTTCAATGTAATTTAAATTAAAAAAATAGCAGCTTGATGAAAGTGAGATAAGTTTTATCCAAACCAGGAAAAGATGATTGAATAGATTGATATTAGGGGCTTACACACAAATATTATTGTGTGCCTGCATGGTGCATGTACCGTAGGTGTTAATGTGTGTGTGGACAAAGCCATTGTAGCAGCCAAGGCCAGGGAGGAGAGCCACCTTTTCACAGCAGACCTCAGGCCTTTGTGCCGGTCCAAATGACTCTGCACCCTGCTCCATTAGCAAGTCTTAGAGGGGAGGGACAACACAGCATCCTGCCTTTGGGGGGGCATTCATGAAATGCAAAGCTGAGATGGTAAAGTCATCTGGACAAAAGTTGTAGAGCCTATTCAGCAAAGCCAGTATGAGCAAACAGATTTTGTCTAATTCCCTTACAATGTAGAAATGAATCAACTTTTTATTCAATGCAAGATTTTTTTGCCACATTTGAACCTAAAGGAAACAATCCCCCTCAGTTTCTTCTCATTTCAAAGTTGCAAGTTTTGAAGTAAGTTCAGTTTAAAAGTTTAAATGAGGGGACATCTTACAGTGAAATTGCAAAAGAGAATCAGTGGCCTTTGACAATGAACTTATAGGTGTGGGCGACTATTTAAATGCATCCTGCGTCAGAATAGCAAGATCCCGAGTCTCATTCTGACATCGCACAAGTCTATAGTTAGAGGTAGCTGGCCACACAGTTCAAGGTTCGCCTCAGATGGTTGAATAATATAAAGTTGGACAAGTCATGCATCCCTGACCTTTGACCTAAGGGAGCACCAGATGACCCATAAATCTATGGCCTCAGGGCTTTACAGCCCATTCCCCTGTCATAGCCACAACGACCTGAACAGCACCTCACACCTGGTCTGCACCTTCTCACCGCTGTAAAAAGAAGTAAAAACGAAACGCCCCGTGCTAGCGGCAAGGTAGTCCATGACCAGCATGCCCTGACAATGACAGGACAGAGATGATCGTCATCAGAACCAACGCCCAACGATAAAGCCACATTCTTCTCCGGTCCAAACACGTCCTTGAAAAAGGGGACCCGTAAAACAAAGACGCTGTATCTCACAGTAAGCATGAGATCCCTGTCTGAAACAAAGATGGACAACAGCATGAATTAAAGTCTTAAGTAACCTGTTTAAACAAAACTAATTTGAGTCCCAAGCAATGCCATAAATTGGGGTGCCAAAGAGGGCAAAGGGAAGGTCAGTCTCTAACTCACCGTCATTGATGACCATTGTTGAGAGCAGCTCTCACTGGTGTGTGAGCTACCTTATAAAAAGTAGGCATTCTCAAGGTTTAAATGACTTGCCAACGGGTATTAGCAGGACACAGGCCCAACAAAAGCCCCAGTTATAAAGGCCAATAAAACCCTATCACTCTACTGTAACAACAATCCCTTTTACGCCTTGAAAGAGGGAGGAAAAGGTCAACTGGTGGAGCAGTCAGCGCATTGATATTGACTTAGCTAGATTGGCGCTGACAAACTCAGGTCAGACTGTGGGCTTGTTAGCCCTATAACCCTCACATAACCCCTTTTACTGTTTCACTCTGACACGTTGGAGGCAGCTGAGGGCAAAGCTTAGATCTGAGCTTTGTAAAAAAAAAAATTAAAGAGAAATATCTTCTCACTTGACACTTGACCTCGCTAAAGATCATGTGGTTGAGCGCTGACTAGGAAGAATCAAAATGGAAAAAAGGACAGGATTCAAGATTTATTGGACTAAATTACTTCTGAACTTTTCAACTCTATAAAAAAATATGATTTCCTGACTTGCCAAACGGCAACAAAAAAGGTCACAATACTTAAATCCTGAGTTTATAACCAAGCTGTCTGTGTTCGATTATTAGATTACAGCATGTAATGCTATTGTATAAAACCAACAACGTAATACTTGTTAAGTCGATGATGTCAGTTCGGCCCTGACTTCATGGAAGCAATCTATGAACATATTACCCATTGATTTCTGCTTTATTTAATTTGCTGTAACCTTGTTGTGTCATGCATGATGTAATGCAATTTGGATGTCCAGTTTCCACTTGTTAATACATGACATAACACATCTCTGCTGAACAAAGCCCGGTGTCAGCACGCACTGGTTGTGTCTTCACTTTATCAAAAGTACACCGCTTCGCCAAACATCGCAGAGATGTACGATTGGGACGGCTCATATTTCACCCTCAATTTGACACCCTCTCACCTAGTTGTAAAAGCCGGACCTCATTGGGAACAATGGGAAGTGGAGCGACAGAGCTCCTGGGGCTGTTAAAGGGAGGAAGCCCCTTTATTTGAGGACACTATAACTCAACAAAAGCCTGTGGCTGTCTGCACACAGAGTGGGCCGAGGATGAATGGGCTGCTCTTACACTGCTCACTCGCACCGACAAAAGCACTGGATCAGCAAAAGGGGCGAAAGATGTCATGTGTGGTCTCCGTGGACAAACTGAGAATATATCTCCAAGAAGAGGCGATTTGAATACCCTCTGACTCCAAAGAGAAGGCTACTATATTTTCACTCTCCAGACTCACTTAGAGGTCTGAATCAAGAGTATGAAATCAAACATTTCCTCTAAAACAAATAATGATGGTTGTAATATGATGGCTCTTCCTATATATACAGTTACATTTATATATTCTGACACACATATTTGTAAAAATTAAAAAATGTTTTGGTCAGGTGTGTCTTTTTTCCAGGAGAAGGGTGTTTTAAACCCAATTATTGTACATGTATTCAATATTTCTTCTTTCCTTTTTCCTCTACCTTAATGTAATGTAATATGTTTGAACACAGGTGATGGATTTTCTGATATATGTGAGGATAAATATGACATAATGTTTATAAATAACATTGATATGTAGAATTGCATGTAGCTTTTGTACTGTTTTTATGTACTTTATCAAAATGTGTTTATCACGCTGGTGTGTTGGGTGAACTACACCTGCCATCATTGAGCTTGTTTGCCTATTGGTGTGCTTTACGTATAAATATGGGTGTGGTTTCCACTTTTTCAAACACTGACCTACGATATAGGCAGGATCGAAACGTAGTCAATTAAAATATTGTGGCATGGAGTAGTTTGCAGGCGTTACCTTTTTCCAAACTGAGAATCTGTTTCAATCCAATCTGTTTTCACCATCATTTTTTTTATTTCTTCAATGAAACTTTAAAATTTCCCACATGACCAGGGAGACCGTCAGGTTTTCCATGCCTCCACATGTGAAACGGTTTGATCACTCCTGTTGAAACAGCATCCTGTCAATAACTGGGTTCAACACTTGCGACCTTCAAGACTTCACAACATTTTTAGCTTATGACCTCACACTTCCAGAAAGACTAACTCACACATCACACATCTGGGCTTTTTTCTCCTCACCTTTCCCTCGAAGTTCAACAGTATATCCTTCACATGGCAAGAAAACTATTTCCTGTGTGTTTCCAGCCCCGGGCTCAAACGGACACATGAATGAGGCCGCCGTAACAAAACAGGCAATACTCGGGGTACTGAGTGCTATGAGCAAGTCGTCGTAGAAGGAGAGGATGCAGGGTTTTTTTAAAGGAAGAGAAAGTTGGCAATTCCCACACGTGGAAGCATTTTCCTGAGCCGCACGGCTTCAAAAGGCAAACCATGGAATCCAACAATACTCTGAAACGGTTAAGAGCTGCTCAGTCAGGATCCCACTAATGATTAACATTCCTGGAGAAACACTCCGGTACAGTCTTTTTAGAGCGTTCTAATTAAACACATGCTCCAGTGCCACAGCACAGAGGGAACTCTGACGGCCCAGAGCGGGGATGCTTCTTTCCAGCTCTGCTTAATTGGACACAATTTAAGTCATTAAGGTGGTAGTAAAAACAGCAGAAAGAGCCGAGGAGAAGCCCAATGATCTCCCCTGTAAGGCTCCCTGTAGCTCTGATGTTGTTGACCCTTTCACCTTCTCCTGTGACTCACATTCAAAAGAGAAAAAAATTCTAGACCTACGGTCACATTATGAGATGTCCGACTGGAGATTTAGTCTTGTTGGACTTTGAGAATTTATCGATGCTGGTTTTATACGTGTGTCTAATGTATTCACATTTCTAAAGAGGGCAAAGAGGTTACGTGGTTGGAGGTCTTGCATCTTGGGAGGTAAACGTATATCTGATTATCTGTGCATCTGTTTGCCACATTGAGTCTCTGCGTTCTTCGTGGCTTCGACGTATATTTTTTTGACACTTTTGATATATTGTCTATAGATGAATTGGTGAGACAATCGTTTTGCAGTCGTAAATAAGTGATTGGGTGGGTATCGCGTTCAGATTTGGCTCCCCTTCCTAAGTCACATGCAGGCTCATTATAATATATCACCCACAGCTTGAGAACTATCTTTGCAAAGATGCACCATATTTTTCTCACAAGCCAATCAGAGCAGCCTGGCCTTTTTCAGGAGGGGGGCTTAAAGAGACAGGCGCCAAAACGAGCATTTCAGACGGCGGGTGAATACAGGTATATTCGGACAGACAGTATGAGAAAAATCATGTGTTTTTTTAACATTAAAGCATGTAAACATGTTCTGGTAGAAACTCAAAATACAAGTGTGAAGCTGAAAATGAGCATGACATGTCCCCTATAAGTGTTTAAGGCGCTGACCAATCGCAACCGCTCCAATTTGACTCTCATTGCACATTGTTGCATGTCATTTCTCACATTTCTCACCCCGCATTTCCTTTCTGCTCTCTACAAGTATCTACTGTCTAATAATAGCATTAAAAATGCTCAAAAAATGAAATAAAGAAGAAGAACGTGTGCAGTATATGCATGGTCATAAGTGTCCATATAAAAAAATAAAAAAATAAATAAAAAAAACTAACCTAGGGATGCATTTATCCAACTTTTCAACAGCAATGCTGATACCAATTCAAATACCTCAACTCAGTGTATCTGCTGAATACAAAGTATCCAATATCCAATACCAGTGCTTTAAATTCTGCATACCTTACTGCATGGGATTATTTTATTTAACTCTTTTATTTGTATGTAAAATAACAGGAGGCCAGGGATAGCTGTGACACTATAAGCTATATAATAATAATATTACAAAGAAACTGCATTTAATGTGAATAGTTCACATCATACCAGATCAGTACCAGAGTACAGAAGCTTGTCTGTGGAAGATAAACTGAGTGTGCATGTTATGCACTGTATGTGTGTGTATTCAGGTCTAGTGAGATCCAATCTGAAGCCCTCGGGAGGCCTCACTCAGTTTAGCAGATATACAGGGCAGGCCAGACATGGGGTCATTAGTGCCTGGGATCTATGTGTGTGTGTGTGTGTGTGTTGGCACAATGTATGTGTGCCATGGAAAATGGGACCCAACTGGCTGCCTTATCACCCCCCAATTAAGGATAGCAGTCCTCCAGGGCATAGCTTATTCTTAGAAACCTCACATGTAATGCGCCTGTTTCTGTCAGCATCAGTGTGTTATTTTTGGAGCAGCTAATACTGAGGTCACTAATGGCACCAAACCATTTTCAGCATCCTGGGCCAGCATAAAGGAACATGTGACAGAGTGGGCACACACGCTGTGAGCGTAATAGCCCTTTCCATAAAATCTGAGATGCCTTTTCTTCAAGTTTTTATTCCTTCACAACATCATAAAACCAAAAATGGTCAAGTGTGTGTGACGCACAGATGTACACATCTGGTGGAGCCACTGCTCGTTTTCTTTGGGAGCCCAGCCCCTAACAGGAAGACAGTGCGAGCATAGCAAACAAAAGCCCGGCTCTTTGAACCGGCCTCTCACTAGGAGCCGCCGTCAGGTTGTTGTGGCCAAACGAACTATTTCTGTGTCAGCTCAGTGGGCCCATTGTGGGCCTCAGGCTGCTGCTCTGCAAGACATGTCCTCAGTTGGCCTCTGTCAATATTGACCCATCTGCATGTCATCCCACAACATCGACCTTTACTGTGATGTATTTCCAACTGATAATAATACATTCCCTCCCTCTGTGTGAAGACATGACTTAGATCATAAAGTAGCAAATGCTAATCATAAAACTTAATAATAGCAGTCAAAACTCGCAGAAAGTTTGAGAGAGTGGAGGTGGAAGAAATCATTTCACGGTCCCTCTGACTTTCAACGTTGCAAACAAATTGACAAATGCAATCAAATATAGCATTTGAATACAATGTTATATTGTTATAAGTCAGTGTTGTAGTCTTTGAGATCGTTTTTGGTCTCTAGACCACTTTCTGAAGGTCTCGGTCTCGGAATTGATCGTATTTTCACTCAATCTTGTCTCCGTCTCAGACAAAGAGGACTCTGGATTTTATTTCAAGACCAGTCAAGACCATAACTGCAGGGATATCACTAAATTGTTATATATAGCCTATATGTGGCAATAGAAGAGGTGAATGAAGAGGAATTTTCATTTGTTTTCTGTGGGTGTTTTTATGGGAATGTGGATCTTTCAGATCAATTTGAGGAACGTGCGGCTGCCTATGGTTTGCATGTTCCACATTTTATTGTGTGTGTCATCCAGTGTGGGACTCACACTGGTCTGGTCTTGACTTGGTCTCGGTTTAAGTGGTCTTGACTACAACACTGCTTCAAGTACCGAAGTGGGTACATCTTGGTCAGGGGTGGATATTGCTTCAATTTTATTGATCCCAGATTATCAAATCTAGTTTTCTAGCTCTATGCCCTATGGTACATACTAGTTCTCCTCAGATACCAAAATATGATAGAATATGTTGAAAGCAAAAATGCTTTATCTTGAGCTGATTTAGCTGACCTTGCACTATTTGAATGTTTGCTGTTTTTCACTTTTTATCTTTACTTGAGTTATAAATACTAACATTAGTTGATTTCGGGGCGATAAGACTACAACTGGAGACATCAAAAACACGGCATTCTTATATCTTGCATTCGTAACTGCATACTCATGTTAGACGGCCTCCCTTCTTTGTAGGTCTACCCCCTCTTAGTCGAGTAGTCATTTTTTTTATGCTTTTTTCATGCTGAATTATTTCCAACAAACTTATGAGCACATCTCTGTGAAACACAGGCTAAAAAGTGGTGCTTCTGTGTGATTCTTGTGAGTGTGTAATGTGAGGAAACTCTGTTTTACAGATCTATTGATTAAATCAACTAATCGATTAGTCAACAAAATCGGGTGTTAGTCGACTAAGAACTTCTTTTGTCTTTAAGACGGTTGTGATACATGCAAAGAAGTAGTGCTGACCTTGACCAGAGCATTAAAGTATGCATAATGTAGATTGACTCACAGTAGGTCCAAACTTCATTTTGAGCAATTGATCAGCCGAATCACAACACGTGTTATAAATCTCCAGGCAGCTTCACTTCCGAACCTGTTCTTGATATCCAACCCTGTCAATGTGCAACACTGGAGCAAAACTAATTCAATGCTTGAGATGAAATAGGAAGGGGTCTAGTGTTTCATTATGAATGTAAAGCCTGTTCTGTACATATCTGGTGGTATACAGAGTACTCGCTATTCTTGGATGTAAGATCCCGTTCAGGAATTATCTTTGAATTAGCTCACATGAAAAACTCCCCCATTGAAAACAAAGAAAAGGAAGAAGCGGCAGTTTAAATCTTTTCCCGAGAGAGCCGTTAGGGGGATAAGGTATTGATTTATTGCTTTGTGTTCCTTTTAATCTTCTTATGATGTATTTTAGGAGACAATTTAAAAGACTTTTTATGAATTATAAACCCAGCACTGTGTGATTTGGGAATACGGCCAAACTCTTGTATGCATACATTTGTTTCCAAACCTAATTAATGGCGTAGTAAAATATGACAGGATGAAAGTTTTAACGAGGAATATTCTGGCAGACATCCAGCGACTGTCCCCACTGTCTGTAACTGTAACCTTTCTGAAGAAATCTCAGGAAATAGCTTTGTTGTCAGTCCAAAATCCCCTGCCCTGCAGAGTCCATTTTTAAACCCTGCTGACCTTTTCCATATCATCCACGCTCACTGACTCCGCCCCTGTGACAATGCCAACAGGGAAGGAGGAACGAGAGCCACAGGAAGGGCAGGGGGTGTGTGTTTTGCATATTTCCAGCCGTGGGCCCGGAAAGCTTTGACTGAATCCCCTGTTGTGTGCCGGGGGAAATGAGCTGGGCTTTTTAATGACTATCTCAGGGTAATATGTTTTCTTTTGCTTCTAGCCCTTGATGCTGTGATTGCTTGGATGGATCCCTATAGATGTGGAGGACAAACATGCCGTCCTGCAGGCGGCCACGTCAGGTTGGGTCAGATGAATTTTCCAAAAACTACATCTCTACATCTGTTATCCCCTTTATCAAAGACAGACATGCTGATAATAACCAGTTTTGTATCGCTGGCTGCACCGTTGGTTATTATTATGCAGTGGTTATTATTATGCAGTGTTCATCCAGAGAGCTGAGCATCATGCCTATACATGGTGGTGATAACGAAACATGTGTGTAACGCATGACTTTCATCATCGTGGTGGTCTGATGGTTAGTCCCGCAATTATGCCGTGTGGTTACCAGAGATCTGCCGGGGCATTAAACTCCAGTGTGAGAGCCAAACCCGTTTCCATCTAACATCATCCTGCAGCGCCTAATAAACACAGTTGTGCCTGGAGGCGCTACATCACGAGCTACCTTTAATCACTAAGCATGTGGATCCAATGTGTGCCACTGCTGCAGGCGCTCATATATGATGCTGTTTGAAAGTTACAGGAGGAGTAACTTTACGGCACAGACAGCCGCATCCACATCCCAAACTCTACAACCACAAGCAGCGTAACAGTGCCCCTAAATCTGACCATCCGGGCCACCGTCCGTTCAGCCGGGGCCCCAGTGATCACAGATTCAGGGACCACCGGCGTTTAAACAAGCCATATTTCATCCAGCCTCCTGCCAACCTACCACAAACAGTTTACAGTCAATGCGCTCTGCTCCTTGGAGTTTGTCTATGGCAACCCAACTCCGTGCCACATCTCCCCGTCCAGAGCCATGAAGGACTGGCCTCCTCTGACAGCTCCTCACAACACACGGCCCTGTCCCCGCTCTGCTTTTAGCCCACGCTGCGGTGAGCTGGACCACGTCTGGGGATAAAAGGCTGCCAGAATGTTTGGCTTGCAGGCGATTTACACGGACGCGAGGGTGATTCATTCTAGCTTTGCACAAACAGGCCTCTGTGTACATTTCACTGGTACCGGGCTTTTAAATCAACAGTGGGAGACGTATACACACGGGCACTGGGACGTCCATTCTGCTCATTTACACTCAGCTGGGTGTCTGTCTGTAGGTGTCGGAGAGTGTACGCGTGTGTGGCAGCCATACACACATATAGGTGACCACTTTGTCTCTGTCCATCTGCTTCTCTCAGACAAACACACACACCACGACATGCCCCACTGTTTATGTCTGAGACAGGCTTCATGTCTGCGATTTGTCTCCCGATTTGTCTCCACCTCCACCACTCTCGCTGTACACTCATTCAATGGCACACAAGTGTGCTAATGTTATAGCTTCTCTAGTTGAATGGTGCATTATGAGGTGCTCATACAAAAAAGCAGGCCTTTCTGCTGCTGAGTCTTAAATCCTCCAGTCTATATTACGCACTTTGGTGCTCAAATAAACCATCAACATATTGCACATTTATTAAGCGAGCACTCGTAAAACATCAAGTTGGCAGAGGAGGATCAGAAATGTTTCTTTCTGCCCTGTCCAAGAAAGTATGATTTTTTTATTTCCCTCTTGCGTTCACACACAAATCGAGAACAAAAATGCTTTTAAAGTCTTTTGATTCTATTAGTGGTGCCTTTGATTCACTTCGAGGCTTTTGGAAATGAGACGTGAACGAGCGCCATGTTTCATGTGGAGCTGCCCCAAAAACTTGTAAATCATTTAGTCTATAAATAACTTGATATTCACAGAGAATTTCTCACCTGCAGCAGAAACACTGAAAGTAAAAGCTCAGCTAACGTCTCCCATAACACAAGCCTCGCCTGCTAGATCATCGAAACATTTAACAACTGCAGCTGTGAAGCACGAGGCCCAGATCTCAGCACATAAACAGTGGGTTGTTTCATCCAATAACATTTACAGTAGATTTCTGCTTTAGATGCTGGGTCTCAGTAGGCCATCATTTTGTATTTGTCAGTACTTACTATGATAAGAGTTTAAATAAAAGAAAAAGGTGTTAAACAGCTGTCCTCATCTCACACAAAACCTCACAGTTTTTTTTTTGGAAAGACAAAGCTACTGATGAGTTTGTGTGTCTCCAAGGCAGCGAAGGCGTCAGCCTCTATTCTAGCCACTAGGTGACACCACCACCTTGGTTCTGTGCTCCCTGTATCTCTGTCCACAACACTCACTCTGAGTATTTCTTTCTTTACCCTCTTAGTTTACTGGCTGCTCTTCAAAGGAAAAATGAATATATCAGTGATAGGGTGGCTAAAAGTGCTGTAATCATGGATGGAAGTGACCACGTTTCAAAACACCTTTTGGTGCAATTACAGCAAGATTTTGACCCGGTGCGTTACACTTTGAAGTGCTGACATTGTGCAGAACCTGCAGTTGCTCCTTTGTACTGTCAAAGAGCTCCAAGGTATAATTCAATTCATTTAAATCCATTTTGTGTTGTCCTGCAATACCTCAAATCACTTCCGCAATCTAACCAACGTGTCCAAATAAAGACCATGGCATCTCCTCTCACCTATAGCTGTCAACTGTGAACTGTGCTGGGATCAGCAGCAGCGCTCTGTTTTTGTCAGCTGTGGCCATAGTGACAGATTTCAGGCCAGTCTGACTCTCGGTCTGAGCCAAGTGGGTCCGTCATTCTGTCAGCCCCCCAAGAGGGCATGCACGGGACTTAATGGCTTATGGTGATGTTTACTGTGCTCCAACGAGAGCTAAACATTATCTTAGACAGCCTTGGTTAAATATAACGGCGACTGCTCTCCTGCGTCTTGTAGGTTTAACACTTTTTTTTGTATCGCAGCTGAGAATGGAAATGTTTGAAACTTGAGTGTGTGTCATTGTCCTCCAAAGGAAACCCTTTATGGCATGTTTAGCTCTGTGAGAGGTCCGCAAGGAGGGATGAATTCACTCAAGCAGCGTGCAGGGTTATTTTTATTTAAAGAGCTGACTGCACTGCAAAAATCTCCACCCTAATAAGTCTTTTATGGGCTCATGCTCAGTCTTAAAACCAGTTTCAGCTTTTTAAATCTAGAAACAAAAGCAGAATAGTGAGGATCACACTATCAGGGGGGGATGAAACCTGACTAAAGAAGTTGATTTCTAGTATATACAAGTTTGCCAGATGTATTCTCTTATTTTAATAAACAGTTCAGGGCTGAATCTTCGATTGCATTTTTTTGTGCAGATGTTTTTTGGGCCGTTCCCACCTTCTTCATCATGGTTGGAAGAGAAGAAGAAAGAGAGAGAGTGACTTCTCGTACTGTATTGTGTGTGACCACATTCTTCCTCACTCAACAGCACTCTTGACAGCTATGGAGCCCTGTAGTGGCGGACAAGCAGCGGTCACCAAGTGGCGACCAGTTGTCACCCAAAGTGACAGGCGACAGCTGAGTCCATACATCTGGAGGCCCTTGGGACTCCACACTTCCACACTTCCACACTTCTCTCTGACCCAAAGTTTTGAGAGAAAATGAGGTTACAACACAGGGAAAGTAAAGTGTGGTTGTGTAAAAGCGCAAAGCAACTATTGGAGTTATTGGGAAATTAAAAAGGCAGTTTGACAAAAATATACAAATATAATTACTGCAGCCAACAAAAGATTATATAACATTCTTACATTTGCTGCTAGAAAAAATATATTACTACAGTGGATCAGTGATAAGAAACCCTCTGTTCAAGGCTGGTGAAAAGTGATACTTGAGATGGTTCCTTTTGAATATCTCATAAATATTCTACATGCCAAAGTAGATCAGTTCCTCAATATTTGGCAGCACCTATCTGAATTATATTGGACCTGATCTCTCTTCCATTATCTGACAAGGAGTCTCCTGATCATGAATTCATATATCCTGTGACTTCCCTGCACTATGGACTATTTCCTATGACCTCCTATATACATTTTTCTTTCTTATCTGAGCTGTACCAGTGTTTGTTGTTGTTTTATTGTGTTTGTGAAAATAAGAAAACCCAATAAACATATTAATGAAAAAAGGCAGTTTGATGACTGGGGCTGACACAAAGTGATCTCTGTAGCGTGTCAATTCAACTGATGGAAGTTGGGAGTGTTTGGTTGATGAAAACCACACAATTAAGGTCGAATTCTCCCTATTTTCTTTTTACCACTGCATCATTTTTACGCATTTTCATTGCGTAAAAAAACAAATAGACTGGTGCACTCTTAGGTATAGAGAAAGAGTTTAAAAACTGCACAGACTCTTGAACTTAAAAGTCCAAAAAAACAACTGTTAAAACACAATAAACTGACTTTGGTCCACTCACCTCCAAAGCGTTCAGTCGCAGTAAACCGAGTATCCAGAAGAACCCAAGTGAGAGAAGCGACTCACGCTGCGTCTCATTGGCATTTATAAGATGAAAAGTCCAGAGATGGTGCACCCACTGTGCTGCAGAGCTGAACCCAGAGCTGTGCAAAGCGATAAGCAAAAACTCCAGATACTGACTGCATTGGAGAGGAGAGAGAGAGAGAGAAAGAGAGAGAGAGAGAGACTGGTCTGACTTCAGCACGCTGTCAACACATCTCAGTCATTACAGCAGCGCACTATGGTGCACTATGGTGCTCCTCTCAGCAGTCACAGTGAAATGACATTAGCGTTGCTCTCTCTGCCTATTGGCTCAAACCAGCAGCCCCCACCAACCAACCCTGCAGAGACGCACCAGTCTGGAGCACTAGTGGACAAAACGCTCCTGTGAGTTTTTAACTCCTGCTGCTGCTGCTGCTGCTGCAATGGGGAGTTGAAGAGGTGTTTGCGTAGTTTAAGTACTTGAAAACTACTAAGTGAGTTAATCTCCCTCTTGTTGCCTTTACCTGCAGGCTGCCTTTACCTTTAGATGAACTATTATTGGCTATATATACAGTATATGAACCATGCAGGGCTGTCACCATATCCGATTTTCACACGATTATCGAGGCCAAAATTATTCACGATAACGATGTCATCGCGATATCTATAGAAAAAGTGATAACAATGCTATCAGACAAATTCAATTTTAACTTTGTTTATGGTGTGTTGTGTCTAATTTTTGGCTAATTAATTACTAAATATGAGTGTAGGGAGGTGGAGAGAGAGAGTCTGTAGGCATAACTGTACAAAAGCGGGATTTAAGGGCGCTGGATTATTTACCCAAATGTTATCATATGTGCATTATTAAAGGGACTGTTTGTAAGATTCAGAATTGCTTGTTAACAGCGACACCTGTGGCCGTTAAGTCAACGAAAGTCAGCGTCGGGTTCGCGCTTGCTCGCTCTACATAGACATGAATGAGCATCGCTCAAAACAGTGAGGCGACACACGTCAGATAAATCACAATATCACTCTATATTTCACCTGTTTGGCAGTAATGTTAGCTGACCAGACAAAGGTCTCTCCATGAATCACTGCTGATCCTAGTGTTGGCTTTTCCTGCTTCAGCCTCCCGACCGCGGTCGGAGGGAGACATGGAGTTTTGGTTGGAGACGATAACGTTTCTCGCTGCGGAGCCCCGTCACTTCACAAGATACGGGAAACCTCTGTTGGTCTGGAGGAGCTGCAGCAGTTATTTCTGCACAAACGTCCACTGTACATTCACTAGATATACTTAGAGCTACGAAGTCTTCTGCAGTGTGTAGTGTGCGCGCATGCACGTGAGGTGGAGAGAGCTGAGTGAAGGCAAGCAGGCAGAGGAGCAGATGAGCAGAGTACAGCAGAGACTCCGGCCCTGGAGACCAAAACTACGGTCTCCCCCGCGTCCTCCTCCCGCGGCCAACACTGTTTTGCAAGGCGGGCTTCACTAGATTTAACTTTGCGGTTTTGGTGCTTCCGTGTAGTTTGTGATGGAGTCTGAGTCTGAACAGCGTAGCCACACGCGAGCGCGCATGCATATGCGAGCGCGCATGGGACACCGACCCGGGCGATTTATATGTGTAAGAAGTTAGAAACAGTCCCTTTAATTACTAAATATGAGTGTAGGGAGGTGGAGAGAGAGTCTGTAAGCATAACTGTACAAAAGCGGGATTTAAGAGGCGCTAGATTATTTACCCAAATGTTATCATATGTGCATTATTAACAGGATATCAATATTTCATTTTTTAAATATCATGGTTATCATCAATAACAGTATATCGGTGAACCAATAAAAACTTTGTGAGCTGTAAAAATTGAAAGTTTCTCTTTTTCAAATATTAACAACTGCGCTGATTCATGTTCATAAGACTTCGTGTGCAAAGACGCCCTCTTTTGCACCTCCACCCCCACATTCAGTTTGTCACCAGGTGTAGAAATATGACCTTTTTTTAGCAAACCTATTTGTCCACCAATATGAAATTTTCACAATGTGTTTTATGTTCTCCCACACAGACTATGTAACACTACCCCTATTTGTGGTGTGCAATGAAAGGTAAGTCTATATGCATACACTGAAAAGAGGCTATTGCCTCGCTGTCTATTGAGTTAGACAAAATGTTGTAGGATGATCAAAGATTTGAAGAGAATGGCCACCACCCATAAATCAGTGCATGAACATAATAGTAAAGATTCAGGTTTGTGCTGCATTCAACGTCACGCAAAAGGTCGTTTTCTGCAGAATCAGCCCACTGTTGTCGTTCATTTAAAGGCATCGTTACTTGTCGTGAGTGCTTAAACACATCAGATTGTCATGTGCTGACAACCTACTGTAAATACAACTAAGATCAGATTTTTAACTGGTGGCCCTTTAAAGAGCTCTCTGACCTCCTACGACTTCGATAAGACCTTTCCATGACATCAAGAGTGACACCGCGACCCTAAACAACTCAACCAAATCTGGATCATTCGTTGTGTTTGAAATCAGGATCTGAAGGTGTCTGCCGACTCTAAAACATGACGGCTGAAACATGAAACATAAATGTGACAAATGCGTCCATTTAATTGCGTGTCCTTTGCCCTCCGTGGCTCTCTCTCCTTTTTTTCTGACTGACCTCGGTTACGACCCGGTGACCGTCACGTAGATCTGAGTGTGTGAACGCATCTTAAGTGAGAACAGGTTGAGCGAGCTCAAACCTGTCAGTCATTCTCTACACAGCCCCGGCATTAAGCAATGGAACACAGTGCAGTGCCAGATCTTATAAAGACCAGATGGACATAAGCTACTATTTGGTATCACACTTCACTGCAACCACTCGCTGTGTACCTTCTTTATCAGAGCTGCGGATATGAAGATAATTCGTAGAATTCAAGTTAATCTAAATGAGGTTTCACATGAGTGGTACCTCATCACTTCACATCATATAGACCAGGTAATTGGTCACAAGGAACTACATTGAACTAACTTTAAAATATTTTTCTTTCTTGTCTCATTTTAGCACCAGAGCTAAGAGTTTTAGAGTTAGAATAGGCCAAAAATGTAAGCCTGCTAGCATTATCTTGAGGCGAAGAAGCACAAGTTACAGCCCAACATCTGAAAGGAGGACAGTTGTAAACAAATGGGGTGCGTATGTCAGGTTTCTGCAACGCAGCACTGAAGCAGACAGATAGCTGATTATTTTGAGAAACCATTTTGCCTCAAACCAGAATGTTCGACTGGCTGGACCTGAATGTTTAAACTCCTCTTGCTCACTTATCTAGCCTCTTTTCAGAGCTTATCTCCAGCTTATCTAATGAGATATTTATGGCGGCGTTGGGAAAAAAAAGACTTTTAGCAGCATCACTTAGGTGAATTAGGACCGTAAAGATGCTCGGCATTCTTTCCAGCATATCTCTCGTTAATGTGGCATGTGACTTTCCCATCATGGTTTTAATAACATAGAACTTGATTCTGATTGCTGTATATCAGATGTAAGCCTGGTGAATTGCTGAGGATTAGGGCCTCAATTCGTCAACAAACCAATATATTTTTCCTCGTCACAGCTGTTCTGTATTTGTCGTGCTGTGTGACAGAGCAGCAGTGAATGTGTTGGTTAAATTGTTGATCCCTCTAACAAGATTAGGAGCTTAAGGCTCCTGAAACAGGAGCTCACCATCAAATCTGCTTTAATTACAGAAGATGAAGTTTTCTTCTTTATAAGTGCTGTTTGCATGTAGACCCATGTAAGGGTGCAATGACTTGACACTTTTCTTTGTCCCTCTTTGCACTTTTCTGTCCCCATCTTGCAGACCGTTTGTCCTTCAACTGAAGCTCTCTTCTATTAATTATTGAAAGAAAATGTGAACCGGCGGTGCAGAAAGAGTAACGGAGCATTTCTCAAAGTCAGGCCACTGACTTGGAGACACAGTTTTACAAGCTTGTGGGAATTCCACATTCAGCTTTAGTGAATCCCATTTGCATCCATATTTTATACTCAGGAAATGTAAATGCATCCGGTTGAGTGAGGTAAACATTCAAGAACACAATTTTTTCCACTAGAGTTGTTTGATATTTGGCCTGAAATTACAGTAATTATTCTAAAGACACACGTTTCTATTTAACACCTCGAGCCACCAACAGTAATGTAGTTATAAACTCGGTTGCCAGATTGAGGGAGGATATTTGCCGGAGTGTTAAGGCCCGACATACCAAGCTGGACAGTTTTGGGTCGTCGGTGAACGTCCGTCAGCCTACTTTTTTCGGTGTGTCCCGCACCGTCGGCTCTAGTCTGTCAGTGTCTGAGTTTTTTTGGCCGATTCTCCCGTTGGTGAGAGATCTCACTCTGATTGGCGGTTCAGCTTAAACGAATCAGTGCAAGGAAAGCAAGCCAATGAGTAAAGTCAAGAGGAAAAACACAGAGGGCTCTTCTTCATCTTCATCTCATCTGATCATTCCAAACACAAATATGTTCACAACGACATGGCCATCTGGAATGAAACTAAGTGGTGAGTGGTGTGAAAATGGTCGGCAAATGCCGCTTTATTTCATGTACGTATCATAGCAACGGCTTGTAGATCCGCTGACCTCGGTCTTCTTTTTGAATGAGAAATACAGATTACAGCCGCCTGCTGGGGTGGAGAGTTATTTCATCTCACGGAGGCGCAGAGCGTACATGGTAGTCAGCCATCGGCTGTAGTCTTTGTGGTGTGTTCAAGTGCAACCGGCCTTCGTCGTCACTAGTTCTTTGAAGTCGGCTTGGTGTGTCTCCAGCTTTAGTTAATCCCATCTTCGTCTATATTTCCTACTCAGGAAGTGTAAATGCATGCGGTTGAGTGGTAAACAGTGATATATACATTCAAGAACACACGCTTTTACCGCTAGAGTTGTTTGATGTTTGGCTTGAAATTACAGTAATTAGTCAGAGATACAAGTCTCTATTTAACACCTCGAGCCACCAACAGTAACGCAGTTATAACCTCGGTTGCCAGGTTGAGGGAGGATATTTGCCGGAGTGTTAGTGTGGTTTTAATCAAGCGGCTCGCCCTCCATGTTTGTTCTACTTTTTATGTGGCAGCGTGTTTGCTTGGATGACTGAATATGAAGCTGCATGTGTAAACTAATTTTGCTGAGATAGATTTTTTTTTACTATGCAAGTTATGACTTCCTCTAACCATATTAGCATATTGGAATATGAGATAAAAAGAGATACTTGACGCTTTGGCAATATTGTCCTTGTATTCCAGTAAAGCATATTGAATTACAGATAAAAACTGTGTCTGCCCAAGAAACATATTCCATTCATACACATATCTCCCTGTAATTCTATTTGAGATATGTGGTAATTGTTTGTTGTTGGTACATTACTCCCACAAAGAGAGGAAATAAATCCACATTGAGGCTCATTCAAACAATTTGGGAGGGGATTCTTCCTCCAAAGGGATCGTGTTTCTTTGAGTTTACACAGGAAATCTCTAGTCCAAACAAAGGCAGGAAAACAAACAAACAAGTGACTGGGGGCAGAGGCTGATGGCTGGAGGCAAAGGCGGGACCATGTCGACAGAGCAGCTGGACCTCTTGACCAGTCACCTGGCTGCTGTCCATGCTCAAACACTGGTGACCAATTAGGGACCACTGGTCACCCCAAAAGGCCCAACTTTACTCACTCTGTTGACTCGGGTTGTTGTTGGACAGCTTGTCACAGATTGACAAATGGGATCACATTACTAAAACAAACAGCATGAGCTGGAGATACAGCGAGTCACTCAGGTCCTGATTGGTTTCCAGTGTTTCTGTAGAGTCCCATGAAGACTCGAGGGTCTACATGAGCTGCTGCAATAACAATAGGCTATTGGTATTCTGTTTGGCTTGCTGACTAAGCACTCTGTGAATACCAGACCATTATAATTGATACACTTTAGCTTTTGTAGTCTCTAATTGGCTGTTGCTCAAGCTCTCCTAAAATAACTACAAACAGCCAGTGAAACAAGAGAAGGCTTGTTTGCTGACAGCATGCTAATTATGGAATTGTTACAGGGTAGAAGTAGCAACCAACTGCTTGTACAGTGATGTCATGATATCCATCCATCCCTCTATTGGGGTTTGCTCTCATTGTGGGTTAATGGTCTACAGGCAGAGCAAGAGGGAATCCGTAAAAAATTTGGTTGATACTTTCATTTGACCAGCGCACACATCCATTCTTTGCCTCCCACAAATCAACTGCCTTATGGTACGTGTCCAGAGGATCCGTCCTTTCCACCCCTTCCCATTCATTGTAAGCAGCCATGCAATGCTTTCTGGTAGTGCAGCATTACGTTTTGAGAGACAGACTGTCATGTTGGCCGCTCCTCATTTGTATAAAATTAAAGCCTGGGCTACTTTATGTAAAACAGGGGCGACACACTGCCTCTGGAAACTCCTCAAAAACTTGTAAATTAATCGTTGTCGATCTAAAATGAAGACAGATTCAGCAACTGCATGCCGTATTTCTCGCCTCAAATGTTTTCAGAAACACATTTCAGCAAACTATTTTTGTTATATAAGAGAAAAAACGTTCCAGACGAGCTGCCATTTTGGACGATCTGAAAGCCAAGAGCAGACATCCCACAAGTGAAAGCGTTCGTCCAATCAGGTGCCTCGTGTCTAGTGGCAGCCCATCAAGCGTCCAATGCTGGGAAGCGATGCAACCGCTCGCATCCAAAAACGTCCCTGTGGAAACATACCATTACGCTAGAAATCTTTAAAGGAATAGTTGGCTAAGAGACCCTCCAAAAATCTGCAACGTGTTGTTTCCACACTTCAGTTTTTGTACGGGTTAAAGAAACGAGATACGACACATTCATTAGTGAGCTCTGAAGTGTTGGTAGTTTGATTTTGTTACCTTTATACAGAGCCAGACTAGGCTTTTCTCCTTGCTTTCAGTCAAGCTAAACGTCCCCTGGCTCCAGCTTGATATTCACCATCATGAGAGTGGATCGTCTCATCTAACTCTTGAAAAGAAAGTGAATAACTGTATTTCCCCAAACTATTAATTTCAGTTATGCTCGAGAACACATATGACATTTTAGTTCACATTGGGTTGGAGAGGCTCCTTTCAGCAGTTATTCAAAATTTAATGTATTTTCCTGCTATTGTATCCGCCATCTGCAATCATACTTCTACTTTTCTCCCCGACAGAGCTGCATCCTTGACAATTTTTCAAATGGAGGTTCCGCTCTTTGATTTAGGCATAGTTTACATGTGCAATAATCCTGCTCCCTGAAGCGTTTATCTTTTAACAGTAATATTTTCACCTTAAAATAAGGCTGGGTATGACCAAAGTATGATGAAATAACTGTTATTAAATTACGTACCATAAAGGTAGAGTTCTAGTACTGGCTTTGCATTCAAAACTAGGCACCTTTACTCTATTAAAAGGCTGAGTAGAGGTGGTACTTTGATCTTTGGCCAATTTGAGGGGCTTTATTTGGAGGGATCTCAGCAGGGAATGTGCACGTGCAGGTGGAGAGTACGAGTGATCGTACACAATGCTCTCCCAGTCCGAGGCACGCTGACTGAGGAGGGTTTGTGGGCCTCCGGGCAGGAAAACCAGGGAGCTGGGTGAAAGACAAACATGGAGAGGGTTTGACCGAGCCAACACATTATCCTCCCTCCTCTCACAGTTCGGTCTGCATCTTTGTTCGTGTGGGTGAGCTTCCCTGCCGAATTTTTCACGCCACTCTCAATGTTATGCCTCAAACATAAATTGTCAGAGGATCAGACCCTGATGTTAGCTGGTTTCCGTTGCTTCCCCCCCCCCCCCCATCTTTGTGTCCTCCCTCAGCCTTTCATTCTCATCCCAGACACTGCAATGCTTCTGCTATTAATTCCCCAGCTGTGGATTGAAGCTCCTTTAGGCATGCTGCATTCCCCAGGCCGGTCCTCTGTCGCCTGTGAGATAGCACAGAGCACACAACCTGCGCTACTATTAAGATTCCTTATGTTACCCAGATAAGGGACACAAGAGGACCTCTGCTTTCCCTCTGACTCTACCTTCTTTATAATGTCTTCCTTCCTTCCTGTCTTCACCAAGGATGCTCCTGTATTTGCTCCGTCTCTCTCCCTGTCTGGAGTTTTCAGACCTTGTCCAATCATAACTAGCACACTGGCTCCGGTGTTTGGTTTCTGTGACACTGTTGGTGTCTCTTTGACACTTCTTTTGGCACCCCAGATTGCAACCAACACCTCCTGAGGGATCTTTCCCCCAGCAGCTATACCTTTGTTAACAAAAAAAACTTTGGATATATATCTATACATGAAAATTCGCCTGGAGTATAATGTCAGTCATCCCGAGTGTGTGATTGCAACTCCAGAGGAGCAACAGATGAAGAAATTCACACCTTTATACACTCAACACCAGCTTGAGAATCGCTGTGGTTGAGAGAAGTCGCCTGGAAGCTATTTGTGTAATTTCTTACCCTGCTGTATATAATCCCTCTCCAGCATTATCCTCTCTTTACTTGGCAATGGGAACCACTTGCAAAGGGCCGACCCAGTGGATAGTGTCTGTTTCCCTCATAACAGGGGCTGTACATCTTCAACTGCAATCCTGCGCAGCTTTCAGCGGCACTAGGCTGTAATTTAATGTGTGCCTGTGGAATTCAGCGCGGGGTCATATTGCTCCAGTAAAATACCATCAACAGCTTTGTTCCGCCACAAAAAAAATACATTAACAAAATGAGGTCAGCCGCATTTCTGGGCGACACTTTACGTACCGCACATTACTTTTTACAGACTTGTTAGGAGGTGAAAAAAGGCCAGATAACCAGATTTACAGCCCTGGTTCTAGTATCAGCACTTAGCAGGTTGAGGTTACTGCATTTTACTTAACGTGATCGTGGAATTTTGCACTGATGAAAGGTGTCTCTCCATGCAGGACTTTTGTGTTATGTTGGTGTAGATCCTGAGGATCATCAACCTGGGGCTGCGCCAGTGCAACTCTGTCTGCACCTCTGCCAGACTGACAGGCTGATGAGGGAATGTTTTTTTGGTGGGGGTGGTCTTGGAAAGGTAGTCTGAGGGTAGCAGCCTTTCAGAGGAATCTGCACCATTCCCTAAATTCCTTAACTTACTTTGGAGGAACATGTTTCAATTGGAGATGCTTGTTTGTCGTCCAGCAGGAGTTTTTTCTGCAACTCTGTAAAACTCAGGGCCCCCTGCTCTGCACCCCTTTCCACAATCACTTAAACTCTCCCTCCCTCCCTCCTTCCAACCCTCTGTCCCGTGGAAATGCGCCATTGACAGATCTTTATCAGCAAGCCCCATCCCTGCTCGGGCTCGCCGCTCGCCTTTGTTTTATTTCACCGACCAAGCGCTGAGCCAGGATGAGGGATTTGTGTGAGCTTCCCTCTTGCGGCTCTGCAGACCCTAAATGTGAAACTGGTGTATTTGCGGTCGTGACAATCCTTTTCCACTCTACGAATGTTGCTCTGGATGATAATAACATGGGTCCGTGCCTGGGGGACAACGCAGTGTGGTCAGGGTCAGCCGCAGATGGTTGTGCCTGCGGAGGATATAAACAGCGGAAATGTCAAAACAACCCTCGGACAAGTAAAAGGAGAGGGTGCGAAATCCTGAGAAAGTGAGACAGAAAAGGGGGCAGACAATGTGCCAATAAGTACGAGTTAAAAACAGATGGAAACAGGCATTACAAAGAAGACTAAATATAGACAGCATGAAGACAAGAACTGCCCGCTTGTCCTTGTTGGTGTGATTATATGGTGGTGGTGAATGGAAAGTATGTTGAGCAGTATATAAAAACACGAGGCTGTGGGCAGGAGGTGTCGCCTTTCATCCCCCTGGGCTGGGGACAAACAGGCTGGATGAGTCTCCAGAGAGGACCAATTCCACACAGCCACTAGGGCCAAAACTATACTACATTACCCAGAAAGCACGACCACCCAAGCTTCTAACGGTTGGAGCGGACAGTGAGAACAAAAAGTGTTAATACATCTCAGATCTATCTATTGGCAGCAACTACATCACACCATATGTGAGACCAACTGTTTGTGAGTTCAATTTTAAACCTTGCTTTTCCCATCATTGTTTGGTAATATCTCTCCTCTCATTTTTGTTTTCCCTATGTGTAAATTGTACGTCTGTCAGTCGATTAAAATATTGAATCGTGATTAATTGCATGATTGTCCATAGTTAATCGTGATTAATTGCAAATTAATCATCTTTTTATCCGTTCAAAATGTACCTTAAATGGAGATTTATCAAGTATTAAATACTGTTATGAACATGGGAGTGGGTTAATATGCTGCTTTATGCAAATGTATATATATAAACTGGAAAAACAAAGTTCGGAAACTTGTGTTTGGTTGATTATTTCTCTGTTGTTACAATGCTAATGGTCATTGTATTTTACATCGTTAGAAAGCCTGTTTATTTACCTTCGCAATGATGTCCAACTTGTAAGGATCATGCATTTGTGGGATGAGCAGCACAGCTGATTATGTGGGTAGCGCCCAAGAAAAATTTGCCAAAATGCTCCGTCAATGGTAAATAGTGTATTCTCCTGTTGGTGTTGACTCTTGTTTTGAGTTGTTTGGTGGATTGGATGATTGAACTCTCTATCAGTAACAAGGAACAAACAAGACATAATGGCAATTTTACACTTTATTCATTTAATACACCGTCAGGAGCCTCAGTAGCGGTGGAAGATCCATACGCAGCCATAACAGCCTGGCACCTCCTCCTCATGCTGGTCACCAACCTGGTCACACGTTGCTGTGGGATGGCGTTCCATTCCTCAACCAGGATTCATTGCAGGTCAGCCAGCCTGGTTGTGTTGGTCACTCTAACACATACAGCAAGCCCAACCTGATCCCACATGTTGAATTGGGTTGAGGTGTGGACTCTTGGCAGGCCGTTCCATTCTCTCTACTCCCACATTGTGGAGGTAGGCTGTGATAACCCTGGCTCTGTGGGGGCGAGCGTTGTTTCTTGGAGGATGAAGTTAGG
The DNA here is from genome assembly GCF_043250625.1 of Sebastes fasciatus. Lineage (NCBI taxonomy): Eukaryota > Metazoa > Chordata > Actinopteri > Perciformes > Sebastidae > Sebastes > Sebastes fasciatus. The sequence continues at coordinate 17,280,940 of NC_133798.1, read as the reverse complement.
TCCCAGATTGTGGAGATATGGGATCGCCACTGGCTGCAGAATCTCATCCCGATATCTCCCTGCATTGAGAAGGCCTTCAATGATGACAAGCCTTGTTTTGCCAGTGAGGGAGATGCCGCCCCACACCATGATACTGCCCCCACCAAAAGCTGTTACTCCATCGGTTCAACAATCAGCGTAGCGTTCTCTGCGTCGTCTCCGTACTTTGACCATGCTGTCCAACTTTCACAGACAGAACCTGGACTCATCACTGAACATGACATTCCCCCACATGTACAGGTTCCATTGTCTGTGTTGTCGACACCAGCGCAAATGGGCCTGACGGTGAAGGTCAGTCATTGCAGGCTTCCTGGTAGCCTTATGAGAATACACTGTTTACCATTGGCACAGCATTTTGGCAAATTTTTCTTGGGCGCTACCCACATAATCAGCTGTGCTGCTCATCCTACAAATGCATGATCCTTACAAGTTGAACATCATTGCAAAGGTAAATAAACAGGCTTTCCAACGATGTAAAATACAATGAACATTAGCATTGTAACAACAGAGAAATAATCCACCAAACACAAGTTTCCAAACTTTGTTTTTCCAGTATATATATACCAATAATAAAAGATGCTGTTGTTTTTTCTGACAAGGATTGTCTCCTCTGTTTGACCTCATGTCAGAGCCATAAAATATAAAATGTGTTTCTAAGCTGTCTGGTTCCTTCATAACAGTCGAGTGCCTTTCTCATATTTGATTGTCGTGAACACAGTGTCCTAGATGTGCTTTTGCCAACCAAACACTGACAACCAGATGGGCGATTTGAAGGAAGGAGCCCAGAATAGAGACGGGCGACACATCCCATCGCACCATCTTTCAGTGCTCGCTTTCTATTTCTTATGCATTCACACACTCAAGGTGGCATCAACTGCATGACTGGGAATCTCTCCTCACAAAGACAGTTTGCCTGTCAATCAACGCTTTCCTAATTAGAGACACAGTATCTGTGAATGTCGTCTGGTTTCATTTGAGCGTCTTTGCTTTCAAAACGATCTGCGTCTCTCACCTAGTTAGAATTTAATGAGCTGGGGACAAAGACAGTAAGCTGGACCATGTGCACGGCTTCTGCGCTACTCTTAATGACCCAGCTATTACTACTGTCACAGCACATCATTACCATTTCCACTGTGTGATTTCTATTGTACACTGTGCTCATTAAAAGTGTCACCAGAGAGATTTCACTTCTTTAGCCTGAAATAAGCCAACTTTGAGAGACGGATCTGTCTAATTAGCCCAAAAAAAGGATTTTCCCTTGAGATCAGCTTCTAAAAACACACACTTGACCTTTTGAAATTTGGAAAACAATCCAACAGCTGTGCCAGGCGGGGAATTACTTGGATCTGATATCCAAAGGAACAATCATTACCTTTGATCCTGCATGTGTGTGTGTGTGTTTATGTGTCAAGGTCCCTGTAAGCATACTCCACTTTAAGGTGTAAATGGAAGGTCTTGTTGTATTGCAGGTGGCTACACACACACACACACACACACACACACACACTCACACACACACACACACGAGAGTTTGGGGTCATGCTGGCCCATTAACAGCCAGTCTTCTGTGACGTTCAGAGACAAACACTATTATAATATTTATGACTCATTTTCAAAAGCTGCCATGCTTGGGAAAATTAGATAAATGTTCTCTGGGGGAAATGACATGTGGGTGATTGTGACTGAGGAAACAGTGATGGATTGTGACTAACTGGTGAATTGTATCAATCAAAAGCTGGTTTTAGTTTTCCACACTGAATATTACTCAGGAAGCGCAGCCTGGAACAAAATGGAGGTGTTGCTTTAGAGGAGAGATGCTGTTAATTCACTTTTAATCAGTTCAAAAGGAGAATTTTCTGACATGCTGAATCACGTGAATTCAGAAAGTCATGAAGGTGAGCTAATTATTTGCTGTTTCACACTGCAGACGAATGATGTTTTTCATATTTGTCTTAGTTTGGGTGCAACCTTGAATCAAGGTGTGTCAGCATTTACATGATGAGCTGAATTGGAGTCTTTTTGCATGCGCCTTTCTTTCGGCAACCCTGCAAAATTAGACTTGCATATTAACACAGACACAAAAGTTTAAAGAAAACAAATTAAGTTGCACAACACGACTGAACATATTAATCGGGATATGAAAACACAATGTTCCCTCACACTCACTACATGTGCATGCAATAAGCCAAGAAAACTGGAGGCGGGTTGTTAGTCATTTGAGCAGAAAGCTGTTGTTTTTAAGAACCTCAATGTGATGTAAAACTGACTTGACATATTGCAGGACAAATCACTGTTTTTACTCATAAAAAAAATCTGTTCAGATTCTGTATTTATTTATCACTTCATAAAACTAATGTTTATGGAGCTTGTTGCCAAGTCAGTTTTAAACCACATGGGCAATACTGTAGAGAAGAAGAAAAGACAGCGCCCCCGAAATCCTCAGTGCAAACCAACTCAAATGTGCACTCAGTCTGTTTAAAAACCTAAGAATCAAGTCATTGTTTTGCTCACAAGTAAGTCTCAAGTCTTTGCACTCAAGTCCCAAGTCCTGAACTTTGAGTTTCGAGTCCTAAACAAGTCGTAATGTGCTTGCACATTTTGCATACTGCATTTTGATTGTTTTGTTGACCACTGCGTAGTTTTTGTGCGCAAACTACATTGTCTTTGGTTTCATTTTGTCCAACTGGCGCTCAGTAACGTAACATTAGTTCTTCATTGTTCTCTCCTGCAACTTGATTGGATGATGTCAGATTGGATCAAACAAAGTGGATCTTGGGAATTAAGTGTCGACTTGTTGGGAATGAATAGCGTTACTGTTAGTCGATTCAGGAAATGCATGGATTCGTGGCACACTTTTTAATAACATACTTTTTAATCTTTGGGCTTGGGGGGAAGATAGTATTTTCAAATCAAAAGCCAAGTCTTTTTTGATGTTATCAGGTGAAGTCTAAAGTCATCAAATTTGTGACTCAAGTCTGACTCGAGTCCTCGAGCCCACATCTCTATGCTGTTTATATTGAGCCTCATCTGCATAACAGGGTGTAGAAAGGTCAGCCCTACTGTAGTTTTCGTGCATGCTGTTTATGGATATGTAACATAAAACCCTGAATTTCTACACATACATTCAATTCACACATTGATTTCAGAAAAAATTGTTATGGTCACAAAAGTGGTGGTGGATAAAAGTAGTTATGTATCCTCCAACAATTAACAGAAATCACACACGCTTACTTACTAAATCTTTGCTCTACATTGCACACTGCGTATTGTATAATCAACCCTCAGAAATCACTGACCCTGAGGGTTTTTTTAAGCTCGTCATACAATAGAAGCAGCAGCCACTTGGAGATCAGTTATAGCAAAGTCTGAGGAGCTGTCATGTGAACAAAAGGTGTTGCCACTCAGATGGTGTAGCATATCGTCTGTGTACACACCCCTGTCAACTGCTCTCTTTCTCTTGTTCAAGTGCTCATCCATCAGTTTAACCCAACACTCCTTCACTGTCTCCTGCATAATCAGCGTGCCGAGGAGTGATCCGAGCACCCCGGCGACCAACAGCCGCGAGCAACCTAGAGTGTCATCGCCCTCCTTTTCCTGCTTCAGGCCATGAGGCATTTGAGACACTCGGTGTGCTGTCACACAGACACACAGCACACACACTCACAAAACTACAGCTACACACTTTCAGGTCAACGAGGTGGTGGAGCTGTGTCCATCACCGCGGATATAGTCTGTCACCATCATAATGGGATGGGATTTAAAAATATGTCTGGCAAGAGAGAAAAATAAGAGCTCTCTTCAGCTCGGACGGAGGAAGCTTGTTTTAAGTGTTCACATTTTCTGCAGGGCGTTTTTGATGAAGACAAATTATCTTCTTTCAGCCGGGACAGAAACAGCAATTGAGTTGGACAATGGGGCCGATCAGGCCAGTATGAGGATATAAATACAGGGTAAACTAGGAGCATAATTCATTGTCAGAGAATACATATTGTTCTGGGTTATATTAGGCAACGGTTTATTCCGGAGAGTGAGCGCAGGCCAAGACAGGATCATGCTGCAAAAAATATCCATCCTTGAAAAGGAACATATTCTTTTAAAAACACATTTGATCTATTTTTTTTCACATGCTTGAAGGGAAACTCTATTTTTAGACTCAGTCCTAAATAAACTCACTCATTCAACTCTTTTTCAAGTCCTTCAAAGCAAAGTGCTTCAACTGAACATTTTCAAACAAGGGCAAGAAGCTTTAAAACTGCACCAATCAATTTTCTAATAACCATAGATTAAATGATTATATGCAATGTGAATTGATGTATACAGAATCATCACTCTGCAGTGCATTTTTGTGTCCTTTAGCTCATTGTTTTGGTTTTACTGCCCACAACTTTACTGTTTTGTTTCACTCTCACTTTACCTTGTTTCCAGGTGCAGTAGGCAGCTGTTTATCTAAACGCTGTGATAAACTCATTTTAGACTACATGTCCAGCAATAAATGACAAAAATAGCAACTAGCCGGTGAACATGTGAAGCATCCTACTGCTACAGAGCGACTACTTATCTCTGGAGACCAAAATGGAGCTCGATAGAAAGTAAATGTTGGACTTTGTCAGATCACCAACTCCAAATGAATTCTGAATTCATGTCAGCTGAATAGTGGGGCTGTCAATCTATTCAAATATTTAATCACGATTAATTGCATGATTGTCCATAGTTTATCGCAATTAATCGCAAATTAATATTTTTTTTTATCTGTTCAAAATGTACCTTAAAAGAGAGATTTGTCCCTTTTTGTGGACAAATTGCTTTATGCAAATGTATGTATATATTTATTATCGGAAATCAATCAACAACACAATATAATGACAAATATTATCCAGAAACCCTCACAGGTACTACATTTAGCATAAAAAATATGCTCAAATCATAACATGGCAAACTGCAGCCCAACAGGCAACAACAGCTGTCAGTGTGTCAGTGTGCTGACTTGACTATGACTTGCCCCCAAACTGCATGTGATTATCATAAAGTGTGCATGTCTGTAAAGGGGAGACTCGTGGGTACCCATAGAACCCATTTTCATTCACATATCTTGAGGTCAGAGGTCAAGGCAATGCCAGTTTTTCCTTGCCAAAATTCAGCGTAACTTTGGAGCGTTATTTAGCCTCCTTTGCAACAAGCTAGTATGTCATGGTTGGTACCAGCGGATTCCTTAGGTTTTCTAGTTTCATATGCTGCCAGGATCTTCACTCTAGCTAGTGGCAGTAAAACAAATTTGCGTTGATGCGCTATTATCGCGTCAACTTTGACAGCCCTAGTAAATAGGGAATGGTTTGCTGACATATTAGCCATGAGTTCTGGCCGCAAGTGGACCAAAAATGCATAAATGCTGCTTTAAGACATTTTCAGCTCAAAAGACAATTTCATGCAATACAGACATGAGCAGAATGGTTGCAGCTAAACAGAATGGTTAGTATTCATTCAGCTTATGACAATCTAAGATCCTAAACAAAGGATCAACACTAGCCCCTTCGATACTCATGTCTTAACAGCTGCTTAACTGCACATAAAGGGAGACTCTTAAAGTTTAAGCTAATGTGAACGACTATTCATGACTTCCCTTCGGGGCAGTTAAACTCTGGTCAGCATCACAATAACGCATCAGAGGAAAATGAGACTAGTTCCAGTCTGTTATTATGGCGATACCACAGAACAATGGCAGACAGATGTCACTGTGAATGAGACAAGCTATGATGAGAGGATTGAAGCGGTGTCATCGTCTAAGAGACGTGAGTCACTCTGCAGACTGTTGTCCTCACTGTGCTTTCTCATAGTCAGCTATTTGACTGACTCCCCACCGAGCAGGAGATGTCAGCAACATAGTTCTGGGCTGGCATGATAAAAGAGAGAGAGAGAACAAAAGAGAGAGGAATAAAAGAGCTGATTGTGTCTGAATTTGTTAACTCTTCCTAATGACTAGACTGCAAACTGTTAAATAAACAAATGAAACCAGAAAAATAAGAAGGAAATAATGATAATCAAGTGATAATGTTTAGTCTAAGAGAACAACCAAATTACCCAAAAACTAGCAGCTGCATGTTAGCTTTTGGAAATGAGTCAGAGTATTTATAAATGAATAAAAGTGTCATTTTATGATTCATCTTAAATGACCCTTGTTGTGCCAATCCCTCCAGGATATCTCTGGTTGTCCATAATAAAACACATATCAAGTGTACAGTGTCATAAAGCCAAATTGGAAACACAAGAAGGTCTGACAGTCTGTACTGATTTATGTCGGGTTCGTGCTCGGAGGATTTACACCCTTTTGCCTGAGCACAAACCACAGCTGAAATAACCCAACATGGTCCAAACCCTCAAGCAGTCAGTACCACTTCAAGTGAAGCAAGAAAGTAGCATGAATTATAGGGAACATTCTTGTTTTATGTGCTATAACGGTATGAGGAAATGTAAAAAAAACAAAAAAAGGGCTAAAATTGTGTCCTCCCTGTAGGACATGATAATAATCAAGCAGTTGAATTATTCTACTATCAAGACACAACAAAAGGAGGGTTTTTATGTCTTGTTTTATGGAGGGAGGGATCCAGCGGCTGCACCAGTGATGCTTGATTCAGATCTTTGTCAGAGCCCGCGGCCTGTCCACCAGCTGTGTCCAAACAGCCCACACCCTCTGCCTGCGTCTGGCGGTGGTGGTGGTGGTGGGAGGGAGGCGAGGGTGTGGGTCATCTGAGGGTGTACCAAAAGCTCCCTCTCTCTCTCTCTCTCCACGCTACAGTAACTTCTGCTTTTGACATGTGGAGGCCCTGGTCCCATCCATCCTCCCCCTGACAGCTCAGCTGCTCATACAGGCAGGAGAACGTAGACAGATTTGCTGCTTTAAAGTTGGAATCTGTGACATTTTTTCATTTATAGAAATTTTCTCTCGGTGAGTTCATATAACACTGTGACTCAGGAGTGGTTTCCAAACCCAGCCAATGAAGCACTCACACATTTGCTGCTGTAAACACCTCAGAGTCTTCTGGTGTACTTGTCTGCAGGGATTGGTCATTTTACACTTTCAGTGGCATTGGTTTGTAAATTACTTCTTGCTCAAGTGATGAAGAGTCAACAAAATAAAATGCAGGAAAATGGCATCACAGTACTCGCCACAAGAACTGTTGTGCAAAACTACAACTACAACTAATCAGCAAAAGTGTCATCCAAATTAGTTGAAAAACACTTTATTTGTAGGTAGAATAAACTCATGAAACTCTTGGTTTGGTCACTCTTTACAAATACAGATAAATAAGATGCATGATGAGCAATAAAAGGGGAGCAATAATAAAAACCATCCTCAGCATGCAAGCCGGCTCGTCAAAAGTTTTGTTCCCCATCACACAGATCCTCCCTCAAAAAAGGAGCCAGGGGAGAGACTGTAAGAAAAACCTGGCTTAAATAAGAGAGACGTTGCAGTGCAGATGGTATATCTTAATAGATGTGAGCTCAGCGAGCTGTGATAAGGGACCGCGTCTACTTTGAGCTGGGAGTACAGGCCGTCCTCGCTCAGGGAGCTGAGCAGCATCTGCAGCCCGACATTAATAGATGACTACGAGAACTACGTTGACAAATTAGATGCCACCGATGAGTAATGGCAAGAGACTTGTAAAAAAGAGATCGTCACAGGAAACTACGTATTCAATTGTTCCCAAATGCGCTGGTGCATGTGCACAGTAATGGAGAAGGGGTGCATCTAAAATACTGAATGCCAAATGTCTTTGCTGTTTATGTCTTTGAGAAGGGGGGGTGGTGCAATGTTGGTGCTGCACACTTAAAAAATGTTTTATCAAAGAATGAGCTGCAAATATATTTATATTTTTGGAGAAAATTACTGTGTATGTTGCTTAAAGCAGCAATAACCGATACTTCTATGTTAACAATGTATCAAATGACAACGTGAAACAGATCGTTAATAGTGATGAACCTACGGAGAATTATCACCTGAATCTGCAGCTCCACTCGGCTTTACAAAGCTTTGCAGCAAGTTTCAGCTCATTGTTTAGCTGTCTTGCCCACAACTTTACCGTTTTGATTCTCTCTCAATGCTCTGTGTCATTTTCAGCCACAGCAGGAAGCTTTTCTTTTTTTGGGGGGGGGGGGGGGGGAAAGCTCTAAAAACCCATTGTACTTTATCTTTCAGTACCAAATAGCATGGGCGCACACTACACGACAAGAAGCGAATTTTGGTCCGATTCCCCCCTCCCGACAATGGTCAGCAAAGCCCCGATTTTTGATGGTTCTAAAGATTATCTTGCTAGATATTCCTGTGTTGTGAGGTATGTTAAGAGTGTTTTTTACGTCCCCTGGTTGTCTTGGAAGTCCATCCTGACCGCACCAATTTCAAATCGCAAATATTAAACATGTTAAATATTTACGATCGGATATCTCGTTGTGTGTGGGGAACCCCGAGGACAGCCGATGATTCTGTCACTTGAGAAAGAACAATAGCCAATTGGGAACCAAGCTGACTGAAGAAGGAAGGACAACAACCACCATCATGGCGGCCGCAGCTAATGAAAACGTGAAGCATAAAGTAGTAGTAAGATAGACCTCAGAAATGGAGGACCAACTTGTTGATTCGTTGCAACAACACAAGTGTTTATTTAATCAATTTTCAGTACAAAGTAGTGCAAAAACTAACATTGTTAATTCTTCCTGCCCGTCGTCCGCTGTGTTTGTTTACATTAAAGTCACATTTAATTGTGTGAGATTTTGCGAGATTTCTGTTTTTTGGAGTCGAAACTCTTGTTGTTCATGAATGGCATCTGTTAGTGTGGTGTGCTGTGTTGGCCGAATCGTTGCCCTCCACACATTATAGGAACAAAACTATTAAATTTATCATAACATGTTGTGTGTGGGGTCTCTCACATTTTCAACATCTGTTAAGATTTGAAAAATCTTTTAGTGGGGGCCAGCCTTTAGCTAGACATTTAATATGGTATCAATCTTCTCATCCAACTCTCAACAAGAAAGCAAATGAGTTTCCAAAATGTCAAACTATTTCTTTAAAAATCCCACTACTACCAGCATTGCCCTTTCCCAAACAACTGGATACGCACATGCCTTCAGACTATGGACATAGCACATGGATATTCTGATTTTGCACAGGACCATGTAGTGCTGCAGACACCCTCTGAAAACGTGCATGGTGGCTTTGCCCCTCTATTGCATTTGACAGTAATCTTTCAACGTCTTCGTAAACTATGTAAACACAGAAGCCCGTGGCTGTGAACGGGCAAAATGTAGTGTGAGTCCAATCTCTCCTCACACTGGGATCTGGGGATGCTGTATTAATAACTGCTAAGAAGCAAAAGGAACACGCTCAGCTTGCCTGAATGTGCGAAGACCATAATAAGCTTTCAGTGGGCTGCGTGCTGAGAATAGTTCTGTGTTCCCCGACACCTTTCCCCCTGACTGGCGATGTTGCAGCTAAAAACATAGCGAGGGATTGAGTCATATGGTTTCACTTTGAGGAATATACTTTCCTACATGCTCTCTGAAAAGCTCCTGTTTCCATTTTTGTAGGTGTGGTCTTCTATTTAGGTCACAACAGAACTCAGAGGAGAGGAATTCCCTGTGTATCCATGTGAGGGAGGGTTTTTAATGAACTGCTCTGTGATTGATATGGAGCGAGTCAGCACGCTTTTACACGGAGGCACGACTTTTACTGCTTCATTTTGGGAGCAAGAAACGCATAACCGAATACATTATACCAAAAGGAAACAGAGGTGAACATGTCTGATCAAGAATGTGATGATATTCTTAGATAGAAATCTGTGTTTCAGAGCCGTGATTAATCACATATAGGAAAGAATTGGAACCATACATGCTCAACTCTTCATCAGGTTATCATAAGCTGCATACCAAATAGTTTTTCATCTCTGCAAAAAAATGCACGTGTGGAGGTCGAGGGTGGAGTATCTATGAGTTAAGGCCAGTCAGGGCTCCCACTCGTACCCCAGGACAGCTTTCTCTGATGAATAAAGAGGATGCTTTATGGCCTCTGGTCCTGAGGGGTGTTGGCCAGTCAGTCATGCACCGCAGCAGTGTAGCTTATTCCAGACAGCAGAGAGAAAGCAGTCTCATTAAATGAAAAGTTGGTTTGAGAGTGAGTTTGTTACATATACCACATATGCCACAGTCTGGGGCATTTAAGAGCAACTCGTAGCAGATATGCTCTTGTCTGGTCCTCAGAGGGTGTAAACTGGTTTCACCTTGTGTGTGTGTGTGTGTGTGTGTGTGTGTGTGTGTGTGTGTGTGTGTGTGTGTGTGTGTGTGTGTGTGTGTGTGTGTGTGTGTGTGTGTGTGTGTGTGTGTGTGTGTGTGTGGGTGTGTCGCCATGGCAAAATGTGGTCCTGTAGCGGGAACTACCACAGAAGCGGTTTTGTGTACTTTGCCAGGTGTTTATTTTCGGTCTGTCTGTCTGTTTGTGGACAGATTTTGTCAACGCGATAGCGTCACAACTGATGCAAGATGCAGTCCCGAAACTTTATAAGTGTGTAGTTGAGATTAAACTGAAGGCTGAGTTTGCAGATGGGGTGTGGTCCAAGCAAGGGCACCGGAAGTAAGGGGGGGAGGAAGTGGGGAGGGGGACACCCTTTTCAACCCTGGCCTGATTTGTCGCAGCTAGTGTGATCCATGGCTGTATAAAGAGAACTAGATACAGTGTTTGAGGCAGGGCCTCATTCATTCACATGAAAGTTGCTCAGTGGCGGACTAGACTTCAGAGTATAAAATTACACGGATCATCCAACGATCTTCCCCATCCATTGGGCCCATAGAGCAGGCGCACTAGTGTTTCCTTTAACCCCGCCTCCCAGTCCTCGGCCTGGGTCTTATTCACATGAACCGAGGAAGGGAAATAACTTACGATTCAGCTATTAGTGCATTTTACAACATTCAGGACCTAATGATTTAAATAAAGGCTATTAGAGTGTTCGTACTGGGAAGTTGATTTACCTAAAAAAAAAAGTATAGGCTGAGTTACAGATGTCTCTTTCCCAATGTTTGTCCATGGGAAAAAGTATTTTTGGGCCCAATGGCATCACGTGACGGACACGGAAGCTGTAGTACCGCTGTTTGGCCACTACGAGAATTTGCTTCAAAGCCCGGCGCTCTTCCTGGGGGCTTGATGTGATCCCATTACAAGATGGTCTTTAGTTTCTCCTACATTTTAGATGGAAGGGAGTGATTTCATGACTTCATCCTGCAGAAACGAAGGATATTCCAGCTCCTAATTTGTCATCCTCTGAGAATCACCTTGCTGGAATTGTTTCCAAACCACAAAACCATCAGCAGATGTTAAACATGTTGGAGAAATGTTTAAACCCATCTTTTAGCTTCTCGCAAGACACAACACATCGTAAGCGTTGGCATGAATGCTTAGTGCACCTGACTGCTTACAGTCAGTGGTAGAAGTATTAAGATCTTTTCTTAAGTAAAAGTATAAATATCCCAATGAGAAAATAATCCACTAAAAGTAAAAGTGAAAGTACTCATTATGCAAAATGGCCACTTTCAGATTGTTATATTTAAAGATTGTTGGCTACTTTAATCTGTAACAATGCATCATTTCTAAATGGATCACATGTTTTGGATATAATATCTTTATCTGAAAAATAACTAGTTAACTATAGCTGTAAAATAAATGTAGTGGAGTAAAAAATACAAGATTTCTTTCTGAAATGTAGCGGGGTTAAAGTATAATGTATTATAAAATGGAAGTACTCAAGTAAAGTACAAGTATCTCAAAGGTGTACTTACAGTAAATACAGCTGTTGTTTTTAAGAATAAATGCACTGCCTAGTTTGGTAATTAGCAAATTAACTTGAAAAACTGTCGTCCCATTTTGACCCCAGACCATTTGAGTGGTTTTGAGCAACATGAGCAGTTTTCCGGGCTGTTTGTGCATGAGTAGGCACTTTTCTGCGTGTATGCATGTGCTTGTGTTCGTCCGAGCCGGCAGTGTGGATTAGGTCTGGTCTCTGGCTCTCGTCAGCACATGCCGGACACGGCGCTCTGAGGCCCTGCATTCATTCCATGTTGTTTTCATTCCCCCACCTTCGCTAGGTGCACAAAAAATGTTTTCTCAAGTCTTCGCATTCCAGCAAAAAAAAAAGTGCTAGCATTTACTTTTACACACACCTGGATTGTGGCCTTTCATTTGATACCCAACATTTTTCAATTATGCAGCACGGCCCAAAAGATATGCACCACTTCTTCTCCTGTGCTAAACCGTTTTGGCACACGGGACAAGCAAACAAACTGCAGGCGAAGCTTGATTAAACACATATTTCCTAATCCTTCATTTATCAGAGAAATCTACATTTATCTTGGCCATTAGTGCTGCTGAAAATAGCTGTATGAACATGATTTTTTTCACTCACAGAGGGGCCCTATCACTCTGTTAGCACTGTAAACTGGAGCAGGAAATATCAAGGCCTGTAATTACAGTCAGATACAGAAGGTAAGGAAGTGAACTAACATTCCTGATCAGAGTGCAGCCTGCATGGAAGACACACGAGACTTCCTCCAGTACACATTCATTTATTAGCTTTTCATTAGGGAACTCTCCCTCGGTTTGATCCTTCCCCAAATAAAGCTACACAGATTTTCCAAGAAGCAGTTTTAGGTTGTTCTGCAACCTGAGGGTCAGGATTTAAACCTCTGCTTTCATTGTAAAGCTAACAAGCACACTCACCACAACACCATGACCCACCGCTCCATAAACACACACATCATGGTTTCATCAGGACTGGCATAACTTTGTTATTCCATGTTGATGCTAATGACTCTTTGACGGCCTTCTGCTTTGATCCAGATGACATCGTCTGACTCTCTGGGACCGGGCAGCCGACAGGAAGCAGTTGGCATGCTCTGGCACATCCCGAGTCTGGCCAGCAGCTCTGCAGATGGTTTGAGCTCAACGTGTTGTGTCATCTCACAGCCCTCTTACTGGAATGAGACTTGGCTGAACACCTCCTGCCCTCAGCAAACTGTGCCACCATCTATTAACCGTCTACAATTACGTTTGTCATTCTGTTTGGATTCCTCGGGATCTGTTTCTAAATTTGGATTTAATCCGACCACATTGATTATGGGGAAAAGTCTGTTATGCATCTGTCTGTTTAATTTGTGCTACTTTTAATCACACATTTACATTTCTTTGCACAGATTGGATATACAATGTTGCTGGATTGCATCCAGGCAGAATTCAGATTATGAGTCATATTACTTCTATTTGGCTCGTGAGAAACACCGCGGGTTTAGTCAAGCTTCATCATTCTAAAGACCTTTACACAGCAGGGGCGTGACGAATAAACAACACGAAAATGCGATATGCTCTCCTGCGAATGTCTAGGGCTTTTATTGTAAAAGGCAAGAACAGAATGAGTGATCTGGTCTGTGCTGCCTTTGTCAAGGCTGAAAAGAGTAATTCAATTTGCACTCTTTGTTCAGACTACTCACACGTTCTCATCCCAACTCGTCATATACCGCCGCTTTGTCATGTCCCTTGGCATCACTTTATTTTCGGCACCACTATAGTTAGGTTTAGGAAAGGCATACATGGTTGGGCTTAAAACTACTATGTTTGTACAGTGAAAATGAAACTGAACATTGTGAACACTGGACATGAACAAACAGCTGATTGTAACGTGACGCGCAGGACACAAACAGCGGTCTCCTGGATAAAAGCCTCGTGTTTGTTGGACGCATCCACCTCACTTCCCACCTGCCCAGTGTGTGTCTTTTTGCTCTTTAAATCACACTCCCGACGCTCTTACTCAGAGCGTTGACTGTTGCCACGGATGGGTTTACATCGTAGTTAATGGAATGCCTGGTGCGTTTCATACAGGCATTAAAGGGTGCCTTGTGCGGCAGTATTGAAGGCCGTGACAAAGCCTCGGTATTTGACGCCCTGGGAATGAGAACGGGCTGGACATTAGCAATTATCTAAAAATGCCTATGTGCCTAAGTAGCTACAGCCTCACAGAGCTGCTAGTATGGTTGTAGATTCTTAGTCTTAGTGCTCCTGGATGCATAAACGTACAATCTCCCTCACTCCTGATGTGACCTTGGCAGATAATTCTAGAAATATATATGATATATGATATTTCCTAATTTACATTAGTAGCATCAGCAATGATTCACAATATGATGTTAGCTCCTCTCTTCTGGAACCTTAAATTACTTTATAAGCATTTGTCAACCATGCTGATTATAAATAACCATTGTATTTCTCTTGCTTTAATTGAATCTACTTCACTGGATTGAAGTAAAAAGGTTTCATCAATTCCTTTACAAGTAAAGCAGTTGAATTATCTCACCACAAACAGGTGAAACGTCATAAACTTCTCAGTGTGTGACTGTGCTGTCATCTGTTTGTGTTATACGAGCATATTTACTGAATGATTTGCACGATTACCGGTGCGATAAAGAGCTAAATGCATTTTCATATCTCATTTCCACTGAGCATGGATGACTGTCTGTCTCGTAGCTGGGTTGTTGCCCCTATGGCAGCGCCCCGGATCACACAGACGACCTCATACCAGAGAGATGCGCTGTACTGACGAGGAGCTGCGATTGTAGCACCACACAAACAGCCCTGAACAGAGCCGGCTTTCAAAACAACGCTGCCGGTTCCGTTTCCTCTCGCTGATGGTGTGATTTGTGGATGAGTCGTTTCCACTGTAGCAGCAGGAGGTTAAGGAGGCCACGACTCTGCCAAAAAATTACACAGCGTATGACTTCTTCCGCTACTCTACTTTTCAGTTTTCTCTTCCACAGATTATTGAAAAGTCCAGTTTGGAAATACATTACCTTCTTGCACGATCTTGATATGATTCACAGCTCAGTTTCCAGCGGATATGTGCTCGCATAGTTTTTTCTGGAGTACTAGCCTTTAAGCAGGAGGCCCCGGAGTGCTTTGTTGTGGTGGGAAGCAGCGCTGCTATCCCAGCAGAGATCTCTGTCACATGGATTTCGGACAGCAGGAAAGCCAACAAGAGGGGCTTTCATATGAAATCCCCTGAACTGTTTGCTACTGTACCATCATACTTCCCCTATACCTTACCCAGCGGAAACAGATCCTATCTGTCCTTATCGTCGGGGTAACTTAACCCATATTTATTTCATTCCACCAGTAGACTGTTTGCAGAGGCAACAGTGACTCACATCATTACATCATATGAGTTAGATAGAGAGAGATACATAATGTAACTCGTGCAAGATGAAACTTTCTCACACACCCAGAAAACGCACCAGGCACCACAACACATCCAAATACTTTGTTAGAGTTTGGGCTTGACTAAAAAGGGGAATACCAATAGCGAGCAGAGAAACAAGAACACATTTCAAACACACTCACTTGGCTCCATGAGTTGGACGAACTGTTGAAAGCAAGCTGAAGGCAGAAAGCGGCAGGCGGCTCAGAATGAAGGGGAAAATGATCATGACCGCACAGACTTTGGCTTGGACGTGACGGGTGGTTTACTGCCAAGAACAGCAAGTCAGCCGAGGAAACAAGATCGTTCTGACACTCTCCGAACGAGTCCCCGGCTCTGGTGGAACAAGCTGACCAAGTTTAATTAAGAATAAATTGATTTCAAGTTTATATGGTTGTAACTTGGATGAACACGGTGTAATACTCGCAGAACATAATTCACTTGAAGGGAAGTTTTCCCACATGATATTCGCCCATAAATATGAACCCTCTGCAGCTTTTGTCAATAAGCATCTGCTCTTGACAGGATAATATCTAAAGCACAGACGCGAGTTTGAGGGGTTGCATGAGGGCTCAGATAAACGTCATGATGCTGGCTCGCTTTTTAGCCCATGCAGACACAAGAGAAAAGGTTGACCTCCTATTAAGTTATTGCAACGTCTCAGCAGCATGTGAAAGGCTTGAGCCTGTTACTGCCTTGAGGTCTACGTAGTCCTGACTCACAGAAGCTGATGTCTCCCCTCGGCCCCTGAGGCGTCCGCCTGGTTCCCAACCAGTCGTGGAGGGTCTGCCCTCAGAGCCACAAGGTTCACCACTCAGTGAACTCAGTGCCTATAGGGGTCAAGGGGTCAAGAGCCCGGGGCCAGGCCGCAGCCTCGGCAGCTGACAGTTATGCTTAGAGATCATACTCGGCGAGCTGATTTGTGAGGTTTACATAGAGCATGGGCGGGATTGTCAAACAAAGCTGTTTATGCCTGAAGTGTTTACCTGTGTCCTGCCCCTGGTGCATAATTTACAGCCTATTATTCTAAAACTACAACACAGGATATTTAACAGCAATGACAGGAAGCTTCGAGTAACAGAAAAATGAGAAAATATTCCTCACTGCACGACAAAAACAGCCTCTCCGGGCCTTAAAAGATGCACATACAGTAAAGCTTTTTAAACTCTGGTGAAAAGCTAATTATCTTTTAAAGAGGGACAAGAAAGTGGCCCATTGCAAATCTTGAAGAGCTCTCATAATGCCTGCTGACCCCGAGGTAGAGTAAACATTCCATTTGGCCTTCATGACTTGCCAGTAATTACCCAGACTGCCCCAGGGCCCTGCTCGCTGCCTGGCTGGCTAACTGGCTGGCTGGGCTGGCTGATTTTTACTAGCTAGCAGACATACAAAGGAACATGCATGCGTTTCCTAACAGGTTTACCCCACATTAACGAATCGAAGTGCGTTCACAAGGGGCTTGTAAACTCACCTTCATAAAACTCAAAGCAGAGGGATTCTTTCTAATGGAAAGCAGCTTGGAGGTGTTTTAATGGATGTGTTCAGCTTTTTCCATTCTTGACAAATATCCACGATGTTATTTTGCATGAGAAATGAATCAACTCTGAATTGTAGCATTGGAGCTTCTGCGCCTCCTTGCATACATTCATTAAAAGGTGTTTTTTTTTAAGACTGCTGTCGGTTGCAGTAGTCGGTAGTTGTCTGCCAGCCTTGACGCTGGATTGACGCACTGACTTTCTGTGCTCACACACTTTCATGCACTCACACACACAGGTCTGATTGTCCTCTGTCCGGCTCCACTCCCTCATTATCTGTATAACTGCATGTCTGAGACCTTTTTGCTCAGCGGCCCAGCCAAGTCTCCACGATGCAGACAAACATCCCAGCCATGCTAATTCACCTTTGCGACACAAATACGTTTGTCTGGCATCACTAAATTGGTTAAGATGGTGATCCTGTTCTGATGTTCATTAAATCTGATGGGACACTTGTAATAAGGAGTCTTATAATGTGGAGCACTGGAAATGAAATCTGTCAATTCAAATTCACTCTATTGGCCTGACTGTTATTAAAGCTGGGGTTGGTAATCCTCTTCAAATCATTTATATTTCTTGAAATTCTCATTACATCCCGACAGCAATCAATAAATAAAATGCTCTGACAAAAAAAAAAGGAAAATAGTCTGGTATCTGTGGCTATCGCAGGACTGTAATAAGCCCGTCCAATCATTTAATTCGGCCCGAATATAATGATTGGACAGGCTCATTACGCGTCACCGGAGTCTTCAACAATCTGCGAGCTGTGAATAGCCATGCTCGTTGTTTACTTTCATAATGATATGTTTATGTTCATAATGAAAATTCTGGGGGAGTGACTTCGGAGGGAGGCCTGAAGGGACGGACTGTCCGTGTTGCAGACTTGACGACTTTCTCTCTAGATGTATGGACTTTTGGAGCTAGTGCTGCTAGCTACTTTCATTGGAAGACTTGGCAACACTGGGCTGGGTTTTTCGGTTGGATAATTTAAAAAACTTTTTGTTACTCTCCTCTCTCAAGATTACCAACCCTTAGATCAAGTCAAGTTTTCCCAAAGCACGTTGTGCTTTGCCCGTAGATACATGTGTGGTGATGCTTCTACATGTCTGTGTGTGAAAGATTGTGACTCCCATCGAGCAGGTGATTCACAGCGGGGGATTGAAACAAAGGCTGAATGAAGCTGGAGAGATGACGCTGAAAGAGTCAGGGTGGCCAAATCAAAATACACTGAAGAATTCAGTTTTTGGCAAAGCAGGGCTGTACAAGAAAAAATCATTATGAATTTGCATAACCTGCTAATCTAATGTCAGTGAATTAATATAATGATAAAGACTGCAACACAAAATGTTGCTAACCGTAAAAGATTGAAAGAAAAACGGTTGCATAATAAAAAAAACGTTCAATTAAATGCAACTAGAGTCCCCCATTACAATAACAACATCCCTCTCACACAGAGTTTTCCTTCAAGTTTAAGTTGTCTCTGCCAATTCAGCCAATCAGAGTGACCCGATCTTCAGCCTAAATGGTAAATGAACGTGTTGTTAGCGTGATGGATGTGCGTTTCCTGAGTGCCAGCACTCGTCTCTGCATAAAACCATACATCATTTTTAATTGGCTGGGGTGGACTGGAACTGGTGATAATTAAAATGTAAAGTCACTGCTACTACGGCAAAGCCCCGCAATCCTGTTACGTTAAGTTCCATTAGTGGTTTACTAATAAATTAAGCATGTGTGAGCCTTTAAGCATGTTAACTATCTGTGGTGGAGATGGAAAAATGTCTGGCTGATAAAAAAAAAGAAAACAAAAAAATCAATAGCAGCTGTGGTGGAAAACTAAAAGACTCAAACCTTGTAAGTTCTGCGTTGAAAAGTTTGTTTAAAACTTTTAGATAAGCTTAAAAACTCTTCAGAATAGATTTGATAGTACAAAGCCATGTTTGCACGTGTTGTAGAGAGTGGTTTAAAAGGGACTTGGGGAGACTGCTGAGCTGAATGCAGGTACTGTTCACGTAAAAGGCCCTCTCCGAATACATGTTTACTCAACCGGTCACATGTTCAAATCTAAGCAGAAAAAAAAAGCCATATTACCGTTTTCCAGACAGATTAACCCTAAGATTCAGGTTAACAGCCCTCCAGCGCAGGAAATTCCTGCTTCACATGCTATGAGGGACTCTGTCGTTCCTGCATTAAGCCACTATATGAATTTTGATCTGCGCTCTAATGACCTCTGCGAATGTAATCTATAAATTTAAGGGATATGAAATTAAATCAGTCGTTTAAGTCTTACAGATGGAGGAGTTTCTATGGTGTTTGGCAATGTGTCAGACATCTCATATATGGCTGAAATACCGAACCACACACGTACATTTACAACCCCGTTTTAATGGAGCGGCAATGAAAAAAATGTAAAGGTCAAACATAAGTGTGTAAATCGTATCCATCGTCTGGTGCAAAAATTGAGAGGAAAGAAAAAGTTTGCAGCGACTAGTTGTGCCACATTAGGAACGTTCGACAATAAAGATATTCCTGGAGCTCGTGAAGAAAGTCTGATAGGGTGGATTTTCCATGCTTGTGTGCACCCGGAGTCTGTGTAAATAAAGAGAAAGGGCTGGTAGGGATCTCTCAAGGCTGTGCTGCTCTCTCCGCTCAGACCTTATAAGGAGGCTCGCCGATCAACAGAGCAGTCGCCGGGACATTTGATCCACGGAGACAAATGGAGAGCACTTGCACTGGAAACACTGGGCAGAGCATCTGGGGGGCGGAGAGGGAGCTATCATGGTTAACCATCCTGAAGGTATCACTGACATTTCTTAAGGCGTTTTCCAGTAAGTTTAGTCTGAACGTGTGGAGGGGGCACTGCATCTGGAAGATCACATTTTATTATACAGAGTCATCAATGAAGATATAAAAAATAATCTCTATTATCTTTCTCTGCTGATTTTGCAACATGCAGGATCAACTTACTTTGCCCCACGGGCAACAGTTGCTGATTCACTGCTGGGATGAGAAGGTGCTGCCAATCTCACCGCGCCTTCAAGACGAAAGGGATGTTCATTCCCAAGACGTGTTGACAGCCAAACTGACTTCCAGGTCAGGATGGGTGAGGATCATCCACACAGTCCGTCAGGAAAAAACAGCTGGTCCTGGTCTCTCCTTCCACCACTCATCCCACTTAGCAAGAGCTGAGTCAACTACACGAGGCGGACACTCCCCTTACCGCCAACCACAATCCCAGACAGTTTACTGTTATCTCAAGCTTACACCATCAATGGGAGCTTTGACGGTCCTGGATGATTGCAGGGTGACTGTGAAAGTCTTTCTCAGGACATCTGTTTGTGAGAAACCCTCCCCGTTGGTGGTGTTTTCTTGGCCGTACGTTGAACCTGAGAGTGACAGTGAGAGGCCTGATCATGCTGGCGCATGCGGGGTCTCAGGTGGCACGATGCACGTGAAAGCAGCGAGAAAAGTCAAGCAAGATGTGTGGGAGGTATAAGGGAAGGGAAGGCCACCGATTGCGCAGCAGTGAGGCGAAACATCACACATTATATAGCTGCGTTGGTTCGCTGCTTGGCCTTAAGCAGCCCGGTGGAGTGATTCAGCTTGGTGACCCCGGCACCCTTATCAGCGAGTGTGTGTTTTGATCGCTGATCACTCAGTTGAGCCCCCGCAGATTCCACATCATATAAGCCCAGGGGGGGTGAATACCTGTGATGCAGAAACACTGTTGAGACATGGTGTTAAGTGAGTGACAGTGCTGTGGTGCAGCTGTGTGGCTGACAAGTCCAGGATGCAGAGGCAGGTGTGAGGACCAGACCACCTACATGTCCCGTCAGAGCTGAGAGGACTCACTGTTGGACATCCTCCTCCCTGTCCCCCCTGAACGGTGCAGGTGTACCAAGACACGGCAGTCAGCTTGTGTCCTGTGAATTTTCCCCATCTGCCCCTGTTTCTCTCTTTACATCCCTCTATTTAACCACCAGAATATGAGTTATTAATGAGGCCCTAAAGTTGTCTCCATGTGTGTAAAGAGCAGTGTTTCCTAACTGTTTCAGCTTGTGACCCCTTATGCTGCGTTCAGGTCATATCGTTCAGACCAAAACTAGGAGCAGCCGAGTGGGAAAAAACATCCACATCAACTTGCGAGTTGGAGATACAGTATAGGGGTCAATATTTCCCACTTGATAGGTACAACTGAGAACGATTAGCAAAATGGCCACAAAGCTTCCATCACTGGTAGTTACCTCAAACTAAAATCCGATATTTAAAAGGGACTATACACGGCTTGTTTGTATCTGGTTTCACTTCTTAAAGCTTCAGTAGGCAGTATATTTTTGGCATCATTGGGCAAACATTCCATAATAACCTTTCAGCATAGTGTAATTCAAGTGTTCTGAGAGATAACTAGACTTCTGCACCTCCTCATGGCTCTGTTTTCAGGCTTTAAAAAATATAGCCCATGACGGGAGACTTTGACCAATCACTGGTGATTTCAGAGAGAGAGCATTGGTATTGGCTGTGCTCCGGTCATGTGACCGTAACTTGGCGTTCCTTCAACAGATTTTACAATGGTGGCCGCGTCACAAACTTTCTCATTTTACAGCTAAACAGTACACTACAAGATGATTCTGAAAACATTTGAGGCTAGAAATAGGCATTAACGTAACATAATATTGATTCATATTTGATCAGCGCTGCCTAGTTTTACCGTTTGGTCGGAGTTCACAAGTGATTGACAGCTGGCTCTCATAGACAGCAGATGGACAGCAGACCTCAGATCAGCTCTGACTGCTTGATTTCCTGTGAAATCTTGCAGATGCCGTTAGGAGCACTGTTTACTGGTTGTGACCAGTTCAACCAAAAATACGTTTTGTTCCTGGTTATATAACCTGACCAACAGGTTGGGAAATTACTTGGTTAACAGGTGTAATGAAAAATACTATATCTACTATCTTATTTGCATGCAGTGAGACTGTTGTAGTGTAGAAACTAGAGTTCTTTGAGTGTCTAAGCATAACCAAAAACCCTGTTAATCATGCTATGCAGTAGTTGCTATGAGGGTATATTGCAAGAGTGGCTATTATAGAGAAAACATATTTGTCACTGAAGGTTTTGCAATATCTTGTGGTTTAGATAGAGATTTGTTCAATAAAAGAAAAATCCTCATAAAAATGGAATTCAGCTAGGATTACGTTAAGGGCCAGTAAGAGCTAAGGGGGATCGAAATAAATACAACAATTAATTATTCTGCCATGTAAGTTTAGACTCATCTCTAGATAATAAGGTAATTTGATGTGTTTTTCCAGTGTGAAGCCCTGCTCTGCCCTGAAGTTGTGATCTCCACAGCAAGAGGCTCCTCAGTAAACAGAGGGAGCAGACGCACTGCTCAAGGGCTCCTTATTCATCTCGTCGTCCCAAGGACACTGACAGCTGGCCTTCGTGACGGGACAATGACTCTGAGAGGAGCTCCAGCAGAGAGAGACGCTGGCTAAGGGCCCTTTCTGCTCCAGAATGAGACTCTCTCTGAAGGGGTTAAAGTCTTAATCCTCCTCTATTCTCTATGGCATACGGATTAGCCAGACAAAGTTAATACGCACACCTTCAGGTTAGGGACCAGAAGAGGATCCCTGCTCTGTGGCGGCTAAGCCTGGCCGCTGTTGGCAAACGACCTGCGGCCGCTGCTAGAGGCCATTTTGACCAGAGGGTGACCACCCCTATTTCAAAGCCCTTTATGTAGAACGAACAGATTGTTTGACTCGTCCCTCTGCTCTTTATGCGTATGCATTTTGCCACCACTTAACCCCTGAGCTAGGTCATGATTGAGATAGAATTTGCATTCATTCAGCATGAAAACATTGGAAGAATAGTGTAAACAAGCGCATAAATAGAGCGATTTCACAGCGCACACTGCTGACCCTCAAAAGGGGGTTTGTTTGCTGCTGCTCAGCAGTATATAAATATTCAATTGCCTGTTAGCCACGGCTGCTGCTAATCCTCAGCAGAAGTCACTGCCAAGTTGGAACATATTTGGGGGCAGCTGGATAATAAATCATAAGAGGTCGAACACAGAGATATACCAAAGAGCTGGCTGTTTACGCCTTTTGTTCTGGAGCGATGACGGTCGTGACAGCGGAGCTCGTGAGACGGGATGAAACCCACCAAGACCTTCTGGCTCTATATAGACTGTCTGTGCTCCGAAGCAAGCGTGATGAAAGAACAGCAACAGTCATGGCACAACAAAGCGTTTACTGTATCGACAGTAATGTATTTAATGTATTTTTAAAATCATCCACATCTGATGCTGTGAATGATGCTCACGAGATGTTTTATGTGTTTGTTAATCCTAGAATGAATCACTTTTCTAATTTTGTTCATGATCCAAAACTAGGGACATGCATTAACGCAACTTTCAATTTTTAGGTTGTAGCGGGCTCAGTTTTAAAGCTAGAGTGAAGATACATACTAGAACTAGAAAACCTAAGGAATCCATTAGTACCAACCGTGTCATACTAGCTTGTCCAGAAGAAGGCTAAATAACACTACAAACTGGGGCTAAATTTGGGTGAATATGTGAATGAAAATGGGTTCTATGGGTACCCACGAGTCTCCCCTTTACAGACATGCCCACTTTATGATAATCACATGCAGTTTGGGGGCAAGTCATAGTCAAGTCAGCACACTGACACACTGACAGCTGTTGTTGCCTGTTGGGCTGCAGGTTGCCATGTTATGATTTGAGTATATTTTTATGCTAAATGCAGTACCTGTGAGGGTTTCTGGACAATATCTGTTATTGTTTTGTGATGTTTATTGATTTCCAATAATAAATATATACATACATTTGCATAAAGCAAGCATATTTGACCCCTCCCATGTTGATAAGAGTATTAAATACTCTAATAAAACCTCCCTTTAAGGATTAAGGATTTGACCAAAAAGCAGAAATAGAAAGAAATGATGGTTATTTTGCAGGAGATGACTCACTTTTGCTAAGTTTAAACATATTTCTATGATGAGTAGTTTAGTACTCATCACCACAAGCTGAACTGGTGCAGGCGTCAGTGCTGCATTGTCTATACAAATGTGAAAGTATTCATTTCTCCTTTCGGTTTTATTTATTTATATGTCTATAAAGAGCTTTACATGTGAAGATTTTTAATCAAAAATAAGATAATGATTACCATTCTCAAACACTAAAAGGAAAATTGCGTGCCGACTGCTCTTACTTTTTTCTTTTTACAGTACAATAATTCACTCTAACTGTTTATTGGCTTAAGCAAGTGGATACTGGTATGTTGTGTAAGTGAAAACAGGTGTCCAGTGCTGTGGCTGGTATGGAGACATACACTGTCTACAGTGTGTCTGTATATGTGGTGTATTTCTCATATCGTCTATCTGTCTATATCTACCTGTAACTCTATCTCTCTATCTAGTATTGCTGTTCACATGCTCTTTGCATAATAAATAAAGGTTTGGGATATTATGTGAAGATCAATCTTCACCAGATGTACTGTAGTATCATGGGAGATATCAAAAATTATGTTTACTAGCCAACTTTGGTTTATGCAACACAGATACTGTATAGACCGCATATTCCACAGAGAAACATTGTGGCGACAGTCAGGATATTGCGGCATACTTGTGTGACATTCAGAGTCGTAAATTGGCGCCATTTGCTCACACCACCGCTGTCAATCACGTCGGATGGCCACTGAGTGAGCATGTGTTTGCTGAAGCACGGTCTGCCACAATAACATGTTTATTCTGGGGAAAGGAAAATCTACTGGGCTTCGACAGAAAACAGACTCGTGCCACTGAAAGATTTGTGATTGGTGAGCATTTTTTACTGAGTCAGATAATCAAATGCAGGAAAGATAAAGTTTCAAACTTTATTTCTAAATGAAAGGGTGAACTGGGTGAACTGCTTTATCTGAGAACGTGTTGATTACAAACATTTCCATCTGAGCTGCCTGGTACAACCCAATCCTCCTCTGTTGCAGTTGAAGGTTATGTCGCTTCGTCAAGGGCACTTGACAGTATGAAGAGAAGGGAGAGTTAAACTGTTTCAACACACTGACACTTGCTTTGTAATGAAGCATGTATAACTTTACACTTCTACACCACTGCCTTGTGAGCTAGTAGCCACAGCCAAGTATGGAGCAAGAATGTGTTTAAGATATTAATCCACTGATTTAGTATTGCAATCCTACAATATAACAGTGTTATAGTGACACTATCTGACTCATGATGGACAGTTTTATCAAAAATCAATGGAGCTGAACCAAAGATATTCTGTGCATTCCAAATCACATACTTTTTATTTTTACTTTATACTGCCCTTACAAAGTACGTACTATTGCATGCACACAATTGGGACATACTACCTCATCATGTTGCGCCTTGAACTTTGACCTTCTTACTCATATCTGCTGCACAGAGGACTGTGGGTGAGAATAGCCAGAAAGTTATGCTGGCCTGCATACTGCAAAATACAACCGGATGTAGGAGGACATCCTGGTATTTTTGGCATACTGCATTTGACATACTATGTATTGGGACACACTAAATCTTTTTCTGGCATACTAAATAGTATGGTAGTAGGGTTATTGGAATGCACTAATTGTCATTTTAATTCCATGCATTCTTCTGCCTTTTCAAAACCTGGTGCCCACATTACCCACAATGCAACGACACACCCACTTTATTACAGGACACACCCTCTGAGATAACTTCCGTGATTGACATACTTATTTTAATCTAAACCATGATCTTTTTCTAAACCTAACCAAGTAGTTTTGGTGTCTAGACCTAACCAAACTACTACCATTTTGAGGGTGTGATCAGCATGTATTTGGCAGATCACTTCATTTGTCATTTTAATCCTAATTTCTCTTAAATTATGAGCCATAAAACAGTATTTCTGACTCCTTAAACATCTTTAATCCTAAAAAAAAAGCATTGGTGCCTGTGTGAGAAAAAAACAAGTTGTGGCTCAAATCTTAACAAACTGCTTTTCACTAGGAGCACCTCTCCATCTATACCTTTATTTAACATCACCAAACCTCCCCAGGTATCAGTGGAATCTATGGAATGAACGGCTTGTTGACGTTCGCCTTGATCCGTCTGTAATCCCACTCAGATAACATGTGTCCTACCATATCTCAGGTGATATAAAGAATAGCTCCATTCATCTTGTCAATGAGAGGGATTCTGTGTAAAGCTGAGAGTACCACAGTATCCATCATTGGTCATTAGGACATGAGTGGCAAACCAACATGGCTCAGATCTAGGTGAGACTTGATTGCTGATCGGGCGGAGCAAATTCCAGGGATCTGTCTGTCTAACGGCACGACGCAGGATATCAATAAAGGATCTGGGGCTTTGGAGGGCCGCTTTAATCCACAGTGAAACCAGAGCGGCCTCTGTCACCGAGCCTTGTTTATTACTGAGGGGATTAAGGTATTGCTAGGTTAAGAACAACTTTGATCATGACTGCTGGCTCCTGGAACTCACAAAGGCTTGAGCATAAGCCAAGGCAACAATTACTAGCCGACAGAGGGTCATTAGACGGAGGGCTGCTGCCCACGTTCCAGACACCCAACCCCCCCAAACCAGGACCTTTGATAACATCAAACCCACTTCTCCAAGCGTTGCCACTATCACGCCAAGTAAGGCTGCCTAATGGTAAGTGCAACTCTGCCAGACTCCACTGAGATCCAGCATTCCCCCCAACTAAAGAAGAGAGGAGTGGCCCAACAGGAAGTGTCCAGGGTGGGCCGGAGTGGGAGGCCGCGAGCCTCGGGGTGGTTAGGTCCACGGAGAGCTGCTCAGATATGGTTCAAATGCGATGCTATCTCTCTGCCTTGATTTTACTTTGCTCTTATTGATTTACCCAGGGGACAGTCAATTCACCCAAAATAGGTGCAAGTTGAGTAGTGTTATTTTAGTTCTATTACAGTTTTACTGTAAATGTGATATTTATTGTCATCCCCAGTAGGATTCTCTAATTCAACTCAAAGTGCATTGCATTATTCCTGTAAATGGAAAATAACATCCCATGGGTTAGAAAGGTGTTGATTTTGTATTAATTGACTTTATCTCAGAAGGATATAAGTGCTGTTTAAGTAGAAAGTTAATTGGTTGAATTCAATGTTATGATACAGAAGTCGTATAATGCAACTTTAAGTGTTCAGATAAAAGACATTAGGTCCAAATATGGTCAAACATGGTCTTATTCCAGCATTTTCAGGCTAATCAACCTAACTAAACCTGGATTTATACTTGACACATGGGTAAATATGTAGGCCTATAGTAGGTTAGATTTATAGATCAATGTCAGGTTTCAACCTTTAATAGCACCACTTATAACACTACACAAATGTTTTGTGGATGATCAGGATGGACTTTGATTATTCACAGTGTTTACAATCCTTCATTCACTTTGCGATGTAGTGCGACGATGGAAGCGATAATGCCTTGTGTGTTTGTGTAGTCTGTCCTTTTTCCAGGTTACATGGTGCAGAAGAGGTCATGTGGCTCAGGCTATAGCTGTTTAGTGACACCTGGAAGCTGCCATCTTTTTCATATATGTTCACATTTTATGTGTCATTTTGTCATATGGATTGTCTATATGGTAATTGTTTTATGTTGAATATTCAGTACACATGACATCTATTGCACATCTGTCCATCCTGTGAGAGAAATCCAGTTGCTCATCTGGAGGTTTTTCCATTTTTTTCCCTTACTCGAAGCAAGGGTCGGAAAAAGCAGAGGCTGTTGTACGCTGAAGAGATTGTTAAGCCCCCTGTGGCAAATTTGTGATATTGGGCTATATAAATAAAATTGACTTGACCCTGTCGCGCCTTCAATAAGAGACTATATTGCCGTGCCATTTTTTATATTCTTTTATTCACTCTGATCACAGCCAGCAGAAGGTTTGCTGTGGATTTGACTTTGATACATGTGTATTACTGAAAAAGAGAAGATTAGAGTCTTTCTTCAATGCATATCCTGTATGTAAAATAAATACACATAGTATTCACCCCTTCCTTCCTCACCACATTCATTCCATCTTAAACACTATTAAATGGGCGGCAAATTCTGTGCTTCAGAAGTTTGCAAAACTTCTTGACTTTATTTCTTCAGCTTCCACACCCTTAAACATTCTCATTAATGTTTACGCGGAGGTACACAGATCTACACATATCTCTGCAGAGGAACAGTGTAGCAGATAAACGTGAGAGCCAACGTAGCAGTGTTTCAGATTTGCTTCAGCGGGACCTTGTCCTGGCATCTTTGTGACCGAATTGTTTTGCTGAGTGGTGAGCTACAGTTACACAAATGGTGGGTCACAGGCCGTTCTGAGCCTGGTTAAGGAAAAAGAATCAAAGACTTTGCTTTAAGTTTACTCTCTGGTTGTCTCTAGTCGTAATGTGTGTGTGACAGTTTAAATTAGAGCATGAAATCAACAGACTGACCTCTGACCCATCCAGTCCTTTCTGCCCTCTTGACCCGATGTAAACTAAGGTTATTCACCAAATGTCTGCGAGGTCAGAGCAGGGTCAATGTACCTGTAAACATGGAAGGAGCTTAAGAGCCCGATAACATTTGACTTTTATTAGAGTGGTGAGGGTCGGGCCACTGTTACACTGGCTCTCAGTCTTAATTCACTGGGTCAGGACAGTGAAAGCCGAGGGGAAAACCCTGCTATCCGTTTTAATGTTTTGCTTCAAGATTAGTTTGAGCAAAGTGGAGACGACTGGCTCTTAAACTGCCACCAGCTGTGTCGAGTTCAAGACATCCTGCCAAGTTTGCTGGCTAATCAAGCAGCTTACAGAGCATGTTTCTTCTGTTAAATATGCTTGTGTAAGATACGTAGTCGCTCATAAATCTTTGGGTCGCCCGTCAAAATCCCGACTCAGCAGTGTTTGTGAGTGAATACGCAGCGTGGACATAATCAACAACACTCCTTTTGGGTCTGATTATGCCACAAAATGATTCAGTCCCGACAATGTTTTCCACTCGCTCTGGAGTTATAGTGCTTTCAGCTGGAGCGCCAATGATCCCCGTACTAAGCACTTATATTGTTCGGATCAACAGGAAACAAATCGGCAGCGAGCAGCCCCACATTGTTTTGGTGAAACTCGTAAAGTCTGTGAGATGACTGGCAGGGAATATGTAAATAATAGCTCTATATTTACCCAGGTCTCCCACAAAAGCCGCAGGAAGCTGACAGTTTGGCAAAATTGGGAGGCAAATAAAGAAAGTGTTTGGTGACAGCGGTTCGTCAGCAACTGCATGAGTAAACATCTTGCAGTAGTTGTCATGTCTGGGAAAAAATAGGGGATTGTAGGTGCAATAGATTGAGGCGTCAATAGATTGAGTGAGGAACATTCTGTGACACCTCATCCTCCCACGCCTTTCTGATGCAGAATTGGCGGGGTTCATTGCATCCTGCCCTTTTCTATGATGTCAGGCATTTCACCCTGCATTTGAGCATGGCCATTTCAAACAAATCTACTTGGTTAGGTTTAGGAAAAGATCATTGTTTGGGTTAAAATAAGGGTTAAAATAACAGCGGTCTCCTGGGTGAAGGTCCTGTGTTTGTTTGACCTGTCCGTCCTCCCCTCCCACTCGTCCCCTAAGCGAACTAATCTGTCTTTAGACTACGTCACCAATCTTCCAGAGTACTTGCTCTGAGCATCTAATATTGCCGTTGATGGGTTTACATTGAGTTAGATGAAAGCCTGGTGCGTCTCATACAGACGCTAAAGGGTGCCTTGTGCGTCGGTATCAGACGCTGATGGCCGTGACAAAACATTGGTATTTAACGCCCTGGGAATAAGACTGGGCTGGTTAGTCAGCAGAATTGCAGTCTTTTCACAGAACCCCATCTACTGCTCTCTAGTACATCCTTCCTGCATTTGGTCATTAAGTGATCTGATTGCTGTTCATCCACTTCCTGTTACTGCATCTCACAAACTCAACAATCTGATGTAGACACCACCACATGGAAAGAACTTGAGTCATGGTAAATGCAGAGGCATTAGCTTGCAGTGTAGTATCCGACAACAGTTTGCGAGCCTTTACACACATGCCAAATCTGATTGCATTTTGAGTATCCCGCGAGCTGTAGTCTTTGACACTGTGCAAAGAAAAACACCAATTTACTTTCAATCGCTCGAGGCTGATTTTGGAACCACAGGCGCTATTTCGTCAAGGCTTTTGGGAATGTTATCACAAACACAGCACGCTGAGAGTTTATAAAACCTCCGCTATCCCTAGATTATCCTTGAACTCTATGTTACCTGTGGTTGGTAAGCTATACTTGGCGGCCATGGCCGACACTGAGATAGGTCATGTGACACACATCGCTGGCCTTTATTTCATTATTATTCCAGATTAGAGAGGGATTTCGTGAATTTTCTGTAATTTATTAGTTTTGACTATAAATGGCAGGTGAAGTCCAGAATTTAATTTGAGGTTCATGGTAATGCTCATGACCCAATCTGCTCCAAAACAAACTGAAGGATCTTTTGGGAAGTGTCTGCAGCTGCAGTAAAATGATTCTGCTGCACGCAGACATTTTATTCAAGGCTGGAATAGTCTGTGTTGCTGCAGTGAGGTTTTCTAAATGATGCTTTCCTAAACAGGGGATTTCTCTTTTTCATACTTTCCCTCCCTCTCTTTTGGCAGACGTGCAAAGTAAAAGTGTAGCGTATCATTAGATCAGCAATGGTTCCAAGGCTTCTGCCCCCATGGCATGTTCAGGCTTTACAGCGAGACCTCACTCTTATCGGAGACAACGCTGCATTCCACTGCGGGGCAGACGGAGTCACATTTTTTCAACTCTCCATCGACAAGATTTACTATTGCGCCCACTATCTCTGTGATTTGTAGGTACAACCTACTTTGAAATTCTGCCATTTACGTCTGCTCCCTCTGGAACACAAGGCTGAAATATGTTGAGGAATATGCTTGGTGTTGACTTTTGCACTCCCCTGTCAGTGAAAATGTATTCTGTAATAATCTGTCTCTTTTAGAGATCCAATCAGGGTAAAAAAACTTCAGCTTTTCTTCATCTTCTTTCTGCCTCATTAGACTTATTAACATGAAGAATGGTTTACAAGATGTCTAGGTATTGATATAGAAAATATACCTTCCTGGGCAAGAGGTTGATTCATGTATAAACCAGGACAAACTCTTCATATCTTAAACTGTTTATCATAGCCTAGAAAATTAATTTGACAGAGGGACTACTGCTGCTAATTTGAATAAAACATCGGTACATTTGTTCCATGTACTAAACTTTAATAGTTTTACGCATGAAGCAGAATAAATCTGCACACCTTTTTAATTTTCTTTGGTGAACAGTGAATTCACGTCGTTGACCAATAGCAAGTCGACTTGATAGTGGTGACCTTTGAGGGAATAGAGAGCCAGAGAGCCCAAATGGAGGAAGCTGTAGAAAATTTTACATAGTGGCCAAACGCTGAAATTACAACTTCCGTGTCTGTCACGTGTCTTACATTGGGAAAGAGACGTCTGTAACTCAGCAGATCTTTTTTTTTCTTTTTTTCAGATGAATCAACTTCCCAGTACAAACCCTTGACTAGCCCTGATTTAAATCATTAAGTACTAAAAATTGTAAAATTCACTAATTGCTGAATCCAGAGTTATTTTCCTTCCTCCGTTCATGTGAATGAACGACCGAGATCAAGCAGCTGGAAGGCGGGGTCAAAGAAAACCCTAGTGCGCCTGCTCTCTGGGCCCATTGGATGCGGAAGCAGTGCGGAAGAGCTGTGTAATTTTATACTCGGAAGTCAAACTTCTTGACTTTTCCTGGCTGGCTAGCGTAGTAGCGCTGCACATCAGTCGCCACCATGCCACCAAGCTGAATTTCACTGTGCACCTTTCTGGTGTGACCAGGCCATACTTTGTTTACAGTAAGATTCATATTAAATCAATACTGACTTCTTACTTGTATTAAGGTCTTTAATTGGAGTAAACAAAACTCAATTATTGGAGCTGGGTACTTGTCAATTGACCCTTGTCATGTGTAGTCTGGTTTCTTTGGGTGTTTTTATTCTGCATGTGCCGCAAAGATCACAGACTGCCCTGAAACATCAGTGTTGCTGAACAGGGCAGAAAGGCTGTTGTTGAACTTTACTGTGGTGAATAACAGTTGTCTTTCTGATGAACACATTTGCATCCATTTTGAAATC
The DNA here is from genome assembly GCF_043250625.1 of Sebastes fasciatus. Classification (NCBI taxonomy): domain Eukaryota; kingdom Metazoa; phylum Chordata; class Actinopteri; order Perciformes; family Sebastidae; genus Sebastes; species Sebastes fasciatus. The sequence goes on along the minus strand of NC_133798.1, from coordinate 17,248,870 downwards.
TACGTTTTAGAATGCAGAATATTTGCAGAGACTATACTGAGCATTTGATCTTGATCTGGTATTTAAGTCCATCTACCAGTGCCACCTGAATTCCTAGGGCTAGTACTTCAGACTATGCAAGCAGTCTGTTCATGTACTCTAAGAGGCAAATGGGAAATCCTAATGTTCCTTTTTTTCCTGTTGGGCGAAGGACCAACAAACTATCCTCTTTCAAGCCATTTATTTCAGCCAACTGGCTCTTCGTCTGTCTCTTAACTTTATCCACCAACGAAACACAGAAGCTTCAGTATTCAAGGAATGTTTGGCGAGGTCGATGCTGCAGCCCGATTACAACCCATGAGTTAAGGAGCATGAGGATTACAAGGAACTGACAGAATGGCCTTCTTCCTGCATTTAATTAAATCCCCCTTTCTGTCTCTCTTTGTATCGACAGACAGCCAAGTCTGTGCTGCCAGGGGCAGGGCACCATACCAGGCTGCTGTAAGCTGTTTAACCTACATGAAAGTGTCACGGCTGAATAGAAAGGATGACCCCGTCTTTCTGGTCACCATATCCTTCTTAAAAATCATTTGAAGTTAAGCTTTGAGCTAAATGAATCTCTGGTCTGCAAAGATAAGATGTACTCTACCGGAGGCCTTTTGACGGGTTCTTTTCTTTGTGGGTTTGGTGATAAAAATTTTATGGAATATAACCAGGGACTTACTGGGATTTTTACGCGAGCGCCCAGAATTTTTTTTTTGGCAGTAATTTTAACACTAGTACAGTTTTTGTGGTATAAAGAAAATCTGATGAAGCTGTAGACCTTGAAAACACTTAAGGATGTCTTGCTGACACATCACCGCTGCTCTGAATCAAAACAAGCCCGGCCAATCAGATTACAAAAAAAACGAGGATCAGTCCAAATTGGGAGGGGCCGCTTCTATCCCCCCACAATATTAAAAGTATTAGATTGGCTCAGTAGTAGTTACTACTGACTTCAGAAATAAAGGAATAAAAACTATGACCATTGGCCGGTTCGGCCTGGAATGGATCGGCCATTTGGGAATCTTCCTGAACTTCCCGATTGACAGTCCAGTCACTCTCGGCGCACTTTCTCGGAGCGTTTTATTGTTGTCTCGTTGTCGTCGTTGTTGTTTACGTTAGTTAATGGAACACCCGGTGTGTTTCATACTGGCTAAAGGGTGCCTTGTGCGGCGGAAGCATCGGTATTTAACGCCCTGGGAATGAGAACTGGCTGGTAATGTTTTTGGATTCAGAATTCTGGGATTTTTTTTGCAGTCATATACGAAGGGTAATTTGGATTTTCTAGAACTTTTTAAATTACTCATTATGGAAACCAATGATAATCTGTTTGAGTCAAAGGGAGTTTTTCTCATTTACGAACATTCAAAAGGTTTATACCCTAGAGAAAAATGTCCAAGGTTGAAGGTAAACACTTGATATAACCTTCATACATTCAATCATGTCCCTTCATATTAGATTACATGGAATATTCAAAATATTACATCTTGCACTGTCAGTTCACCAAAACAAAAAACAGGAAAGCCTGGATGTCTTTCATTGAGAGGGTTGGATGATGATGAAGTTGATACAGACTAATCCCTGGAGAAGCTCCATCCTTGTCGTCCTCACATTAAAGACATGAGCAGACACCGGCCAGACACTTCAAAGCATTGGGAGGAGAACAACCACTTTCAGAATTACTGGTTTCCTTTTGGCTTATCCCCTTCGCTGAGGAATTTCTTGTATGTAAATAGCTGTTTGCGCGGATTTGATCAGTTCGGACCACACCCAACTATCGCACAAGCCAGGTCTAATCTCACTCGCCAAAATCTTTGCAACCTTATCACCAAACCAAGAACATAACCTCTCTATTGCGCCGACAGATTCAACTGACAGACATGGCCGACAGCTTTATCTCTTGGATGTGAGTCGTTTTTTGATCTCTTGATCTTTTCTCACATTTGAACCCACATCAAAGACTTTAAGCTATTCAAAGAAGGTGGAGAATATGGCGTCCTGTCTTCATGTGAGCTAATCCAAGCCAGGCGGAAGCAAAAGAGAGGAATGGAGACTGATGGATGGCCCGACACACAGACGTAACTCGTGGCATTGCCAGACCATTCATGCATTTAGACTCTGTTTAAAAAATCTGTCACTGTGCTATATTACAGCCACTTTTATGTTGTCTTATGCGCTGAGAGCGCTTTTGTTGATTTGTGCACATCTAAAGCTTCAGTAAATAGTTTCATTTTATCTTACATAATGTTTGTGCTCACATAAATTCATAACTTGGATATCGTAATTTAAAGGGGACGTATCATGAAAAACTTTTTGTCAGCACTTATGCACATACATTTGGGTATCTGGAGTGCCTACCGATCCACAAACTATGAGATTCAGGCTGTCTAGATCAGAAAACATGTGATTCAAAAAGCCATTCAGAGTTGGCTCCCCTTCCTTTGGCACATGCAGGCTCGTTAGAATAGATCACTCACAGCTTGAGAACTACTTTGCAAAGGTGCACCATATTTTCCTCACAAGCCAATCGGAGCAGACTGGGCTTTTTCAGGAGGGGGGCTTAAAGAGACTCGTATGTCAAAATAAATAAAAAAATATATAAAATGCAGGTATATTCAGACAGACAGTAGGAGAAAGAAGAAATTGAAAAAAAAACCCACAAAAATTCAACAAAACTACTTGGTTAGGCTTTAGTAAAAAAACAATGGTTTGGCTTAAAAATTACTACAAAATTGAAACAAAACAAAACAAACACGGAACAAAAATACTTGGTCAGGTTTAGGGAAAAAACACCATGATTTGGATTCAAATTACTATGGTTGTGACGTTATTAAGCTACGGAGTAGCTAGTTTCACGCGGACACAAACAGCGGTCTCCTGGCTGTAAGTCCTGTGTTTTTCATCCAGTCAACCACACTGACCTCCTCCGTACATGGACTTCGCGGACTACTACTACAAACGTATTTGTGATACGTCAAAAACAAATAATCCGTGACAAAATATGTTCCACTCAAAAAGTAATTCACAATGCAGTTTAGTTGTATGGGAACGTAATTTTTAGGAAATGTATTTTCTCCCAGATTTTGTGGATTTTGGGTGGGAGTCCTGTGTTTTTCAATCAGTCAACCACCCCGACCTCCCCCGTACACAGACTTCCACGGACTACTGCTACAAATGTATTTGTGATACGTCAAAAACAAACGTAATCTGTGACAAAATACATTTCATTCGAAACCTAATTCACAATGCAGTTTAGTTGTATGGGAACGTAAGTTTTAGGAGACAGGCCTTTTGGTGTTTTTAGACCTTTATTGCTCTTTATACTACATCACCTGTCCTGGGTCATGATTACGTGGCTTACATACGAATTATAGTGCATTACTTCGTAGATATATAGCTACGAACAGTATATGAGAACAGCCTGCCTGTAAAATCAGTTTTTCATTTCTGTTCGTTCACTAGTGAGCTTTAGAAGTGCTGGAAAATGCATTTCTTGAACTTTGGACAGAGCCAGACTAGCGGTTTCCCCCGTTTTGAATGGTATCAATATTTTCATTCAACTCTCAGCAAGTAAGCATGATAGCATATAAACTCATTTCCCAACATGTCAAACTTTTTCTTTAAGCGATACGGTTCATATGAATCAAATGAGTCCAATTCCAGGTCCATTGACAATTTCCACCAAACATTGCATGTCTTGTTTGGGTTTATTGGCAGTTTGGCTCACAGCTTTCCCGCCTAACCACCACTCAATGCACGCGCTAGACTTTGTGGCTTTTCCTCAAGCTGGTCAATGTATGTTTTTATTGCAACATATTACATGGAACCAGTATATTGTCTGGAATCATCAGGCTTAGGTGAGTTTGGGGGCTTTGAGGCTTTGGGTTTGGCATGCTGGCTTTGAGTTTGGGTTGGTTTGATGCAGATGTAGCTGCAACAGTGAGTCACTATCAGTAACCCTAACCAAACCTGCAACTCTTGAGGTCTAAAATATTTCTACTCTTTTGGCAAAGTTCTTCTTCTCAAAAGTGAGGTGCATACTGTCTCAGGCCTCTCACACAAAAAAAAAAGTGGCACCAACAAACCATCCTCTTTTATAAACTCCACCGCTCATTAGTGGGCAGGTGTTTGAAATCCACCTGAAAGCCACCAGATGAGACTCATTCTTACTAATGAAACAAACTCTTCAGCTGTCAGCTCAGTGAAAAAAATAAAAAATGAGATATGTAACCCTCAAGGACATAAAGAAAACCTCAAGGATGAAATAAAAATGTTTTACTGTGTGTTTACTTGAGCCTATTTAAATCACTTTGACTTTTAATTACCTTTCCATTTTAAAGAGCACCAAGACCTGGCACGCCACTGTTTATAGAAACATCAACAGATGGTGTCATGTTTCCAAACTTAAACATGATGTATAAACTGTATAAATGTATTTTAAAAATACATTTTTATGGGTTTCCATAGCTAGTCTGCCTGACAGAGCAGTAGTCCCAGATTCCTGAGTTCAATAGACTTTACAATTGTGGGTTGTCAACATGATGAAATTGTGCATTTTTCATTGCACTTAGTCAGGCTGCTATTTCTCACCTCCAGCTGTGCAGTGATTTACAGCCCGTCTACTTTGACCAGTCTGACGCACACTGTATTTTAGCTTGTTCAACAGAGTCACTTAAGCAGATATACAAGCATTTAATCACAGACTTCCTGATTTATACCCTCACACATAAAGAAAAACACCTTTCACTTCATAACTGATGCGTGCGTTTTTTTTTTTTAAAAACGTTCCACAGCTTGACAGCATTCATGTGTTCACACGTGTTAAAAAGTGTGTTGTGTAATGTAAAATGATAAAAATCCAAAACCATTAAACTAGCAGAGAAGGCAGAGAAAAGAAAAGCCCAGTTTCAATGAAAGTAATTAAGGGAAAAACAATGGGCTTGAAAAGGGTGGAGCTAAGTACAACCAAACGCTGAATAAGACATTTTTAGGCAACCAAAAAGGTTATAATTAACTTTCATGAACTGATAACACACTGTGAAAGGGTTAAAGTTGTAAGACGAAAACACAGACAACTCCCAGACCGGACAATGCCGTGGTAGCAACCTGTCAATAACAAGGTAGCCACGTCCTAAAGCATCTCCTGCTTTATGGTCTATTTGACTCTAAATGGGACCATAATTTACTAAATGAACATCATGCTGTATTGAAGAAGACTTGAAACTAGTGATTGAGACCATAAACTCATGTTTACAATGTTTACTGAGGTAATAAATCAAGTGAGAAGTAGGCTCATTTTCTTATAGACTTCTATACAATCAGACTTCTTTTTGCAACCAGAGGAGTCGCCCCCTGCTGGCTATTAGAAAGAATGCAAGTTTAAGGCACTTCAGCATTGGCTTCACTTTACGGACCCTAAAGTTGCCCACTGCACAAAGTGCAGAGGAAGATGAAAAAAGGGGAGGTGAAAGGAACAAAAATCAAAATCACTGAGCAAAAGAATGGCCTTTATTATAACATTCAAGTTTGGCAGCATTGTTAGCACACAGAAAACAAAAGAAAACGGCCCTGGAGCAAGTGGGATGCTTCATCTGTGGTGGATTAACTGTTCATTGGTCATAAAAGCAAAGTGCAGATCACAGGATGACCTTCAGGCAAGTACAAATGGCATAATCTGTGATGAAATCTCTGAAAACAAGTGTGTTCATTCTCCCCAGCTGTTGAACAAACTTTGTTTTAACAGAAGAATTAGCTTTGAAGGACCTAAAATGTTTGGGTATAAACTTACACTTGTAAGGAATGTAGCTTTTCTGATTGGACTTGATTATATACAACTATATTAATGGAGATGTTGTTCATGTCCGGAGCTTATGGTCAGCCACAAAATGTCTCACTTAAATATCCTCCTAAAACACCAAAGAACAGATTCCCTGCAGCCATAAAAAATGGAAAAGGGGAACAAAAACAACCCTTCTAAGTTGTTTAAACTTGAACTCCAGCAGGCTGATGGGAGGTGGGTTTTGGGGTCATCGGTGCCAGAGTGATTCTCCTCCATGCAGTGCCTCCCTGCATACATCAAAGATCCTCATCATCAGCAGATAACTGGTCAACCCCAGTGAGCAAAAACAGCTGGGCCAGAGCAAAACAAAGATGATATAAGCGGCTTCCTCCTCGGTGGCGTCAACAACGATAAGCCCCTAGTCTATATTGTGTTTGAAGCGCAGTATCCCCCCCCCCCTGCCACCAGCACCACCAAAACCAGACAATTTAGAGACCAGTGTAATGCAAGAGGAAATATAAACTGTGATCTCTTGAACTCTGTCAAAAGAAAAGGTCTGGCTTTTGTCTCTACAACCATTTTGGGGAAGTAGTGGGAGTGACTTTAAGTTGCAGGGACTGTGATCTGTGAAAGCATTCAAACATGCCTTAATGTCACCAAGGGAGAATGGGGGAAATATATAACGGAGCTATACGGAGGATGTGATTGGACATAAAAATTATGTACATGTGAAAAGATTTCTCTCTAGAGTGTAAAAGTCGGACAAATTGTGTTCTCGTTCTTGTGTTGCCTGTGTGGAAGATATATGTGGAGAGCTCATTTTACACCCACAATCATGACAAACTCCCGCAGCGTCAATGAAACACAACAGTACTCTGCAACATGCTTCAACTACTTCCTGCAACAAATAACGAACAACACTCTCAGCATCTCATGTGGACAGACACAACAGCCAAATGAAGATGCTTCTCAAATGACTCACTGAGCAAAATAGTACAGGCTGTGGTGACTTCAAACCTTATATATGGACAGAACGTCTTTTTTAAAAAGATGAAATTTTCCTGGATGGTACCCAAGGTGGAGGTAAATATTTCCGTGGGATGTGCAATTTCCCACTGGATTTAGCAGACAATGCTCCAGGCCTGAATGACACAGGGTAAGCAAGGATCCAATTTTAGAGGTTGCCAGGAACAAAAGTCTTATTTTTGAAGACGTGGTAGCAAAGATGAGATATTTACTTTTTCTAAACAGGAATAATCTAAGTTACTTTGGTTCCCTCAGCCAATACCTTTGGTGATAGTGACCAGAATTCAAAGGGAATAAACGTTTTGTCCATTATCACTGGGGTTCTCATATAATCCAAACTAAATGACAAGGTTAATGGGATAGAGCTGTGGAAAGAATTATGCAGGATTATGCAAATGAAAGGGCTAATATGATTATTGTGTGCACACGCTGTAGGCTGATGAGATTACTTTTGGTATTGGATGCTGGATAATTGTCTTACATTATGTTAATGCATGTGTATGTGTGACAGTTAACTTCTGACCTGTGTCTGGACTTTAATTAATAAAACACCTCCTATAATTAACCCCGCTCACTTTGGAAGATCTGACTGGGGTGCATGTTCACTCAGAAAATTAGGAGTTATCTTTGGTCAAGTGTTTTTAAATTGTAAATTGTTGTGATTTAAAATAAGACAAACAAAAGATTCAGTTTGTCATTCATGAATCTGTGAAATTCATTTGCACCTCATGAAATAGCTTGGTGATGAATTTACTATGTTGGCAAGCTGCTGTGGCTTGTGAGCCAACCGGTAAACTAAATACTGCTATGGTGAAGGTATGACCTGCCCTACTCTGCCTCTGATTGGCTAGTACTCGTTGCTTTCGTTGGTTGGATTGGTTACCGTAGGTTTAGGCATGAGGAGCGAGATTGGTTAGGATTAGGGTAAGAATATCAGGGTAAGCCATGGATGTATAACAAGCCCTGGATACGGTGCCGCTGTTCAGCCTTGTTTCCAATTTTTTTTTATTGCGGCAAAAAATCCCCCTGTGGCCCAAAAAGCATTTTCCACGTAGACCACCATTGTAAAAGAGACGGCTGTAAAACTGCTGACAGGACAACTCGAACTGCAGACAAGGTCAATTATCACTCTTTCTATTATGAATTTTTGATTCATGGAGGTTTTATATTTGTAAAACTTTCCTCAAGCCAAGAAAAGCGATTTTAAAATCTGTGACGTCATCACAATGTTAAATCTTACGGGCGGGGCCAGCGGGAGAAACACTACTGCGTATATTCAGTGGGCTATTATTATTATACATTATATTATTTATTACATTACATTACATTATATTATCATTGTATTATTTTACATTATATTATACATTATTATTGGGCAATTATTATTGGAATGAATAGGTGGCATCTTGGGGTGCGGTATCCAGTTCTTATATGGGGTAAGCCAATCAGAGGCAGAGTAGGGTGGGTCATGCCTTCACCATAGTAGTAAAAATATATATATATATATATATATATATATTGCAACCGTTAACATGTTAACTAGCCAGCAACATGTTAGAGCTATCCCGCCACATTAGCCATGCCAATAATTTTTCACAGTTTATTCAAGAGATATATTTGTACCACAAACTCACGACCGACTAGAAATCTGCCTCTTCTGTGACACAAAGTTATCCTCTATGTGAGTATTGTGTTAGCCTCCTTTGCAATCAGTTGATTTAGGTTCATTATAAATGTTGGTGTGATCCATAGAAAGCATCTGTCCATCCACTTCAAAGTACTTGGCTCAGAGTGACATCACTGCCCCCGATGATATTGACTTTGGGGAGCAGGAGGGGCCACCCAAACCCCCCCCCGTACCCTCGTCCCCCGGGGCCATCCTGAGCCACAGCCACGTCTGGTGAAAGTGTGAGTCAGGGATCTCACAGCCAGGCTGTTACGCCTCCATCTGGGCCCCTGAATTAAACATCAGCTATAGGCAGACAGGCTCCCTGCCTGAAAGCTTCGGGGACCAGGAACTGGGGCCAATTAACCCGTGCCCGGTCTATTCAGACCTCACTTTGTAGCCAATTAAGAGGGCATATTACAGAAGGGGATCAAAAGGGATGATAAAACGGTTTGATTTGACATCAGACACAAAGGGCACTGTTTGCATAAAATCATAGGGACTGAAGGGGAGCCCTTGGCAATGATTGCAGTCATCATAAGATAAGTAAACACGTTCAAAATACGCTGGATAAGTAATACAAATTTGGTCAACTTGATCTTTTGTTTCCTTGAAGCTTCCAAGAGCATCATCTATATCTGCTTCTAGAATAACTGAGCTATTTTTGTTGCACCATTGAATACTGAACGTGGAAACTCTTGCCTTGACATCAGGCACTATGTCACATTATGTCACTATGGCATCAGACACAAGTTTCAGCTCGGTTCCTCTTCTCCATCTCTGACACCCGTCTGGTGTGTGGAAATACTTCTGCAGATGAGACAAGTACAGGAAACACAGCAGAAGTGAACAGAATCAGGACGGTTGTTTGCTTCAACCTTTTGTTGTAACAGATGGAGATGATCACAGACGTGGCTCAATCACAAGCTTCCAGTCCAACAGCCTGGTGCGTTGTTATATTTCACAATAAAATACTATCGAGCAAATCATGTCTCTAAAGAAGCCTCATTATTTATCCTCCTGTCAAGAAAGATATGTGGGTTTTTATAGAGGATCTATGAGGTGGAAACACCAGTTTCCCTAGATTGTGAATGGGAAAAACATTTGCAGGTTAACAAGATGCAGACTCTGGTTGATTTAGCTTTCATGGAGTGGTGCTAGTGGAGGGTCCCCAAACAATATGTCTGGGATTTATCTCCATACCGTGCAGGCTGTAAGTATTAGGACGGTGATATGTTTTTCATTTTCCTGGCTCTCGTCCAGCACGTTGGATTTGAAATGAAACACTTGCTATGAGGTTGTATGTTCACGTTGATATTGGATGAACATTGCAGGGCGTTTCACCTTTGTGGTGAGTGGAGGGGGGTATATACGAAAATCAGTGGTGGAATGTTACTAAGTACATTTACTGTAGTTAAGTATAAATTTGTGGTACTTGTACTTTACTTGAGTCTTTTCTTTTCATGCCACTATATACTCCTACTCCACTATATCTCAGAGGGAAATATTTTTCACCTCACTATATTTATCTGACAGATTTAATCACTTTACAAATTCACAGATTTGAAAAAAAAAAAAAACATATGATGGGCTCTGGGTAATTGTGACAGTCTTTCACACTATGTGCCGAATTTTTACAAACCAAACAATCAATCGATTAATGGAGGAAAAGAATCAGCAGATTAATCCATAATGAAAATAATCATTAGTTACCGTCCAATACAGAATACTTCAAAATGAGCTCCACCTCAACCAACTACAGTAAAATCCTGCTTTTACATGAATACATGCAAAATAATAATCTAATGATATATAGTAGTACAGTCAAAGGGAACATTTTTCTGCATTGAGTACTTTTACTTTTGAAACTTTAAGTACATTTTCTTGATTATACTTATTTCAATGCAGGACCTTTACTTGTATCAGAGTATTTTTACAATGTTGTATTAGTACTTTTACTTAAGTAAAGGATCTGAATACTTCCTCCACCACAGATGAAAACTGATACAATTTCTACATGGTTTATGATGTGGATGTAAATACCCATAAGATAAAGATGAAAGTTAGTGCATTGACTTCATATTCATATCATTTTATTTCAAACACAATGCACAGAATCACAGAGGCAAAACAAAAATGTCCTAATACGTCCCTGCATGTGAAACATTTTGGGGGATATTCAGCTCATACAGCCACAAAGAATCTGAATTTTGCATTTTTCTGTGATTATTAGGTCTTTGTTTTGTGAGAATTGAGAACCACAGGCATACAATTAATGGAAAGGTGGATCATTTCTTAATGGCTTATCGTATAAAAGGAATCAGATATTAATTTTCCCAATGCATTGATCTTTTGCTGGTGGTGCAGACACAAATGCTGAGACATTGGAATGTAAAAAGCTGGATCTTTAAACTCTTCCAGCTGACAACCTTCATCACGTTTCCATGTACGTTTTTTTTTTGCCACACGTACAGTATTGCAGAATTTGATCAAAAAGGTGGAGAGTTGGGAATAGACACCTTCTTTGGCTCATGTCAGCTGAGACGTAAAACACAAGCACACCATATGTCTCCCCTGCTTTTCCCCCTCTATCTTCAACCTGCTGCTTTCAGCTTAGCACACATGCACACACATTAACACACATGTTCCCATTTGTGAGCTGGCTGGGAAAACTCTTGGAGATATAATCTTTACAACATTTGCAACTAGGAATTCATTGCATTCGGCTCTCAGTACGCCCCCCCCTCCAAAATAGCTAACATTTTACATCAATCCATTCCCTCCGGGTAGGAAAAAGTGTAATGACGGTGAAACTAAAAGAAACAGGTGTTCTTCTCGCTTTGAGTATCTTTGAAGGTGCTGAGAGTTACAGAAAGATTGTGAATCACTGCTAATTGCATGAAATTATAGTTGCGGGGTGCAAAATGAACTCATTGTAGTGTAGCTCGAGCCAACACAGTTATAGTGGTACTTTGGAGGGCTGAAGATGCCATGAATTATAGAATGACAAGGGTATTTCTAGATGTTAACTGAACAATGACTCTGGTTTACTGGAAATGCTGTAGGGGATTCACAGAAAGCTCACTTGATTATGATGATTGGGCTTCATTGCAAGAGCAAATTTTTTGATTTAATAACATGTGAAAAATGCCAAGTCAGTTTCAGATCCGCCAAATTAAAAACCGAAGGAAAATGTGCCACATGGAGATGCGTTGGATTGAGACAGAGCCACATGAGGTCAGAATATAACTGGGTTTGGCTGGAGCATTTGTTATTGTTTGCTAAAAGTAAAATGGGATTTCTGTACAACAGCTCTTGTCTCAAGAGAAGATTTATTAAAATGATTTAATTATGTTTTTAATTGACAGCATATCCCCGTCTCTAATTACAAAATACCCATAAAAACAAACAAAAGCATTTGCAACAGATATTTACAAGAGGCCTCTCATTATTCAATTGGCTTATCAGAATAGACAGCCCTGGCTAAACCAATTTAGAGTGGACAAATAAAAGTCATTTGTATTCTTTGACAGGCAAAAACCAATAACCAGGATGAATAATGCAAAAAGCCAGCAGGGAAATATCTGACTGATGATAAATCTTGGAACTCCTTTCATAATATTTCAGTAACTTAATATACTCTGAACTTGCTGATATATTAAACTGTGTATTGGTGGCTGCGTTCTGTTTGCAGAACACACATCATGCCCGTTATAACCTGGCAGAGTTAGTCATTCTTCCAAATCCATGTTGATTCAAAATACGTGCAAAGTCTGAGATGTTCACCTTAGCAGTTTGACATAAGCCAAGATTTCAATCAAGAACAGACCAAAATATGAATGTTGAGTTAAAGCAAATGTTGTTTAATGTTCTAAGAATTAAAGTTGCATTAGGTGAAGGGCAGAATGAGCTCAAAACAAACTCAAAGATATACAGCCCTGATACACCAGCACGTTCTCATCCCAACTCGTCACATACCGCCAGTTTGTCATGCCCCTTGACGCCACTTTAGGCTTAGGCAACAAAAACACCGTAGTTAGGTTTAGGAAAGAAACACATGGTTGGGCTTAAAACTACTATGTTTGTACAGTGAAAATGACACTGAACGTTGTGAACACGGGACACGAACGAACAGCTGATTGTAACGTGACGCACGGGACACGAACGGCGGTCTCCTGGATGAAAGTCTTGTGTTTGTTGGACCCATCCACCTTCCCTCCCACCCGCCCGGTGTGTCTCTGTTGCTCTTTAAACTACGTCACCACACTCCCGGTGCACTTTCTCAGAGCGTTCATTGTTACCGCGGATGGGTTTACGTTATAGTTAATGGAACGCCTGGTGTGTTTCATACCGACGCTAACGGATGCCGAGTATAGCCGTACCAAATACCAGCGGCCGTGACAATGCCAATGCCGAACAGTTGCATTCTTAAATAGCCAGCAAATACAGAGCGACATTAGCATCCCACTTGACTTGTGGTTCTGACCTCTGGATGAATGTCCAACATTTCCTTTTTTTTTTCTTGTTCCGCTCATGTTTGGTTCACTGACTCCAGAGGAAAGTGTCTTTAACTTGCTAGATGCTTGAGTGGCAGAATACGAGGGTGAAGTAACCCTTTAATGGGTACGGTTAGGATATGGTTAAACTACATCCTAAGGATGTAGGTCATAGTGTACGGGCACAAGTACAATTAAATATAATACTCCTCCAAGGATAACAAATATTCTTGTAAAAAATCCATTATAAAATATTTAAAAGATACCATTTAAGACTCAGGGGAGAGGTTAGGGTTGTATGTGTCATGTTTTACATACTAGTGTTCATACACTATGAGTTTAAGTATCAATGGTTTTGAGTTATTAGCTCTCCGCAACTGACTTACAAAAAGTCTGTGGTCGGAGTCCCGAGTGGTTACAGAGCGTACCGTATAACCGCAATGTCCCGAGTTTGATTCTGGCTTTGGGACCTTTGTTGCATATCATACGGTCTCTTTCTCCCTCTTCCCCATTTCTACACTGTCATCTGTCAAATAAAAGACATAAATGCAAACATTAAAAAGTCTGTGGTCAAAGCAGAAGGAGTTGTTAACAACCTCTAACCTGATTTCAGCCTAAACTTACCTCTATCTCTAGCTTTTGTTGCATATTTATACAATTTGGGTTCTTTCTTTACATTGGGGTGACAAATAGCAATATTTCAAATGCTTACTTGTAACAAAATGTTTAACAAAGTGTCAGTTGTACTGTATATTAGACATTACTCTTTAACTGAACCCTAACGCGAACCCTTTTCACTTCCCTTTATTCTTCTTGTTGTTTTTTCCTCATTTTATGTATGTCTCACTACTCTAAAATTAACAAAACCAGAAACTGAATATCTATAAGCTACACTTCACAATATGGGAAAGCTTGCTCAACTAGAGTTCTTTTTTATAAACAGAAGTTAAACAAGTTTCATGTGGTTTCAGTGGTTCATTCAGCAAGGTTTTAACTGCAACAGTTTTGCCATAAGGTCATGCTTATTGCAGTGAATTGCGACATAAGACACATATTTCTATATATATTCCTGTGATTTCTTCACGTGGGCAGAAAATGTTAGTTGCCACATGACTTTGACAATGCTTTCTGTCACCATCAGAGAACTGAAAGCAGACTCTTGACTAATACAGTTTCCTTCCCACTCAAGATTCACTTCTCTGAAAGGGCCCGAAGTCGGTCATTTATGTGCCAGTTGCAAAAATAACAACTCATCTCGATAGGACTGCTTCCCGAGCAGGGCTTGAAAATCAGAGATTAGACTCAAGTGATTATTATACGGATACCTTGGTCTACCCTTGTATATCATGGCGTGTTTTGCTGCCGCATTTGGTGTCATCATTCTGTCAGGATTCATCAACCTCTCAGCTGAAAACAAGGGAATTTGTGATCTTCATGATGTAGTTGGACAGAGTCTAACTCTACCGTTTGTCTATGCGGGACTGACAAACAAACATATACTGAAATGGACTCATAATGACACAATCATTTTCTACAGACAGCAAGGCAACGTGTCTGTTGGAAAGCTGGAGGACATCTCTGCAACCGGATCTCTTTTGCTGAAGAACCTCAAATTCTCAAGTGCAGGAACTTACCAAGCAAACTTGTTGAATCCCGATGGTGCACCGGCTAAATCATGGACTGGTCGTCTCTGTGTGATGGACAAGGTCTCAAAACCTCAACTCACTTACACGTGTGACCCCAAGTCTAGTGCTGTGAATCTAAACTGCCATGAAGCTAAACCTCAGGGTTTGGTGTTCTCATGGACGCTCAATGGAAAGACCTTAACAGGCGAAACAAGACAAACACTGAGCATATCCCTGGACCGGCTGAAAGGGGAGAGGAACTTCGCATGCAGCGTAGCAAACAAAGGCAGCAAGGAGACGAGTGACACTGTTCGTCCAATCTGTAAAAGTCTAACACCACTACCACCAGTTTTGTTCTGTTTTACACGCAAAACTGTTGCGGCAGTGATAGCAGGAGGAGCAGGTCTCATTCTACTTTTGCTCACCATAATAATCACATTATGTTGCTGCCACAGACGCATCAAAACCCAAATGAGACGCAGGGATGAAGAGGAGCTGAGAATGGTTTCTCTAAACAAACGAGAGCCTGGCTCCATCAACCATGAGTACGAGACTATGCAACCGACTGAGGAGCCTCTACCGCTGGCTCCCAGTTCTTCACCCAAAGCCTGTTACGAGAGTGTTTCTCAGCCTGAAGCTCAGACTGAAAACAAGCCTGCACAGCTGTCCACAGCTGCTGAAGGACTTCGACCTTCACCTGTGCCGAAGCCGAGGACGAAGACCTCCCAGACACCAAATGTCTGAATGTACCTTCCTCTCTTATCATCCTTTCAGGAACTAAGACAAAGAGGCATGTTTTTTATCTATATGAAGAAAATTGCTTATGAGAATTCTTATTTTTGTCCACAACTTTAATCTACACATTCTTTATCACTTTAATATTTCTGTATATATACATATGTACTGTAGTAAATTGACAATGGAAGTATCTGTGTCTAGGAACATGGGCTTAATCGTGATAAGCTGTGGGCCTGGGAGGTAGAACTTGAGGCAGCATAATCTTTATTGTCTCAGCAACTTTAAATGTGATATCGTGGCTTATCTATGTTGAAGGTTTGTTGTTAATGTTTTCAATGTAGCCGTTATGGCGGTGGAGGGTCAAGGGTTGGTGGGGAATATACTGTAAAGGAGATGCCATCTGATCCGTGGTATATATTATGATACAAGAAACTGTGCTGGAGGAATTTCAATATTGATGTATTGTTCTGATTTGTTAATGTTACTGATGGTCTTATCTGTTTTATTATGAATTCTTTCACTGCAGAGCCATTGTGTTTCTGTGTTGTAAATAAAGCAATTTCCAGACAAAAATTTTTTAGTTTTGCGTAAAATATTTGATATAATAGATTAAAGAATATGGCTTTTTTTTAATGTCAAGAAATGCCATGAGAAAGCCAAAACCAACAAACATTATTCTGTCTTATCACACGGCTTTGTTGAATACTCGATTCTGATTGGTCAATCGCTGCGTTCTGCGGTCTGTAATTTCTCTATAACAGACTACTATGTATAGCAGACCGTTGCTATGGGCGCAGCTCTGATGTCGGACTCTGGCGGACCGTTTTTGTGTCAAAATATTGATTACTTAAGTAAGTAGTCATGTAATAAGCGGAAAAATGTACAGCGAGCCGGAATTCTTTCACAACAATGACCGGCTCGCTGTACATTATCCCTTACTTACAGCACTTTCCAACTTCCTTAAACCTGTCTGTGTCACACAGCTCCAAGTTTATTGGTTCAAACCAAAGACATAAATCTTAAAAAAAGATGCATACAGATATAAAAAAAAAAGAGAAAATAATTTTATAAAACAGCTGGCCACTGTAGATTTAGCATTTCTCAATCAAGATTAAATTGTGTATCAGTTGGGGACTAATTTTAGCGGCGGATGGATACACATTTGGTGCTCTAACAAGTATTAACAGCACCAGGACAGCGTTTGTCAGATTGACCATCATGGTAACGAAGTAGCATGTCACCTAGAGCTGCAACGATTTATCGATTAGTTGTCAACTATTAAATCAATCGCCAACCAATTTGATTATCGATAATCTATATAATCTTTTAAGAAAATAAAAAGTAAAAATGATCTGATTCCAGCTTCTTAAATGTGAATATTTTCTGGTTTCTTTACTCCTCTATGACAGTAAACTGAATATCTTTGGGCTTTGGACAAAACAAGACATTTGAGGACATCATCTTGGGCTTTGGGGAACACTGATTTGACATTTTTCACAATTTTTCACCATTTTCTGACATTTTAACCAAACAACTAATTGATTAATCGAGAAAATAATTGACAGATTAATCAACAATGAAAATAATCACTAGTTGCAGCCTTAATGTCCATTGTGACAGTGTGGCTCACTGGTGTGTTTTTTGATGGTGGTGACCTATGGCACAAAGAAATTTCCGGCTTTGGATACACAGACAGATATAAAATATAGCCAGACTTTTCCATAAGTTTGTTTTGGTAAATATGAATTAGTATGAAAACTATTATATCACAACAAATACTTAATGGACAAATTCTAAATGTCTTGACCTCTTCTGTCTGAGACACAACTATTAACCATCTGACCTCTTCTTCACATAAGCACTGTATTGAATCAAAACTATTTTTAGCAGCTCCACTGATATTTGCATACACTTTAATCTTTCAAGATTAACAATCAAGCTTTTTGTACAGTAATCACACTACGTGTTTACATACTGTATATGGTGTTTAAAACAAATATGGTTGTCAAAAATGATCTCATATTTGTATGGAAAAGAAGAAGAACTTATCTGTGTCTACCACAGTTCTTTGTTCCAGCTTCTTACATGTCAGCATTCTTGCTTGCAAGAAGTTATTAAAGGGGGGAAAAAATCAATAGAGGAATGGATTAGCTAAGGCAAATATCTATTATCTCTGATGGGTAAGTGGTAATCCACACATGAAAGTGTTTGCTGTCCCGCCTAATGCTGTGTGACAGCCACATAATAGAATCCCCATGAGCGTCATCGCCTAAAACTTACAAGCCAATGTCATCTTTTGTCAGGCCCTGCTCCACTCCTGCTCTCTTTACATGGCTGAAATTTCAGTCCAGCCGGCAGGGATTTGTTAGTAAAGCTGGTATCTGCTCCTGGAACAATGCCACTTGTCTTTCTTGAGAAACACTGAGACTTGGCTGGCAAAACGCCACGTCACTTCCCCTCACCGGGCAAAAATGTGCACCATGGACAGATAGAGCAGCACACATGCGCATACACAGGCATACTGTATTCTCACACACACACACACGCAAGCACGAACGCACGCACACAAACACACACGGGACTACATTTCAAGATACAACTTAATGAAACACATCTCATATGCCTTTGCCAGATATGCCCTGGAACTGGAAGGGAAATACCTCTGAAATGTGTTTAATCAGTGGCTCTTGGAGCCTAGAGGATATACCCTTTTGATCTTGGAGTGTGTGTGTCCAGGAAAAGGGTCAATTACCCATGGAAAGTATTTATACTCATGTCAGATCACTCTTATTACGGTTCTCTCGTTGTCACGGGCTGCCAAGTCTGGGGAAAGTACAAACCAAATCAGAAAATCAGAGGTCAGCCAGCGCAGTGGCCTTTTTCATCAGATTTGTCTGAAAATACAGAGATGATTATGACCTATTAGCATTCTTGAGCCAATTTAGCACTCTTTGACCTCAGTTCTTTTTTTTTTTTAAACCTAAAGCATACAAAGACACAATCTTCCAATCAGTCTCAAGATTTATTGACAAAGCAATGTGGCCAATTACTCTTGGAAATCAAACACAGATATAATGAGTTTGAATACCACGTTGTTTAAAGCAATAAGCCTTTAGAAGTCATTAAATGTGGAAAATGTGTGTAGAGCTTTGGTTGTGGTCTTGCTGAACTCATTAGCATTGTGTTAAATAGTATTTAATCCCTTTTCAAATGTCTCATTTAGCATTAAATTCACACTGTCAACACAACACAAGTCCTATTTATTTTTACACACTTTTGTCACACCGCACATGCAATTTGCGGACTGGCTCTGCACGGTCTGTGGCTGTCTGCAACACACCAAATCAATTTCACGAATTTGCTGAGGAATCAGGCTGCACTGACTTTTGATAGAAGCAGAATACTTTCCAGACCTCAGCGAGATTTAGCACCTCACAGACACTGGATGTCTGAGGCCAAAGCAATGCTCAGTGCGAAGGAGTTTTCTAACATCTGACCGACTCTAATCTCACTTGATGATAGTCGTTGGAGGGAAGTTTGACTTTCCCTTCTCAATTGAGCTGCACCAGCTATTTGAAAATTATTTACTAAGTTGGTGTGTAAAGTAGTAAAGTTGTTATGTGCTAAAAGTGATTTACCAGTGTCTTCATCAGCAGGGCAGGCTCACAGAATCATGGGAGATTAAGGGCAGGCCCCGCCTACAGGGTCTTTGTATGAGTCCTTAAAGAACCTGAAAAATATTACATGTAGCTCACATCAATTTTGCACAAGCTTAGTATCCTCAGGAAAGGAGGTCACCTGACATGAAATAAAGTGTAAACCAAAAAGCTCAAATGACAACACATCCTGTCCTAAGGAAGTTTGAACGTTGCGTGTGCCTCTTTGTCGTGGTTACACGAGGATGGCTTGTTGAATCTCTGTTTATAAAAGGATTTTTTTTACCGGATATTTCCCTAGCAGAGCAGTTTCTCTGTTCCTTGCCAAATACTCCATCGTTGTCTACTTTGACACGGTGGAAGAGACTCCTGCAGGGGCTGATTTCATGAAAACCCGTGACAAATGGGCTTCCAACACGTCTCTGATCTGCAGCCTAACAATTTTTATAATTTCCGTCATGGATAACTTACAGTTGCAGAAAGCACATGTTTTTAACAAGACGTTGGAAGAAAAATAACAAAAAGGTAATGAAGGTTTGATAGGTTTTTGGATTCATTTTTGTGTTTGGTTGCTAAGTCCTTTCTTACGCCTGCGATTCTAAAACAACAGCTCATTAAAATTGAGTTTATGGGTTTGGTGAGGTCATGGAGGAGAAACCTAAACACCCATATCTAGCTACAGCTTTGTGTACAGGCTTCTCCTTCTCAAGGGGCAAATTCACCCTGTCATGTTCCCAGGAAATGAGTCACAGGGGTCAAACAGGAAGACGAGATGGACAGAATCAATGTTCAGACCGAAATGACGATGTCAGTGAGTAGAACAAATATTCCCATAATTTCATTCTAATGCCTCAGCAGCTGCTCTGAGCCAAAGAGGCTGGCGTGTGAAAAGCGAAAAGGCTGGGAAAACAACAGGCCTTTGTCAGACAGACAGGAGCACTGCTGCCATTTGTAGCCAGTGAAGGAATGTGACGGCACCAAGGTCTACAGACGTGATACAGAACATCAACGCTCCCAGCATATACTTTAAAAATAGTTCAGTGGAGCAAAGAACTACTGTAACATGGTCCATTGTGTAGTCACTAGTTAAGAATAATACTATTTTAAGATACCGTATGCATCCACTGGGAATACTTCTGCCCTGGAGAGTTTGTAGAAATACTGGTGTTGTCTTCTTTTCACCCGCCAGTAAGGAGATCCATGAAGACAATGGGCCTCATTCACTAATAATATGTGCGTAGAAATGTTCTTACTTTGCGCACAAAGTAAGTGCACACACAAAATGCTATCCCCCCCAGCAAACACAAGACTTTCATACAGGAGACCGCTGTTCGTGTCCCGTGTTTTAAGTTTCACTTTCACGTTACAATCAGCTGTTCGTTCATGTCCCGTGTTCACAACGTCAAGTCATATTTTCAATTTACAAACATAGTAATTTAAGCCTAACCATGTAGTTCTGTCCTAAACCTAACTAAGTTGCTTTGTTGCCTAAACCTAAAGTGACGCCAAGGGTAACTATAGTCCTATTTGAAAAATAAATAATATAATGGGTTGCCGTTAAAGGATGGATAATTTTGTCCCGTCTAGTTGTTATCCTCAAAGATCCATAAAACTCACGATTCACAACTAAAACTCTGCGTATGCACAAAGACAGAAATATACATATTAGGGCTGTCAAAGTTTATGTGATAATAACACGTTAACTCAAATTCATTTTAACGTCATTAATTTCTTTAGCGCATTAACGCAACTTGCGATTTCGGAAGTTGTAGTGGGCATAGTCAAGTCAGCACACTGACACACTGACAGCTGTTGTTGTCATTGTTTTGTGTTGTTAATTGATTTCAGATAATAAATATGTACATATATTTGCATAAAGCAAGCATATTTGTCCACTCCCATGTTGATAAGAGTATTAAATACTTGACAAATCTCCCTTTTAAGGTACATTTTGACCAGATAAGAAATGTGCGATTAATCTCGATTAACTATGGACAATCACGCGATTAATCACGATTACATTTTTTAATCGATTAACAGCCCTAATACATATAGATTATTTGCGTAAGTCTCATAAAGCTGTGCGTACGCCTGGTTCTGTTCTATAGATCTCAATAATTGTGGAGCCATGTGTGCACGTGCATGTGTCCCACAGTCCAACAGTTAACCCTAAATGGCCGTAGATGCATCTACATCTGGCTCCAGGTATATCTCACAGCTTGTCTCCATCTTGGGTGCTGCTAGAGATTCCAGGTGAAGCCTTCATTGAGGGGATGAGTCTAAACAAACATTCCAGGAGAATCAGCTGTAGACAGAAGACGGGGGTAAACTCCAGTCCACAAATGCTGTAAAGCAGGCCTGTCATTTCCACTACAACCACAGCTCTGTAATAAAAATGCTTCCATCAGCCAAATTACCCATCCATGGTCTTGCACCTGATATAAATCAGATGGAAGAAAAATTCCACCTTCTGCTTTAATAAGCATCTTGTGTGCACAGACTCAACATTCATACAAAGATCAAACATTTCTGTTAACATTCTTGGAGATATAGTGACTGTGTGCCAACACAAAATTACAACCTGGCAAAAAAACAAGAAGAAAATGTTTTTTACACCCCACTGTGATGTGCATTTTGCACAATAAGACTTTATGCTTTGACATGTGGGGCAAAAAGCATTTAAGATGATTCACCGAGATAGCTATAATGCCTCTTGAGGAACACCCAGAAGAGATAATTTGGATAGTTTGAAGCCTTTGTCTTGGTCTGCCTATCTCCTCTCAGAGAAAAGGATCCCTTAAGCCTTATTGTGGGTATGGATTCATGCAGGGATATCAGCATGTCAGTGATGGGCCATGCAACAATGGTTGAAGATGAGAGAAGTGTAAAGGTGCGACAGAGGGCTAACAACACAAGGTTTTGCTTTGGCTATGCCTTTACTATCTAGCTCAGCATCAACACAACACTCCAATGGTCTCTCTGTGTGGCCTCGGTTTCTTCAAATGTCTTTGAAAGGTACTCTGCGTCCTGCAGTGGCCTCGTACCGGAAAATCGCCTTGAAAAGTACTTTATCACCAAAATAGATAAGAGCTTTGGAAAAAAACGTGTGTTTGCATGTTATTTATTGCTGCCATGGAGACAAACTGGTTAAGTGAATTACTCAGGGAAAAAGTAAATACACAAATTCAAGTTGAGCAAGGCAAACAGCAGACATTATAATATCTCTAGATGAGTAGTAATGGATTAAATTGTATGAGATTCAATCTTTTGTATTTAGTCCTAAACACAGTAATAATAGGTACAAAGTATGAGCCATTGATAACAAGCCACATTTAACGTGTATTTTTAGCTGTCTGCAGTCAGGAGTGGGACAAATAAATAGTAGGGCTGTCAAAGATAACACGATCATAACTCGCACATTTAACGCCACTAATTCTTTAATGCAGCCGATCTTTCGGAAGTTGTATCGGGCTCAGTTTTAAAACTAAAATAAAGATCCTGCTATTATACGAAACCAGAAAAGGAATCCATTGGTACCAGGTCATACTAGCTTGTCACGGAGGCGGCTAAATAACACTCCAAACATACGCTAAATTTTGGTGTGGAAAAACTGGCATGGCCATTTTCAAAGGGGTCCCTTGACCTCTGACCTCAAGATATGTGAATGAAAATGGGTTCTATGGGTACCCACGAGTCTCCTCTTTACAGAGATGCCCACTTTACAATAATGACATGCAGTTTGGGACAAGTCATAGTCAAGTCAGCACACTGACACACTGACAGCTGTTGTTGCCTGTTGGGCTGCAGTTTGATATGTTATGATTTGAGCATATTTCTTATGCTAAATGCAGTACCTGTGAGGGTTTCTGGACAATATTTGTGATTGATTTGTGTTGTTAATTGATTTATAATAATAACTGTATACATACATTTGCATAAAGCAAGCATATTTGCCCACTCCCATGTTGATTAGAGTATTAACTTCTTGACAAATCTCCTTTTAAGGTACATTTTGAACAGATAAAAATGTGTGACTAATTTACGAATAATCAGGATTAACTATGGACAATCATGCGATTAAATATTTTAATCGATTGGCAGTCCTAATAAATAGAAAATAATATAACAATAACACATTGCTATATCACATTAGTACATATTATATAGCCTACTACAATATGATTATTTGTATTGTTACAAAGAAAGCCTGCAAGGGTTGATGGTATACCAAGCATGACTGTTTAATTAGAGTACATCTAATCATGTGTCTAACGAGTCTTCTGGGCCAATTAATCTGAGTCGAATCTTGTCCTTATGGCAACTGACAGACAGTCTGGTCAAAGTGGCCACTGATGCTGCACTTTGTGCCAATAAATGTGTCACAAGCAGCTGGGCGGTGCACGTTGTTGAGCTGTGGTACCATATGGAGTGCTAAAACTGAATCAGAAATCCTGCTGCCATCATGGCATGTGAAAAGCTCATGAATCTTTCTTACAGGACACATTATATTTCATTTAACACTGTCAGGGATGTTCGTGCGCAAAATAGGAACAAAGGCAACGGTAAGGCAAAAGTCTTGACTTTGAGGTTGCTTTGAAAACAATACTGGGACGATGCACAGAAGGCAGCTGTATAGTTCATTTTGAGAGTTTTCTGACATGAAAGTTGAGAAATGCATGATGGTTACTTTGGACATTTCAGAGCAGACACTTTCTGTTGATCTATCACGCCTATTATGAATCTTTAATTATGAATCCCACTGCATTTCTTAGTAAGACCCGCCCTGCGTAGCATTGAAGCGCTAAGATTGACCAGATGTCCATGCTCGCACAAGGTACCGGTTACCCGATTTGTTCAGGTCCCATCCTGACCCTAACCACTCAAGGGCAATGTATAACTCAGTGGGCAACCTCCGGGTCTGAGAAGTGAAGCCAAGGCTGAAGTGACTTAATCTTGCATTCTTTCTAACAGCCAGCAGGGGGCGACTCCTCTGGTTGCAAAAAGAAGTCTGATTGTATAGAAGTCTATGAGAAAATGAGCCTACTTCTCACTTGATTTATTACCTCAGTAAACATTGTAAACATGAGTTTATGGTCTCAATCACTAGTTTCAAGTCTTCTTCAGTACAGCATGATGTTCATTTAGTAAATTATGGTCCCATTTAGAGTCAAATAGGGAGCAGGGTATGCTTTAGGGCGTGGCTACCTCGTGATTGACAGGTCGCTTCCACGGCGTTGTCTGGTCTTGGTGTTGTCCGCATTTTCGTCTTACTTTAACCCTTTCACAGTGTGTTTTCAGTTCATGAACATTTTATTCGCCTAAATACTGTATGTCTTATTCAGCGTTCGGTTGTACTTAGCTCCACCCTCTCGTGTCAATTCTGGTTGAAAAAAAACTAAATGGCGACGGCCAAAATGCTGAACTCAAGGCTTCAAAACGGCAGTCCACAAACCAATGGGTGGCGTCACGGTGACTACGTCCACTTCTTATATACAGTCTATGGCTTCAACCAGCTTGCCAAGAAATGCAGTGGGATTCATAGTTATGCAGAAATGAGGGAGCAGCGTTGTGCTTGCATTGCAGGATAGCTAGTTAGTAAAGTATATAAGTATACATAAAAAATGGAATAGGCTTATGATGTTTTTTGTCATAACCTAACCCTGTTTGGATGCTCACTAAAGAAATACATACCTGGACAAGCCCAGAGACATGTAAAATAAAGACGTGTACGTCTATATTAAATAGACATATTCACTAAAAGTTCATGAAATGCATCTATTTCTCCTCTAAATCCTCATCTCAAAGCTGAGTATTATTAGGCACTGAGTGGATGGCTAAAGATGTACTTGAAAAATAACATGAGAACATTTGAATATAAGTGTACTCTATTATAAAATAAGAACATCTTCAGATGCGAAATGGAGACCAGAGAGCTTTGTCAGGGACTATAGTGTGATAAAAGCTTCTCATTGTGCTGGCCTATTGAAGTGGTTTTGTCTGTGTTTGAGGAGCACTATACCACCAGACAGACTGGATGGAGTGCCCCTCTTATGACGCTAATAGACTGGCATATTTGAGTGTGTTTGAAGCACACACACACACACACACACACACACACACACAATCAAACAAATAGACTTGAGATATCCAGACACACACACACTGTCTGTAGCCCAGACAGGAAGGCATGCTCAACACAACAGCAGCACTTAGACTAGCTCTTATTAATTAGAGCAGGTAGACAGAGGGGTGGAGATGTTTTGGGGGGAAGGACATTGTTGGGGTTTTGAGGGCCTTTTGAAGGATGAATAGCCGGACAATAGTGGGCCTTTCTTGTGGTCACACCTCATGCAAAGAAAGAATGATTGATAATCACAACAGCAGTTATTTTCATTGAGTCCCAGCAATAGAGAGTATGCAACCAAGTGTCTAGGAATTTCCCATCCTCTTACTCTTGTCCGGAGATTGTATCTTCCTCTGACAGGAGGAGGGCTAGTCTACACGTCTCTTGGGTACAAGAAACCAGAACCTATTATTTAGTCAACAGCAGAGAAAGAAAAAGTGGTTTCTGCGAGCAGAGGAGGACCTTCAGGCGAAGTGATTGATGTGAGTTAACCCTGTCAAATGGAGGGTTATGGATCAGTGCAAAATTGGACATAAATCACTTCCAAATGGTCGTACCTACCACTCATAGATCAGACTGATACACTCAGTACGCGCTCTCTGCTGCCTCTACGTATCTCTGGAACATCTCTTTATTAATCTACCATGTTAGGTACTTTTTATACTAGCAGTAAAATTGCAGACATTAGCTCATAGTATACTTGCTGAGGAAAACAACAGCTCATCGGAAGTAAGACCATTGTTTCCATTCCTGTGAATATCCTCTAAACACAAATTCCAGGAATTTGTTGTTGACAATAATGTTAACAAGAAAAGTTTCTGCCTCAATTCACTAAATTTGGCAGGTTCAATCCTTGTGTTTTGTTTACATTGGCTCATTTCTCATTGTTTGCATGTTGCTGTATGTGTAAAAGTAACAATAATAATTGCAAAATGATTCAAATTTGTTCCATCCAAAAATGTTGTCTCTTTACCTTCTTCTTCCATGTTAAAACCCAATATGTAGAAAAAGCCTTGAAATGGTAACCCTTCCCTAGACTTGAACATTTAAATCTATATATATTTATTACTTGTCATTATGCATATTTATACTACATTCCTGTTAACATTCAGTTTATCCCTTTTAATACTGTCTACCACAATTTACATGACTTATTTTATATTTTATTTAAGTTATATTTTAGCCCTTTATTTAGTGTCTTAGATTCTCATGTTGCTTTTACTTGTGTGGTTTTCATTTTTTTATATATATATTTAATGAGCATAGTTTAAGGGAACCTGAGATCCAAGATTTTCATTGCCAACAACTGCTTGGTTGTAATTGTTGTGCATATGATGATAATAAAAAAACTTGAAATGTGAAACATTTGAAGAAGGTGACAAAATACAGAAATACATACAGTATTGTTATTACACTAAATAAGGAAATATATAACGTTTAATAAATTCTATGGGCTATGCATGAAGAAATATACAGTATATTATTTTTGTTTGCCAAAAATGTAATTTTCAGACAAAGAAATATACAGTATTTTGTCCTAAGATTAGAAAAAAAAATAGTATCAAGTTAATAAAACAATGTTAAGTATTGTTTTTGGGCTGTTAAAGACGAACAAAAAGAAAAACCAAACTGAATATTAGGTCAAGCATAGAGAACGGCACTGTGAAAGGGTTAAAGTTGTAAGAAGAAAACACGGACAACTCCCAGAGCGGACATGGCCGTGGTAGCGACCTGTCAATCACAAGGTAGCCACACCCTAAAGCATACCCTGCTTTATGGTCTATTTGACTCTAAATGGGACCATAATTTACTAAATGAACATCATGCTGTATTGAAGAAGACTTGAAACCATCGATTGAGACCATAAACTCATGTTTACAATGTTTACTGAGGTAATAAATCAAGTGAGAAATAGGCTCATTTTCTCATAGACTTCTATACAATTAGACTTATTTTTGCAACCAGAGGAGTCGCCCCCTGCTGGCTGTTAGAAAGAATACAAGTTTCTACACTGACTTCACTTCTCATACTTGGAGTTGTCTGCTGGGATCAGTGCATTATTCTGTTTAGTTGCACTGTCAATGCTGTTGTCAACAATCTGGGTTTATCAGGAGGTGACTTCTCTATCTTTGAGGAAGAGCTCTTTGGCTGCATGATTTGTTTTTAATGTTTGATGCATCCCCTCTAGTTTGAAAACAGTCTGGTCCTCTGCAGCAGGAAAACAATTGAGTATGGAAAAAAGGACATAATCTATTCTGAGCTACCTTGACAAGAATTCCCTCATGACCGCTAACGTCTTTTTCATAAGCTCTGCAAACTTTTCCACTGTATAAATACAGCACGTCGCTTCTTTTTCACACACAGTATAAAACCCCCAAAATGCTGAAGCTACAAGAAAGAAAATGTATATTTTGGGGAGGATTTCTGTTGCTTGTATGGTCTGTTGTCTGTGTCATCAGGGTGGGTGAGTGACTGGACTGTACTGTATATACCGCACAGGCCTCCTGTTAGTGTGAAATGCAGGCGGACAAAGGCGACATTCTGCTGAGAGGTTTAATATACCCCGGTGACGTGAGCCACAACAGTGTGTAAAAATCTCCAGAAAGCTCATTTGATTGGAGTGTTAAGCTGTTAAAAATAATTAGCTCCCCCCCCCTCTCTTGTTATCCAGTGTCTTGCCTGTTAGTTTCACACACAAAAGCCCGGCCAGCTCGCAGCTATAGGCGAGTCTGGCCTTTGCCTCATTCATTCGAACTATGCTGACACATCGTGCAACATTTTCCAGGCTGCTTAACGGCCTCAAGTTTTACAATGGGAAAGTATTTTCTGCAACAAAAACACTGCCACTGGTCATAATGTGTGCATTTCCTAAATGACTGTCAGCAGGCTTTTATGATTATATTGCTTTGTTCACTGTGAGAACTTTGTTTGTGAAACAAAGAGTGCTTTCACCTCAATAATAGGATATCTCGCATAATTGCATCGTCGTAACAAAGATCCTTCAGTGAGTGTCTTCTGTTCAGCCTCAATGTGTGATTCACGCCACAGTCTCACATTCATGGATCAAACAATGCAAGTCCATTTTTTCACCACACCACATGTGCATATGAGCTCTTGGCACATACACAAAGACCCCAGGGGTCCAACACCAACCCCTCCACCCCCTTCATACCTCCTCCAGTTGGACCATGTCTGTCTCTGACAGCATACCGCCCGGCCATGTGCGGCGAATAGGTGGTCAGCTTTGGACCGAGGCTGCAGTCGGCCACACATCGCATGCAGCTGTTACAAAATGGACACTCTAGACATGTAACACAATACCTAAAAATGACCTCATTCAGTCTCAGCCAGTTAAAGTCAAAGCTGACACGATTTCTTTCAAAAGCGCTGGCAGCCAGGCTGACGGTACAGTTTATAACGCCTGTGAGGCAAAGTGCCAACGGCTTCCACCCCCAAACTACTGATAGCCCAGTTGGCAGGGCAGATAACTGTGTAATCGTGTGTGGTTTTCATGGATTTTGAAGCAGACATGGTGCATCAAAAGATGAAATGGATACCGTTCAAGGCCAACTGTTCCACTATAGGATGGATGGGTGTGTGTTTGTGAGTGAGTGAGGGATGGGAGGGAGTGGGAGATGTGTGTACGTGAGAGGTATACAAGGATTTGAGCTCGCCTAAACAACCTCCTGCTACTGCAGCAACTTTCACTGTGGAAATCGTTTTTGAGAGCAGCTGAACTGGTTCTGCTCACTGCTGTGCTGTGCTCCGTAGGAAAATACAGAAAAGGCTGGAGTCTAGAAAATATGAAAACTGGAGCCAGAAGATAACATCCACCATATATTACCAGTACACAATCTATCAAGCCACATGATCCACATACAAGAACATATGTTTATGCAGACCAATGAACAGCTTGCAGTACTCGCTGAAAGACCATAGGGCCTCACAACTTAACCTTAATTATATTCGTCATATACTTACAGGTACATACTGTACATGAAATTTGACCTCTGCATTAAACCAATCCTAAGCATTTAGGAGCAGTGGGCTGCTGTAAAGCGCCCGGGGAGCAACTTGGGATTCAGTGACTTGCACAAGGACTCTAATGTCATGCAAAGACAAACCGTGGATTGAACCACCAACCTTGCAGTTAAAGTACAACTACTCAACCGACTGAGCTACAGCCGCCCCAAGACTAGCCCCGTATGGGACTTGAACTCACACGGGGAACTCACTGATGATCATTGCTTCGAAACCCGTGTCACCCATAACCCATAATGACGGTCATTTATCATTAATTGGCTTTATTATTAAGAATCGTTGAGCTATCGTTGCTATAAATAGTAAAGTTAACGCGCTACCAAAATATCGCTGATGATCATCGCCTCATATGCCGTGTTGTAATGATATGAAAGATGGAATTGGCTTTATTATTAAGGCTGTCCAAACGGTGGGGTAATATTGTCTGTGTGTGCAGCCCAACCTCTCCTGCCTGCCTTCCAATCTGTGGTTCCTGCAGGTTCTTCCCTGACAGATGTGCCTTACACCACCCAGCATTACCTCAAGAGGAAAAGACAGGAGGAGGAGCAGAGTGGCAAAAGGAAGAGGAAATACTCAAGGAAGAGTGACGCCATCACCTGCAAGCAGTGTCAGAGGGAGCGGGACCCTGCCACCCCTAACACTGCAGTGATGGCCCAGCTGAAACAAAGACTTAACATGCCAGTGGCTCCATCTGCTGGTCTTAGGACACCTTTCCTTGCAGCTCTCGAGCCACCTCTCCAGGCAGCTCCCTGACCTCTGTTTCCTTCGCCCAGACCTCTCCCGCCTGTGCCCAGACGGCCTAAGACCAGCAGATGGAGCCACTGGCATTGGCTCTCTGGGCTCACTAAGGTGTTGTTTGGAGTAGAAATGCCCTGCTCCATCACACCTTTCTCCTGTTTCCTTTCCCGTTTGCAGTACCTAAAAATATTCCAATTTTGTATACCATAGTGTAATATAAGAGTACAATACTAGGCTATTACCTCACCAAGTGTTTATTAACTCACAAACGAGCGATTGTTGCACTATTCATCACCGGGAGCTGGATCGTGGTCCTCTCCATCACCATGGCATTGTTCAAAATGACTTGCCTGGATGTGGAGGTACTGTATGCCCTGATGACCAGGCTCCAACGCTCGTGCCTTACTCCATTTAAACGCCTGGTTCAACTATACTCCTCGCACAGTCTGGCAAAAAGTGCCTCACATACCCGATTCCAGTCAGGCCACTGTGTTCCTGCAAAGCATCTGCAAAGGTATTGAGCAGCATTAGTGTTAGACTATACTGAGATAATGTGATAATCATGAGATAAACAGTGGTTAGTGGGCCATTTTGCCAAGAAGTTAATGGTACATAAAAAGACACTCCTTTTTGTAAACCGGCCTGTCATGGAATAATGTTTACCACCAGGTCTACCACCACTTTGTCAAAAATCTATCACAAAGTGAAGCAGGTGGCATAAAACTAACACACTTGTTAATAATACTGCATGTTTATGATGTCCAAGCAGGAGGATTCACAGCGAATGCCGTAGATCTTGAGCAGGTCCAGCTGCTTCTTGCCATGTTTGGCCTGGCCAGAGAGGTTTGACATGGCCTTGACCTCCCGGTGGAACAGTTAGTCAAACAGCGTCAGTGCCATTTTCTCTGCTGTGCGGCAGTTTGTGGTGATAGGATGTATGTCAGCTGGAGACACTGGGCAACAAACTCGCATCTCTGGGTTGTTCTCGTCTCCCAACCAGGTGCCCACTGGGTAATCATCTAGAGGAAAAAGGAGAAAGAACAGTTATTCAAACACAGTTAACACAGCTCTCTTTCAGTAAACCTGTAGCCTGTTAATAACACTGAGATCCTGGGCAGCAGGTAAATTCTACCTAGTTTTCCTTCACAGGTTGACAAATACCACACTGGTACAGAGCCACTGAAATACTTCATGTAATACAATAGCACACCCTTGTGGCAGTACAGGAGAAGTAGGTGAATTGTGGGCAAAACTGTGTTATTATGAAAGATATTAAAAAGCTGAATAAGTGGTTTGGCTGTTTGCTCTCAGCGTATGTTAGCTGTTTAATCCACCACACAAACAAAGCATGAGGCACACTTTTCTGGACACCACATGGTACCATCTAGCTAATGCAGACTAACAGCTTGATCATGGTAAATTAACCCACAGCTGCAAATAAAGGATTCATAGTTTGCCTTTGAAGATAACAAGAAACCTCCCAACAAGTCCACCGAAAACAACCAAACCAACAAATGACAGAAAATAGCAATACAGTAACAACAATGTGGACTTCTTTTCACTTTTAGAAATGAACTATTCTCTATCTGGCTCAGCAAGAACCACTGAGCAAAGCTACTGAAAACATGAATGACCAATCAGAGCATTTATCAATACAGTCTGATACAGAACCACAGGGACATGTCACACATCAGCACAGTTTGCTTTCCATTCAGCCTCGTTAAATAAGTGCAATCTTCAATCAAAAGTAATTATTTGCGGCAGCTGCGGCTCAGGAAGTCAAAGTGTCCTTGGGCCTGATGGTCAGACCAGCACCTGCATGGAAGCTCACAGTGCTATTATAGTGCATAATAGTACTATTCGAGATTTGCCACCGTGATTGGCTCCAAGTAAATGCAGAGTGACAAGTGTAATGGTGTATGTGAGGAACAAGGTTTAAAATCAGTGAGGTGGTCCTTAAAAATACGACCTTGTTTTTACAGTAACATTGTCAATATAGGCAAGGCAAGGACAGTTTATTTATATAGCACATTTCAGACACAAGGGCAATTCAAAGTGATTTACATGAGCATAAACACTAAAAATAAAAATAAAACAGAAAATAAGACAATTCATAAAAATAACAGTCACATCTTTAAATGACCTTGGGAAAAGCAGTGGCGAACAGAAAGGTTTTAATCCTCGATTTAAGTATATATCTGATATGTACATAAAAAGTAAACAGAGAGTTTATACTCTCTTATTTTAATTTTAAAAGAAGAAAATTGCTCCAAGTTAAAAATCCAGGAACATGTGCCAAATGGTTCAATTCCTCACAGGACAAGATTTTCACAGCTGGAAGGCATAACTTTACTGAACTGATTATATTAAGATGATCCAAAAGTAAAGGAAAGTAATCAGATATATTACTTTTATATTGTGATACTTGGATTAAGATAAGATAAGATAAGATAAGATATTCCTTTATTAGTCCCGCAGTGGGGAAATTTGCAGTGTACAGCAGCAAAGGGGATAGTGCAAAAAACAAGATGCATCAGCTAACACAGTAAAAAAGAGCTAAACAAAGTGTAATAAAATATGAACCATTTAAATAAAAAGAAGTCTAAAAATAGGAGCAGTATATACAGTATTGACAATAAACACTAAGATAAGATGAGATGAACCTTTATTAATCCCCGGGGGGGAATTCAGGTGTCAAAGCAGCGAAGCGCAGATACAGAGGTACAGGTGTACAAAAAGATTTTAAAACAATAAATAGAAATACAGAATATACATAGTGAATGGACATGGCGTGTACCGTCCATCAATAAAAAAAATTGAGTGTACAATAAATAGATGTAATATGTGCAGTCTATAAAATGGTATATGGGATGTAGTGTAAAGTAAGTTTAAAGTTTAAAGTGCACCAGTGGTTAGGAGAGGTGGTTGCAGGTAGATGCAGATAGTCCAGAGTGCAGTTTTCATGTTGATATATAAATTGTAACATTTGTCAGAGTCTTTTTACATCACTTTGCTTTGCAGGTCCACTGGTAGAATAGAGAGGAGAGGGGAGGAAAACATCTACGAGCCAGCCAGGAGTCGAACCTAGAATCTTCTGATCCGTAGTCAGACGCGTTATCCATTGCGCCACTGGCCCGCATTTCACCACACAGTGCTCCGGAAGTAGTTCAATGTTACACATGCGTGTCTATTGACAGAAACTTTGTTTGGTAATGTTTTTAATAATGTTTGTGAAATACATTTAAATTCTTCATTTGACAGCAGCAACATGTGGCTATGAAATAGCTAGGCTGTTATTAAATAGTTAGTTAGCTATGGTAAATATAAATGCAATATTGATTTAACTACTCAGTCACACTATAGCTCATGGATGTATAAAGACAGCACTAACTACTAACTTTTACAAAGCATTTCCTTTATGTTCGTTTTTCTTTTTTTTTAGTCAAATCCTTTTTTTCAAACCTTTATGTACTTTGAGGACACAATTTTCCTTTTTTTTTTTAAAATAGTCAAAAGTTTATGAGGGAAAAAAAGTTGTAATATTATGAGAATAAAGTCATAAGTTTAAGAGAAAAAAGTCGTAGTATCATGAGAATAAAGTCAATATTAAAAAGTAATAATTTTACGAGTTATTTGCTTTTTTTCTCGTAAAGTTATGACTTTATTCTCATAATATTACAACTTTTTTCTCGTAGAGTTATGACTTTATTCTCGTAAAGATATGACTTTTTTCTCGTAATATTATGACTTTATGCTGGAAATCTCAGATGTTTTTTCCCTCAATGTGGCCCTAATACTCCGTAGTACATTGTCACTTTGGCCCTCACTGTATTAGACTTATATACTATACACTTAGACTATGAACTGTGTTTTGAACTATGAAAAGTTTTGCGGCTCCAGACAGATTTATTTTTTATTATTTTTGCCTAAAATGGCTCTTTTGATAGTAAAGGTTGCTGAACCCTGGCCTAGATGAATGAACAAGCTATTATAACTGTTATAGCAATTCTGTAACAGATAACTATTTAGGCTATTTTTCCATTTCTACATGAACAATTACTTTCACATTACTTTGGAAACTGTGATTAGGTGATTCAAATTGAAAAAAAAGAACATGTGCTCTTGCCATGCTCTGGATTATAAATGCTTACAACATCTGTTTCTTAATTGATCTTAATTGATCTTAAGTGATTAATCTTTTATCCACATGGAGAAATTGCCAACTAATAATTTAAAATGTCAACATAAATGGGAAGAGTTTGTTGAATTTGGTTATGGGGTTTTGATTTTTGTTTTGGTTTATATGTTGTCATCAAAATGTGTCAATAAAAATTAAGTTTAAAAAACTGTATAGCTATTGTAGATGAATGAACAAGCTACTACATTGTTGTATATCTAGTTATAACTGTTGTAGCAATTATTATTATTTTATTTTTTTTTGTTTGTGTATATGTAAATATTGTATGTGTTTTATTATTTCATGTGTCTAGTGTGTTTCTAATTTTGGTGTCATTACTGCCTTAAGTCTTATCACAATTAGTGTTATATTGGTTATGTCCTTTATTTTCAAGGGGTGGGAGTGATAAAATGGATGAAAAATAGAAGACTACTTATTTGCTCTGTAATTTATATGCCTTGCAATGTTATTCAAATTTAAAAAATTACAAAAATTAAAAATAAATAAAAATTTACTAAATGTAAACGTTCTATTGATGTGACTAGCTGCTGTATAAAACCACGCCTTATCTTGCACGTAGCATTATAAGTGCAGCACTACCTTGTTCAAGGTTGTGTAAAGCTCCTCTGCAGGCGTCACATTGTCTTTGCTGCTTCCTCCTCTCACAACCCAGAAGTGTCGAAATCCACACAGAGACAACCACCATGAAGATCCGTGTAAAAAACACTTTCCCTCTGGCGTTTGTTTTATTTCTCTATGTTGCTGCAGAACTACATGGTAAGTAGGAGACAACTCATTTCTTTGCACAATTAATGCATCATCAATTTGCACGCAGTGATTTTTAAATGTAGATCTGACAGCACTGTTAGTCTGAATAGCATAGGCCTACTCAAGTTATAGTATAGCCTATCTTCTTTAAATGTATCTCTCATATCTGTTGTTGACTTGATGCTACCTGTTTGCATTTTATTGCACATCAATAGAGGTGATCATTTTACTGACATGATTGCGAGTTATAATTAGGCTACTTATCATTTCTTTTACTGGCCTCATGAGACCCAAACTGTCAGGAGAGACCTCTGCAACAAGGCAGACAATGAGGGAGAGGAAGGCTTATTTGGATTTTTTGCCGGTATGGGTTTCTGCATGTACATGGATGTTTAAATGTGCATACATACGTACATGCATGTTTAAACCTATGACGGGACTAACTTGATTTTCCACTGGAAGTCTGTTCCACTCTACCGCAACCACAGAAAGGCGTTTTGCAGAGAACATGTCTCTACAGGATTCATTGTCTGTGGCCCTGTTTCTAGCTAAATATCTAAATATAAATCACATTCATTTTGGAGAATTATTAGTGGGAAAAATATTTTTTTTTGGTAAGTTATTGGATATTTTTCACAATAAACATTCTAGTAAATTTTGCAAAATCACATTTTTCCAAACTTAGTGTTGTAGTATAAACAATAGGAGACCTTTAATGTGTAAAGTGATTTTGGTAACACTATACTGTATAACAGTGAAGTTATTGAATATTTTTCCCAAAAAAGATTCACCAAAAAGGCAACATTTTTCCATATTAAATGTTGCACTATATAACCAACAGGAGACTCTTAATGTGTGAAGACATTTTGGTATCACTACGCTGTAAGTTATTGAATATTTTGTCAAAAGAAAAATTTGTCAAAATTATGCAAAAGCATATTTTTCCAAGATTAGTGTTGTAGTATAACCAGGAAGAGATAAAGGTGATTTTGGTATCACTCATAGACTGTATGTAAACATGGACGTCGCATCTCCACTTCCTCCCACTGTACAGAAGTGAAGCTAAAATATCACGGATACGGGAGCTGCCTTCTTGAGATTTTGACGTCATTTGGAGCCAGAGTCTGCGCTGTAGTGATTGAGCGTTGGAGCCGCGGTATCGAGGTCACCCGCCTGAAACAATCATGAGACAATCACGGCCGCAGCTTGTCAGCAAGAGAGACTCACAGCTGCCAATCATGACGTCTCACCCTCTTTTTATAGGATCAAATAACTAATTAAAACCAAGTTTATCAGAAAAATTAACACTTGAATTCACTTGATTAGAACTACCTGAAATGACAGAAACCATCTTTGGGAAAAATGTATTTGAGGAGTACTTTGACTTTTTAGTTTGGCCCATGTCCCATCCGCTAACATGGAGGAGGCAGGCTTTATGACCTATACTGCAGCCAGCCACCAGGGGTTGATCGAGATGTTTTAGCTTCACTTTTGGGGAGCTGTCATGTCGTCCACCTTTATATACAGTCTATGGTATCACTACACTGTACAACAGTGAAGTTATAGAATATTTTTATAGCATCTCTTTTCTGTGTTGCACATTGTAGAAGGTCCCTGCTCACTCATCTGACAGCCGGCTGCACAAAACGACCAATGATACGTGTCCAGCTCGGAGGACGGCTCATTTTGCTGAAAATGAGATTGTAGCTCGTTGTCTATCGGATTGTCTTGAGCCGTCGGATCTCAATCGGATCTCAATGTGGACACTGGAGTCACATATTAATAAATGTAATCAGGTTAAATCATATCTAGATACAATCTGGATATGTGACAACAACCAGATGCTGCATACATGGAGGAATTATATTTGATAATAAGCTATAATACATGTTTTTGCCGGGAAATTGAACTGATCAATTGCGTTACATTATGATTTTGATTCATTCCTAATATCCTGACAGCACCTGAAGTCCACACAAAGCTCGGGAGCCTGAGAGGTCAGTATGTGAGTGTAAAGGGGAAGGAGACTGGGGTCCACGCCTACCTGGGTATCCCATTTGCCAAGCCACCCGTAGGCCCTGCTCTGAGACTGGCTGCACCCCAGCCTGTAGAGGGATGGGAAGGAGTGAGAGACGCCACCCGGCAGCCACCCATGTAAGTCCTTCATGTGCTTCAGTTGTTGCATACCACACTTGGAGAAATTATATCCCGTACTCACTGCAAAAACATGACTCTCTTTCAGGTGTGTTCAACATAAACAGTATTTTATAGATTTTCTTCATAAAGTCGGTGGCATTTTGGTAGATGTCCCAGACATCTCAGAGGACTGCCTTTACCTCAACGTTTACACCCCTGCAAACAGAGCTCACAATGCCAAGCTCCCAGTAAGTTGCTGCAGGTTTGAGATTTAGCTTTGGATAACTTTGGACATGTAGAATTTGACTTGATTGCTTTTTGAAGAATCCATAATGGCAATATGAGTCATGATGCCCATTTAGAACCAGACTGCAAAGACACTGATGTCCTGTTTTTGTCACCATCAGTTTTATGTTTTAGTCAGATTAATGTCTTTATTTGATGTTTCATGTAGTTTGGTTGAGATTTTTATGAGTTCAGAAAGAATAAAGTCAAAATATGCTTTATTCTTTGTGGAAAAGATCAAGGTCTTTCATTACTTTCCCAGGTCATGGTCTGGATCCATGGTGGAGGGTTTACTATCGGGTCAGCTTCAGCATATGATGGCTCTGCTCTGGCTGCTTACCAGGATGTGGTTGTGGTTCTGATCCAGTACCGCTTGGGACTTCTGGGCTTTCTCAGGTAAAACAGCTCAAATCACTAAGCACAGTTAGAATGAATATACTATGATTATATTCTACTACTTTTGAACATAAATTAAAAACTGGGTCACTTTTATCAGCTGCTGTAGACTTTGATTTTATGCTCTATCCAGCACTGGAGATGAGCACATGTCAGGGAACTTTGGCCTGTTGGACCAGGTTCAAGCTCTGAGGTGGATCCAGCAGCACATTCACAGCTTTGGAGGAGACCCAGATTCAGTTACCATATTTGGGGAGTCTGCAGGCGGAGTGAGCGTATCCCTCCTGGTAAGGATCAATCTGCTGATTAAGCACTTAAATAAGCTCACTTTTTTTGCAAGTATTACATAGTTAATGTCACTGCAAAGTCACTACTGTCCACAGAACCTTTCATTTCTTCTGTTGCTTGAATCAACAGCTTCTCTCACCATTGTCTGATGGCCTGTTCCACCGTGCCATTGCTGAGAGCGGCACTGCTGCAATGGATATGCTCCTTGCGAATGATCCTCTACCAATAGTGCAGGTTGATTTAAATTGTGTATTTTTGCATGTTAACATTCTTCAGTGTATAAAATTGAGAGTATCACAGCACAATGTATTTGTTTTTCTAAATTGTTGAGATGAACCCCACATATGTCTCCTCAGATGGTAGCTAATATATCTGGCTGTAGCATCGAAAGCACGGAGAAGATCGCTGATTGCATGAGAAACCTCGATATTGACACTATTGTGGCTATTGGGCTGGTGAGATATTTTATGCAAAACTGATATAGATTGACTTGATGGATTGGATTCTTCTATATTGTCTCCTGCAAGATGTCTATGAAATATTCATTTTTATATATTGAATTGTCTTTATCTCAACTTTTTCTTTTACACATTTTATTCTATCAAGGCGCAAAATTTTAGAATTCCTCCAAATGTTGATGGACACTTCCTGACAAAACCTGTGGATGAGCTGTTCCATAGACATGAACTTCTCACTGTACCATTCATGACCGGCGTTAATAATGATGAAGGGGGCTGGTTACTTGCTGATGTAAGTGTGAATGCTACTGAAATTTGTGTGACTGAAGAGATTACTGATTTCCAGATAAATCCATGAAAACATGATTGTTTTGCTTTAATCCATGTCTGAAATGTTAAATGTCTTCCCTTAGTCCTTTGCTCCTCCAAACTGGAAAGAGGGATTAGATCGAGAGCTGGCCATGAACATGATGTTCATGTTCTACCCTAATGTAAGGCAGACAGTGCTGGACGTTACAGTATTACTCTGCTTCATCATGCTCAAACTTATCTGACAGATGTGTCGCTCATTTTCTCTAGCCCGAAGATGCGATGTTAAGAGATTTGGTGGCTGATGAATATATTGGAACCGGTGAAGATCGTGTGAAGAATAGAGATGGGTTCACTGAGCTGATTGGAGATATGACGTGTACCATTCCAGCCATTAAGACTGCTAATGTCCACAGAGGTATTTTACTTACACAAGATTTTGAAAATCTATTTAAGAACCATTGTTTGAACGAGACAGATCACACCCATTTGTCTACTACTAGATGCAGGTGCCCCTGTATACCTGTATGAGTACCAGCATACTCTCAAATTCCTGAAGGCAAAAAGGCCGAGCTTTGTTGGGAGTGACCATGGAGATGAGATCCTTACAGTATTAGGATTCTGCTTCACAACTACCCATGTCAAATTAGCCGGTAAATGCAATATAAAAATCACTATTTCAATAGACCACCAGAGATCTGGGTTTCCTAGAGTGGAAAGTGTTTTACCTGAGTATCATTATTTTAGGTGCATGTGATGAAGATGATGAGCAGTTGAGCAGAACCATGATGAGCTACTGGGCCAACTTTGCTCGCACAGGGTAGGAATTCACCCTGATTACAAGTTATTATACACATGAAGATAAGACTTGTATATAACGTGTGTGTGTGTGTGTGTGTGTGTGTGTAGGTCTCCTAATGGGGACGGCCTTGTCCACTGGCCAAATTATGGAGCAGAAGAAGACTACATGTCAATTGATGTAAAGGAGCAGGTAACTGGTCAGCACCTGAAGAAGGACCGGTTCGTCTTCCTGACACAGACTCTCCCGGAGAAGGTCCGACAACACAAAGAGAAGATGGAGCGCAGCGAACTGTAGAATAATAATAACAATAATGATAATAATAATAAAAATATTTTAACAAATTGAAGTACTTTCTTAGTACTTTTTGTAGCCTATAGCGCAATGTATTGTATGACATTTGGAAAGGAGATCCTTTCAAAATGTATTTTCAAATTCCACAGTTGAACTTAAAAAGCTGTGTGTGACGTGGCAAGTCAAAACTTAAAGTTGTGTGAATACTTTAGAAAGGCACCTTAAGTCATGATACCCCTACAGTGTTTGCCTACATAGTTAATATCTCCTTAATAATCTGGATTACAATATAAAATAAAAAATCTTCGGAAGCAATTGAGTGAAACACTTGTGATGGTATTGTGATTAAGTTATATTATAAGTAATGAATTGGTATTCTGGATTGATAACAAATTTATATTTTGATAAGGATAATTATATCAGTAATTAATTTATATTTCTGTATGACACAGATTAAAGGTAATAATTATAGTAAAAATAATTATAAATAATAATTATCATAGTTAAACAAATTTAGGAAAATTTAAATAGAGTATATGTATGGCTCAATAAGGAAGCTGGTTAATAATTAATAATTGACTTATGGAGAAGGGGTGGGATTAAATAAGTTTATAGTTCTTCTCACTCCTTTTTGAATATGTAAATCAAGGCATCAAGTGTTTGATCATTTATTTTTCTTATGCTTTTCATTGTATGTAAATACTACTTGTTTCTGACTGTCCACTTGTTGGTATGATCATTTTCTTTCTTTATTATTATTTTTTTTTGTATTCTACATACCCTCCAGGGTGCCCTTAAATGGAGAAAACATTATAAAGTGCCCTCTAGGTGCCTTTCCAGTAGAGAAAATGAGATGCAGTGCCCTCTAGGGGGGGCTTAAATGGAGAAAACATTATAAAGTGCCATCTAGGGAGGCCCTAAAATTGAGAAGATGCAGTGCAGTGCCATAAAGGCTGCCCTACATGCTAGAAAACTTTCTGTGCGCTGGTGCCCTTTTTATTTTTTCTCCCCTGCCCTACAGCCTCAGAGTCCGCCACGGTGGAGAGGTGTGTTATGGTTCTGTACTACTTTTATAAGGCTGTATATAACGCATTGCAGGGCGCTCATTCACTAGGAGTGACGCCATGTGTGCACGCATTAAAGGTCCTTAATTGATAGACAAATATTTTGTTTTGTGCATTCTGTCGCCTCTCTCTCTCTCGTCACTCTAGACAACAACTCATTTTGAATTGCCACAACAATTTGAAAAAATCAGTTCCAAAGAAGTAAATGATGGCATTTTTCACTGTATGAAAGGTTATTGTTGCTAATGGATACATGAATATGCTGAACTAGCACAGACTCTGCAGAGCATGACCATGAACTGAGACCAAATTATCCTTTGACCTGGAATCCTGAGGGGATTGACAGTTTTTGCCAAACTCAAACAAGCACTTACAACAACACCAAGTCTGGGCTGTGGAGTGGAGAGATAATGAATGTAAATTTGAGAATAATGTTTGATATGGTCCTAATTCCTGGTCTATTAGTTGTTCCAAAGTGCAGGACTAAAACCTTTGGTGGGGCAGCTTTTAGACATTATGCTCCGAGCCGCTAGAACAGTCTGCCTGAGGATCTGAGAGCTGCTGGAACTGTTGAAATCTTTAAACGTAAAACCTACTTATAGGCCTTTGTTTAAGAATGGTTATTATTTTGTTCACTTATTATGAAGTTGTAGAGTTTGCTCCGGCCAGTGGGCGGTGTTTGGTATTTCCTCAGCTGATCTCAACATGGTTGCCGGGTAACAAACTTTCTCATTTTACAGCTAAACAGTACACTACAAGATGTTTCTGAAAACATTTGAGGTGAGAAATAGGCATTACAGTAACAGAATGTTGATTCATATTTGATCAGCGCTGCCTAGTTTGGCCATTTGATTGGATTTTGCGAGTGATTGACAGCTGCTCAGAGACAGCAAGGCTCCAGCTCGGCTCTGATTGGTTGTTTTCTTCCGGTCTGTGCAATCTTGCAGATGCCATTAAGAGCACCAGAGGACACAGAGGCACATGATTTTTTTTTTTTAAGATTACCTGTCTCATGCACTACTGTCAGGATATAGTGACAGTTTTATAAAAAAATACCTTTTTTAATCATATGTGCTCCAATACCCACTGCTGCTTTAACGACTCCGCGGTAGCGCTCAACGTAGCAGCATGCCTCCCGACTATGTATTTATTTTATAATTGTGCATGTATTCCCTACCTCATATTTTATCGAACAATTTGCTATTGTTGCTGCTATATTTATAATGTTTATAATGATGATAATATTTTACTTTATTATTGTTATTCCATTGATTGATTGATCGATTGTCTATTATACAGGGATGAGTGAGTAACAAACAGGAACAAAGAATCTCACTGCCATGTCAATGTGTATGTGATCAATAAACTAAACCAGACTTATTTTATTGTATCTAATTTTATTCTATTTTATTGTTATTTTATTAATGTAGTTTTTACTTCACACTGTTTTACTACTTTTACCGTTATTATAACTTTTAATTCTATTTTATTGAATTTGTATCATGTTATTGTCTCGTGTGCATTGGTCTGAAATCATCAAACTGTTCAATTGCTGAAATTGTTTGTCTTTTCTGTTATTTTCAGCACTTTGAACTGCACTAAACCTGTATATTGGTCCTATATACTAATAAAGTTTGATGTGACCTCTAGTTGTATTAGTTAGGAGCCATGGGTCTGGGTATCATCGGATATTCCGTTTTTCCTTTGGAATTCAGAAAGGAAAAAACGTTTTTTTATTTTTTCGTTTTAAACCAAAAACCAGAAAACGTCCGTTTTCTCGTTTTTCGTTTCTGAATCAAAAAATGAAAAACGAACCCAAACCGGGCCGTTTGTTTGTTTTTGCGAATTCCTTTTCTCATTATTCGTTTTTAATTGAAGAACGGAAGTCACGTGGGTTTTTCGTTTTTTCGTTTTAAACCACAAACGAAAAACGAAAAAAACAAATTAAAAAAACGATCCGATTTAGTTTCTTCAAGTTTCTTTCTGTCATTTTCTCTTCTGAATCGAGGAGCGGAGAACGGCAGTCACGTGACCAGGAAGTGAAGGCAAACATGTCAAAATAAAAGCCAAGAAGATAGTGTGGTCATATTATAAAAGTGTAACATTATTTAAGCACAGGATCAAAGTAACAGTAGAAGATAAATAGGCTAAATAAATACACAAATAAGTACATACATAGATATTTTTTTGTTTTGTTCTTTTCATTAACACATGAATGTCTTTTATCCAAAAAGTGTGTGATAAATTACAGGGAGGGTCTCTACAGATGTTATACAACAGGGAGGGTCTCTACAGATGTTATACAGAATTCTCACATAATTGACAATTTTCTCTCTCACACCCTTACTATGGGCTGTTTCTTTATGTCGGCAGGTGAGAAGCACTATGTGGCTAATCCTTTCAACACACATGACACTTTCACCTGATCCCTTCACTCCGTTAGGAAGGCTGTAGCCGAGTAGTTCTACATCATGATAATGATGATTTTTCAACCAGCGATTATGACATTAATGCCAGCTAGACAGAATAAAGCTCTGTCTGTCATGACAATACTGTACTGGACTGAAGGCCACTCCATCACTCTAGATACTGTAGATTTAACAGATACCTGCTGTCTTCAGACGGCTGTAAAGAGTCACCCGAGTAAAGGAAAGGCTTTCAGTACAGTTCTATTGTCATGACAGACAGAGCTTTATTCTGTCTAGCTGGCATTAATGTCATAACCACTGGTTGAAAAATCAGCCTTATCATGATGTCGAACAAATTAACTAAATTACATATTATACCAAATAGACTAGAAATTATTGAAAAGCATCATAAACCACCAAACAGAATACAGAAAGTTAGTGATTTCAGTTTTTTAGTGAACTGTTGGATTTATTATGTACAAAAGTGCTTACAATGACCTGAAATAACCTGCTTATAAGGGAAGCTGAAAACTGTTGTATTGTTTCATGATTGCTCAATAACTGTCTCTCAATTATTAGCTTCTAAGGGCATAACTCAGGGTGAATGAATGAAGGACTTGGGGCTGTTCAGTTGTTGTTGCACTGTTTTGTTCCTTAAGGAGGTGATTCGGTGACTGTAGATTTCTATATAGTCACATTGTAATAATCTCCGGCAGCATTTGGAGAGGCTTTGAACTACTC
This sequence comes from Sebastes fasciatus, assembly GCF_043250625.1. Lineage (NCBI taxonomy): Eukaryota > Metazoa > Chordata > Actinopteri > Perciformes > Sebastidae > Sebastes > Sebastes fasciatus. The sequence goes on along the minus strand of NC_133798.1, from coordinate 17,204,837 downwards.
AAGGGCGAGGACAGGGGGGAGGCACACGGGACTGCATGTTCTGTTCTTTTCACAAGGTCACGGGAGGATGGAGTCAGAAGAAGAAACAAAAAAGAAGATATGCAGCAAAAACATCACGTGCCATAAGCTCATGACTATTGATATTGTGTAAACCATAAAAACGCTGGATCAGGGATAGCTCGGGGTTCAGACTTCGCGAACTGACCCATGCATTGTATGTTGTCAGGGACACGTTGATTGGATCCAGAATTCTGTAAACTCTGTTATCTTACTTATGCAACATTAATTGTTCGGAATAAATTGTATTATTATGCTTTAACCCGTCTGTTTGGAAAATCTCTTTGTCACACAAGATTAACCAACACGTAACTGTGCCCTGACCTCTTGGAGGTAGAGGGCCGGTTCCTTCAGAACTCAGGCTGATTAATCCTCATATTAGACTATGATGTCTGAAGGTTGGCAAACATGCTGATCAACCATACTTATCTATCATTGACCATGTTTATTGACTTGACTTTTCATCTATAAATGCGTCAAAATTGAAAATTTGACTGAAAAGAAAATCCTTGGGGATTGAGGAGTGGTGACCTCTGACCCCTGTGGTGGGTAACGTCACAGAAGGCCCACTCATAAAATGCACTGACTTCACTGGTACCGAATCTCCCTCCAAACTAAATTGTAAAGCTGACGGTCCCTCAATATGAACTGATCAATACAATCAAACTTTATTGTCCACCAGGGTGGATTTTTCTCTTCGGCTCACAAAACACAGAAAACAACAGACAGCAGTTAGTAAAAAACAGAGACAGGTTATGTTACACATTAAAAACAGTTCATGTCAGTGTCTGTGGCTCAGATCTGCTCAGTCACTGTGTTGAGTTTAGAGTATTGATGGCATTTAGGATGAAAGACTTTTTAAACACATGTTTAGTTGCCAGAGGGGCTCTATAGCGCCTCCCGACTGGCTGCAGAGAGGATGGGAGCTATCTGCCAGGATGCTCCTCGCTTTCTTCCTCGTCCTTTCTGTAAAAAGTTGAGTCAAGGGCTTTTGGGGTTTACCACCTATTTTGCCTGCCATTGACACAATCCTAGACAGTTTATTCTTCTATCTACAGTGTAGGTGACCGTACCAGGCAGGAAGGTTAAAGGTTAAAATCCTCTCAACAATAGTTTTGTACACTAATTCTAAAATCTGCCGGCTGACACCGAGGCCACTAAGTTTCCTTAGAAGATAAAGTCGCTGTGAGCATCTCTTGAAGATATACTCTGTATTTTCAGAGAAGCTCACCTGGGTGTCCAGGACTGTACCGAGGTATTTAAAGTGTTCCACAGTTTCAACATGTTGGCCATCAAGTGAAACTGGCTCTGTGATCAAATGTTGTTTTGTGCAGCACATGATTAATTCTTTCTTCTCAGCCACATTGATTTCTAGCTGGCTAGTGTGACACCGTGTTTGAAGGGCTGTAGCGTGGGTCAGATAGGCAGCTTCACCTAGTGGGCCTGTTTCCTGTAAAAGGCCAACTAAGGCCATGTCCATTATCCGATGATACCCAGACCCAGACCGTCATGCCCTGTCTCTCAGAGAATTGATTTCAAAATACTCCTGCTGGTTTACAAAGCACTAAATGGTTTAGGGTCAAAATATATTTCTGATCTTCTGCTATGTCATGAACCATCCAGACCTCTCAGGTCATCTGGATCAGGTCTGCTTAGTGTCCCCAGAGTCACAACTAAACATGCAGAAGAAGCAGCGTTCAGTTTTTATGCACCAAATATCTGGAACAAGCTCCCAGAAACCTGCAGGACCAACTCCAACTCTGAGTTCTTTTAAATCAAAGCTTAAAACTTTCCTGTTTGCTGCTGCCTTTTATTAAACCAGATAATGATCTTATACTGCACTAGAGCTTTTACTCTTGTGTGTTATACTCTATTTTAGCTTCTATCCTATAGCTTTTATTTTTAGCTTGTTTTTATTTTCTAGTCTTTAATGTTTTTATAACTGTTTTAATTATGTCTTAATGTTCTTTTGCACTTTGTCGCGATGTTCTTGAATGTTTATGTAAAACACAACATGCAAAGTCTCTCCTCAGAGTTTATGAAGAACTGAACATATATGATGATGGCCCCTAGAGCTATTATGGAAGAGTGCAGTCTTATTATTATTTATTTATTTATGCATTTCTTTTTTTTGTTCCAACTCTTAGTTCTTTTAAAACAAAGCTTAAAACTTTCCTGTTTGCTGCTGCTGCCTTTTATTAAACCCAGATAATGATCTTATACTGCACTAGAGCTTTTACTCTTGTGTGTTATACAACATTTTAGCTTCTATCCTATAGCTTTTATTTTTTAGCTTGTTTTTATTTTCAAATCTTTAATGTTTTTATAACTGTTTTAATTATGTCTTCATGTTCTTGAATGTTTGTGTAAAGCACTTTGAATTGCCATGTGGCTGAAATGTGCTCTACAATTAAAGCTGCCTATCCTGCATTTAGTATGAAGTGCAGCACCTCATTGGTCAAATAAGGGGAAAGCTTCTCACCAGGCGTCATTTTGTCTTTGAGCTTCCTCCTCTCTCTACCGAGCAGTGTCGCAATAACCCACACAGAGATTAACCACCATGAAGATCCGAGGAAAACAGACCAACTTCTTTCTAACCTTTGTTTTATTTCTCCATGTTGCTGCAGACCTGCATGGTAAGTAGGAGACACAACTTTCATTTTCTTTGCTCAACAACAACATCGACGACAACAACAGCACGCAGTGATTTGTATATGTAGATCTAACAGAAACCGTTATAGTCTGAAGAACACTGAGCAACATCGCCTCTATGCTTTATAGCTCTGATACAGACCACAGGATTTACTGGCTACATAGCTTATAGTCTGACTTTAGACCAGTTTAAAAACATCATTACATGTTTTAAAAATGCATAACAACTATTTAACTACAGCACACCCCTTGTTTACAGTAGCCTTTATTGTTTGTCTTATGCACAGATTCACAGATTAGACATCTATTAAACTTTCACTTTTCAACTTTGAATAATGTAAACTAAACCACAAATAGACATAATATAGGCTTCATCTATTAAACATGTTTTCAACGTTAAATTTTGCTCAGCCTACTCAAGTTATAGGAACTTCTTTAAACGTATTTCTCATAGGACTGAATTTGTTGTTGACTTTATACACTGTTAAGAATTTCCCAGTAAAATAACAGTAAAGAACTGGCAGCAGGGTTGCCTTTATGTTACTGTAAATTTAACATTATTATACTGTTGCTGAAATGTACAGCTTTGTACTGTTAATGAAAAATACTGTTGTTTTTTTTTAATTTCACAGTATTTTACAGTTAATTTACTGTTTAAGGATACATTATATAGCTGTTTTTCACCTTTCTTTTACATTATTTTACTGATTTGTTTTAATGCACTATTTAGGTTGTATTTTTTACGCACATTTTAATAAACATTATTTTTTGCCTAGATGAATAGACTTAGCAGGTTACAGACATAGGAATAGTCACACTAAATACAATTAAAGGCACTTGTTAGGGAAAAAGGCTATTATAGACTTGTTGACACTTTTCACAAAATGTCTGTCTATAGCTGGCTACAAGCACAGAATGCAAACCAGAACAACATGTGAGTGAAGAACAGTAAAGCTAATTCACTGATTTTACAATCATGTACAATGTACAAGCCTCACATGTGCAGATCAGGTCCCAGAATTAAAACAATACTGCATGAAACTGTTACTGATGATACTTTAGACAGTTGATCAGCAGTAAAGTGCTGTTTTTTAAGAATGCATTATAGTTTAGTTAAAAAACGGCCTATGAGCGTAATTTAACAGGTTTTCTTTTGTATTAACAGTAAAGCGCTGTTTTTAGCAATAACAGGTTAATACTGTTGAGATCCTGATGTAAATTAACATCAATTGTTTACAGTGTAGCCTCTAACTGTTTATTGTTTGTCTTATGCACATATTCACAGATTAGACATCTACTAAACTTTCACTTTTCAACCTTAAATAATCTAAACTAAACCACAAATAGACATAATATAGGCTTCATCTATTAAACATGTTTTCAAGGTAACATTTTGCTCAGCCTACTCAAGTTATAGTAACTTCTTTAAATGTATTTCTCATAGGACTGAATTTGTTGTTGACTTTATAGATAACATTCTTGACCTACATGACCAGTAGGTTATGTAAGTAAAAGGTTACCTATTATTCTGGCGAGGCTGACTGTGTTTTAAGGTGAAAACGTTCCAAAGAGCACATCAGGTTTCGAGTTGTAATAACTTATTTTGCTTGAAAGCTGAGAACAGGAATTTGGGTGTGACTGTGTAATCAAATACTACTCGGTGGTGTAAAACTGCCAGAATGGAGTAATGTGATAGCCTCTTCTTAAAGGATCAATCTATTTGTCTCCCTCTTTTTTTAACAGCCATCATTTCTATTGTGTTAACTTTTTACTCACCAGGTTAGATCAACACAACCTTATAAAGTTATTTCATTCGATCGAATAAAACATTTCATTAATTAATTCATTGATTAATTGCATGATTGTCCATGATAAATCGCAAATTAATTACATTTGTATCTGTTCAAAATGTACCGCAAAGGGAGATTTGTCGAGTATTTAATACTCTTATCAACATGAATATATATTCAAATATGCTGCTTTATGCAAATGTATGTATATATTTATTCTTGTAAATCAATTAAAAACACAAAACAATGACAAATATTGTCCAGAAACCCTCACAGGTTCTGCATTTGGCATAAAAAATATGCTCAGACCATAACATGGCAAACTGCAGCCCAACAGGCAACAACAGCTGTGCTGACCTTTACTCTGACTTGACCCCAAACTGCATGTGATTAGCATAAAGTGGGCATGACTTTAAAGGGGAGACTCGTGGGAACCCATAGAACCCATTTCCATTCACATATGTTGAGGTCAGAGGTCAAGGGACCCACCCCATTGAAAATGGCCATGCCAGTTTTTCCTCACCAAAATTTAGCACAAGTTTGGAGCGTTATTTAACCTCCTTTGCAAGCTAGTAAGACATAGTTGGTACCAATGGATTCCTTAGGTTTTCTAGTTATGATTATATTATGATAGTGTATGATGCCAGTATCTTCTCTCCAGCTTTAAAACTGAGCCCGCTACAGCATCGGAAAGATCGATTGCGTTAATGTGAAATTAGTGATGTTAAAACGAATTTGCATTAAGGCGTTTTTATCACGTTAACTTTGACAGCCTTCTGACCCACTAGAAGTGTGTGGTGTCTGTATCTGCAGAGACCCTGCCCTCTGCCTGTATTTTCTCTTTTCTTCTTATTTTGCTGTGTTCGGGATATTTACTAATTTACTAATGGCATTCATTCACTCTGTAACACTTTACAATAAGGTACACAACAATGTGAGTAGTTACTGGGGAACGAATGAGGAACTAACTGCTAGTGAACCATTAGTTAGTAACTCACAATCAAATTTTATGGAGTAGGTAATGATTAGTTAATGATTACTTAAAGATCTAACTGCTAGTGAAGCATTAATTAATGAGAACCTTATAGAATTTTATACAGTAGCTAATGATTATAAGACGAGTGAGGAACGATCATGTAATGAGGGACTCCTCAGTAACTACTCCGTATTATGTCTCACTTTACTTGGGGGGGACACAAAAACAGTAACAAATGTTTAAGTAATCAGTAATTAATGAGTTGTTACCAGTTTTTTGTCGCTTATCAGCTGATTCAGAGTACATCAGGAGCGACTCATGACAGTGGTCAGTATGATCAAGTCACATATATTCATGAACTAATCATTACTTAATGATTCATTAATATAGGATCTCCCTGTCTGTTCTCTAGTAACACATCATTATCTACTATATAGTCCTCCCATTAGGAATTACTAGAGAAACACTCATTAACGATTCATCAATTATCGTTTTTTATAACTGATTTGTTCGTCACTCTTTTTATAATCATTAGCTACTGTATACAATTTGAGTGGGAGTTACTCATTAATGAATGGTTCACTAGCATTTAGTTCATTATTTGTTCCCTTATTTTTTACATAGATATATTAATTGAACTGATATTGTGTTACATTATGATTTTGATTCAGTCCTAATATCCTGACAGCACCTGAAGTCCACACAAAGCTCGGGAGCCTGAGAGGTCAGTATGTGAGTGTAAAGGGGAAGGAGACTGGGGTCCACGCCTACCTGGGTATCCCATTTGCCAAGCCACCCGTAGGCCCTGCTCTGAGACTGGCTGCACCCCAGCCTGTAGAGGGATGGGAAGGAGTGAGAGACGCCACCCGGCAGCCACCCATGTAAGTCCTTCATGTGCTTCAGTTGTTGCATACCACACTTGGAGAACTTATGTCCTGTACTCACTGCAAAAACATGTCTCTATTTCAGGTGTGTTCAAAACAAACAGTTTTCTATAGATATGTTTGATAAACTCGGTGTCAAGTTGGCAGAGCTCCCAGACATCTCAGAGGACTGCCTTTACCTCAACGTTTACACCCCTGCAAACAGAGCTCACAATGCCAAGCTCCCAGTAAGTTGCCGCAAGTTTGAGATTCAGCTTTGGATAACTTTTGACAGAGTTCATGTAGACTTGATTGCTTTTTGAAGAATCCATAATGACAATATGAGTCATGATGTCATGATGTGGAAAAGATCAAGGTCTTTCATTACTTTCCCAGGTCATGGTCTGGATCCATGGTGGAGGGTTTACTATCGGGTCAGCTTCAACATATGATGGCTCTGCTCTGGCTGCTTACCAGGATGTGGTTGTGGTTCTGATCCAGTACCGCTTGGGACTTCTGGGCTTTCTCAGGTAAAACAACTCAAATCACTAAGCACAGTTAGAATGAATATACTATGATTGTATTCTACTAGTTTGGATTTGATCTGTGACACATGTGAGCAAAAATTCAAAACTGGGTCACTTTTATCAGCTGCTGTAGACTTTGATTTTATGCTCTATCCAGCACTGGAGACGAGCACATGTCAGGGAACTTTGCCATGTTGGACCAGATACAAGCTCTGAGGTGGATCCAGCAGCACATTCACAACTTTGGAGGAGACCCAGATTCAGTTACCATATTTGGGGAGTCTGCTGGCGGAGTGAGCGTATCCTTCCTGGTAAGGATCAATCTGCTGATGAAGCACTTTAAAGGGACTGTTTGTAAGAATCAGAAATGCTTGTTAACAGCGACACCTGTGGCCGTTAAAACAACAAAAGTCAGCGTCGGGCTTGCGCTTGTTCGCTCTAAATAGACATGAAGGAGCATCGCTCAAAACAGTGAGGCGACACACGTCAGCTAAAACCACAATATCACTCTATATTTCACCTGCTTGGCAGTAATGTTAGCTGACCAGACGAAGGTCTCTCCATGAATCACTGCTGATCCTAGTGTTGGCTTTTCCTGCTTCAGCCTCCCGACCGCAGCCAGAGGGAGACACCAGCACCCGGTCGGAGACGATAACGTTTCTCATTGCGGAGCCCCGTCACTTCACAAGACACGGGAAACCTCTGTTGGTCTGGAGGAGCTGCAGACAAACGTCCACTGTACATTCACTAGATAGGCAAGCTGGCAGAGGAGCAGAGTACAGCAGAGACTCCGGCCCTGGAGACCAAAGCTACGGTCTCCGGGGACTACGACCGCGGCCAACACTGTTTAGCAAGACGGGCTTCACCAGATAAAACTTTGCGGTTTTGGTGCTTCCGTGTAGTTTGTGTTGGAGTCTTGTCTGAACAGCATAGCCACATGCGAGCGCGCATATGCGAGCGAGCGCACATGGGACACCGACCCGGGTGATTTATACGTGTAAGAAGTTACAAACAGTCCCTTTAAAGGAGAACACCACCTAAATTAAGAATTCCAATATGTCATTTCCATGGCCGAGGAAAGTTCAATCAATATTTGTTAACTTGAGCTCCTTTCTCTCAAAGCCAGAAACCAGAGAAGTAAGTCTCAAACTTGTCATTAGGTATAAATTCTGGAGCTGCTCCAGAGACAATGTTGTTGTGATGTTTGTTTACTTTTTATACCCAATGAGCTTTATTCTATTGTAGTGAGCTCAGTTTTGAAACAGAAAATGCACCCATAAATGCAGATCCCCCCTGGGTGCTCTCAGTGTCATCTATAACATCTCTCCCAATCATTACCTTCGCCATGGCCGAAGTCTGGCTTTGGTTTGTTTGTTTCTTTGTCCGTTACCAGGATTACTCCAAAAGTCTGACAACTGTAGATTCTGCGTTTTTTCACATTAAACACTGTGAACGTACAGTTGAGTTCAACCAAAGCACACTTGGTGATTGTTGGAAAGAGTAACAATGACGGTTTAGGTGAGTTTAATTTTGTTTCTGTCCAGTTTGAATGAAGTGTTTTACGATGCTCCGCTACGTACAGCTGATCTCAACATAAACAAAAATACATGTGGATGATTGCGCAAGCTGAACGGAGAGAGGGGCGGAGGTGTGAGCTCTCCGAGTGCCATTCTAGTTGTCTATGGAGCAGTTCCATACTTTATACCCCACGGCATCACAAATTTGAGATTTAGCTCTCTAGTTTTGGGATTTGGGAGAGAATTGCTCACTAATATTTTTGGACTGTCTTAGACCATAGGAATAATATGTATGACTTTTGAAAATGGGCATCGTTCCCCTTTAAATAAACTCGCTTTTTTTGCAAGAGTGGCACAGTAACATTATGTTACTGCAAAGTACTGTACCAAACCTTTCATTTCTTCTGTTGCTTGAATCAACAGCTTCTCTCACCATTGTCTGATGGCCTGTTCCACCGTGCCATTGCTGAGAGCGGCACTGCTGCAATGGATTTGCTCCTTTCAAATGATCCTCTACCAGCAATGCAGGTTCATTTTCAGTGTTTATTTTTGTGTGTAAACATTCTTCAGTGCACAAAATCAGTATCACAAAATAATATATACATTTTTCTAAACTGTTGAGATGAACCCCACATATCTCTCCTCAGATGGTAGCCAATATATCTGGCTGTAGCCTCGAAAGCACGGAGAAGATCGCTGATTGCATGAGAAACCTCGATATTAACACTATTGAGGCTATTGGGCAGGTGAGATATTTTATGCAAAACTGATATAGACTGACTTAATGGGATTAGTTTAAATGATCCTAAAATGTGTTCTGCAAGATGTCTATGAAATGTTCACTTTCAACTATCAACTTTTTCTTTTACACATTTTATTTTCTCAAGGATAAAAATTTTAGAATTCCTCCAAATGTTGATGGACACTTCCTGCCAAAACGTGTCGATGAGCTGTTCCGCAAATATGAACTTCTCACTGTACCATTCATGACCGGCGTTAATAATGATGAAGGGGGCTGGTTACTTGCTGATGTAAGTGTGCATGTTACTGAAATTTGTGTGACTGAAGAGATTACCGATTTCCAGATAAGTCCATGAAAACATGATTGTTTTGCTTTAGTCAATGTCTGAAATGTTTAAATGTCTTCCCTTAGCTCTTTGCTCCTCCAAACTGGACAGAGGGATTAGATCGGGAGCTGGTCATGAACATGATGTTCATATTCTACCCTAATGTAAGGCAGACAGTGCTGGACGTTACAATATTACTCTGCTTCATCATGCTCAAACTTATCTGACAGATGTGTCGCTCATTTTCTCTAGCCCGAAGATGCGATGTTCAGAGAATTGGTGGCTGATGAATATATTGGAACCGGTGAAGATCGTGTGAAGAATAGAGATGGGTTCACTGAGCTGATTGGAGATATGATGTTTACCATTCCAGCCATTAAGACTGCTAATGTCCACAGAGGTATTTTACTTGCACAAGATTATGCAAATCTATTTAAGAACCATTGTTTGAACGAGACAGATCACACCCATTTGTCTACTACTAGATGCAGGTGCCCCTGTATACCTGTATGAGTACCAGCATCCTCCTAAATTCCTGCAGTCAAAAAGGCCAAGCTTTGTTGGGAGTGACCATGCAGATGAACTCTTTACAGTATTAGGATTCTGCTTCTCAACTACCCATGTCAAATTAGCCGGTAAGTGCAATATAAAAATCACTATTTCAATAGACCACCAGAGATCTGGGTTTCCTAGAGTGGAAAGTGTTTTACCCGATTATCATTATTTTAGATGCATGTGATGAAGATGAGGAGCAGTTGAGCAGAACCATGATGAGCTACTGGGCCAACTTTGCTCGCACAGGGTAGGAATTCACCCTGATTACAAGTTATTATACACATGGAGATAAGACTTGTATATAACGTGTGTGCGTGTGTGTATGTATGTGTGTGTGTAGGTCTCCTAATGGGGACGGCCTTGTCCACTGGCCAAAGTATGGAGCAGAAGAGGACTACTTGTCAATTGATGTAAAGGAGCAAGTAACTGGTCAGCACCTGAAGAAGGACCAGTTTGTCTTCCTGACACAGACTCTCCCGGAGAAGGTCCGACAACACAAAGAGAAGATGGAGCGCAGCGAGCTGTAAAACAGTCACCTCACCTTCCTCCCTTCCATAAATGTTTTTATTGATTAATTTTAACCACAAACAAGTCAGTCAAAAATGCATTAGACATACTGTGAGACATTTGTAAAAGTAATGTGATGATAATAATGATAACATTTAAACAAATTGAATTTTAGTACTTTTTGTAGCACCATGCATTGTATGAAATTTGGAAAGGAGAACCTTTCAAAATGTATCTTTAGAAGATTTTTTGAAATGCCTCAGTTTGACTTAAAAAAATGTGTGTGTTAGGGAGGTTGGGCATGTTATCATCATGCTGGCGTATTGGTAATTGACATGCACTGTGAGTTTGCTTACACTGTTGGTATTCTACTAACTCCACAGTCTGTTTCAGACTCACCACCACAGTCACTTGAGGAATGAGATCTGTATGAGTCTCTGCTCTCCCTGATCCATACCCAATGCTTAAGCCTCCGGCTCGAAAGACCATGTAGAAACTTGACATTTGTGGTAGCTGGGTTATTTAAGAAACCTTTGTATTGGCACACCAGTTTTCCAAGGATTTCCACTTAATTAGTTGACTGGCAGATGATTTACTGGCTAAAAGGCAAATGAAAACAATACAAAGTAAACATTGTGGTCATAGTTTGACCGTTTGATTGTATTTTGCGAGTGATTGACAGCTGCTCAGAGACGGCAAGGCTCCAACTCGGCTCTGATTGGTTGTTTTCCTTCGGTCTGTGAAATCTTACAGATGCCATTAGGAGCACCGGAGGACACAGAAGCACATGATTTTGTTTCAGATTACCTGTCTCATGCACTACTGTCAGGATATAGTGACCGTTTTATAAAAATAACCTTTTTTAATCATTTTTGCTCCGATAACCACTGCATCTAATTTTATTCTATTTTATTGTTATTTTATTAATCTAGTTTTTACTTCACACTGTTTTACTACTATTATTGTTATTATAGCTTTTAATTCTAAAATATGTTTATTGCATTTTATCATGTTATTGTCTCGTGTGCATTGGTCTGAAATCATCAAACTGTTAAATTGCTGAAATGTTTTGTCTTTTCTGTTGTTTTCACTGTCTAATTGTCGGCTTGTCAGTCAGCACTTTGGACTGCAACAACCTGTATAAAGTCCAAAACTAATAAAGTTTGATGTGACCTCTAGTTGTGTTATAAAACCGACGGAGTCCCGCATTTTCCTGCATGTAGTATGAAGTGCAGCACCACCTTGGTCAAATAAGGGGAAAGCTTCTCACCAAGTGTCATTTTGTCTTTGAGCTTCCTCCTCTCTGTACCGAGCAGTGTCGCAACAACCCCCACAGAGAACAACCACCATGAAGATCCGAGGAAAACAGACCAGCTTCTTTCTAACCTTTGTTTTATTTCTCCATGTTGCTGCAGACCTGCATGGTAAGTAGGAGACAACTCGTTTCTTTGCTCAACAACATCGACGACAACAACAGCACGCAGTGATTTTTAGATGTAGATCTGACGGGACCGCTATAATCTAAACTAAACCACAAATAGACATAATACAGGCTTCATCTATTAAACATACTTTCAACGTAAAATTTTGCTCAGCCTACTCACGTTATAGTAACTTCTTTAAATGTATTTCTCATAGGACTGAATTTGTTGTTGACTTTATAGATAACATTCTTGACCTACATGGCCAGTAGGTTATGTAAGTAAAAGGTCACCTATTATTCTGGCGAGGCTGACTGTGTTTTAAGGTGAAAACTTTCCAAAGAGCACATCAGGTTGCGAGTTATAATAACTTCTTTTGCTTGAAAGCTGAGAACAGGAATTTGGGGGTGACTGTATAGTCAAATACTACTCAGTGGTGTAAAACTGCCAGAATGGAGCAATGTGATAGCCTCTTCTTAAAGGGTCAATCTATTTGTCTCCCTCTTTTTTTAACAGCCATCATTTCTATTGTGTTAACAAGTTATTCACAAGGTTAAAGACTTGTGGGTACCCATAGAACCCATTTTCATTCACATAACTTGAGGTCAGAGGTCAAGGGAACCCTGTGAAAATGGCCATGACAGTTTTTCCTCGTCAAAATTTAGAGCAAGTTAGAAGCGTTATTTTACCTCCTTCGCAAGCTAGTATGATATAGTTGGTACCAATGGATTCCTTAGGTTTTCTAGTTTCGTGGGATGCCAGTATCTTCTCTCTTTGGCATTTCCTCAACTGATCTCAACATGGCTGCCGGGTCACACATTTTAAAATTTTTCTTATTGGTTGTTTTCCTCTGGTCTGTGAAATCTTGCAGATGTCATTAGGAGCACCGGAGGACACAGAGGCACATGATTTTTTTTTTCAGATTACCTGTCTCATGTACTACTGTCAGGATATAATGACCGTTTTATAAAAGTGACTTTTTTTAAATCATATTTGCTCCATTTCTACCCACTGCTGCTTTAAACAACCATATTTCCCGACAACACTGTGGCTAAACTGCCCTTGGGACAAACACGGCATAATTAACACAAACAAAATAAGGAAAATTGTCATTGTCAAGACTTACTTTGCCTGGGAGTCAAGACCTTCCCCCCTTTGACACAATCAGATGTGGGGGAAATGCCGTTCCAACGCTGGGAGGCTTCCACATACAGCAGGAGCGCCTCTACACAAGCTTTAACTGAGCTGGCCTTGCCTAATGCAGGAATCTCATCCTACAGCCCAGCTACCTGTCTTCATCAGCCCTAACCGGCAGCGAACGGCACCCACCGCCAACAATGAGTGCTCTACTCGGCTTGGATATACACACCAAGCGCAGCTCCCCAGAACCACAAGCCCATGCTCAATCCTCTCCCTTTAAACACGTTCTGTTCAATTCCCCCAGTCCTCATCAGGCACAGCTGCAGCAACTCATTCTAATTCGAGTCTGCAGCAACTCCCCTCTCTGCCCAGTCACTCTGTCACACTGTTATACCTTACAAATACCCACGCACGACTGTTATCAGGCCATTAAATATGCGTTATCAGTCGCTATAAGCACCATAGATGTGAGTCGTTAGGGGCCTACTACACCTACCTCTTTGTAAAAGTGAAAGTGAAACTTTCACTTTTGTTCTAACATGATGTAAAACTGAATGAAACGTAACGTTTTGAACACAAACAAAAAGGCTTCTTTAGGTTTAGGCAACAAAACTACAACTTCTTTAGGCTTAGGCAAACAACACACTTAGTTAAGTTTAGGAAAAAACATTGTGTTTTGGGTTAAAATAAGTATGAACACAAAGACAATTACACATTGTTGGTTCCACACAGGATGCAAACTCCAACTCTCCTGGATGAAAAGCCTGTGTTTTGTGTCCCAGGTATTGTCCCTGACCTCAACCCTTTATGGAGTTTCAGTCTTATACTACAGCACCTGACTTCCGCTTCTGCTCCTGTCATAATTACTACGGTCGCTAGAGGTCGCTGTCGTGTTTTTTTTAATACCTTCTTTCTGTTATCTATCATGTGAATAGATGATAAAACCCACTAGTGGGTGTAGTAGACCCCTACTGACCCACATCTACTACGCTTGACTGATAATGCCTATTTGATAGCCTGACAATCGTCTAATTGGCTGCATTAAACCAGTTATTTCAAGATAAAAGATTTACACACTCAAAATGTATGTTACAATCATTGATTGCAAAAGTTGTTATTCTATTTATTCTATTTAACACTTGTCTACTTGTCAGTTTCAACATAAGCTAGAACCAAGCAACAACCAGATGTTGTTGATTTTTTACATAGATATATTAATTGAACTGATATGATTAATATCCTGATCCTAATATCCTGACAGCACCTGAAGTCCACACAAAGCTCGGGAGCCTGAGAGGTCAGTATGTGAGTGTAAAGGGGAAGGAGACTGGGGTCCACGCCTACCTGGGTATCCCATTTGCCAAGCCACCCGTCGGCCCTGCTCTGAGACTGGCTGCACCCCAGCCTGTAGAGGGATGGGAAGGAGTGAGAGACGCCACCCAGCAGCCACCCATGTAAGTCCTTCATGTGCTTCAGGTGTTGCATACCACACTTGGAGAAATTATATCCCGTACTCACTGCAAAAACATGTCTCTCTTTCAGGTGTGTTCAAAACAAACAGTTTTCTATAGATATGTTTGATAAACTCGGTGTCAAGTTGGCAGAGCTCCCAGACATCTCAGAGGACTGCCTTCACCTCAACGTTTACACCCCTGCAAACAGAGCTCACAATGCCAAGCTCCCAGTAAGTTGCCGCAGGTTTGAGATTCAGCTTTGGATAACTTTGGACATGTTGAAGATGACTTGATTGCTTTTTGAAGAATCCATAATGGCAATATGAGTGATGATGCCCATTTAGAACCAGACTGCAAAGACACTGATGTCCTGTTTTTGTCACCATCAGTTTTATGTTTTAATCAGATTAAAGTCTAAGTAAAAATGTGCTTTATGCTTTGTGGAAAAGATCAAGGTCTTTCATTACTTTAACAGGTCATGGTCTGGATCCATGGTGGAGGGTTTACTATCGGGTCAGCTTCAACATATGATGGCTCTGCACTGGCTGCTTACCAGGATGTGGTTGTGGTTCTGATCCAGTACCGCTTGGGGCTTCTGGGCTTACTCAGGTAAAACAACTCAAATCACTAAGCACAGTTAGAATGAATATACTATGATTATATACTTTTGATTTGATCTGTGCCACACGTGAACAAAAATTCAAAACTGGGTCACTTTTATCAGCTGCTGTAGACTTTGATTTTATGCTCTATCCAGCACTGGAGATGAGCACATGTCAGGGAACTTTGGCCTGTTGGACCAGGTACAAGCTCTGAGGTGGATCCAGCAGCACATTCACAACTTTGGAGGAGACCCAGATTTAGTTACCATATTTGGGGAGTCTGCAGGCGGAACGAGCGTATCCCTCCTGGTAAGGATCAATCTGCTGATAAAGCACTTTAAAGGATACACCACCTAAATTAAAAATTCCAATATGTCATTTCCATGGCTGAGGAAAGTTCAATCAATATTTGTTAACATGAACTCCTCTCTCTCAAAGCCAGAAACCAGAGAAGTAAGTCTCAAACCTGTCATTGGGTATAAATTCTGGAGCTGCTCCAGAGACAATGTTGTTGTGATGTTTGTTTTCTTTTTATACTCCTGTGTGCTCTCAGTGTCATCTATAACATCTCTCCCAATCATTGTCTATGGAGCAGTTTCACACTTTATACCCCATGGCATCACAAATTTGAGATTTAGCTCTCTAGTTTTTGGATTTGGGAGAGAATTGCTCATGTTTACTAATATTTTTGGACTGTCTTAGACCATAGGAATAATATGTATGAATTTAAAAAATGGGCATCGTTCCCCTTTAATAAACTTTTTTTTTTGCAAGAGTGGCACAGTTACATTATGTAACTGCAAAGTCACTTCTGTCCAACAAACCTTTCATTTCTTCTGTTGCTTGAATCAACAGCTTCTCTCACCATTGTCTGATGGCCTGTTCCACCGTGCCATTGCTGAGAGCGGCACTGCTGCAATTGATATGCTCTTTGCAAATGATCCTCTACCAGCAACGCAGGTTAATTTTTCAGTGTTTATTTGTGTGTAAACATTCTTCAGTGCACAAAATCAGTATCACAAAATAATATATACATTTTTCTAAACTGTTGAGATGAACCCCACATATCTCTCCTCAGATGGCAGCCAATATATCTGGCTGTAGCCTCGAAAGCACGGAGAAGATCGCTGATTGCATGAGAAACCTCGATATTAACACTATTGAGGCTATTGGGGTGAGATATTTTATGCAAAACTGATATAGATTGACTTGATGGGATTAGTTTAAATGAGCCTAAAATGTGTTCTGCAAGATGTCTATGAAATGTTCACTTTCAACTATCAACTTTTTTCTTTTACACATTTTCTTTTCTCAAGGATCAACAATTGAGAATTACTCCAAATGTTGATGGACACTTCCTGACAAAACCTGTGGATGAGCTGTTCCACAAACATGAACTTCTCACTGTACCATTCATGACCGGCGTTAATAATGATGAAGGGGGCTGGATACTTCCTCAGGTAGGTGTGCATTTTACTGAAATTTGTGTGACTGAAAAGATTATTGATTTCCAGATAAGTCCATGAAAACATGATTGTTTTGCTTTAGTCCATGTCTGAAATGTTTAAATGTCTTCCCTTAGCTCCTTGCTCCTCCAAACTGGACAGAGGGATTAGATCGGGAGCCGGTCATGAACATGATGTTCATGTTCTACCCTAATGTAAGGCAGACAGTGCTGGACGTTACAGTATTACTCTGCTTCATCATGCTCAAACTTATCTGACAGATGTGTCGCTCATTTTCTCTAGCCCGAAGATGCGATGTTAAGAGAATTGGTGGTAGATGAATATATTGGAACCGGTGAAGATCGTGTGAAGAATAGAGATGGGTTCACTGAGCTGATTGGAGATATAATGTTTACCATTCCAGCCATTAAGACTGCTAATGCCCACAGAGGTATTTTACTTACACAAGATTTTGAAAATCTATTTAAGAACCATTGTTTCATATTTACTGTGACACACTTTCATAAACGAGACAGATCACACCCATTTGTCTACTACTAGATGCAGGTGCCCCTGTATACCTGTATGAGTACCAGCATCCTCCTAAATTCCTGCAGTCAAAAAGGCCAAGCTTTGTTGGGAGTGACCATGGAGATGAACTCTTTACAGTATTAGGATTCTGCTTCACAACTACCCATGTCAAATTAGCCGGTAAGTGCAATATAAAAATCACTATTTCAATAGACCACCAGAGATCTGGGTTTCCTAGAGTGGAAAGTGTTTTACCCGATTATCATTATTTTAGATGCATGTGATGAAGATGAGGAGCAGTTGAGCAGAACCATGATGAGCTACTGGGCCAACTTTGCTCGCACAGGGTAGGAATTCACCCTGATTACAAGTTATTATACACATGAAGATAAGACTTGTTTATAACGTGTGTGTGTGTGTGTGTGTGTGTGTGTGTGTGTGTGTGTGTGTGTGTGTGTGTAGGTCTCCTAATGGGGACGGCCTTGTCCACTGGCCAAATTATGGAGCAGAAGAGGACTACTTGTCAATTGATGTAAAGGAGCAAGTAACTGGTCAGCACCTGAAGAAGGGCCGATTTCTCTTTCTGACACAGACTCTCCCGGAGAAGGTCCGACAACACAAAGAGAAGATGGAGCGCAGCGAGCTGTAAAACAGTCACCTCGACTTCCTCCCTTCCATAAATGTTTTTATTGATTAATTTTAACCACAAGCAAGCCAGTCAAAAATGCATTAGACATACTGTGAGACATTTGTAAAAGTAATGTGATGATAATAATAATGATAACATTCAAACAAATTGAATTTTAGTACTTTTTGTAGCACCATGCATTGTATGAAATTTGGAAAGGAGAACCTTTCAAAATGTATCTTTAGAAGATTTTTTGAAATGCCTCAGTTTGACTTATAAAAATGTGTGTGATATGGCAGTAGCGAGTCAAAAGTTAAACAAAGGGAGAGAATGAGCAGGGCCTGATTGAGGCCTTTTATCAGTTCAGGTGTGGCCTGACAGATTGAGGCCAAGTCCCGCCCCCCTAGGACTGGGCAGGATGGAAGATTTTCTACCTCAAATGTGGTAACACATTCAATAATTAAACAAGTAAGCAAAACCAGTGGGTTCAGGGTCAGCCATTGAAGGGAGGGATACGAGTGTTGCAACAGATCAGATGTACAGTTTTCCCTTGATGTTAACCTCTACTGTACGGACACGCCCATCCTCACTGGGAATGGGACAGGTTACCTTCCCAATCAGCCAGAGTCCTCTAGGCAGCAGTGGGTCCATTACCATGACTACATCCAACACTGTTAGACTGGCGGTGTCCGTTTGTCAATTCTAGCGGGTTTGAAGAATGGGTAAGTAGTCTCTGATGAAGTGTGGCCAGAAGGGGTCTGCTAGGATCTGGCTGTGTCTCAATCTTCTTCGACTGATTAGATCTGAGTCACCATACACTGCCTGGGGAATGGAGGCATCCCATCGCCCCATGAGGAGCTGATTTGGGGTCACAGGGTCATGATCAGCTAAGTCTGATGACACATATCCAAGGGGTTTTGATTTGAAGATGCCTACAATTTGTGTGGGTGGTTGCTGGGGCTTGGATGGATAGCTAGGCTGCTGGGGCATGGCCTGGTAGTCGCGCTGCTGGTACTTGGATGGGTAGCCGGGCTGCCGTGGCTTAACATAGGAGCCGGGCTGCTGGGACTTGGCCTGGATGGGTAGCCAGGAATCTGGGGCTGAGGCTTGGATGGTTTTGGCTTCCAGCAATTCCATGGCCTTGTCCCGTTTGGAGGAGGTACTAAGCGCACCTGGAGTGGAGGGGGTGCCCAGATTCCACACTCTGAGCATGCTTTGGTGGGGAGGTTGGGCATGTAATCATCATGCTGGCGTATTGGTAATTGACATGCACTGTGTACACATATTTGAGTTGGCTTACACTGTCGTTGGTTTCCCTACTAACTCCACAGTCTGTTTCAGACTCACCGCCACAATCACTTGTGGAATGAGATCTGTATGAGTCTCTGCTCTCCCTGATCCATACCCAATGCTTAAGCCTCCGGCTCGAAAGACCATGTGGAAACTTGACATTTGTGGTAGCTGGGTTATTTAAGAAACCTTTGTATTGGCATACCAGTCTTCCAAGGATTTCCACTTAATTAGTTGACTGGCAGATGATTTACTGGCTAAAAGGCAAATGAAAACAATACAAAGTAAACATTGTGGTCATAGTTTGACCGTTTGATTGTATTTTGCGAGTGATTGACAGCTGCTCAGAGACGGCAAGGCTCCAACTTGACCTCTGATTGTTTGTTTTCCTCCGGTCTGTGAAATCTTACAGATGCCATTAGGAGCACCGGAGGACACAGAAGCACATGATTTTGTTTCAGATTACCTGTCTCATGCACTACTGTCAGGATATAGTGACCGTTTTATAAAAATAACCTTTTTTAATCATTTTTGCTCCGATAACCACTGCATCACATTTTATTCTATTTTATTGTTATTTTATGAATCTAGTTTTTAATTCACACTGTTTTACTACTATTATTGTTATTATAAATTTTAATTCTATTTTATTGCATTTTTATCATGTTATTGTCTCGTGTGCATTGGTCTGAAATCATCAAACTGTTAAATTGCTGAAATGTTTTGTCTTTTCTGTTGTTTTCACTGTCTAATTGTCGGCTTGTCAGTCAGCACTTTGGACTGCAACAACCTGTATAAAGTCCTATACTAATAAAGTTTGATGTGACCTCTAGTTGTGTTATAAAATCGACAGAGTCCCGCCTTTTCCTGCATGTAGTATGAAGTGCAGCACCACTTTGGTCAAAAAAAGGGAAAGCTTCTCACCAGGCGTCATTTTGTCTTTGAGGTTCCTCCTCTCAGAACCGAGCAGTGAACAACCACCATGAAGATCCGAGGAAAACAGACCAGCTTCTTTCTAACGTTTGTTTTATTTCTCCATGTTGCTGCAGACCTGCATGGTAGGTAGAAGACACAACTTACTTTCTTTGCTCAACAACAACTTCGACGACAACAACAGCACGCAGTGATTTTTAGATGTAGATCTGACGGGACCGCTATAATCTAAACTAAACCACAAATAGACATAATATAGGCTTCATCTATTAAACATACTTTCAATGTCAACTTTTGCTCAGCCTACTCACGTTATAGTAACTTCTTTAAATGTATTTCTCATAGGACTGAATTTCTTGTTGACTTTATAGATAACATTCTTGACCTACATGGCCAGTAGGTTATGTAAGTAAAAGGTCACCTATTATTCTGTCGAGGCTGACTGTGTTTTAAGGTGAAAACTTTCCAAAGAGTACATCAGGTTGCGAGTTATAATAACTTCTTTTGCTTGAAAGCTGATAACAGGAAGTTGGGGGTGACTGAATAATCAAATATTACTCAGTGGTGTAAAACTGCCAGAATGGAGTAATGTGATAGCCTCTTCTCAAAGGATCAATCTATTTGTCTCCCTCTTTTTTAACAGCCATCATTTCTATTATGTTATCATTTTACTCACCAGGTTAAATCAACAACCTTATAAAGGAGCCATTACGGCAAACTACCGGTTTTAAAGGTATAATATGCATTTCATCTGATCGATTAAAACATTTAATCGCGATTAATTGCATGATTGTCCATGATAAATCGTAAATTAATTAAATTTTTATCTGTTAAAAATGTACTTTAAGGGAGATTTGTCAAGTATTTAATACTCTTATCAACATGGGAGTGGGCAAAAGTGGAAGTGGGAAATCAACTAACAACACAAAACAATGACAAATATTGTCCAGAAACTCTCACAGGTACTGCATTTAGCATAAAAATATACTCAAATCATAACATGGCAAACTGCAGCCCAACAGGCAACAACAGCTGTCAGTGTGTCAGTGTGCTGACTTGACTATGATTTGCCCCAAACTGCATGTGATTATCATAAAGTGGGCATGTCTGTAAAGGGGTGACTCGTGGGTACACATAGAACCCATTTTCATTCACATATCTTGAGGTCAGAGGTCAAGGGAACCCTGTGAAAATGGCCATGCCTGTTTTTCCTTGCCAAAATTTAGAGCAAGTTTGGAGTGTTATTTTACCTCCTTCGCAAGCTAGTATGAAATAATATAGTTGGTACCAATGGATTCCTTAGGTTTTCTAGTTTCGTGGGATGCCAGTATCTTCTCTCTTTGGCATTTCCTCAACTGATCTCAACATGGCTGCCGGGTCACACATTTTTAAATTTTTCTTATTGGTTGTTTTCCTCTGGTCTGTGAAATCTTGCAGATGTCATTAGGAGCACCGGAGGACACAGAGGCACATGATTTTTTTTTTCAGATTACCTGTCTCATGTACTACTGTCAGGATATAATGACCGTTTTATAAAAGTGACTTTTTTTAAATCATATTTGCTCCATTTCTACCCACTGCTGCTTTAAACAACCATATTTCCCGACAACACTGTGGCTAAACTGCTCTTGGAACAAACACGGCATAATTAACACAAACAAAATAAGGAAAATTGTCATTTAAAAGACTTACCTTGCCTCGGAGTCAAGACCTTCCCCCCTTTGACACAATCAGATGTGGGGGAAATGCCGTTCCAACGCTGGGAG
The DNA here is from genome assembly GCF_043250625.1 of Sebastes fasciatus. NCBI lineage: Eukaryota > Metazoa > Chordata > Actinopteri > Perciformes > Sebastidae > Sebastes > Sebastes fasciatus. The sequence continues at coordinate 17,183,116 of NC_133798.1, read as the reverse complement.
GCTTCCACATACAGCAGGAGCGCCTCTACACAAGCTTTAACTGATCTGGCCTTGCCTAATGCAGGAACCTTATCCTACAGCCCAGCTACCTGTCTTCAGCAGCCCTACCTGGCAGCGAACGGCACCCTCCGCCAACAATGAGTGCTCTACTCGGCTTGGATATACGCACCAAGCGCAGCTCCCCAGAACCACAAGCCCATGCTCAATCCTCTCCCTTTAAACACTTCCTGTTCCGTACCCCAGTCCTCATCAGGCACAGCTGCAGCAACTCATTCTAATTCGAGTCTGCAGCAACTCCCCTCTCTGCCCAGTCACTCTGTCACACTGTTATACCTTACAAATACCCACGCACGACTGTTATCAGGCCATTAAATATGCGTTATCAGTCGCTATAAGCACCATAGATGTGAGTCGTTAGGGGCCTACTACACCTACCTCTTTGTAAAAGTGAAAGTGAAACTTTCACTTTTGTTCTAACATGATGTAAAACTGAATGAAACGTCACGTTTTGAACACAAACAAAAATACTTCTTAAGGCTTAGGCAAACAACACACTTAGTTAAGTTTAGGAAAAAACACTGTGTTTTGGGTTAAAATAAGTATGAACACAAAGACAATTACACATTGTTGGTTCCACACAGGATGCAAACTCCAACTCTCCTGGATGAAAAGCCTGTGTTTTGTGTCCCAGGTATTGTCCCTGACCTCAACCCTTTATGGAGTTTCAGTCTTATACTACAGCACCTGACTTCCGCTTCTGCTCCTGTCATAATTACTACGGTCGCTAGAGGTCGCTGTCGTGTTTTTTTTTTATACCTTCTTTCTGTGATCTATCATGTGAATAGATGATAAAACCCACTAGTGGGTGTAGTAGACCCCTACTGACCCATATATACTACGCTTGACTGATAATGCCTATTTGATAGCCTGACAACAGTCTAATTGTCTGCATTTAAACCAGTTATTTCAAGATAAAAGATTCACACACTCAAAATGTATGTTACAATCATTGATCGCGAAAGTTGTTATTCTATTTATTCTATTTAACACTTGTCTACTTGTCAGTTTCAACATAAGCTAGAACCAAGCAACAACCAGATGTTGTTGATTTTTTACATAGATATATTAATTGAACTGATGTGATTAATATCCTGATCCTAATATCCTGACAGCACCTGAAGTCCACACAAAGCTCGGGAGCCTGAGAGGTCAGTATGTGAGTGTAAAGGGGAAGGAGACTGGGGTCCACGCCTACCTGGGTATCCCATTTGCCAAGCCACCTGTAGGCCCTGCTCTGAGACTGGCTGCACCCCAGCCTGTAGAGGGATGGGAAGGAGTGAGAGACGCCACCCGGCAGCCACCCATGTAAGTCCTTCATGTGCTTCAGTTGTTGCATACCACACTTGGAGAAATTATATCCCGTACTCACTGCAAAAACATGTCTCTCTTTCAGGTGTGTTCAAAACAAACAGTTTTCTATAGATATGTTTGATAAACTCGGTGTCAAGTTGGCAGAGCTCCCAGACATCTCAGAGGACTGCCTTTACCTCAACGTTTACACCCCTGCAAACAGAGCTCACAATGCCAAGCTCCCAGTAAGTTGCCACAGGTTTGAGATTCAGCTTTGGATAACTTTTGACAGAGTTCATGTAGACTTGATTGCTTTTTGAAGAATCCATAATGACAATATGAGTCATGATGTCATGATGTGGAAAAGATCAAGGTCTTTCATTACTTTCCCAGGTCATGGTCTGGATCCATGGTGGAGGGTTTGTTATGGGGTCAGCTTCAACATATGATGGCTCTGCTCTGGCTGCTTACCAGGATGTGGTTGTGGTTCTGATCCAGTACCGCTTGGGACTTCTGGGCTTTCTCAGGTAAAACAACTCAAATCACTAAGCACAGTTAGAATGAATATACTATGATTGTATTCTACTAGTTTGGATTTGATCTGTGACACATGTGAGCAAAAATTCAAAACTGGGTCACTTTTATCAGCTGCTGTAGACTTTGATTTTATGCTCTATCCAGCACTGGAGACGAGCACATGTCAGGGAACTTTGCCATGTTGGACCAGATACAAGCTCTGAGGTGGATCCAGCAGCACATTCACAACTTTGGAGGAGACCCAGATTCAGTTACCATATTTGGGGAGTCTGCTGGCGGAGTGAGCGTATCCCTCCTGGTAAGGATCAATCTGCTGATAAAGCACTTTAAAGGGACTGTTTGTAAGAATCAGAAATGCTTGTTAACAGCGACACCTGTGGCCGTTAAGTCAACAAAAGTCAGCGTCGGGCTTGCGCTTGCTCGCTCTAAATAGACATGAAGGAGCATCGCTCAAAACAGTGAGGCGACACACGTCAGCTAAAACCACAATATCACTCTATATTTCACCTGCTTGGCAGTATAATGTTAGCTGACCAGACGAAGGTCTCTCCATGAATCACTGCTGATCCTAGTGTTGGCTTTTCCTGCTTCAGCCTCCCGACCGCAGCCGGAGGGAGACACCGGCACCCGGTCGGAGACGATAACGTTTCTCATTGCGGAGCCCCGTCACTTCACAAGACACGGGAAACCTCTGTTGGTCTGGAGGAGCTGCAGACAAACGTCCACTGTACATTCACTAGATAGGCAAGCTGGCAGAGGAGCAGAGTACAGCAGAGACTCCGGCCCTGGAGACCAAAGCTACGGTCTCCCCCGCGGACTACGACCGCGGCCAACACTGTTTAGCAAGACGGGCTTCACCAGATAAAACTTTGCGGTTTTGGTGCTTCCGTGTAGTTTGTGTTGGAGTCTTGTCTGAACAGCATAGCCACATGCGAGCGCGCATATGCGAGCGCGCATATGCGAGCGAGCGCACATGGGACACCGACCCGGGTGATTTATACGTGTAAGAAGTTACAAACAGTCCCTTTAAAGGAGAACACCACCTAAATTAAGAATTCCAATATGTCATTTCCATGGCCGAGGAAAGTTCAATCAATATTTGTTAACTTGAGCTCCTTTCTCTCAAAGCCAGAAACCAGAGAAGTAAGTCTCAAACTTGTCATTAGGTATAAATTCTGGAGCTGCTCCAGAGACAATGTTGTTGTGATGTTTGTTTACTTTTTATACCCAATGAGCTTTATTCTATTGTAGTGAGCTCAGTTTTGAAACAGAAAATGCACCCATAAATGCATATCCCCCCTGGGTGCTCTCAGTGTCATCTATAACATCTCTCCCAATCATTACCTTCGCCATGGCCGAAGTCTGGCTTTGGTTTGTTTGTTTCTTTGTCCGTTACCAGGATTACTCCAAAAGTCTGACAACTGTAGATTCTGCGTTTTTTCACATTAAACACTGTGAACTTACAGTTGAGTTCAACCAAAGCACACTTGGTGATTGTTGGAAAGAGTAACAATGACGGTTTAGGTGAGTTTAATTTTGTTTCTGTCCAGTTTGAATGAAGTGTTTTACGATGCTCCGCTACGTACAGCTGATCTCAACATAAACAAAAATACATGCGGATGATTGCGCAAGCTGAACGGAGAGAGGGGCGGAGGTGTGAGCTCTCCGAGTGCCATTCTAGTTGTCTATGGAGCAGTTCCATACTTTATACCCCACGGCATCACAAATTTGAGATTTAGCTCTCTAGTTTTGGGATTTGGGAGAGAATTGCTCATGTTTACTAATATTTTTGGACTGTCTTACACCATAGGAATAATATGTATGAATTTTGAAAATGGGCATCGTTCCCCTTTAAATAAACTCGCTTTTTTTGCAAGAGTGGCACAGTAACATTATGTTACTGCAAAGTACTGTACCAAACCTTTCATTTCTTCTGTTGCTTGAATCAACAGCTTCTCTCACCATTGTCTGATGGCCTGTTCCACCGTGCCATTGCTGAGAGCGGCACTGCTGCAATGGATTTGCTCCTTTCAAATGATCCTCTACCAGCAATGCAGGTTCATTTTCAGTGTTTATTTTTGTGTGTAAACATTCTTCAGTGCACAAAATCAGTATAAAAAAAAATATATACATTTTTCTAAACTGTTGAGATGAACCCCACATATCTCTCCTCAGATGGTAGCCAATATATCTGGCTGTAGCCTCGAAAGCACGGAGAAGATCGCTGATTGCATGAGAAACCTCGATATTAACACTATTGAGGCTATTGGGCAGGTGAGATATTTTATGCAAAACTGATATAGACTGACTTAATGGGATTAGTTTAAATGATCCTAAAATGTGTTCTGCAAGATGTCTATGAAATGTTCACTTTCAACTATCAACTTTTTCTTTTACACATTTTATTCTCTCAAGGATCAAAAATTGAGAATTCCTCCAAATATTGATGGACACTTCATGACAAAACCTGTGGATGAGCTGTTCCACAAACATGAACTTCTCACTGTACCATTCATGACCGGCGTTAATAATGATGAAGGGGGCTGGATATTTCCTCAGGTAGGTGTGCATTTTACTGAAATTTGTGTGACTGAAGAGATTACTGATTTCCAGATAAGTCCATGAAAACATGATTGTTTTGCTTTAGTCCATGTCTGAAATGTTAAATGTCTTCCCTTAGTTCTTTGCTCCTCCAAACTGGACAGAGGGATTAGATCGGGAGCCGATCATGAACATGATGTTCATGTTCTACCCTAATGTAAGGCAGACAGTGCTGGACATTACAGTATTACTCTGCTTCATCATGCTCAAACTTATCTGACAGATGTGTCGCTCATTTTCTCTAGCCCGAAGATGCGATGTTCAGAGATTTGGTGGTAGATGAATATATTGGAACCGGTGAAGATCGTGTGAAGAATAGAGATGGGTTCACTGAGCTGATTGGAGATATGATGTTTACCATTCCAGCCATTAAGACTGCTAATGTCCACAGAGGTATTTTACTTGCACAAGATTATGCAAATCTATTTAAGAACCATTGTTTGAACGAGACAGATCACACCCATTTGTCTACTACTAGATGCAGGTGCCCCTGTATACCTGTATGAGTACCAGCATCCTCCTAAATTCCTGCAGTCAAAAAGGCCAAGCTTTGTTGGGAGTGACCATGCAGATGAACTCTTTACAGTATTAGGATTCTGCTTCACAACTACATATATCAAATTAGCCGGTAAGTGCAATATAAAAATCACTATTTCAATAGACCACCAGAGATCTGGGTTTCCTAGAGTGGAAAGTGTTTTACCAGATTATCATTATTTTAGATGCATGTGATGAAGATGAGGAGCAGTTGAGCAGAACCATGATGAGCTACTGGGCCAACTTTGCTCGCACAGGGTAGGAATTCACCCTGATTACAAGTTATTATACACATGAAGATAAGACTTGTTTATAACGTGTGTGTGTGTGTGTGTGTGTGTGTGTGTGTGTGTGTGTGTGTGTGTGTGTGTGTGTGTGTGTGTAGGTCTCCTAATGGGGACGGCCTTGTCCACTGGCCAAAGTATGGAGCAAAAGAGGACTACATGTCAATTGATGTAAAGGAGCAAGTAACTGGTCAGCACCTGAAGAAGGACCGGTTTGTCTTTCTGACACAGACTCTCCCGGAGAAAGTCCGACAACACAAAGAGAAGATGGAGCGCAGCGAGCTGTAGAACAGTCACCTCACCTTCCTCCCTTCCATAAATGTTTTTATTGATTAATTTTAACCACAAACAAGTCAGTGTGAGACATTTGTAAAAGTAATGTGATGATAGTATTTTTAATTTTTAAAGCACTTCATGGTCTTGCACCAGCATAAGTCTCACATGCTTACAGTGTATGAACCTGGTACGGCCTCTCAGGTCCTCTGGCACGAGTCTATTAGTTTTAGTCAGGACTAAAACCTTTGGTGGGGCAGCTTTTAGACATTATGCTCCGAGCCGCTAGAACAGTCTGCCTGAGGATCTGAGAGCTGCTGGAGCTGTTGAAATCTTTAAACGTAAACTTAAAGCCTACCTATTCAACTAGGCCTTTGATGAAGAATGGTTATTATTTAATTCACTTATTTTGATGTATTTAAGTTGTATAATTTTATTGTTATTTTATAACAATTAATCTAGTGTTAAATTCACACTGTTTTGCTACTATTACTGTTATTATAGCTTTTATTTCTATTTTATTACATTTTGTGTGCATTTGTCTGAAATAATTAAATTGTTAAATCTGTTGTTTTCACTGTACACACTTGTTCTGTGTTATTTCCGGCTTGTCAGTCAGCTGTGAAGCAATGTGAACTGCACTGACCTGTATGAAAGGTGCTTTACAAATACAGTTTGTGGTATAAAACCGACAGAGCCACGCCTGATCTTGCACGTAATATTAAGGGCAGCACTGCCTGGGTGAAATAAGCGGAAAGCTTCTTGGCAGGCATCATTTCTTCCTCCTCTCAGAACCCAGCAGTGTTGCAATCCACACAGAGACAACCACCATGAAGTTTTGTGTAAACAAGACCTTCTTTCTGACGTTTGCTTTATTTCTCTATGTTGCTGCAGACCTACATGGTAAGTAGGAGACACTTTAACATTTCAGTTCTTTGCCCAATAACATGGGATATTAGATGTAGATCTGACGGTACCATTAGTCTGAATAACATAAGCCTACTCAAGTTATAGTAGCCTATATCTACTTTAAATGTCTTTCTCGCAGGACTAAATCTGTTGTTGACTTGATGTTACCTGTTTGCATTTTATCGCGCTTCAATCAAAGTGCCCTTTTACCTACATACTGGCGAGGGTGAGGCTGACTGTGTCCAAAGGTGTAACTCCTCAATGAGCAAAGCAGGTAGAGTTATAATTACTAATTTTAGCTGGCCTCACGCTAATGCAGGGTAACAGGACTTTGGAAGTGACTGTGAGTGTCTAATCAGAAAGCCTACAACTCAATGGTGTAAAACTGCCAGAATGGAGCAATGTGGTGCATCCTCCTCTTGAAGGAGGAAGCTGTTTTTCTTCCTCTTTTTTAACGGCTATATGTAGAGATTAGATCAACACAACTTTACAAAGGGCATTACAGCAATGGAACTTATAAATTGCACTACTTTATGATTTTGATTCAGTCCTAATACCCTGACAGCACCTGAAGTCCACACAAAGCTCGGGAGCCTGAGAGGTCAGTATGTGAGTGTAAAGGGGAAGGAGACTGGGGTCCACGCCTACCTGGGTATCCCATTTGCAAAGCCACCTGTAGGCCCTGCTCTGAGACTGGCTGCACCCCAGCCTGTAGAGGGATGGGAAGGAGTGAGAGACGCCACCCGGAAGCCACCCATGTAAGTCCTTCATGTGCTTCAGTTGTTGCATACCACACTTGGAGAACTTATGTCCCATATTCACTGCAAAAACATGACTCTCTTTCAGGTGTGTTCAAAATAAACAGACTTCTATAGATCTGATTGATAAAATAGGTTCCAAGTTGGTAGAGCTCCCAGACATCTCAGAGGACTGCCTTTACCTCAACGTTTACACCCCTGCAAACAGACTTCACAATGCCAAGCTCCCAGTAAGTTGCTGCAGGTTTGGAGTGATGCTCAGTTGCTGAGATTCAGCTTTGGATAACTCTGGATAGAGTTTATGTAGAAGCTGACTTGATTTCTTTTGGAAGATTCCATGTGGCAATATGAGTAATGATGCCCATATTTAAAACCAGACTGCAAAGGGAATGATGTTGTCCTGTTTTTGTCACCATCAGTTTTATGTTTTAGTCAGATTAAAGTCTTTGTTTGATGTAGTTTGATAGAGATCAGATAGAATAAAGTAAAAATGTGCTTTATGCTTTGTGGAAAAGATCAAAGGTTACAATATTGTAACCCTAGCTCTGTAAGCACAGGTGGAGCCCTCTACTGGACACAATCGGTAATACTCTCCTCCAATAGAGGGCAAAAAGCATCCAGTTGTATGGCCCTCGACCTGAATAACTCCTTAAGTTCTTGGGAACAAAGGAGGGATTTGGTCTGAGAGTAGCCCTGCTGCGGTCACCACGAAGAAGCAAGCAACTTGGGTGCACCGACAGGGCGCTTAGATACATACTCTCTTAGCTGATGTCAATGCAAGCAGCAAAGCTGTTTTGAATGACAACGCCTACAAAGAGGAATGCTCCAAAGGCTCAAAGGTTTTCACCAACGCCTCGAGCACCAATAGCAGGTCACACAGTGGGGAGCAGGCACACATCACTGGCCGTTGCCTCCTGACCCCCTGCAAAAAACGCTTCATGAGAGGATGGCCAAAGTCCAGTCTGTCGTCAAAACCATCGAGGCAGGAAGAAATGGCTGCTGCACACACTTTAATAGACAGCCCTCTATCCATCAAACACTGTAAAAAGGAGAAAAGTAGACTCAACTGCACAGGACAGGGGCTCCTTTCCTCGCTCCAGCGTTTGAACCTGGACACCAACGACATATTGTTGTCATGATTGTCTGCAGACGAAACCGGTGCCTCAGCAGGGATGACCGGAGACAGCATCGGAGCATTGGCAGTTGGAGCGAGGACTTTGATGGCGTTGACCTCGAGAGAGGCATCGGAAGTGAACCCACCGCTGCTGGCATTGAATCTTGAGGGCAGCGCTCGGCAGGCCGGCCAGGGCTGGTGGCTGCTGAACAGCACTCTCTGCCAAGTCTCTCGAAGCAGGCATTGTGAAGATCCTTTCTGGTAAAGAGGGCGGGATATGACAAAGTTCTAGAAGTGGCGAACCCATCCGTGGAGATGAGCAGTCAGTCGGCAATCGCCGTTTGCTGAAGAGAAAAGGATGGCTGCCAGCGGTGGACACTGCATTATATACTGTGGGGTCCGCATGTATTTGGGTAGGCACATCCTGATTGGCTGGCTACGTTTATGCAAAGTTTCAGTGGGTGAATGCATGCTTGTGATTGGTGGAGAGTATTACCCCTAGAGTCCAGTAGAGGGCAGTGCCTGTGTGAGTTACAAAAAGGTCTTTCATTACTTTCCCAGGTCATGGTGTGGATCCATGGTGGAGGGTTTGCTCTTGGGTCAGCTGCAATGTATGATGGCTCTGCCCTGGGTGCTTACCAGGATGTGGTTGTGGTTCTGATCCAGTACCGCTTGGGACTTCTGGGCTTTCTCAGGTAAAACAACTAAAATCACTAAGCACAGTTAGAATGAATATACTATGATTGTATTCTACTAGTTTGGATTTCATCTGTGCCACATGTGATCAAAAATTCAAAACTGGGTCACTTTTATCAGCTGCTGTAGACTTTGATTTTATGCTCTATCCAGCACTGGAGACGAGCACATGTCAGGGAACTTTGGCCTGTTGGACCAGGTACAAGCTCTGAGGTGGATCCAGCAGCACATTCACAGCTTTGGAGGAGACCCATATTCAGTTACCATATTTGGGGAGTCTGCAGGCGGAGTGAGCGTATCCCTCCTGGTAAGGATCAATCTGCTGATAAAGCACTTTAAATAAACTCACCTTTTTTTGCAAGTATTACACAGTTGATGTCACTGCAAAGTCACTACTGTCCACAGAACCTTTCATTTCTTCTGTTCCTTGAATCAACAGCTTCTCTCACCATTGTCTGATGGCCTGTTCCACCGTGCCATTGCTGAGAGCGGCACTGCTGCAATGGATTTAATCCTTGCAAATGATCCTCTACCAATAGCGCAGGTTCATTTTCAGTGTTTATTTTTTTGTGTAAACATTCTTCAGTGCACAAAATCAGTATCACAACATAATATATATATTTTTTCTAAACTGTTGAGATGAACCCCACATATCTCTCCTCAGATGGTAGCTAATATATCTGGCTGTAGCCTCGAAAGCACGGAGAAGATCGCTGATTGCATAAGAAACCTCGATATTAACACTATTGAGGCTATTGGGCAGGTGAGATATTTTATGCAAATCTGATATAGACTGACTTAATGGGATTAGTTGAAAATTAGTCTTTATTGTCTTCTGCAAGATGTCTATGAAATGTTCACTTTTATAAATTGTGTTGTCTTTATCTCAACTTTTTCTTTTACACATTTTATTCTCTCAAGGAAGGAAAAATGAAAATTACTGTAAATGTTGATGGACACTTCCTGTCAAAACCTGTGGATGAGCTGTTCCACAAACATGAACTTCTCACTGTACCATTCATGACCGGCGTTAATAATGATGAAGGGGGCTGGATACTTCCTCAGGTAGGTGTGCATTTTACTGAAATTTGACTGAAGAGATTACTGATTTCACGATAAGTCCATGAAAACATGATTGTTTTGCTTTAGTCCATGTCTGAAATGTTTAAATGTCTTCCTTAAGTACTTTGCTCCTCCAAACTGGACAGAGGGATTAGATCGGGAGCTGGCCATGAACATGATGTTCATATTCTACCCTAATGTAAGGCAGACAGTGCTGGACATTACAATATTACTCTGCTTCATCATGCTCAAACTTATCTGACAGATGTGTCGCTCATTTTCTCTAGCCCGAAGATGCGATGTTCAGAGAATTGGTGGCTGATGAATATATTGGAACCGGTGAAGATCGTGTGAAGAATAGAGATGGGTTCACTCAGCTGCTTGGAGATATGATGTTTACCATTCCAGCCATTAAGACTGCTAATGTCCACAGAGGTATTTTACTTACACAAGATTTTGAAAATCTATTTAAGAACCATTGTTTCATATTTACTGTGACACACTTTCATAAACAAGACAGATCACACCCATTTGTCTACTACTAGATGCAGGTGCCCCTGTATACCTGTATGAGTACCAGCATACTCTCAAATTCCTGCAGTCAAAAAGGCCGAGCTTTGTTGGGAGTGACCATGGAGATGAGGTCCTTACAGTATTTGGATTCTGCTTCTCAACTACCCATGTCAAATTAGCCGGTAAGTGCAATATAAAAATCACTATTTCAATAGACCACCAGAGCTCTGGGTTTCCTAGAGTGGAAAGTGTTTTACCAGATTATCATTATTTTAGGTGCATGTGATGAAGATGAGGAGCAGTTGAGCAGAACCATGATGAGCTACTGGGCCAACTTTGCTCGCACAGGGTAGGAATTCACCCTGATTACAAGTTATTATACACATGAAGATAAGACTTGTATATAACGTGTGTGTGTGTGTGTGTGTGTGTGTGTGTGTGTGTGCGTGTGTGTGTGCGTGTGTGTGTGCGTGTGTGTAGGTCTCCGAATGGGGACAGCCTTGTCCACTGGCCAAAGTATGGAGCAGAAGAAGACTACTTGTCAATTGATATAAAGGAGCAGGTAACTGGTCAGCACCTGAAGAAGGACCGGTTTGTCTTCCTGACACAGACTCTCCCGGAGAAGGTCCGACAACACAAAGAGAAGATGGAGCGTAGCGAGCTGTAAAACAGCCACCTCACCACGGATAGGAAATCCTTTCAAAATGTAACTTTAGAAGATTTTTTAAATTCCACAGTTTAACTTAAAAAGTTGTGTGTGATATCATTTGTATAGCCATTGTGTATACTGAACATCAGTTTGAATCTAAGGTAGATAGCTTCAGGTGATACTTCTTTAAAATCTAAAAGCTCAGGGGGAAATATGTATAGCAGAGGGGCACCTTAAGTCATGGGTTACCCCTGCTTTGGTGTGTTTGCCCACATATTTAACATCTCCTTAATTATCTGGATCCCACATGTTGTTGTTGTTCTAATCAGTTATGTGTTGTCTGTATCACTGACTCAATATTGTCATACACACTTCATAGGTCCAACACTGTAGTATGAAAAGTGAACATGGGTTACTTAACCCATTTGTGGCCAAAGACTATATTTAGATTTATAAGGAAAAAAGCCACAACATTTGTTCTGATTGGTCTTAAGTCTTTAAATTTGGACATACTTTGGGTAAGTAACTAACATTACACTGTTTTGGTAAAGGGGGTTGCGCTTCAACAATGGGATTCACTTTGGCGTGCTAGACCCAAAGTCCAATAAGCATAAAAATGTGATAGGGTAGCACATCCCAGTGTTTTGTGGAGTCCAACATTGTATGTATGGGGTTTGGATCAGATTTAACTATAGGTTATGCCTGTGGTTGGTCCCTGTATCTAGAGCCATGTGAAAAGAAAAAGTGATTGGTTTCCAAATAATTGTATCCAACTCCCAGCTGTGTGTTAGCTCTGCCCTTTGTTTATATTACTGAACTGAATCTGTACTTCAAATGCGGTGAAGAAGGCTCCGTGCCGAAACTCGTAAGCGTATGTCTATTGTGATGTGAGCCAATTAAACAAGTGAAATGTTAGTATTATTCCTCCTTGATTTCGAAATCTGGGATGTGCTACACTATCACATTTTTATCTAACAGTACGACTTTGAATAATTGTTAATTAATAGTCAAAGTCAGGATTCAACTTGTTATGAGTTCATAGATACCAAATACTTGATTGTGCTCCTTGTAGTGTCTGAGATTCAGTCATTTTCTTATCATACTATATCTAGTGTTTGGGCACATGGGATCAGTTTTTTTCCTAAAATATAATGGAGTTTATTGCAAAAACAGTGCGCCCAAATACTAGATATATTATGATAAGAAAAACTCACGTTTCAGCCAAACAGTTTAACCGATTTTAAAATTTCTTCTTATTTGTGCTTCGGTAAGGCCAGAGAACACTTCCACCGAAGGAAATTAAAAATTTCAGTTGTGGGCACAAATGAATTGAGGTTTATACCGACAACAGAACACAGGGCTTTTGTAATACAGGGCTGTTGTGGAAAGGGCTGCAGAATACATTATAATCAAAATTCCACTATGGCAATGGAGTGAGATAACAGTTTTCTTGCATCACAGCCATGGGATACATATACACAACACAGAAACAAATAAAGAGATTTGACAAAAAGATTCTTTTCAGTTTTGTATTGTTTTATTACTGAGAAGAGCGCCTAAGCTGAAAAGCTCCCTGAAGTCCGATGTGAGCAGTTCAATAGGTCAAACTTAGTTTGTTTTCCACAAAATCAGGCGTATTGCATTGAAAATAGTACAAAGCAACATTTTTCGAAGGCAAATCATTCAAATAGCGGGGTACAGAGGGCTTACAGATAGGAGAATGTATAAAATAATTATTCTAAAATTGAGAGGAAATTAATAAAACGTAATAAAATGAAGTTGATGACGCGTTAGCAGACACTTTTTTTTTTTTTTTTGCAAATGTTAGTAAAGCTGCAGTCTGATATAAAAGTGCTGGCCAGTGATTTTGAATGATTCACTATACTGCCCAGAAAAGTGCACTTGGAGTAAGAAAGCTACTGGGCAACACCATCAGGCCGTAATGAGACACACAGACACTTACTTGGTACTTTGAGCTGTCTGTTTGTATAATGTTCAGCTAGCCTGGTCTCAAGTTCGAAGTGAATTGGAAAACTGGAGGGAATAGCTTTGCAGGTATAAAGCCAGGCAAACGTTACGTCAGCCATTTAAACAAACAACAAATGCAATACATTTCAAAGGTAAGAGAAGTTTCTGTTTCAGACCATCATTTAATAAGCACATAAACTGTATAATTTTGATATTTTTGTTCAGCTTATATAAAGGTTACGTTATTCTATTGCAGTACAATACATCGTTCCAGCTTACATAATGGTATGTCAGGTGTGGCGACCTTAAATGTATGTTTGATGTAGGGACCATGCGCCAGAGCGTATCATTATCTCTTAAGTTCAAAGGGCCAAAACTGGCTGATGTAGCTACAGTGTTTTGATTTGATAAGACAGCAAACCCTCTCTTGTCAATGGTTATAAAATTGCCCAGTTGTAAAACTTACTCAGTATTTTTATTGGATAAATTACTAAAATGAATGTAACTTCATACATTTTTGTTATACACATAAATACTTTAGTCCTGTTTTTCACTGACTTGTGGCAAAGAGAAAAACACCTGAGAAGCTGTCTTCAAAACAACAACTAAAAAGCAAGACATGCTGCTTAATGAAAATATAACATCATGTTCAGATAATGGTTATGAGTGAGATGCGATTAGATCCAAACAAAACACAGCATGCAGTTCAATAAGTTGGGCACTGAAATCAGAATAATGTTATATAGTAGAATACATTGGATACCTTTATCGTCGTCAAGCACTACCAAGTACAGACATGATTTTAGAATCAGAGGCACGTACAGTTTGATCCATAATAAGTGGTATGAAATATCATTCCTTTTCTCCTGCAGGGAATAAATAAATAAATAAAAAAGGTTAATGTGACCTGTTTTCATGCTGCACTGGAGGATTAAGGTCATACTGAGGTGAGGTGATAAACGGTGACTTGAGAGGCCTTTCATGGGGACAGGAGTGTATAAGCGCTAGGTCAGGGTGACGACGTGATTACGAGCTTAATTAGACAGTAAAACCCAATGTCTGTGAATACAACGTGGAGTTAAGGTCATGAGCTATTGTGGTGAGTAATGTTCAGTCAGCGGAGGACAGAGGGAGATGATTTGTGTAAAATGGTTGTTATTATTATGCATTGTATTGTGGGGGGGAGACTTAAAATGTGGTGCATCAGGACGTCCAGGACTGCATGTTGCCCAGCATGGCCTCAAATCGCTCCATATTTGGGGCGTGAGCGTGAGCTAGGTGGTCCGTGAGGCGACTGTACAAACTGAAAGACTTCAACTCCAACCAGATGAAACCAAAACGGTCCTCATCGAACAGCACAAAGAGCCCCGGGGTGCGCTCTGGACTTGTAAAGCCGTGCCCAGCGATCAGGCCCGTCCCATAGAAGCTGAAATGAAGGAACATCAATTCATCAATCAATCAATATTTAGTTCAACCCAATTTCAATGGGTTGTAGACTCAGTATTTTACTTTAACAAATCATGAGTGGTAATAACTGCAGAACATTATTTTCCATAAAGCTTTATAGTGACCTTGTAGTCAAAAACGTCTGTTTTCGTTTTTGCCGGTGTGATCTCGGCTACGGCCCATTTCGACATCTCGTTGCCAAACTACGGATGCACCGATCCAACTTTTTCAGTCCCGATAGCCCTACCTGGGCTTTATCGAGTACCAATCCGATACCAGTAGTTAATTAATAAGCTGTATGCCTCACTGTGTGGGAGTGACTGGGATCATACATATATATATATATGTATATATATACATGTATATATATATATATATACATGTATATATATACATATATATATATATATATATATATATATATATTATATATATATATAGCAGAATTGTATTAAATAGATCAACCCCATTGTTACGATACCCGATCCAGCTATTTGAGTCTGCGCTGACTGCTATCAGTCACCCCGGAGGAGCAGTTGTGCCACGACCCGGCTTGTATTTCTTGTTTAACCACGTTAGTAATGAGTATTACTCATCACTCACCACACACACAACCTTGTGTTGTGGCAGACAAGACGGTAAATAACCCTAAAGCCAGTCTCGGTGTCCTGACTCAACACCCCAGCTAAAGCCCTCAGCACAGACCTCCTTATGGATTAATGCAGATTAATCGATTGGGAATCTGTGAAACAGGGCTGCATCCCAATTATCAACATCCATCGTCAAACTTGAGTGAAATCAGTGTGTTTTCTTTTAGGGCAATACTAATGCCACCACCGCATGCAAACAAATAAAAAAGATGTATGCAGTTACATTCCTCTTGCAGATTGCAATTCATTGTGGGAGCCAAAATCACCATAATAACTTTTATATTGTAAATTAAATATCCTTACCTATAAAAATATGAATTATACAGTTCAAGACAACCGCTTTCTCACAACAGTTGTTCAGTCAACCATTCAACATGCATACTGACAAGCATTCATTAGAGGCCGATAGGATTTCAGCTTGTTGGCTGTGAACTTTCAACAACATTCAAGATTGTGACAGCTCAGAAACAATAGGCACATTGTGTCGGTTACTGGAGCAAAGGCAGCTACAATCGATCAATCTGTACTCTGTGGAATTTGTACTGTATGCATTTTCTGTACAGCTGACTTCTTACCATTTTCTGCAGGTGCGAGGGTAGACCTCGTTGCGAGCCATGACCCCCAGAGGCAGGACGAACGGCTGGGTTTCAGGAGGACTGGTGCTCCTGCTGCTGGGGCCGGTCTGGCAGCTGTTTGAACAGATAACATGGTCTTCCTCCACCTCTTCTGCTGCGCTGGCATCACCGCAGGCTCCCTCTGCTTCACCTCTGACTGTGGCAGAAGTGTCCTTAGCCTGTTGTTGTTGTTGTTCTTCTCTCTGGACTTCCTCGTGTACCCCGAGTACCAGCCGGGACAGCTCCTCTATGTTGCGCTGGTGCTCCAAGTCTGGGAGGACCACAGGCCGGGTCAGGTCAACGTCCAAAGTGAGTTGTCCTGCAGGAACATTGGGGTCTCCCTGCAGGAAGCAGTAAAATGAACAGTCTGCACCACTGGCTGATTCATTTTGTGGGTTAATATTACATCTAGAGCTGCAATAATGAATCGATCAGTAGTCAACTATTAAATTAATCGGCAACTACTTTGATCGGTTTGAGTGAAGAAAAAAAAAGGTTCTCTGATTCCAGCTTCTCAAATGTGAATGTTTTCTGGTTTCTTTACTCCTCTATGACAGTAAACTGAATATCTTTGAGTTGTGGACAAAAGAAGACATCTAAGGACGTCATCCTGGGCTTTTGGAAACAAGATTTCACCATTTTATAGACCAAAAAAATAATCGATTAATCAAGAAAATAGTCGACAGATTAATCAACAATGAAAATAATCGTTAGTTGCAGCCGCCCTAGTTACATCCTCTAGATAAAAAAAACGTGAGAATGTTCCATTCAAAGGCAGGTGTGTAAGCCTGTTAAAAAAGTTTGTCTGAATAGTTTGTTGTTGGAGAGGACGACAATGACCGAGAGGACATTTAAGGTTAAACATTGATTAAAAGGAAAGCAGTCTTTCCTGTACAAAATCAATCTTTTAAATACAAGCACAGCCTCTGATAACGATTACTCACTAACTTACAGTGAGCTTGGTGGCTCTCGCAGACGTCCCGTGGAAACTGAGCATGACAATCTCCAAGCCGTGACTGCCGTAGGTGCCTTTGAAGAGGCCTGGGTGCAGCAGGTCAGAGGGCATCCCAGGAGGCAAGTAGATCCTCCGGTATGTCAAGCAGTTACTGTCAAAAGAAAGAAGACGACATTAGTCAAATATTGACTTTTTGCTACAGATCTGCCATAATATATAACACCACGATTCACATTATTAATTAGATAAATATGGAAAGCAACAGCTTTACCTGAGCCTCTGCCAAGGTCATGGACGGGTTATACATTCACTCACAAGTCGAAACAAGAACTATCTCTTAAGATAACAAGCCATTCCATTGCAATTATTGTTTAACCAATGAGAGCTACTGAGGAAGTTAACACTCAGTGATACTCTCCATTTCAGCTACAGAGAAAGTTGTGATGTAAAGGAAGAGACTCGTACTCATATTGACTAGTATAAATGAACTTCATCAGGATGAGCTCCTGCATGTGCTCGTGGAAGATTTCTTCCAGTGTCCGGCCCCATTCTTCCTCCAACCATGTCCTGAACTCCTACATGTACGCACACAAAGTAGAGGAATCAGTACAATGCTGATAACAGTCTTGAATTTCGTCATCAACAAAGTACATGGGCTTTAAAACACGAGCGAGATAAGTGAGTAGTTAGAACAGGTGTCAGGTGGTAACAGTTGCCTCACCTCCTGTCTGCCCCCTGGCATGCGGTGATGATCCGTCTGGTTACACTTTGTTGAAAATTCATCCTTCTTCCCAGTCTAAAAAATAACATAATATGAAACATATTAAAAGGATGACATACTTTTATTCGCTTCTAGTCTCGTATTAAAGTAGAATAACTAATCTGTGTCATTTCTTTGGTGCACAGAGAAGCGTTTGTGCTGTGTGAGCCCTCACCTGTATGTCTCCTTTGTGGGGACCCTTGTGTCCGTACATACACTCCACAGTGGCCTTTTTGTTCTCCCACATGTGGATACGGAAGAGCGGCCGTCTCCTCATGGGATCCTCCACACGGGGGTCATGAGGCGGCAAATACATCCAGCCGATGATGAACAGCCCGTCCACCTGAATGAAAAACACTTTTAATAATTTAAAATGATCTACTTTTCCTGCCAAAAGCGTTAGCAGCCGAAAATTGCCGCATCATAAATGGCTTCATGCGAAAGAAGAACTGTACAATGTAGTCGTTGTTCCTTATCTTAATGCAAATGTCTTGATTAGGAAACACTACGTACCACAACGTTGAGCAATCCACCATAAGGCCCTATGTCAGGCTGCCACAAGCCCAAGATATGTCTGTAAGGGTGAAGCACTGCAACGCAAGAGCACAACAACACACCATACTTATCAGTTTCTGCAATGCAACATCAATGTTTTACTACGAGCTACATTGTGCAATGTTAGAAACACCAGAGGAGACGTTAAAACCCACAGACTCAACTCTCTGTTTAATGTCTGTCAGGATGGAGTCTATGAGATGTAAACCCAAAGGGAAGAAAGTGTAAACTGACCACGCTCCCAGTCCAAACAAAACACACAGCACACCAAATAACCCCGGCCTCCCATTTCACACTTAATATGAAAGCAAACAGCGTTGAGGAGAATTATTATCAAGTTCAAAAGGGGATGCGTAACACTGCTACAGCTGTTTGCTTACAAATCAAATCAACAAGAGTCCCACTCACACAACCCCTCATGCTGCAGCCATCCACGTTGAGGCCCATGTACATACAATGTGTGTACACGTCTCTATAGTCCATGTGCTCGTAGTCCGGGAGGAGCTTCATAAAGCGCCCAGACTTCACCCGTGGGTTGACACCTGGACAGGCACAACACAGGCATGTGTAGAGCAGCCATGGACCAAGGCGGGCTCAGCCTTCAAGTGACTGCAGAAATGTGCCAACATAATCTATTCAATGAGCCAACAAGTGTTGCCGGGCATGTTTTGTGGCAACTGGTATTTCAAAATAAATTCTATATCTCTGCGGATAATCAAATGAGGAACTAATGGGAGAGACAGCATTAAAACAGATGTACCTGAGTTCACGTGGAACCAAGAAACCACATTTGCAGTATATCAGAAAAGCAATTGGACTATTTTTTTTCTATCTGCTGTAAATCACAATCATTAGGGAGATCTATCTGGACAGTAAGGCTGCACAATTAATTGAAATTTTATTGTAATCGCAATATGGCGTGCTGTAATTTTCAAATCTCAGCAGGCGCAATTTTTGTTAAAGGCAAAATGTGTTTCAAAATAACATTTCAAATTAAATATTGTGCTGCAGAGATGTCCTGAACTACACATCGTATTCTACATACTTAAGAAAACATCTTTGTTTGGTACAGACCCCTGCAAAAATCACACCATAATAACTATATCTTTCAATGAAAATGAGAATAATGATGTAAAAATGATCATTCCCTCTAATATCGCAAATCATATCTCAATTGCAATATCAGTCAAAATAATTGCAATTAGATATTTTTTCAAAATCGTGCAGCCCTACTGGACACCTACCCTTAATACACACAAGTAAAAATATGAGGGTGTAAATGCTGAATGACCTGATGGAGTAGGAATGAACCAAATACTTCATTGGATCAGTTCATGGGTGACATTTAATCAGCAGTCAAACTCACGTTTAACATAGAGTTCCCGGCAAGATACTCCTCCCACTTCCATCTTCCTCAGATCCTCCTTCATACCAAACTCTGCAGAGAGGAAAAACACAGGAGAGAAATAGGATTAACATTACATTTAATTTATAATATACTGTGAATCAAGGTGTATGCACATTATGGCAGATCTACACTGAAATAAAAAAACACTCAACAGTGGCAGAAAAGTCAGATCAACTCTGACTCTAAACTGAGAGCAGCGGTGCAGGAAATTTGCACAGCAAACAGCAAGATGGACGGTCCAAGCTTGAACTCCAGTCAGCAGACGTGACCCGATCACGTTCCATCCATAATGATTCACAAGATGTCAGAAGTACACAGCCGGCTTGAGGCACGAGTGAACTAAGCAGCCACCACAAGAACCCCAAAAAAGAACAGTTTAAGACTTGTTAAGTCTCTCGGAGCTCATTTTTTTTGGTTATTATTTTACTTGTTTTTGTTGCTTGTTCATTAGTAAGAGGCATTGAATAGATACATTTACAGTAAGGTCTTACAACTGGATGGTCTTATAACACTGCAGTATTTTCAGATCTTAATCACACATCTTACTGCTTTTGGCTGTAAACTGTTCATGCTTATTAGTAGTCGTAGTAAGATCTATTAAATTATTGATTCCACTGTAAGTGCCTCACTACTATAAGTGCTGTCTCTGACTCTGTTACCAGCTTTTTTCTGCTTGCTGTTTTTACTCTAACTGCTTTCTTTAGTTCAATTCTTTGATTTCAGTGATTTTAAACGTAACTGATTGCTGCAGCTTAATATAAAATCCTGGTATACTGGTTATTGTGTAACTTGAGAACATAACATTCCTAAGGCCACTACTATTATCTCACACACTACAGCGCTTCAGTTTCCTCATGCCCTGATTATGTTACAGTACAAAATAGTGGCCCCACATATCCCTGC
Source organism: Sebastes fasciatus (assembly GCF_043250625.1). Taxonomy (NCBI): domain Eukaryota; kingdom Metazoa; phylum Chordata; class Actinopteri; order Perciformes; family Sebastidae; genus Sebastes; species Sebastes fasciatus. The sequence goes on along the minus strand of NC_133798.1, from coordinate 17,162,574 downwards.
TCATGTTTTGGAAATCAAAACCCGCGCTGCACTTAATGTTTATTTTTATAAGCAATGTATCTACTGAGTATTCTTCCAATTAAAGCTGCAGTGGGTAGAATTAGAGCAAATATGATTAAAAAAAATTATTTTAATAAAACGGTCACTATATCGTGACAGTAGTGCATGAGACAGGTAATCTGAAAAAAATCATGTGCCTCTGTGTCCTCCGGTGCTCCTAATGGCATCTGCAAGATTTCACAGACTGCAGAAAACAACCAATCAGAGCCGAGCTGGAGCCTAACTGTCTCTGAGCAGCTGTCAATCCCTCACGAACTCCGATCAAAAGGTCAAACAGATAAATACATAGATACATTTACTGAATTGTTATTTACTATTAAAATAATAAATCGTACACCAGCAACTTGGTAAAAAAAATCTTCGAAGTTAACAGGTATTACAATTGAAATGCAAGTAAGGGATAATGTACAGCTAGCCAGTCGTTGTTGCGAAATAAACCCCGACAGGGCGATGCCGCACCCCGAAGCGGAGCGAAGCCCTGCAGGGGTTTATTTCACAACAATGACCCGCTAGCTGTACATTATCCCACTTATCACACAGCTACTTACTTAAGAAATCAATAATTTGACACAAACACGGTCAGCCAGAGTTCAACATCAGAACTGCACCCATAGCAACGGTCTGTTATACATAGCAACGGTCTGCTATAAAGAAATAACAGACCATAGAACGCTGTGATTGACCAATCAGAATCGTGTATTCAACAAAGCCGTGTAATAATCCTTGATATTGCAGCAACAAATTGGTCAAAACTGAAACAGGAATTAAAATTCCACTATAAAATATATAAGTTGACTAGATCGGCTCCATTGTGTCACCGATACCCGATCCAGCTATTTGAGATAATATCTAGTATACGCATGCCACAATAGAGCATTTTATTTGTTTATTGCCCACTCATATACAACTTTATAAACTGCACATGTACATATTACATTTATTTATTGCACATACTACATTTATTTATTGACGGACTGTGCACACTATGTTCACCCATTCACTCTTTATCTTTTATATCTCTATTATTGTTTTTATAATTTTTGTATACCTTTACCTCTCCTGTGTTTCACTCTGTTTGCTGATGATGCAGCTTTGACACCTGAATTTCCCTCTGGGGATTAATAAAGGTTCATCTTATCTTATCTTATCTTATATTTTCAAATATTTTCAATCAATGATTGATAAAAAAGTGTGTATTTTCTATAGATTGCATTATTGTTTTAGTGGTGTATCTTTTTATATTTACATAGCATTTGTGTCATGAGATAGAGTTGTTCAAACCTGCAACAGTGCAGTTCCCTGACTTAACAACATGGGGTGGTGGTGATGAAAATATTGCATAAGGCCCCCAAAAAGGTTAGGTCCGCCCTGCTTCAGCAGTCTTATCACTATCAGATACAAAGCAGAATGGCTGACATGGGGGGCCTTGGTTTGGTCTATGATTTACAGCAGTGACTGACTGGGTTAATTCTCCTGCATGCTTCCCATACAGATCAATAGAAATGCTTTTAGGGGGAACACATTTCCAGAGGAACCAGAGCTGACACAAACAACCTGTCGACAAAAAAATGACTCTCATATAGTCTGGTGCACACACGTGATATTATTATAACAACTCATCGCTTTATTATAGGAGTCTAATATCTCTATGCACAGTAATCGCTATATATATATATATATTTACCTTCCATGCACCGCCTTCTCCAAATGGTTTAAGTGTTAAGGATTTGTCTTAATGTCTTGCCTACGAGGGCAACATTTGGCAGTATTGTTTTAGTGGTGTATCTTTATATTTGTACATAGCATTTGTGTCTAATTGTATACATGAGATATAGTTGTTCAAACCTGCAATAGTGCAGTTCCCTGACTTAACAAAATGGGATGGTGGTGATGAAATATTGCACAAGGCCCCCAAAAAGGTTAGGTCCGTCCTGCTTCAGCAGTCTAATCAGCTGCACAGAATGGCTGACATTTGGTCTATGTTTTACAGCAGTGAGTGGGTTAATTCTCCTGCATGGTTCCGTACAGATCAATAGAAATGCTTTTAGGGGGAACACATTTACAGAGGACCTAGAGCACTGACACAAATAACCTGTCGACAAAAAAAGGAGTCTCATATATTCTGGTGCACACACGTGATATTATTATAACAACTCATCGCTTTATTCTAGGAGTCTTTATTCTAGGTGTCTTTATTCTAGGAGTCTATATTCTAGGAGTCTCTATGTGCAGTAATCTCTATATATATATATTTACCTTCCATGCACCGCCTTCTCCAGATGGTCTCAGTGTTAAGGATTTGTCTGAATTTCTTGCCTACGAGGGCAACATTAGGTAGAGCTGTTCCGGGCAGCAGGGAGAATATCTCCACCAGCAGCTCCGGCGGTAGCTCCTCTAATGACTGCGGGTGTTGAGGTCCAGTGCTTGTTGTGCTGCGAGTCAGAGAGCCGCCTCTGTTGTTGACATGACCGCTGCCATATTCACCAGCGTCACTCGGCCCTGCTGCAGTGGCTGCTACGCCGCTCTCCAGGCCTCCGTCTCCGCCTTGCCTCTGACCCACGATCCGCTCCTCTTCCTCCTCATCCATGTCCGAGTCGCTGCCCTGGGGATCCTGCTGGTTCTGCCGCTGTCGCCTCCGGCACCTCCGCGACTGACCCACTCCGCAGAGCCTGGCACAGACAGCCATCCGTAGAGTCACCAAACAGGCAACATTACATCACTACAGCACTAAACACATCTATCTATCAGCTGCAGCAGCAGTCTGGCTCATCTCCCTCCTGTCTGTACTCTAGTGAGCATGAGCAGAAGACGCGTCTCTGGTGACGTCACATGGTCTGTGTGCACGTAAAGAGCGTAAAGCAGCTTTCCTTCCTTCTGCTACACCAAACCGGTATTCATTATGTATACAGTGTGTTATTATTACGCAGCGTTATGAAGAAGACACATGCATGACATCCAGCAAGAAAATAAGCCTGAAAAAAGGGCCATCACCAGTATAGCTGGTACTCCACTTTTATGATGGCTCTTAAAGGGTCCAGAGTATAGGGCAGGGTTCAGCAACATGTGGCTCTTTAGCCCCTCTCAAGTGGCTCCCTGTGGATTTTTTAAAAAAAATAGTGGAAATTAATTTTTGTTTGCATTTTGTTTTGCATCTGAGATTTAGAGAATAAAGTCATAATATTATAAAGTAGTAATTTTTCATTTTATTTTATTTTTTTCTCATAAACTTCTAACTTTATTCTCGTAATATTACAGGTTTTTTTCTCGTAAAGTTACAACTTTAATCTCTTAATATTACGACTTTTTTCTCAAAGAGTTCCGACTTTTTTCTAGTAATATTACGACTTTATTCTGAAAATCTCAGATTTTTTTTCCCCTCAATGTGGCCCTAATACTCCGCAGTACATTTGCACTTTGGCCCTCACTGCATTAAACTTATATACTATATACTTAGACTATAAACTGTGTTACCTTCATCACAATGATAACATGTTTTGCGGCTCCAGACAGATTTATTTATTTATTTTTTGGCCAAAAATGTCTCTTTTGATAGTAAAGGTTTCTGACCCCTGGTATAGGGTGACCAACAAACCAAATGTGGGGCAAAGAGTATGTTTGTGTGGGTCAATGTTGGACACGTAACCAGGCTGATAGGTAATCTATAATTTTGATATAATGTCTAATTTAAGTAGATTAAGGACAACACACACCCCCACAACAGCCTGTTCTCCCTCCTGCCCTCTGGTAGAAGATACTAGGACTCCCAGGACTCTCACCAGCAGACTGAGGAACAGCTTTTCCCCCAGGCCATCAGACTTTTAAATAGATAATTCATACGACACCTTCTCACACAAAAAGTACCTCAATCATATATCTTATACTGTATATGTTCTTAATCAGTGGCGGCTGGTGGACATTTTTCTAGGTAGGGCTGTTCCACATCTAATCAATTTCAGCAAACATCCCGGTATGATTTAATGCAAAAAAAGTGAAGGTATCAAAAACACATTACTACTTTGCAGTTAAATAACCAACAATTATTTTATTCCAACAGGAGCAGTACAGTATGCTAAGAAAAAAACACAACAGTATAACATGAGTGGTGGAAAGTAACTAAGTACATGTACTTAAGTACATTTTTGAGGTACTTGTACTTTACTTGAGTATTTCCATGTTCTGATACTTTCTACTTCTACTCCACTACATCTCAGAGGGAAATATTGTACTTTTTACTCCACTACATTGATTTAATAACTTTAGTTACTTTACAGATTCAGTTTATTAATACAAAATATAATCAACGAATAAATTATGTATTATTATAGATTAAACTACCCAGCAGTATATAAAGTCATTAAAATGAGCTCCACCTTAACCAGCTGCAACATTAAAGTGATGAACACATTAATGCATCAATAAGTATAATCCAATAATATACATTATTCTGCATAATGTGTACTTTTATGTTTGGAGTTTTAAGTATATTCATATGCTAATATTTTTGCACTTTTACTTAAGGAGGATTTTGAATGCAGGACCCTTACAGTATAGTTAAGTTTTAAAATGTCATAATTAGCCTGCTAGCATACTGGCTTGTTACCAGGCTATCACTGTAGGTAAACCACATATTTTCAGTTATTTTAACTTTATATTATAATACCAAAACTTCGAGACAATAGAATGAACTTACAAAAAAATATATCAAAAGATGATGGTCCGAACAATTTATTTTTTTATTTTTCAAATCGTGGATGACGTAACGGAAGGTGATTGGTGTTCACGATTCTTGGTAGTGGGGTGGCATCGGATTGGTCAAATCTTGGTAGTGATAGGCAATGTGATTGGCTCTCACATGACGGAGTTGCTCCACCAACGGGGCTACTAGATTATGCGATCATCGCTTCGAATCCCGTGTCACCCAAATTATACTTGTTTTATACTCTACAATGATTTGCAAAATAAAATGAATGCAATTCAGATAAGACAGTATTTATATATTAAAACACTCTGATCAAAGATTATCGTTCATTGCGTGGATCATTTATTGTTGCAGTTATAATCATTTACCATTGATTGGCTTTATTATTAATGCTGTCCAATATGTTAATATTGTCTGTTGTGCTTATGCGAAGCTAGTAACTGTGTAGTAACTTATTGTTTTGATACCACTGGTCACGGGTTTTAGTTTTCTCATTATTTGGTCTTTATGTTTTCTTATTTTATTGTTGTTTTTATTTTGTCTGTATTTCATTGTATCTGTGCAAGCACTTTGAAACTATGTTTAGAAAGGTGCTATACAAATAAAGATTATTATTATATTATTCTAGTAATTAAGCATTGTGTGCTGTATGTAAACATTGCAGTGTTTAGTTTATCACAAGCATTGACTATAACCAGTAATATGAAAGGTATAGTATAAGCTTACCATTATAAACTGATATTGTTGATCTCGAATAGTTAAGGTTAGGATAGGTCGGGCTGCGAGTCTCGCCAGAGTTTTTGGAAATTTTTGCCGATCTCAGATTAGATTTCGCGTTTTGCGGGCTCCCTTCCAGACACGACCAAATCTTGGTATAACTTTTGGTAGTGGATAGGCAACGCGATTGGCTATCACGTGATGTATTTGGGCGCCAGGTTGGCAACTCTTAAGTGCAAAGAAAAAGAATCGAGCTAGCCAGGAGTCGAACCTAGAATCTTCTGATCCGTAGTCAGACGCGTTATCCATTGCGCCACTAGCCCGAGATGAAAACAGTATGGATCATAGTCATATTTAATACTGTGGTACAAACCATTATCAATATACAGTCAGTCTAATCAACAAATGCAGATAAACACGACTAAGCTAACGATGTTTAAGAGTCTATCTGGATAAATCTGGCAACCCAGCAAAGAATTTACTAAAGGTTACGCCCTGTAAAAGGGGTTGACAGGTCTGGAAATATCAAGTTTTTCCTACTAAACGTTATATTTAAATTATAATCATACGGATATAGCGTTTATGTTACTTAATCATTTCACCCTATACTAAAAAAATGTGTTGTGTTACCATACGTATATATTTTTACCGTATGATTCAATATTATGTTGACAGCGTTATTAGAATGCTGTAATTGTGGGATACTTTGAGAACGAACCTGGCAACCACGAAAGCAAAACAGGAAGTGTTGTGCTGGCGGGAAATGCAAGTGTGAGCCAAACAACTGTTACCAAAGCTACTGAGAGCTTAACAGACTAGTTAGCTAGTTCTCTGAGTTGAATTGAATGTCCCCCTATCAAATTTAGCTGAACGATCGACAATCGGAGGTAATAAACCTTTAATTTGTGCACTTTGTTCATCAGATTTAACATTAACACGCTCGCTGAGGTTGACAACAGCAGTTTTGTGTGTTTACAGGTTGATCATGAGGGCTGAAATGGATAAAATCGTCACCCTGTCAGATGGAGACAGTACAGCTGAACTTCAGAAGTACCTGTCCTCTCTTACAGATGACCAGGTAACACTAATTATCCTGTCAAGCTTGGCCCACCACCACCACCACCCTTATAGATCTCATATAATGTAAATAAAAACAAACTGTGGCACTGCCAGCTGGTTCATGAAATACTCCCCTCTCTTGTTATCTGCTTTCTTAGTTAATCACTGTGATTACGAATGGTGCACTAAAGGGCAGGAAGGTCGGTACCATGATTAAAGGCATATTTAAAGGTAAGTATGCAATAAGTATATGATGCTGTGCAATAATTATATAATTATCTAAGGGACACTTTGTGCAATTATCTGGCAAAACTGTCATCTCATTAATATACATATTGTATTTTTATATTTTATATTGTATTACCTTTTCATTAGCACCTATGGGATTGTCACAATCTAGTTTCATTGTGCTACACAATGATAATAAAGGGCTTGAATTTAATTTAATTTAATTGAAGTACACAGTGTCAACTGCTGTTAGTGGTGTTAACAATCATAACACAGCTATTATGCTTACACTACCATACTCTAGTCAGAATCATTCAAACAACATTGTGTGCCCTTTTTTTAGGCTCTCCATCCAATGCCACTGAAGGGTCAAACCGCAGACTTCTTGTCTATCAACACTGCATCCCTCTGTGTGAGTCTGGGGATCTTCAGACTGAGGTGGCAGCTGATATCATCGGACTGCTAATGCTGGAGGTAAACAAACAAACAAAAAAAATGATTATGATGCTTTTTCTAGAGTATCTATACAAGACATCGATAAGATTTAGGGGAAGCAAATTATGGAGTAGCCTTTCACATCTATCAAAAAACTGTTCATCTGTTAAATGTTTCAAAAGTCGCTTAAAGGGTCATTTAATTGCTGTTTTGTAATTGCTTTTCCCCATGTTGTCCATGTATCTGTTTTTATGTTTTTTATTTTTTCCCACTCACAATGTTGTTTGGTTACGATTACCCAAAACTCTTTATAGATATTTAAATCAATATCCTCCTCACAAACACTAACCATACACTTCCACGCAGCACACACACACACACACACACACACACACTTGTCTTTTTTAATATATTTACTGTAATGTTATTGTTGTTTTTATATATATCTTGTCCTAATTGTTTGTTATCACTATTATGTAGTCATATTATTTCTTTATATTAATCTTGTCTCTAGGTGGAGGCTTCAGATAAGCCCAGTTAGTTTTTTGCCTCTTCCTGCACTTTATATTATTCGTTTATGTTTTTTGTTATGTTGTATAGTCTTAAATTGTGCAAAATAAATAAACAAATAAACATCACTCCAAGTGGCTTCTATTAATAATAACAATGGCTCTTCCATCAAAATGCAGCAACAAGTAATGACATGTCAAATAATGTATTGTACCTGGCACTTGTACTGGGCTTCAAAAGTATTAGTCTTTGAATGAGAAATTAAATAATAACCCCGGCTGTTTTGAGCTATCTGCACAGCCCATTACTATGCAAATGAGGATATGAGACATGGGGTTGATACGTCATCAACGTAACGCTAAAATATCTTAAATGTAGATACATGCACAAATTCCTCGGGGCTACTAGATTTCTCATCTTGTGCCAACTTCTTTTACTTTTTACAGCATCCTGTACTAAGTTGCTGTCCCAGCAGTTTTAGCAGTTTTTAATTGTAGACATGTCTTTGCATATTGTGTCCCTTTCCTTTGTTCATATATCCAGTATGGCACAGACGCGTCTAATTTCCATTTTGCCTCTTAAATGTTACACACAGACTCACACACTGCCCGGACCCTCTCTTGCAAAACTGGCGTCTCTTTTTGTTGAAGCCATCAAGGTGGGAAAAATGGGCAGTGGGAAATCCTTGGAGCTATTTCCTCCTGTGCTTACTGCCCTTTCAGCCTGTGAGGCCTTGTCTTATGGCAAAGGTAAGTGCAAATTACTCTACTTTATATCAAAAACATCAGCATCTCACTTAGAGGTGTAATCTACAAGGTTTTAATATATGATGAATCTCCGTCTCTTGTGTTTGCTTGTTATTTTGTCATAACTTCAGGTGAACTCAGTGGCGAGGAATACAAGAAACAGCTGATCAACAGCCTCTGCTCAAGCAGGTGAGGACGTCTCAGATTTCAAACTACAGTATATGAACATGTGCAATTTTACATGGAGTTTTTAAGGGGTTCTCGACAGTTATTTTAGATAGTTTATATTATATGATAACGATTCAACATGGATCTAACAAACGGTAATAGTAGTCATAGGATGTTTGTATTTATTTCCGTGCAGATGGGACCCGCAATGTGTCATCCACCTGACGACCATGTTCAGGTAACACCTTTCCCTTTTTTTTTTTGCTTTCATAGTGTTTTACAGTGATATAACAATGTTGTATCTGCTATTTCTTGTTTCTTGTGCTGCCTCTCAGGGCATACAACATTAGTCAGCAGTTCTTTTGTGTCTGACTCATTTCAGGGATGTGCCCTTGTCATCAGAGGAGCTGCAGTTTTTGGTGGAGAAAGTACTGAGGATGTTCACCAAGCTGGATCTGCAGGAGATCCCACCACTGGTTTATCAGCTGCTGCTTTTATCTGCAAAGGTGTGTGTGTGTAACAACAGCAACAGGTAATCATGTCTCCCTCTTTGTTTTTAATTATCTAAACGCCTGCCTGCACTATGTCTGTTAGGGTTGTAAGAAACAGGTCCTGGATGGAATCATCTGTTACTTTAAGGAGCAAGACTTTCGTCAGGAAGAGGAGCAGAAACACGGAGAGTGAGTGGCTCACGCACTACAAGTGGAATATACTGCATTTACTCTAAATCATACTGCCTACTTTCCATTTTACTGATCGTTGTTTTTTCGCCGTTTCTTCCTCAGGAGCCTGGATCTAGAGGTCCAGTCCATCCCACAGGACCAGCTGAGGCACGTGGAGGGCACCGCCATCCTCCACATAGTCTTTGCTGTACGACTCGACCACGAACTCGGGAGAGAATTCCTTAAAAGCTTTAAGGTTATGTATAACTCATCTGTCTGTTATTAAAGTTGTGTTTTTGAAAGTTGTATTCCATGTGTGATGTAGAGTTATGCCATAAATCTTAAATTACATTTCTGCAGACATCTTATGGGGACTTGTGCCCTTTCAGTGTTGCCCTGTTGCTCTCCGTGGCACGCATCCAACGTTATGAAGAGCAGGTGAGAAATCTGTACTGTTTTTCTCTGTACTATATTTGAGACTTTTCTTATTTTAACTTCCGTTCACTTATTTTTTTTTTGTACTCTTTTCTCTGGTCTGGTTAGGTGTTTGACCTTTTGAAAGGGGCAATCATCAAGAGCTTCAAGGATGAGCAGCTGCAGCAGGGGTCAAAGTTCCTGCAGGACCTCCTGCCCGGGCACTGCAGCGTGGCTCAGATGATACTGGACACAGTCAAGAATAGGTCAGAGCATCAAAACCCATTAACCTGTTAACATAATGCATGCCTTGATATGATTTCCTTGACCAAAATTATAACAATATGTGTGATCTTATCAGCACTTTATTTGTGGTGGCCAGGATGCACCACTTCATCATCTCAAATCTATCATGAAAACAATATTAATCATCTTCACGTGAATTCTACACATTCGCCTGTGCAGCGTGTTTGGTTGGGATCATGTGACCCAGGGGCTGGTGCAGCTGGGCTTCTTCCTCATGGATGCATTCGGACCCAAACCTGGACCATTTGGCAAGATCACAGAAGGGTCCGCCACCGCCACCATAGCCCGGACCCCCACTCAGCAGGCCTGTAAGCTGGGAGGAAAGGTGCTCTTGCAGGGCTTTAAGGTATTTTATTATACAATTATCACAATGTAAACGACTGATAATCGCTACATCATTACTGTATATTGTATTTTTTGTCACTGGAGGATGTGCTTCTTCTACAACAACAGATGCACGAGACCATCAGAGGCGAGATACTGGAGCAGGTCTTGAACCGATTAGTCTCAAAGACAGCCTCGCCTGTCAATCATTACTTAGGTAATACAACTTTTAGTTATTAGTTCAAGATTTCAGATGTATAATGAGTCTAGTTACAGACTAGATTTTGACTTTCTTTTTTTTCTTTCTTTATCGTCAGACCTTTTCTCTGACATTGTGGTCTCTGCTCCCATGATCCTCCTGGAGTCATCTTCCAAGGTGACGGAGACATTTGACCACCTGTCGTACCTGCCTTTGGCCACAGTTCAGGGTCTACTAAAAGCTGTTCAGGTACCCAAATAGACAGAGACACACACACACACACACATTGTAGAGGTTTCTTTTGTTTAATCATTCTTCTCTGTTTAATCTCCAGCCCCTGCTCAAAGTCAGTATGTCCTTGAAAGATGCTTTGATACTAGTTCTCCGCAAGGCCATGTTTTCCAGGTGGGTACTGCTGATGCGATTTATCAGTTTAATGAATCATGCTTTGGTAAACTTAACAGTAATTCAAATAAGAGGCAGTGTAACACCTCAAATAAAGATCATTTCTTACACTGTTCTTCCCCCTCTGTTACTCTCTACTAGCCAACTGGACGGCAGGAAGTCTGCAGTGACTGGCTTCTTGTTGCTGCTGAAGAACTTCAAAGTGTTGGGCAGCTTAGCCTCGAGCCAGTGTAGCCAGGCGATCTCCTCTAGCCAGGTACGGTTGCAGTTAGACTGTATGTGCTCTTTCCATAGATGTGTGTGCAACAAGGATGCTGGAAAACATCTGCAGCTGAGACAACATGTGCAGTTTTAAACATGGTCTGTCGTATGATAACTATCTGCCTGAACCCCTGAATAGATCCAAGTGGACGTTCACTCCCGTTACAACTCTGCTGCCAACGAGGCGTTCTGTCTGGAGATCCTCAGCAGCCTGCGTCGTTGCCTCGGCCAGCAGGCCGACGTTCGCCTCATGCTCTATGAGGTTAGAGGGCTCTTTTCTATATAGCTACATGCTGCTACACTAACCTTTATTGATAGCCTTGATGAGCTTAACTTCAAAATCCTAAAAGAAATCCTTTGACCTTTGTAGTGTGATTAATCTGTGCAGCAGATTTAGGGTGTAGAAAGGCATGTTTTATAACTGAGAAAGCAAATTCTCGCCTATTTCAGGGTTTCTATGATGTTCTCCGTCGCAACTCTCAACTTGCAAGCTCCATCATGCAGACCCTCTTCTCACAGGTATGTGTATATATATATTTAGTTTTTCCTCAATCGCTTTGGCTCATTTTTCTTAAACAGTCTTCACATTCTCTCAACATTAAGTGTCACAACTGTTTCACAACTCTATTGCATGACATATTGCAAAACATTTCATTCATGCTTCAAAACCTAGTTATTGTGTCAGTAAGTTGGCCAATGCCACTAAAATGAAAAGTTGTTTTGTCACTGCGTGAGCCGGACTGGTCAAAATGTTTACCTGTGTTTTCACCATGGCAGTCAACTCTGGAAATGTTTTTTTATATACAACTCTATGTCTATTGTTTTAGTTTTTGTTGACACTGACTGCTGAAGGCTATTGTGTATCGCACTAAGCTGTTTAGATTCACATTTCAACAACAGGTAGAAGTTTACTGGAAAAGAAGTTCAGTAAAAAACAACAAATGGTACCTCTTCAAAGTGTCAGAGACTTTATGGAACGTGCATGTATGTCTGACAGATTTTAATAATTGAATGGATCTTTGTGCATGTGATGCTCAAACGGTGAAAGAAGTTGTGAAGAGGATGACAATTTCACTTTCAACTCATCGGTTTGGATCAGCAAGCCATGTGCAAGTGGTTATTGTGCAAATTGTAGACAGTTGTACTTACTCTTTTTTACATGTGCAATTTGCTTGAATGGGAAATCCAAATCGGTTGTAAACAACAAACTAATTGTTCGGAGATTTGAGCTCATTGTTTTGAAAAACTCATTCGAGAATTGAGCCAAAGCAAATGAGGAAAAACTGTGATTGTATACTGGGTTTAGGCATAATGGCCTCCTATGTATAACATGGAGAGCTGTATGACATGTCTTTGTATCCTCAGCTGAGGCGGTACTACGAGCCCGAACAAGACCTCCTGCCCCCGGTGAAACTGGAACCGTGCATCACAGCGCTCGGAGACCAAGTCTACCTCCAGGAGCCACTGGTAGGTACTCTGTCTGCATTGTTTTTGTTTTGTTTTTGCTGTGTTAATGTCTTACTATAAATAGTGTTTGTTCCATTTCAGGCCCATCTGGTGAGCTGTACTGTACATTGCCTGCTGTGGCTGCAGAACATGCGCCGATCGGCCAACCGAAATGCTTACGACAGCGATGACGGGGAGGAGGAGGAGGAGGAGGAGGAGGGATACCAGTCTGAACTACAGACAATCTTAGAGAGCATGACGAGACGCATGATCAAGAGTGAACTGGAGGACTTTGAACTGGTATGCATTCAAGACAGGTATACAGCACACACTGTAGTGAAGTACACTGAACTACATTGTGTGGCTTTCAATGGTCTCGGCTCAGTCTTTAACTCTCCTACTCTCTGGTGAACAGAAGGAGTAATTTTCTCATACATTTTATTGGTTTTAATTACGTGTCTCAGTGACTGCACAAGACTTGAAGTTTATTTGCATAAAAGAAGTAATAATGAGAAGTCTGGTTGAAGAAAATATGGGAATCATAATGAGATGTGCAAGCAGGGAGCAAATAAGCATCCATCCCAAAGAACGAATTGATCAACATTTTCCATGCTTGCCAACCCTGGCGAGCTATTAATGTTGTGGCACTGAAAGCATTATCTTGCGCCATATACTGTCTTTGTGTTGATCAGGACAAGTCAGCTGAGTTCTCCACAGCATCCAGTGTCGGGGTGAAGAATAATATCTATGCTGTGCTGGTGATGGGAGTGTATGAGATCCTTATGGAGTACAACTTCATCAAAGCCAACTACAGGTAACAACCACCTCTCTTTGAATGGTCAGGAGGACGTTGTGTAGCGTAAACGTTTTATTTCTGTTTCTTGCCTCTGTGATGTTGCAGTAAAAGCCACTTTGAGGAGCTCATGGAGCTGTTCAACCGCTACCATAAACTGGCTGAGATCCTGAAGGAGAAATCCGGAAAGGGTCGAGCGCCTTCACACAAGAGCCCTCGCAGTTTACTCTCTTTGGGCTTCGTATCGACTCTCCTCACTGTGCTCTTCAGGTAAATGCTTCCAGTGACTGTGTTTACATGGATTACTGTAACACCTACTATCTCTGTCGGAATATAAAGATCACATTTTATGAAATTAAATCATACAGAACACCTGGAAAACAGCTGGTATAAATACTGTATTAATCAGGGAAAGTTCTTTCTCTTACATGGATTGAACACTTTGTATAGCATTTATCAAAATGACAAGTAACATGTACAAACTTGAAGAGCTAAAAGTTGGAAATACTGTGTAAAAAAATGTGCATTGAGTCATGAGTAGTATTGGCAACACCAAAACATTGAACAGAATGTCTAGAATGAAACACAACCGGACTGTTTGCTGGAAAAGTTGTAACAAAATGTAACAAATGTAACAAAAAATGCATTTGTTTTCCAGAGACAGTATTCAGAGCAGAGAGGAGGCTCTGTCAGTGCTTCGCTCAAGTGGAGAATTTGTGCGTTATGCAGTACATGTGGCCGTACAGAAGATCCAGCAGCTGGAGGAAACCGGACACACAGACGGCCCAGATGGACAGAACACAGACAGAACTTTCCGCTTCCTCTGTGACATGACAAGGTCGGACTCCCCTCGGCCATAAATAACAGCATTCAGTTAGGCCCGCGTTCATGGAGTTTTGTTTTCTATGACATTGTTTGACCGATGAAACATCTGTCTTTGTATGATCCAGTGTGCTGATGTGGCGTTACACCAACATCCCCGGCGTCGTGGAAGACGCGGGGAAGAAGGAGAAGCGCTCCAGTCTGTCCCTGCTGTGTCTGGAAGGTCTGCTCAGGATCTTCACAACCTGTCAGCAGCGATATCCAGACAGGATGGCCCAGCTCCTCTCCACCATGGGTTAGTAGACACGCAGTTTTCAAAATGTAAAAAGCAATGAATTTTTTACACTGAACAGTACGCAGGAAGTCATCACATTTTGTGTTTCTCGCAGACGTCTCGGAGGACGACGCCGAGCCAGACGATGGCAACGTTACAGAGATGAACTTCTTTTACATCCGACAGTTTCAGGTTTCATTTGGTTTATTCTCTATTTATTTTTTTAAGGGGTTAAAATCCAAACATATATTTTCTGATGGAAAAGTGAAAGTCGCGCCTTTCTATTGCTTGTTTCAGAAACCTGGCTTCATATATTTCTGCAGGCTAAAACATTCCACAAAATGTTGTACCAGAAGCCATTTGATATGTCAATTACAAACCAACGTGACTGTTTCAGATAGCAATGTTTTAAATGTAGCGAGCACTCACCGTTTATTTTCTTTGACCTGTCAACAGAGGGCGCTGTTCACACAGTTAAGTGGAGGTGAGGAGGAATTTAACAGCAAAGAGGCTCAGCTGCTGGTCAGCATCCTGAGCGTGCTCTCACGCCAGCTAAAGCCCTCCTCCCAACAGGTAGGTGTACTCTTAAGTGCACTTCATACAACAAACTCTGCTGTAGCACCTGTTCCACTAACGCACGTCTACATTTACAGTTTGTACAGATGATCACATGGACTGTGAAAATCTCCAAGGAGACCAGTTTCGGTGAGTGACGGTTCACTTAACCTTTGCGTCCGTGTGCGGTAAGGTGTGTTCTGAGATCTGTTTGTTTTTCCATCTTTCAGAGGATTCTGCTTTCTCCAAGGGTCTGCTCTCTCTTCTCTTCAACCTGCACGTTCTCTATAAGAGTCCTGTTAGCCTGCTGCTGGAGCTCTGTCAAGACATCCACAGCCAACTGGGAGATATCGATCAGGTACACACAAATGACACTATACAGTGTTCAGAGCACGAGCAATTTGACGTTACAGTTATATGTTGCATGTGTCAAAATTCTCTTTTCTTTCTGTGTGGTCAGGATGTGGAGGTGGAAAAACAGTCTCACTTTGCCATTGTCAACATGAAGACTGCAACCACAGCAGCAGTGAGTGTTGGCTCTTATAACCGGAAGCGAAAACCTGATTTGCAGCGACATGAATATCTCTGAATCTGTTTTTCGTGCGGTGTGCTCACCATCTTCATCATCTTAATCTCTTGTCCCAGCTGCTGGTCCTGTCCCAGGTTGACAGAGTGCTCGATGAAGTGGACTGGCTGATTGCCAGGAAGAAAAGCCAGACGGCCTCCGACAAATCGGGTTCTGGTAAGAAGCCCTTTTTTCCCCACACTGATGCTCAGTTGGATTAATGGTGAGAGTCGAGAGGGGACAAGAGAAGAGATGCATCTCTGTCAGGGCGATGGTACTTGTGTGATGTTTGCGTTCCTGATGCGTAGGTGAGGCCACCCAGACCGCAGGCCAGCAGGATCCAATAGAGAAAGCAGTGACGCTGCAGCTCGGGACTCTTCTGACGGCGTTAAATGAGCTGGTTCAGACGGCGCTGCTGCCGGGCACCTGCACCATTACACTGCTGAGAGAGCTGAGTCGCACATACACCATCCTCACCACCCTGGTCAAATATGTGCGTTTTTGTCCAATCTATGATCGCATTAGGAATGCAGAGTTTGTTTAGTGTGATGTTCATTTGTTTTCTCCATGTGTTGTTTTAGTACGTCCAGGTGTGTGCCAGCCAGCACGGTGCGCTGCCAGCACGCTTTGAAAAGCTGGTGAGTCTGAGGTGTCGTTTTTTTTTCTTGTTTGAATCTTTTCGTACATCTGATGTCGCGCTAATCGAGTGTTTTTCTGTGCAGGTCAAACTGTCGGGCTCCCATCTAACGCCACAGTGCTACTCTTTCATCACACACGCACAGGTACAGCTCAGTCCAGTTTTGTAGACTAGTCCCTGCCAAAGCTCCAGGTTTTCACACAGTTTACGGTTTATGGCATCTTCAGCTTCAAGAGGGAGTGTTGATGTTTTGAAAACAATGTGTTTTCTCTATTAGAGGGGAGAATTTGGTGGTGGAGGTGCAGATGACAAGAAGAAAAAGAAAAGGAATGAAGTGAACACTGCTGCCTCTGTAAGGACATTTATATATCTTATAATTATGTAATTAATGGTTGAGTCTCAAACAAATCAGATCTTCTGATCTGTTCTTTTTTTCTTCTCTTGGCAGGCAAAGCTTCTGCGTGAGACAACAGCCATCCCTAACGTGATCTTCAGTATTGAGCAGTATGAGAAATACCTCATCGCTCTCTCAAAGAAATCAAAGGTATGTGGGAATTGGATTGCTTGAGGTAGTTTGACAAAATGTGATTGTCAAAAATACATAATCAGACTTGTAAAACAGAACGCAGAAAGCTCTCTGAACACTGTTAGTGCTGCGTTATCAGTTAGGCCGCTCGTACACATGTTTCACCAACACCTGCATGTGTGTTTGTCTGTCCAGGTGAATCTGATGCAGTACATGAAGCTGAGCACCTCAAGAGATTTCCGCATCAACGCTGCTACTCTGGACGCAGCCCTGCAGGAGCAGGACGACAGTCAGGAGGTAAGTGCAATCTCAACGATCCACTCTGTCTTTCCTTACACATTCACAGTGCAATTGTGTTTCTTCCACCTCCTTTACTATGCAGATTGAGCTGATTGTTCAAATGTTCTCCCACGTGGGATGTTTTGAATCCGTCTGTTCTGCATTGAACATTTAATTCCTGGCTGAGATCTCAGTGTCTGTTTCTTCTTTCATTCCTTTTTTTTTTCAGACCAGAGAGTCACAGGATGCAGAGGAGACGCAAGAACCCAAACAGAAGAAGAGAAAACAGTGAGCCAGGACGCTGCTCCTTTGTTTGACACACACACATCTCCAGATTCCTCGCTGATCTTGGCCAGCTGCTGTTCTGAATAACACAAAGTGCTATCTTCCTTTGTTCAGAGAGCCTTTAGTGATGTCGATGATTTGGTACATGTCCAAAGCCTCACCTGTGGAAAGTTTGCACACAATGTTTAACACTCTGGATGAGTTCCTATAGTTCACTTTATTCATTTTGTCATACAACATGTATTTCTAAACATCAATTGTAGCAGTTTCTAACGGGCACTTTTAAGAATCAGTTATTCATTTAACGATAATACGGTTGTAACTACATATAGTAAGATGGCCCTACTTTATCAGTCCTTGGCTACACAAAGGGAAGAGGTGGATCGATGGTTTCCAATAAATTGCTTTGTGTCAAGTGCTGTTTTATTTTAAAATAAATATTATTTTCTTTCTTATTCTGTTTATTTACACTGTTTTTTGTGTCTTGCATGGAATTTCACCAAGCCTGGCATTTATCAGGAGTAAAATAAAATGTTGATATGTTTGTGGGCACAAATTTGTAATTAATTCCCTTAAATTAATAACCACATTCTACAATATTTCAGTACTCGTTTTTACTCCACGTCAAACAGGGCTGTGAAATGCATTGCAAGTGAACTGAAAGGTCACTGACAATGTAAGATGGCATCTTTGATATGGTTTTATTTTGATTTTGGACTAAGGCACGTGGATATACTTGGGGTTTTAGCAAGATTTTATGGATTAATTCATGTTTGAAGTAGCCTAAAAGTAAAAATTGTACATGTAAATGTAGTAAAAAAATTATTTCTTTGATACCTGCAGGGACTTGATCCTTAATTTATCCTTCTGTCTTTTTTCACGCATTTGTACAATACATACAATATACCTTTACTACGGAAACAATTTAAATGAAGGGTGATGAATGATGGTGTGCAGAACTCACCAGGTGGAAGGCCGTATCGTCTTTCCAGACCCGTGGGGTTGGAGGGGGTTACGCAATCCATGGTGACCTCCTTCCTCAGACACTGGTCGATGTCAACTGCACTGAAGAAAGCGACTGACTGAGGAAGGTCCTGCATGCCTAACGCGTGGGCGAACACACTCCTGCAGGAGACACAAGCACACACACTCAGAAAAGCTGTTTATTGTCTATTCCGTAGTGGATATTCTTACAGGAGAATAAAGAATAAATACTAAGCTGCGAGCAGACCTCGTGAGCAGGTTTGTGATCTGAAGTGCCAGCGCTGCTTGGTAACGGTCTTCGCTGCGGACGAGGTACCGCACCTCGTCATGGATGCTGATGCAGAAACGGCCATCGATGTTGTGCTCCTCAAACAGCCACTTCATGGCCACCAGCATCAGATGTAGATAGTCCACTGCAGAGCTCTGGACCGCCCAGTTCACTCTGCTCGTGATAAACTTGCAAACAAAAACATATCAAATATGGCTTACTTTCAAGACAAAGAGGTTATTTTGTGGTTCAGAGCCTCCATTAGCATCACCTATGGACCTCAACCAGTACCAGACCCCTTTTCTATCATTGAGTAAATTGATGACCCCTGACTAAGTGACATTTTATGGATATTTCATAATATATTCAATGCATAACAATAACAGTACAGAACAACTGATAGACTGTACAATTAACAAAAATAGTGAACGCAATAACTGCAGGACGTTTGTGTAAAACGAGTGATTTGAATGAATTTTGAGCAGAATATTTCCTGTGAATTTTGCAACAGAGATGCGTTTTTTTCTGTTATTTTTAGGAACTTACAATGAAGCAATACAATTCTCTGTATTGTGTATTTTTATTTCATTTTTGACAATTATACATACTTAATGGGCTTCTTTTGTTTTGACAAATTCTGTGTTTTCTTCTCCCTGGCACTTGGCTATTGTTCCATTAGCTCTGTTCAGCAGAGAGGGAAGGCTCTGTGAATACAGCTGTTCAAATCTTCACCGTGCCCTTATCCTGATTATATTTGAAATAATAATCCAAACTTTAAAAATAACAATTTCATTCAGTTTAGTTTAGGTTAAATGAATGAAATGCTGAGATATAGGCTAACTGTATTTAAAGTTGTCTTACATCTCTTAAATTCAACAAGGCCCAGCGACCCCCTGTGAAGCTTTGGCGACCCCTAGTGGGGGTCGAGATCCCCAGGTTAGGAACCAGTATTGTTTACAATTCATTATTTAGGAAAAAAACAGCCATTTCTATGATAATAATTTCTTCTTCAAAACAGTTTACATTAGATTTTAGGATTAATGCCACTATGGACAGTAGAATAATAAAAAGGCAATAAACCTCTCTTACAATGAATCTCCAAAATTATACTAATGAAAAAAAAGGGTTTTCGGCTGCTCCTGCTAGTTGAATACCACCATGTTGATTAGATTTATGTTAGGAAGGAGTTCACACTGCCTCACCTCATTCTTAACTGCCGCGGGCTCCAGCGCTCTGCTAATCCTGCAGCCGAGAACAGGAGTGGCTGGCTCGGCAGAATGAGCAATACTCTCCAGCTTGTTGAACATGTCCGACTCTGTACCTCCAGCCCACAGACGTTTGCCAACTATATCCCACTTCCTCCGCCGATAGCTGCGGGGTATAAGGAACACAGAGAAAGACGGAGCAACTGAGAGGACGTGGGAGAATATGTTTTTCACTGAAAAAGGCTCCTGTCAAGTGGTTGTGGATGTGTTGTGTGATGTTTTCTCACCACTGTGAGGCCAGGCGAGAGATCCTCCGCAACTCCTGCAGGGTGACACTTCCATCTTCTTCGTTCTCCACCTCTATATCCAGCTCGTTGACCAGCCACTCACCCTCCTCTGACAACTGGTATCTGACAAAACACAAACGTTAGGCACTATGTTCTCAACTCAACTTTATCACCTTTGCACAAACAACTAAACCCAACTAACCGAAAATAAAATCTTTTATCTGAACACAATATTGTTGAACTTGTTGGGCGTACCTGCGTGTGCCCTTTGTCAAGGCGTACATCTGCCTGGCCTTACTGGCAGCTTCCTCCTGACCCAGGCGGTGGTTGAACTGCAGCAGCAGCCTCTCAGCGAAGGGCTGTCCTGCACCATAAATGCGTCCGTAGTTGAACACCTTGGCGTGCTCTCGGCTGATGCCCACAGTATCAGCGGTGCGGCTGTGCAGGTCGGTGCCCTGACTCTTCTTTCCCTGAAGAGTCATCCAGCCAAACGCTGTGCAACCTGTACCCAGCGGAGACACAAGGTGAACAGTTAACATCAGATGCTGTTTGTTGAAACTATAAACAGATAAAAACAAACATATTGCCTTCTACAACTTTAATTATATGGTGTTTGACAACGATTGCAAAGGGGAAAAATCTCACCGTGCATGCCAGCAAATTGAGCCTCTCCGAGCACAGCGGCAATCCACAACTCTTGAGAGTCTACATCGGCTCCCACCAGGTGATATCCAGGTGGTACCTGCACCATGGCCTTCAGCTCACTGCCTACCCGATCCCTCTGTGGACACAAAACAGTCGATACAAATAACATTTCTCTACTGGCTGATAACCGCAATTCAGTTCAAACTGGGGAGTTTATCTTGTCGCCCCAGCGCTTGCTCATGGGGGAATGTTGTGTCTCTGTAAATTATAGAGTACGATCTAGACCTGCTCTATATGAAAAGTGTCTTGAGATAACCTCTGTTATGATTTGACGCTATATAAATAAAATTGACTTGAAATAATCTGAGCCAGTACTCTCAGACTTTGCAATGTGTATTTTCTTTGTCAGCTGTGTTTCTTACCCGTGCATTACTGGCAGTCAGCCACGTTGGCTCCACAGCCCTGCGTGTTACCGTTCCAGCGGTGACGACCTGAGGTAATATGGCACCGTACTGGCCCTCTTCATCAAACTCTTTGTGTCTTCGGGAGACAGAAAGGTTGTCATAAAACAGAAATGACTTTTACCAACACTACATGGCTGATGAATAAATACGGGATAGCTACTGTTATACCAGACAAACCTGCTGACAGTATGAGGAAGCTCTCCCTTTCGCAGCCACAGCACCTTCTGAGAGCTATAAAGACACAGTGAAATCATGTAATTCACCATCTTTATGAGAAAAAGACGAATTACTTTATGGTGGAAACTGACAGGTACCTTATACGTTTATGGGCGTTCCTCCAGAAGGACATCATTTTGTTGATCTCCAGAGCTCGTGTGGCGTTGGTTCCACCATGTCCAGCCCTGAGAGTACCATCCTCCATCTTTGACAGGAAGTCTTTTGAAAAAGGACTGCCAACATTGTTGTGATTCCCATCCTGAAAACACACACATTCAGTGAGATGATGAAAGTAATTCAATGAAGTGAAAATGTGCCTGTGATGCTCTAGGTTAAACAGTGAAACTTCACCTTATGAGGTAATTTGAAAAACCAGCACCCTGGGATATCTACGTCGTCGTAGGGGCCGTTTCCATGGTGATAATGGCAGCGACTCTCCTCTGGGACATGATGTGGATCTTGAGACTGTTGTTGATACAGAATACAAACTATGTCTTTCAACAAATCACAATAACTCATGTTCAATTTCAGCAGAGAGAAACAAAATGGTGCAATACAGCATTGAAAGTGTTCATGATACAAAGTCATAAAGCACCTGTAAATGACAACGACCGTTTTACTCACCCTGTTTTTCTTCCTCTCCCCATTTTTCATCATTCTGACTCCATTTTCCTCCGTCAGACTCTCCAGGGAACCAAACTCCTCCACCTTGAGGTGAGGTTAAGAAACACATCGATGTTATGATATACTGTATATTATATATCACTCCAGAGCACCTGGGTCTGATCAAAGATCCAAAGTAGCACTGATTAAACATCAACACCAGGTCCACGCAATGTACATTTCAGAGGATTCAACACTTGAGCCCATTATTTCTTACCATAAACTTACATTTAGGTGAATGTGCGTCATGGAAAGTCATGCTGCTTTAGCTACTAGCTGTTGCACTAATCTATAACAATGTATGTACAGACAATTTCCTTAATTATGTTACTGTTCAATTATTATGAGGAATGATCTAAACTTATTAGTAGGGCTGTCCTCGAACAAAGAAATTCTTAGTCAACTGACATCAATACGATTTTGACGGCTAATCAAGTAGTTGATTTAATCGACATATCTGTAAAACTGAGTTTCTCCACAAAAGCACCAATTTAAATCTCTTGTTTACCAGAGATGTGCTCATACGTTTCTTAGAAACAAGTCCTTCAGCATGAAAAAAAGGATAAGAAACAATTTATCGACTAAAGAAATCTTAGTTAACAAAGATCAAAACAACCGAGTAGTCGAATAATCGACAAAGAGGGGGCCGCCTTAGTTATATGAACAGCAGATTTATGGATATTTATGACAGCTTCTTCTACAAGAATGAGGTAAATTACATTACGAGCATATGCACCTTTGCCCACACTGCGCTGTCTGTCCACATGAGGTCATCTGAAGGGTTGCTGTCCAGATATTCAGGTTGCACTTTGCTGTTCTGCTCACAATGCTCTCTGTAAACACTCTCAATAGCTCTGTGGGACAAAACAATGCTTAAAGAAACTAAGTAAATAATGAATAGCTCATGTTTTGATGATGCAAGCACAGTGTATGAAGTACCTGTGTGGGCAAACAGGCCCTGCACTTTCCTCCTCAGACTCCAGGTTATCCCTTCGTCCAGGTACCAGGTAGCCCCACCCATGTTTCTCTGTGTAATGCAGGGGAAAACCGTCCCACGTCAGACCCATCAGCTTAGGAGTCACTCTCATCTGTAGACTGATGAGGTTGGCTCCAGGTGACCAGCTGTCCTCCGCAGACATCTTCTCACACAGCTTACGATACCACCTGAAGAACACAGTAACGGGGGGAGAAGGCTTGACTTGCTATGTCAGTGGAAATTGAAAGATAATAATTATTAGATGTCTCAAGTGGTGCTTGGGAGAAACCTCACCCCGGATGTCCAGGCAGATGCTGCCTTCTCTTAGGAAGTCGAGTCACCGTTTCCTTCAGCTTCTCCACAGCCAGCCTGCCGGGGCAAGGGCCTGCCATCTCCTCTTCAGAGGGTGGACCTGGGTCTGATATCACAACTCAACTGAAGCATCTCATCTGCTATTTTTTTTCAACCTTTTTTGCATTGTTGTTATAATATTTTAACTAAAAACAGCCATCTTAATAAAGAGAGATACAGCATAACATTGGCTTTGTAAAGGATCAGAGCTTATACCTTCTTCCCAGTCTGGAAGAGGAGTAGCAACTTTTGTTTCGGCTGCTTTTTTCTTCTTGCTGGCTGCTACTTTCAACAGCTTAAACTCCTGTACATCCCATTCAAGATCCCAAAGCCAGGGGTCTTCTTTGTACCTTAAGTTAAAAAAAACATACATGCAATGATATACAATGTGGATCATTTTATACAAAGCACTTTAGAGCACCTACCCTTGGAGTTATGGTACTGCAGATTATGCAAAAACATGTAATCCTTTTCACCTCATCACAAAATAATAATAATAATTTGCTCCAGTCAGAAACATGGTGATAAATAGTTGCTCTTCTCACCTGTCATCCTGCAGCAGCTGACAGGCATCGTCCGCTAGAGCCATCAGAGACTTCTTCATCTCCCTCTGGAGCTCTTCGTAAGTGTCCTGAGAATCTTCCAGGTAACGCCCCCAGTTGTGATTGACGGGAAGGTAGCTCACACCCATCTCCAGCATTCCTGCAAACGTCACTGGATGAGGGCACCTGATAAAAGATAAAAGAGATGGCACTATTATGCAGCACTGTGGACAAAGCAGTGTTTTATTCTTGGCTAGAAAATCAATACATTTAAATGTTAATAGAAAATGTGGGTTGGGATTTACTGACCTCTCCATGAAGAGGGGAAGCTGTTCTGTGAACACTTGATGTGTGGCCTCGACATCCATGGCGCAGTACTGCATTAACTCCTGTAGAGGTCAGCAAAGCCACGTGTATTTGTCTGTACCTCATGATGAATGCAAGTCATTTAGAGGACTTTAATATACATTAATATGAATACATTTGGTCTATTATTACAGACAATGTGACACAGGATTTGTCATGAACATCTGACCTGGAAGTTGTTCCTGACATCCATCATGCTGCCCTTCACAAACGTCTCTCTGGCCTCTTTCTTCAGTGGCGGTCCTCCCACGTACAGAGCATGGACATCAGCCAGGTTATTAATGCTGCTAATATTAACCCAGTCCCAGGAGCCAATCTATACACAAAAACAACACGTCACATTGAGTTTTGCTGATGGCAAAAGCCAAGCGACAAAGCTAACCAAAAGGCACTTTCAACAAAAGGAAAAGCTGCAAAATAATACGAATAATACATGTTGTAGCTGAAATATGGTGAATAAAAAAAAGGACACAAACCATTGGACCCTCCCTTTTCTGTCCAGCTTTTTTAATGTGTTCCTTGACCTCCTGCAGACCCCTCCTTTTACCCAGCTTATTGGCCATCCACAGTGTGCGCTGGAACCCGGTCAGCCCAGAGATGGCCATGTGAAGGCTCATGGTGTCCATGAAGCGTACCTTAGAACCCTTGAGGTAAGAAAACACTTTTTTTTTCTGGGGTATACTGTGTAGGCAGGTACATGCAACCTGGCACATTAACTCAAAATCATACAATAAAGAAATAAGAAACAAGGACAAAACACACCACCCTCTGAATACTGACCTTTAGTAAGTATTGCTCCTTAATGAAAGATCGGTCAAAACTGACATTATGGCCGACGATGAGCCTCTCCTTCCACTGACCCCCTGGGGGGCGGGCAGAGTTGATGGGTGTCTCCAAGGGGATGAGGTCAGCTAGGGTCAACTGGTTTGACCAGGAGTACCGCTCTTCTATCAGACGCTTACTGCACCACGAGTACCTGGCAAGTGAGAAATATACACACTGTGAAAATTATAATCTAATTTATACCCACATCCCATTTTCACATATAAAACCAGTATGTTTTTTAGCCGTTTTGGTATCATTAGTGGGTCAATAGAAACCCATCGACCCATAGCACAACACTACATTGAAGCTACAATTCTAGCTTGTTCCTCACCAGTTAGTGGGAGACACAGCAGCAGCCAGTGTGGGACACTGTCCCTCTGTGATGCACACCTCCACATCAAACACCAGTGCCGACTCCTCTGGGAAATCGACCTTCTGACTTTCCCCATTGGGCCCATAGCGTGTCCAACCAACCTCCCAGCTCCATTCCCGTGGCATGGGAGGGAGCTCAGCCAGCTGCAGCTTACTGGCAGCCTCAAGGTAGGGCATACTCTGCTTCTGGGCCAAGACACGAAAGTGCTCGTCAATATTTTTGCCATACATTTGGGGAAGCTTCATCTCCACCTCGGGCATCAGTGAAGTTTCCTTCCCCCACAGCTGGTGTTTTTGCAGGTGCCTGATGCTGCGCTCCACATCCTCCTCTTTGTAGTCCGGCTCCAGCCCTCGGAAGATCTGCTCGTGGAGGTTCCTCGACAGCATCTGGATGTTAAGGGGGTTCAAGCGGGTCTCTGTGGATTCCTCGCCCTGGGAAGAGCGAGGCTTGGTGGAGTAGAGGGAGCGTAGACACCTCCATTGAAGAGAGATGAGAGTCCTCTGCAGAGGACAGCGCAACACATGCAGCATCACCTCATTTGGACTTCACACTGGAGCTGGAGGACATTGAGACAACATCAATATTATGAGATGATACAGCTTAGCCCCATGTAATGAAGGGCACAAACTTGGACTAGACACAGCTATATCTGGTACTAGATATATTACTGTGTGATTTTGCAAGGGTAATATTGTTCAATGGCTGAAATAGGCATTTTTCTCACAGCAGACATTTCGATTTGTCATAGTAAGAAAAGCACAGGTGTTACTAATAATTAATAAAATAAAATGTTGTTTAAAATTACTGCGTGATTTAATATGAACTCAAACGTAATTATAAAATACTTTGTGTTTAAATAAATAATTAAAAATAGTAATTAAATAAAATAATATAATACACATATACATGTTACCTTTATGTTAAAGAAAAGGCTATATGGCAGCAGTGGGAACTTGCTTATTTGCATTTAACATGAGGCATTTAATAGGAGTGTGTGTATTAAATTAAATAAGGATTAATGAATTTTGCAAAGTCTCAAAATTAATTTGTTCTTATTTATACTTATTTTTCTAATAATGTGTATATTTTCTTCTATGTATGTTTTTCTATTACAAAGGTTTTTCACCTAATGACTTATGACTAATGGCTAATAATAGTAATTCCAAAATGAACTGAACTTTCAACTCAACCTACAAAATAAAGGAGGAAAAAAGGAAAAGCTGTTTGTCATTGAGTGGATTGTGATGTTTCAATCTCTCTCAAGTTGGGATACTGCACATATTTAAACAATAACTTTACACTAACCAGCATTCATTTCATTATTTAGACCTGTGCTTTTCCTACTGTGACATGTCAAATGTCTATTTTCTTGGGTCAAAGAACACAGTCAGCTACAGATATTTCTCTCAGATAAAGTGAACTTACTCAAAAAGTTATCACCCAACTTTAGCATTAACATTAGACTTACTAAATGCTATAGCTTAACCTACTGCAGCATAGTTAGATAGGGAAGTTACACACGCAGAAAAACACAAAAAAAAACTCACCTCATTTGATGTTTTGTGAGATATAAAGTTAAGTATTCAACCAAAATATGTGTAAAATCGCTCCACAACAAGTGATGTTGTTACCTTTAGCATGTCAGCTCTCAGGGTGGTAACAGGGATGTATTAAAAGAAGAATAAGGGTTATTAAACCAAAGCTAGATGAAGTGTTAGCGACACCACGTGGCCTGGATGACTGCATCATCAACAGCATTTTTAATAATACAAAAAGATGATTGGATGAACAGCACGGTGGCTGGACATACTACAGTTGTTGTTGTTGTTGTTGTTATACAATGTGCACAAATTCATCCACATGAAATAATCTCTTATATACAGAACGAGCAGTATAACGACAATAATAACGACAGTCTCCTCTCTGTGGCTATATCGTGGCCGCGTGGCCTAATGGATAAGGCGTCTGACTTCGGATCAGAAGATTGCAGGTTCGAGTCCTGCCGCGGTCGCTCTTTTGTGACCCGGACACTGTATTCAGCCGCATTGTTTTCCTCAGCGAAAATGTACACATGGTGGACTTGACTGCTATGCGACAAAAAGGTAGGTGGTAAATTAAGGAAATCCTCTTTTACCTTGAAATCATTGTTAACCCAGCTTCCTGATGTGGATGTGAGGAGGACAGTGTGTCGGTGTCGGTCTTATTTCACTGCAACACCTGCTGGTTTATTCCAGCCCTATAATAACATCTACGCTTCCTCCCATAATGGTACTTCGCTTTGCTTTACACATCTATACGACCATGCAACCAATGGGGTATTTTATGCCTCTAAATGTAATGTGTGTTTGTCTGTATTTTATTAGCTGCTGGGATGGATCTGGGATGATTTAATCCTGCTGTGTGTTTGTCTGTTTTTTGTCGTTGCTTGTCAGACGATGTCGGAGGACACGCAGGAGACGGAGGATGTGGAGCTGGACTTTGCTGCTGACGAGCAGGAGAGGGCGCAGAGGAGCGCAGTCATAAGGTGCAACTGCAGGAGATGTTTTTTGTCATGTAAAATATAACTTGTCTTACACACAGTATTTTGCTTTTATTAATGTGCATTCAATAGGGATGTTGAGGGATTGTTTTCAAGTTATTATTCCTTACCAAATAGAAGTTTATTCAAGTGTGCTATTAGTATACTTATTTTAAACTTAAAATAAGAGAGTATACTTTCAGTTTACTTTTGATGCAGAGATATACTTAAGTATACTTGGTTTATACTGACAAGTATACAGAAAAAAGTCTAAGTATACTTGGTTTATACTGACAAGTATACAGAAAAGTCTGAGTATACTTGGTTTATACTGACAAGTATACAGAAAAGTCTGAGTATACTTGGTTTATACTGACAAGTATACAGAAAAGTCTATGTATACTTGGTTTATACTGACAAGTATACAGAAAAGTCTATGTATACTTGGTTTATACTGACAAGTATACAGAAAAGTCTATGTATACTTGGTTTATACTGACAAGTATACAGAAAAGTCTAAGTATACTTGGTTTATACTGACAAGTATACAGAAAAGTCTATGTATACTTGGCTTATATACTTGCACTTAATCTTTTGATCGAGATATACTTAAGAAAAGTATAATTAAGTATTCTTGTCTTATATGCCTACAGAAAGGTATAGTTGGCTTGTAGCTGTGCTTACTTTTTGATAGAGTAGCCTATTAAAGTGTGTGTGAGTTTGTAAACGAATGTTTTGATATGAATTTACTTCAATTCATCAAGAATTTTATTTTTTATTAACACAAAACATCATGTCAAATAGCAAAAGAAGCAAGTCTCTTTATGTAATACATAAATCATTGGTTAAGTACTATTTAAGGTATACAAAGTGCACTTTGTGAACTAAAAAGTGAGCTATACAAGTATATTTGCAGCATAAAAACTATTAAACTGAGAGTATTTTAAAGTGTGCTTTCATAAACTAAAAAGTGGGCTACGAGTATATAACTATTAAACTAACGGTATACCTATTCACTTGTAGTATAGTTTATAGTATAGGTGCAGTACAAAATACAACTTAGCTGTAAACTAGTTGTGTACTCCATGTTTATTGTTCTTACACTTTAGTTCACTTCATAAAATGAACTTGCATAAGTATACTACTTTTTAAAAAAAGGATAGCCTAATTATTAGTGTCATTTAAGTCACATGAAACGTCTTAAACAAATCTCAACAACTTAAATGGACAAGATATGCTCTCTCATACGCTCTTTCAGTTAGCCTATATAAAATAATATTTTACGTTCACATCATCAGAGGAAGTCTCCTCGCCTCTTTATGTGCTGAAAGGTGTAGATTTGCTGTATTTGTCACTGCTTTGCTTTAATTCTATATGCTTCATTTTTAGGCTCTTCATCATCATTTCTAATCCTGTACGTTTGATTTCAGACACCCCCTCGCCTCCTTCTTCCACCTGTTCTTCCGGGTAGTTGCCATCGTCACCTATTTGCTCTGTGACATGATCAGCGAGAACTTTGCATCGTGTTTTGTCCTGATCATCACTCTGCTCTCTTTTGACTTCTGGTCTGTCAAGGTGAGAGGTCAAATAGGTCAGCTGCTAAATCCTCTCGGCTTGCTCGCCCCCTTTTTCTAGCCTTCTTGTGCATTTCGGTATACTGTTTAATCCCTTTGTTTCACCTTTTGATTACTCACCTTTTGTCCTGTGTGTTTCAGAATGTGACCGGCAGGCTGCTGGTCGGCCTGCGCTGGTGGAATCAGATCGACGAGGATGGAAAGAGCCTCTGGGTGTTCGAGGCCAAAAAAGTAAGACATTGTGTGCCATTCTGAGTGTGGGGGGAGCATTTTTTTTTAGCATTAAACATTAGGGCATTGCTGTGTGTGTGTGTGTGTGTGTGTGTGTGTGTGTGTGTGTGTGTGTGTGTGTGTGTGTGTGTGTGTGTGCAGGCCTCCCGGGGCAATAACATTGGGACGGAGGCAGAGGCAAGGATATTTTGGCTGGGTCTCATCATCTGCCCTCTCATTTGGACGTTCTTCTTCTTCACCTCCCTCTTCTCCCTGAAGATTAAATGGCTGGTGAGTTGCTTGTGTACATATACAGTAGAGGTACATCACATAATGTCTCTGTTAAATTAAATGCATCATCTGTTTGTCTTCCCCAGTCACTTGTGGTAGCTAGTATTTCCCTCCAAGTGGCAAATCTCTATGGTTACCTACGCTGCAAAGCAGTGGGAGAGGACGGCCAGCCTGCAGACATTCGCTCTTTCACGGGACAGCACCTCCTGCAGCGTGTGAGTGACTGTCTGCAGCATTTAGCATGTTCTGTTAACATGTCAGCGTTCATTCAAATTAAACTCACTTATAATTTGTTTTCCCCTTCCAGCCAGACATCATCTTTGGAATACTATGAAGATTACCTCCTCCTGTACAGCCTCTCTGCTGTGTTTATGTGTGTGTGAGCGAGAGAGAGAGAGAGAGAGAGAGAGAGAGAGAAAGAGGGAGGTAGACGAGAGCTGCCTTCATCTCCAAAGTTTCCACAAACTGCATCTATACTTGAATGGCTCTGTGCCTTGTGCATGCCTTATACTGACCAGTCAGTCTGGCTATTATGTTAATAAAAGTTAAGTGCATTTTATATTTTTTTCTGTTGTTGGTTGAACACGACATACCTGCAAATTAATTTAAAGAAGTAAAAAGTATAAAAGCTTATATACAAGCCAGGTTTCTAGATTACAATGTGCATGTTCTTTGTCTTGCTTTCAGTAAACGTCTATACGATAAAAAAAACACAGAGCTAAATCTGATGTAAAGACACTTAAACTAGCTTTAGTACCCGTTGAAACATTTGTCTTTATTTAAGGAACAAAAGGGATATATGAAATGGAGTGATTAAATGATTAAATGTCTCCACTGTTTGATTGAAATTGTTCCACTATACCTCCACAAGTTTCAACAGGACATGCTGATGGAACCTCAGATACTTGTGTTAAGCATTAACAAAGAAATGTCCAGGAAAGTTTGATGGGAATGTCGTCAGTTGTAATCTGTTGTCGGCCCATGTGTCGTGACGTGTGCTTCAATGCACCACATGATGAATAAATGAGCAGATAAAAAAAAGAATGGAAATCATGCTTGTCTTGAAAACTAAAATTATGAATTATTTAAATTATAAATAATTTCTGTCTGTGAGAAATTGATTAATGTGTGTAGGCCCTACTGCAGATTACAATTTAACTCAAATGTAATTGTAATTCTTTGTGATTCTGAACATAATCTGGGGAGGAATTGGCTATTTTACACCGGACAAATTACTGGTCCAAACCATTCGTTTTAAGAATACATGTTAGTTAAGGTAGTATTGCTGCCTATCCCTAAAGTGGAAAGCAGTGTGAGTTTGACTATGATTAAATCAGCTTAAATAGCCTATTCAGAGACGATGCCAACCCAGTAGGCTAATGTGTCTTACATTCTGTCATTATTTGAAGTAAAACGTGACTAAAATGCATTATGGGAATGACTCTAATGTATTTTCATTTGGTTCCAGTATAGTTAACACACAATAACAGTGCTCAGAAAACATTTTTTAAACAGATTTGGAGGGAACCGTTCACACCGGTCTTGGACGTGGCCCCTGAGCTCTCAAGCCACATACACACGGCCCTCAAAGATCTTTTATTTGTCGAGAATGCTCACACCTACTTCCAGACTGTGAAACCCTGTGAGCAGCGTATACACCAAAGGGTGGGAAATCATTTTATAGCCAAGTGGTTCCCAAACTTTTTCACGTGAAGGACCTCAAAACTGACACAGACCCCCATCTGATAGGATTTTGTGTCTTAGATGTTTTATTATTACAGAAAGCGTATGAAACCCATGACCAAAATAGTACATTATGACATTGTGGTACTTATGGATGGAAATATAGTAAAAATAAATGATTCCCCTTTTTCCTGGGGACCCCCTGGAACCCCTTCAAGGACTCCACCTTGAAAGCCGTTGTTATATAGCCTACTGGTATGCTAGGTCAATGAGATGGTAACTTCCATTGATGTAATAAATTATGAACCTATGTAGATCAATTTGCTTGCCTATGGTCACCAGGCTTGAGCCACAATGACAGTGCTACCTAACTTGTATTGCCTATATATATATAACATGACTGTGGAGCAACATTAGGACTATTCCTTTGCTAATGTAAATCAGGAGATATGTGGAATTGATTTCCTGAGATACAATAGCCTAACTTGAATTTGAAAAAACTGCAGGGGCATTTAAAGTGGAGTTGGATTCTCACATAGACTACAGGACTGAAAAAAGCATCTTCGAAATTCTTATTTACATTGTTTGAGTTTAAATAAAATAATAATAGATCACAACTTGGATTGGGAACCAAAGGGTCGCAGGTTCAACTCCCCAAACGGACCAGGTACGGACTGTGGACAGGTAGGCGAAGAGATGCCAGTTCACCTCCTGAGCACTGCCAGGGTGCCCTTGAGCATGGCGCTGGACCCCCGTAGATAGGTTAAATGCAGAAAGTAAATTCCACTGTGTGCTGTGCTGTGTGTACAATGTACCTTGTGACAATAAAAGCTGATTTACATTTACATATAGATATATAGAAGATAATGTAAAATTATGAAAAGCCCCCAAAACAACGACTAAATGGTGATGGTGTTTTGTCATCTGCTGTTTCCAAGGTCAAGGATGAACTTTCAATCTCAAGTTTGAAGCAAACATGAATGACAATTCCACAAAGTGCTCAGAAAAAAATGGAAATTAGAGCAACTTTCTGATTGATTACTAGATAGATAGATAGATAGATAGATAGATAGATAGATAGATAGATAGTAACTTTATTGATCCAGAAGGAAATTCAAGTTTCCAGCATCACAGTTCCATAGTGCAAAACATGTTAATAAAAAGGCAGTAAGAAAGTTAGTAGTAGTAGTAATAGCAGTAGTAGTAGTAGTAGTAGTAGTAGTAGTAGCAACAATAGTAGTAGTAGTAGTAGTAGCAACAATAGCAGTAGTAGTAGTAGTAGCAACAATAGTAGTAGTAGTGGTAGTAGTAGTAGTAGTAGTAGTAATAGTACTAGCAGTAGTAGTAGTAGTTGGAGTAGTAGTAGCAACAATAGTAGTAGTAGTACTAGTAGTAGTAGTAGCAGCAACAATAGTAGTAGTAGTAGTAATAGTAGCAGTAATAGTAGTAGTAGTAACAACAATAGTAGTAGTAGTAGTAGTAGTAGTAGTAGTAGTAGTAGTAGTAGTAGCAACAATAGTAGTAGTAGTAGTAGTAGTAGTAGCAACAATAGTAGTAGTAGTAGTAGTAGTAGTGGTAGTAGCAACAATAGTAGTAGTAGTAGTAGTAGTAGTAGTAGCAACAATAGAAGTAGTAGTAGCAGTAGTAATAGCAACAATAGTAGTAGTAGTAGTAGTACTAGCAGTAGCAACAATAGTAGATAGTAACTTTATTGATCCCGAGGGAAATTCAAGTTTCCAGCATCACAGTTCCATAGTGCAAAACAAGTTAGTAGTAGTAGTAGTAGTAGTAGTAGTAGTAGCAACAATAATAGTAGTAGTAGTAGTAGCAACAATAGTAGTAGTAGTAGTAGTAGTAGTAGTAACAATAGTAGTAGTAGTAGTAGTAGTATTAGTAGCAACAACAATAGTAGTAGTAGTAGTAGTAGTAGTAGTAATAGTAGTAGTAGTAGTAGTAGCAACAATAGTAGTAGTAGTAGTAGTAGTATTAGTAGCAACAACAATAGTAGTAGTAGTAGTAGTAGTAGTAGTAGTAATAGTAGTAGTAGTAGTAGTAGCAACAATAGTAGTAGTAGTAGTAGTAGTAGTAGCAACAATAGTAGTAGTAATAGCAGTAGTAGTAGTAGTAGTAGTAGTAGTAGTAGTAGTAGTAGTAGTAGTAGTAGCAGCAGTAGTAGTAGAAGAAGTAGTAGTAGTAGTAGTAGTAGTAGTAGTGTAGCAACAATAGTAGTAGTAGTAGTAGCAACAATAGTAGTAGTAGTAGTAGTGGTAGTAGTAGTAGTAGTAGTAGTAGCAGCAATAGTAGTAGTAGTAGTAGCAACAATAGTAGTAGTAGTAGTAGTAGTGGTAGTAGTAGTAGTAGTAGTCGTAGTAGTAGTAATAGTAGTAGGCTAGTAGTGTTGAAGAAATCTACAAAAAGCAAGAGAAAACTAAATTTGTGAGGAGTGAGACGTCTCTTTGAGCTCGAACACTCTTTGGAGCCGGCGGAGCTCTCTGATTGGTCGACACGCCGCCCTGGTCCTGGTATGACGTCAGTGCGGGAGCGAGTAGAGGAAGCGCGCAGGCTGGGAGAGAGAGGCAGAAGCTGGAGGACTGAGGATGAAACCAGACTCACTCACCTGATGACAGCAGCAGCACCACCAGCAGCAGCAGCGCTCTCTCTCTAACCGGGGCCCGATGTAAATGCAAGAAGAAATAACCTGGAAAAATTCATTATCTGCTAAAGTTGAGGACATTTCTCTCCAGAGTCTGCTAAAACAGGTAAGAAACGCGTCTGGAAATACGCAGCATTTTGCGCACGTATATATACGGCTTTACCAGCTTTGAATCCTGCCATGTCCATGTGTCTTATGCAGAGAATTTATTGCATGCACCTCTAACATGTTTAGTTTATTTTAACGTGAGGTATCATATTATTTAACCACTACAAATCATTTATTATAGGGTATTGGTTTAATTTATTATAGGGTATTGGTCACTAAACAGACAAAAAAAAGTGACTATTACACCATGCTCCTCGGCCTATTATTATTATTATGATCAGTAACAAATTGGTTTCTGTAATAGCTTATGCAGATAATCCTTGTGATGTGAAATATAGTCTAGTTTTAGCAGAAGTAGGCCAACTCTCATTAAAAAGTAGGGATTCGTTAACCCCACAGGAGCACCAAAGAGCCCAGGGCGAATTATCTTATAACCCAGCTCAATTCACATTTATAGATTTTTTTTTCTTTCTTTTTAAAAAAGAGTCAGCTGTTGATGTTGGAGCATGCTGCATCAAAGAGATGTGTCTTTTACCTAATGCTGTCTCAGGTTCATTGTCATGGTCATGCTTTCAGGCCGCCCTATATATAGTTTTGGTCACACTGACTTTTCATGATCATCCACTGTGACAAAATAGGATAAACATTTCTATTATTATACCATCTCACATGTTTAAGGCTTTAAGTTCTAAAATCTGTATCTTTATGATTTTACATTAATAAGTCAGGTTGTGAAATAACACCAGTCATTCATTGTGTGAGTGTTAAGATGATATTAGTTGTATAAATGGTGTGTCTTAATGTTGCTTTAAATGTAAAAAAATACCTTGTGTAAAAGGAGAGAGGAGTGTTACACAATAATCCTGCAGAACACAGGCCTTTTCTACACAATTAACTGTGTCTAAAGTGGATATTTTTGAATGCAACTTAACACAAGAAATATGTCTTGTTTGTATTTCAAATTGCTAATTTAAACTAGATCATTAAAGTCCCTATTTATAAGTTTATAAGAATACACATTTGAACACTTTGTAATCCGATTCCTTAAAGAAATATGATGTTAATTGCAAGAAATGCTAATGCAATGGGCCTCCCACACATATATTTACCTAGAAATGCAAAATAATGTGTTTTTCTTTTCTTACTAAAGCCTCCAGTAATTATATAATGCTTTTTTAAAGGAGGCTTTTCAAATATAACTAAAATGTGAAGTATAATTAGGTCACTGTAACATTGAGTAGGCCTTCAACCAGATCACCACAGGAGTATTTGACGGCTGGTTGCTTTAGTTTAACCAACACAATATGTGTAAATGTTCAAATTTAACATATCTGATCTATCTCCTCTTATCATGTCGTGCCAGGCTGTTGTTATTCTCATTATCATTTAAAAATGTGTGGTATAAATATGTTTCTATATATAATTTTTTAGATATTATAGGCCTACTAATGCATACTCATCCTCCTCCTAGATCACGTCAGCATCATGTCAGCCTACAGAGTGTGTGAGAGAGAGGGGGGTGTGTTTCTGTCTTTGGTTATCTAGCTGTATGAGTTTTAAATACCTGTCATAAAGCTAGATAACCGAAAGTAGAAATGACTTCCGTAACGTTGTCTTCATTCCCCAAAGAAAGCAGACTCCTCAGGCTTTACACTCTTAAAGGTAAGAAAATAATTTGCTTTGTGATTTTATTAAAGTTTTGCTAAATAAAAAAAATTGAAAAAGCATGCAAATAATCCCAAATAGCTTGTACAAAATGTATACATAATATATTATAATTTTTTATATTTTATATGTGTTCTTTTTTTAGTATATGGCAGATTTTTAGGCATTTTAGAGCTTCTTCTTTGCAGAAAAATGTTTATTTGTTAATATGTCACGTGTGATGATGAGGTCTTTTTGAGGAAAACAAAAATGCCTTTGAGGCATTTTATGTTGAGACAAAATGCAAAGCTAACTTCTCATTTATCACTATGCTATAGAGTTTGATATAGTGTGTTTTTTTTATTTTGATCTCACTTCAATTTATTTTGAGGATTCATATTCATATACTGTATATGAGCTCTACGGGCCCTCAGTCAATACCTGGTCCTGTTTCAGGGTGGTTAGGGTTACTGTGCATCCATTCAGGTCCTCTGCAACATGGTGCTGAATGTTAAACAGGTCACCGATCCAACTTTTTCAGTCTCGATACCGATAGCGATACCTGGGCTTTGGGTATCGGCCGATACCGAGAACCGATCCGATACCAGTGTTTAATTAATAAGCTGTATGCCTCACTGTGTGGAAGTGACTGGGATCATTCTTTTATGTGTAAGGCAACACCAGGCTGGACTTAAATATTGCTTTCCTAACTTTGTAAAACAAAATGTAACAAATAGATACATAGATATAAATTTAGTGAATTGATTTTTTTTATTAAAACAATAAATCGTGCCCCAACAACTTGGTAAAAAAATCTTCAAAATTAACAGGAATTACAATTCAAGTGTAAACCTTTCTAATGCTGCAATAAATTGGTCAAAACTTAAACAGGAATTAAAAATTCCAGTATATAATGTATATAGTATATAAACATAGAACTGAATAGATTGGCATCATTGTCACTAATACCCAATCCAGCTATTTGAGTCAGTATCGGCCCGATATCCAATCCTGTATCGGTGCATCCCTACCAGTGGGGGAACAGTTAGAATAAAACAAGAACTTTCAAACTTTCTCAATTTCAAGAATTTAGTTTTTATTGTGTGAACAAATCAAATAATATATGCAGGGAGGTAGAATTAGGTCACAATAGTTTTTAGAGATTTTGACATGTCATAGTAGTGAAAGCACCGGTGTTACTAATAACTATGTCTCTGTTCTATTGAAATGTCCCAGTAGGTCATGATAGTGTGACAGTGAGCATGACCCTGAACCTGAAGCAGCTCAATGGAATTCAGCCATCATTGATTGTATTATTTACACCAGTGCTTTTTCCTACTGTGACATGTGTCTTCTGTGAAAAAGGCCTATCACACCTCAGAGCGTTTAATCTGATCCCTCCTGCTCACCTGCAGTAAGTGAAAACACACTAAAATCCTCCAGGGTTTCTCTCCCTGGAGGTTCCTGCTTCGGGACACACACTGGTGTCTTCCCCTGCCATCCCCAGTCAATGCTCACATTTTACCAAAGCAGATCCTCTTGATTTATCTTTTGCATTTACTTTCATCTTTTTGGAAGAGTATTTTCTATTTAGATTTCACCTGTGAGACTGTGTTTATAGAGGAAATAAAAGGGGATGCTGCTGCTTTGTCCAGGCACTACTGTCTCCGACTGCTAATAATGCAGTTGAGTGGTGTAGCAACCCACGCACACAGGGTTAAAAAAAAACACTTGGCATCTGTATTTAAAGCTGTAGCTAATCTTGCAGCCTTTGGGACACATTGTGTCTTGCCTCAATGAGAAGGCCAAGGCCATCCTGTAGACAGGGGCTGAACTTTTTAACTTGGTACTTCAGCGCCGTGCGGTGCATACGCTCAGCCCGGGAGAATGCCACTAAAGCCTAAAGAGCACCAAAGTGAGATGAGTTTTCATTCACTCTCTTAACTACCTATTGCAGTAGAGCTCGCTGTCAAACCGGGCTAATTGCTTCGTTTCACAGCGAGATATTGGATATGTGAAAAGGCCACGGTCCCGAGTCTTACCCTGAGCTTGGTCTGCTATAGGGCGTGTCAGTCCTTAATGAATGGGAGTAAAAAACACTTGAGGCTTTATTTATGGGATGGTCCAAGGCATTCTTGTTTCAACCTGTGTACATGTATAATGCAAATTATTCTTTTGGTGCTTTTATTGTGGCAAAAAATACACACTCGTGCACACAAAACACACAACTGCACTTTGAATGAGCAAAGCCGGCCAGAGATTTAAAAAAGTTTTGTTAACTTTATAGCCGCAATTCAAGTGCCGAAGCAATTGTTTCATTAAAAAGGCTGTGTTTAGCTATACTGATATGTGCTTTTCATGTTTTATTCCTCTGTTTTCTCTTCCATCTGCTCTTGTTACAGGCTTCTGATTAACAACGTTGAATGATGGGGGGATTTCTTGAAAAGAGAACGATCATTAAAAGAAAAACGAGGCGAGAGAGGGAAAAACGGTTGGTCCGGAATTGCCACCTCCTCCTCTCCCCTCCCCCCCTCACCCTTTTTGCCCAAGAGCCTTCTTCTAATGCCATCTGTACTGCCAACGGGGGACAGTTTGCCCGTGCCAGGAGGCGGACAAAGACCCTGCCGGATCCCCGGAGTATGGGCGCGCTCAGAGGAGCCATCTTGGGGAAGATGTTGCCGCGACACCTAAAATGGCTGGGGCTGGCATACGAGGTGAGCTGCATCATGGTTGTTCTGTTGGGTACCAGTGGTGTGGTGATGGTGGGCAGGAGGTGGGGGAGTGTGTGATTGTACGATGGGGGATGGGAGGAAGGACGAGGGAAAGAAGACGAGTTTGCCATTTCCTCCCCAGTCACACATGGCCTCCCCCTTTTCTCTTCTATCTGCTGCTCCTGCTAATTAGCAGTTACGGGGTGATTTGAGGGGGGCGGGGGGGAGTGGGGTGAGGAAGGGTGGTGGTAGTTGGTGGTGGGAGGTGGGGGCTGGGTAGCAAACAAAATTAATGAGCTGGCACTGGTTGAAGGAAACCTGCCATCCTCTCTTGTCACGGTGCTTCTTTACTCCCTGAAGCACACCAGGCAGCGGTGTACGTCGTGTTTCCACCCGACAAACCTCGCGGATTAATTCATGCAAAACTGCTTTCGTTATGAGATTCACATTATGATATTTAATACAGCATCTTAACTATCTTAATATGTGCCGAAGCCCCTCAGGTGAATTCTGTTGAGGAAGGGGATACTCGGATAATTCCTATTTGGGGAATTGCATTATTGTTTTTAAAAGTGGAAACCATTACGATATTAGATTTCGTTTACTATATGAACAAAAGATATTTTGCCTCACGAAGCAGTTTCTTTATCTGTAATAATAGCAGCGCTGAATATTAGCAGTGTGTAATATTCGTACAATGGTGCTCATCAGAACATTTGAAGTGCTTCAAATGGCATTTTTGAAACGCTTCAAAGACTGGTTACATCTCATATCTTCTTACACATTTAGTCCTAAACATTTGATGTTGACTACAACTTTCAGTATATAATAAACATAACTCTGCTACTACAACTCTGCCCACATGGTTAACAACTTTATTTGACACACACACACACACACACACAGATTAAAAATGTCAAACATCACTGATATAAAAATGTCACATCCTTCCAAAATCTGACAGCGACCGCCAAATATCAAAGCTCCAAATCTGTACCACCTCCATCCATGTAACCTCTCACACACACACACACACACACACACACACACACACAGAGAGAGATCCTGCGAGCGCTCTTCATCATGGCGTAGAGCCGCTCTGTAACCCCGGTGGCTCCGGCGGCAACCTGAAGCAGAC
This sequence comes from Sebastes fasciatus, assembly GCF_043250625.1. Taxonomy (NCBI): domain Eukaryota; kingdom Metazoa; phylum Chordata; class Actinopteri; order Perciformes; family Sebastidae; genus Sebastes; species Sebastes fasciatus. Next base: position 17,122,504 of record NC_133798.1, on the reverse strand, counting down.
ACGTGAGCATGTGTGTCCGGGGCCAACATGTGCAGCTGCAGTGCTGCTTGTGTGTTAATGAACAGCGCCGTGCATTTTCACATTATCATTCAGCCCCGCTCTCTCGCTCTCTCTCCCCTCTCAATAGCTGTTTAGTCCCCCACCCCCACGCCCACCACCCCTCCGCCCTCCGTAAAGGCCTGCTTTCCCACCATTGTGGGAGCTGGTGCTGCGGCGGGCCCGGGCTTGGGGGGCAGGGTGGGAAAGACCCTCCAGACTAGACATGAGCAGATGCCTGAGACATTAGACTGTCGTGCGGATCACCGGGGTCGGGCGAGCCGCTGAGTTTTAATGTGTGAGCGAGTGTATGTGTGTTTGATATGTGTGTGTGATGGGGGTGGGGGGGGATGGTGGGTGGGGGGGGGGGGTAGTCCGGGCCCTGGAGTGCCACCTGACTGTTCATTAGTCTATTCAGCCTCCTCTGCATGTCTGAAAAGCATGGAGATGCTGTTTAGAGAAGGATTTCACTGGCATTCATACATGATATGCATACAGAAGCTCAGGCCTGATCACAGTTTTGCCATTAGATTGTATCAAAGCTGTCATTTCAACACCACAAAGATGCATTTTCACGTGTTTTTCCACATTGAGAATCAGATTATATTTGATGCAGCACGTCTTGTCATGAGCCATGCACCTCCTTTATCTTTGCTCCATTTACCAGCTGGATGTGATTTGTCCTCCGTGCAAACAGGATCTACATATTTTGTATCGCTCTCAGGTGGTTAAAAACAGACAGACATCGTGAACATCTCGCAAGACAGTTGGCGGGACGCGGTGTATCACCGAGGAATGACTCAGCTAAGGCGATGGGTGTGCCTAACAAGCTGAATGATGTAACCCCGCGGATAATGATTATTAATGAGCCTCGTACTGTACATGTGCCTCCACAAAAAATATGTAAGGCATGCGCAACCACCGCACGTCAAAAGATTATTATTCATATAAAAGACTCAGAGCTGTCTTTATAATTGCATTTGCGCCGCTCATGTGTGATATACGGCGAGTTGCTTCGGGCAGATTTGACAGAAGGAAGAAAGCAAGGTGAAGGCGAGAAATTAATCTTGGAGATACTGTAGCTTTCTTGCTCCCATCTTGCTACGGCTGTTGCAGATCTCCGTGGTCCTTTAGAGGAAACAGAGGGAGCAGTGGGAGGAAATTGTGGCTTTTGTGAAGTCAAATTTTGGCTTACCAAGAAAGGGTTAAACACAGTGGAGACAAATGTATAAAGGAGGCAGGTGTAGCACATGGGCAGCAGCCATGTTTTTGAGCCACCAGTGTTACCTCTGCATGTGCTGAGCTTGTGTTAGCTTGTAGTACAGTGCCATGCTAAAGCAATGTGCAGCGTGCAAGGAGCTGGGCATGGAGGACTGGTGTGTGTGTGTGTGTGTGTTTGGAAAGAGTAAGAGGGGGGGAGGTCGGTCTGCAACTGTTTGTGATAGCTGCGGCAGTCGACAGAGACAGCGTGGTCAAAGAGAGGCGGTGACTGAAGCATATTTGTCAGGGACATATATTCGTCCTTACTGTGCCTGCTAGGAGAGCAATCAGTGTTTCTAGTGTTTGGAGGACGTAAAAACGAGCGACACACACACACACACACAGAATATGTATTCATGTAATGACTTCTGACTAATCGCAATATGCAGCTTGACATAACATGAAATGAGCGTTAATAGGAAGTGAGAATTAAAAACACGCTCTAAAGGTGATCTTTGATTTCAGCAGTATGTGATGTCTTATAAACACTTTGGTGAAACTGCTTAAAGAGTCTGGTTTTAATCTGCAATCAAGATTGTCTGAATCCAGAGCGGCTGAACAGCGAGGTCAGCGGCTTTGACACCGCGTCAGGAGGATTTAGGATGTGAACGTCCCTGAATCTTCCCTCTGCACCACACTTCTAATATTCATTCTTCAATTCCCTCTTTATACATTACCTAAAAACTCCAGAAAATGACAGAATATAGATGATTACTTCCCTTTCTTTTCTTCTCCTCTTCTATTCATTATTAACCATTGCTTTTGCGATGTGGGATTTTTCAGTGCAAGGAAATTATAATGTGTGACATGATGAAGTGACGGTAGCCGGCGCCCACTTCCAATTCTGTGTGGGTGAAAGCAGCGTAGCCATAGTAGCGATAAAATGTTAATACCACATATAGCTCCTGGGTTACCTCTTCGGATTCTCCTCACTATGTGTGTGTGGACACTATTAATGTTTTAACGGCTCCGCTGTGATTTATAAAGCCCGGCTCAGGGGCCGCCCATAGTCTTGGATGAGGTCCAATGTGGGTCAAGCGAGGCTCATCTGGGGTTTTTTAATGCAACTTTGGCCGAGACTAATCTAGCACAAAGCCTGACATTAAGTATCTTAGAGGAAGATGGAGAGAAGTTTTCTACATCCCAGGCTTTTCAGATTACGTCTGTTGGCCGCGGCGTCCCTGAGTAGGGGTCCTGTACGCTCCAATGAAAGTAGAGGAGAATTAGGTGACTGAGCCTTTAATACAGCGGCCCTTTGTAATCATATCAGGAGGAGATGAGGTGCTAGGGTGAGGAGAATTAGGGGGAATCCTTGGTGTGACCTCGTTTTTACATGTCTGCCGGTACAGTACGTGAATTCGATAGGGTGAAAAACAGGAGAAAGTCCAGAGTATATGTCGCTTTTCTTGCATCAGATGGATGTACGACTCCGTCGCTCTGTCAGAAGTTCAAGTTCATGGGTGCAGCCGCTCCGTCTGCTGCACGTTCGGGGAGTTAAGAGAGTCTGTGGCCACCCTGGAGTACAGGAGGAGGAGGAGGAGGAGGAGGAGGTGGATGGATAGGGGGTACATAGCCTTTGACCTCTGTTAGGGTTGCTATGGGAAAGAGGCCGGCCGGCTCAGTAATGTACGACTGAAAAGGCCGAACTGTCAGAGCTGTCCAGCAGACGTCAACCCCCCACCACACACACACACACACACACACACTATCACGAACCCATTCACACATACTCACAGATGGCACGGGCCAGCTTGGGAATGTTAGCCGCGAGAGAAACGCTTTATGTTCATCAGACACCATTATAATTCATCCAGCCTTTAGAGTTAACACATTACCAGTCTACAGCTCTTCCTCAGTGCAGACCCACTATTGTGTTGTCTCATTTTTCAGCCTCATCCTACACATCTCAGCACCCATTGTGTGCTGTGGACTCATAAGACACCAAATGCACCATTGCTGTGGTGAAACAACACAATAACTTCTTACATTGCAAAGAAAGAGCTTTGTCTCCACAAGTTCTATAAATAAAATCAACCACAAAAAAAGGCAACTAAAACATGTCTTTTCAAGTAGAATCCATCCTCTGTGGCCGGCCCTACATCTCCATTCTTGTGTTATATATTCTGTTATCCATTAAACTGCATGTATAGACATATAGATACAATAATCTGTTATATTTCTGTCAGCGTTCGACGTGTAAGTGGCTGCGTGTCAGAGAGGGCATGCAAATCCACTGATTGTAATACGTGCATGTTTCCATGCCCCCGCTGTAAATGTGTGCAAGTGTGTCCTCATTTAAGGTTGCATTCATGCAGGGGAGGGGTCTCAGGAATAAAAGAGCGCATATTTGCATACGCTGCATGCCGTCTGCAGAGAGGGAGCAGTCAAAAAAAAGATATCAGAGGTGGACAAAGAGAACGAGGACAAATCCTTCATTGTGGGGTTGGTGGGAGAAAAGGCTCGTCTGAATTGGGGAGTGGGTGAAAATTGACAGAGAAAGAGTTGGGGCTGGTTCCCTGTGGGGATAAAAGCCTCCAGATCCCTCCATGCATACAGCCTGAAAATGGGAGAGAAGAACAACACGCAGAGCGCAGGGGCCTATTTTTACAGGGCATGAAAAGGAAGTTTGTTTTTCTGAAACACTGCCCACAATTTCTGATGTACAAAAGTAAAAAAAAAAAAAGCATGCACAACAACAAATTCAGTATTGTCAAAACATACTCAGCATTTTGAAAAAACAAAGAGCTTCGGTTTGCACAATCATTATTGCCTTTTGCGTACTGGTTCTTTAAAAATATCTCCATAGACTCACTTTTATCAGTGCTTTAACCCTGTGGCCCTTTTTTATTGTTGTTGATTTAATCTCTTTTGCAAGCTTTGAAAAATTATTTTCAAATAAAGCTTTTAAGTATTATGAATGTTTTATGTTGTAGTTCTTGACAAAACTATTAACTTTTAGGATATATAGGCTATAGACTTATACCATCTAATCACAGAGAAAGTGTGTATTGTAGTGGAAAACATCTTTCTTTCTTTTAATTTTATTATTGTGCTAATGATTCACTCCATCGTTTCTCCCCAGAATGGGACAGGATCTGCAGGCCTTTCTGCAGGAACCTGCCTGGGAGGCACGAGGAGATCGTGGACCAGAGACTCTCACCACAACATGAATTCAGGAGCTTATCAGTCGCCTGAGCGTGAAGAGTCCTACTGTATTTTAAAGGACTATAAAAACAAAAGAGCTGTTCTGTAAGCCTGAAATGTATATCTCAAAGTGTTTTCAATGAAAATACCAGTTTTATTTTAATATACTGTATCAATGATAAAGTGTGTTTTATCTGAAATGTTTACACAGATCTGTTATTTTCAAAATTGCAAATAAAAAACCTTGAATGTTCCTACTTATAATTCTCTCTCAATACATTATTTTCCATAGCTAATGCATGTTTTATTTAATCATTTATGAATTAATTATGTCTAAATTAAAATAGTCATTAATAGGATATAAATGCTTTACTGATAAAATGTATTGTGTTAAATTCCCTGCTGACACTTTGAAATAAAATAATGGAAATATCATCATCTCTGTGTTACAGTCTTGTTTTTGAGCATTTATTTTGGTGATAAATTAGGCAAGGATACAAGATATTACACTGCTGACATGCTAAAGAATGTGTTTTTAAGGTGAATACTTTCGACAGTGCTTTGTCTTTAATCCTAAAAAAAAAAAGAAATTAAAATGAATCTAAAATAGGCAATGTATTTAGGAGTCAAGCCTGCAGGGCTCTTTTCTTTTTTTAGATTCTCATGATAATGTGTGTGTGAGGATCGTGTGAGAAAGTGTTGGAGTGACCTGCATTAAGCTTTAATTAGAAGGAGCAGACAGAGGGACGTGTGTTGAATCAGTGTGGGAAAGAAAAGTTCATCAGCCACAAAACTCAGTGGACAAAAATGACCCTATTAAAATATATAATAAGCTTTTATTCATTCCCCTCATATTTTATTTATTTTAGCATGTTACACACTGTGCAGATTTTTCAGTCCTAAACTAATAATATAAAATGAAAACCTGGATAAAAAAATATATGTTGTTAAATCCAAAAGTATTGCTGCCCATCAACCAGGGCCCAGTCTGGACTATTAATCAGGTTTTGGGATTACAGGCCTTCCTGGTGTCAGTCGGACCTCAATCAGTGTCGACTGATCTGTGTCCGGAGTCAAACAACAGATGGACACACGCAGGTCAACAGGGGATTATTTACGTCTCTTTAGGCTACGTCCAGAATTTAGTCATTTTCTCTCTATGAAAAAAAACAACGTTAAAATTGTTAATTAAATATATTTTAGAGGTTTGATATATGTCTTAAAACAATGAAACAATACTACTACAATAAAACTTATATAATATATATATATGGTTTTATTCAATGGGACAACATTCATCTTAATTTGAAATCAATGATAAAATGTTTTCCTAAAATTTACAACAACCATTTACAACAATAAAATAAGAAAAGATATTCTTTATTTCCCCAAGGGGAAATTTTGCTTGGGTAATAGTGCTGCACACAGCTGCAATCAGCTTAAAAAATACATATACAAGACATTACAGTATTACACTAAGACACAGTAGAAAATGATGTCAAATATTGCACATTCCCTGAGAAAACTATATATATAAATAAATAGGAAAAAAAGATATTACAGTGGTATACCAAAGACGCAATAGAAAAACAAGTCCAAAGCATCACCATCTCCTTATGACAGAGAAATTAAGATAATAAAAAGAGAAACTTTACTGATCACAATAGAAGAAGTACAAGAAATGATGCATAAAGATAAGCAGCTTTAAAAAAAAACGTCAATACTATGTACATTATATTATCTACTATATACTAAATGGAACATCTACAAAATGAAATAAAGGTAGGCAATTGAATACTGTATACACCAAACAGAAAACAGACAAAAATAGTCACAAGTGAGGACACATGGGAGTTGCAGTAAATAATTGAATAAAATAAGTTCATGTGTAAAAGCGTGTTTTCACATCTTCTTAAATCTAAATTCATACTCATGTAGCGGTGCAGATCTCTCTCATGGATGGCCCTGCAGAAGTCAGCATGTTTTCAATCCATCCAAACGCTACAGCGGCTGATTTCGGTGATTAGTTCCCCTCCTCTGGATGACTGGAAACCAATTAGTGGAATCATCCTCTGTAGAGTGTGGATGGAACGAAAGCCCAAAGGTTTCAATTGATTTTGTAAAAACTGTTACACTGGTGTGATTTTCATCATTACATTTTCTTCCTATTCTGTCGACTTTATGCTCTGAAAATGTGTGTTTTTCTTGTTTCTTGCTGCAAACAAATGTTAGAGAGCTCCAGGAGTAATCATGACAGCTTCAGTAATTGCTTGAATCGGCTATACTCGGGTTAAATATTGCTTTTTGATGAGTGTCTGGTGAGGCGAGGCGGCTGGTCAGGGACCTGTTGGTTAAGTCCCTACAGGTCAGCGGGGGGTCAGGGGTCATGATCTGGACAGTCCCCCAGAGGACATTAAACAGGCTGGAGCGATGCTGAGGTCAGGAGCCGTCTGAGCCAGAGACAAAGGTCAAGGGCCGCTAATTAAGTGGCTATTTCCTGCTATTCCCCATTGACCACTGGACTCAGAGACAGACAGGAAAATGCCTGAAGAAGTCTATTTACAGGAAGTTAATAAAACCTGGTTACTAGAACAAATAAGTGACCGGAACAACAGATAATATCAGGGGGGAACAATAGCAGGTTCACCTCCGAGGAGGGAAATAAAAATAAAAATCTTTCGAAATATTATTTCGCGAAGAGGACACTTTTGCAAATCAAGAAAAAAATAAAGCCATGTAATATTTTTAACATCATTTAGACTTTCATACAAAAGTATAGATGTAAATAAATATCTACGTATGACTTTCAGTTCAATAATCTCATGTTAAAATCCACTTCAGAAGCAAACAAGAGAGAGAAACAGAGGCAGGACCTCAGAGCTCAAATTGAGAAAATCCAAACATTTTGGAGGGAAAGTCGGTAGAAGAAGCTGTTTATGCCTCCGCAGCCTCTGAATGAGCCTATGTGTATATGATGCTTTAGCATAAGAATGGGGATGGGGCCTGTGAACTCCTCTGACACTGACCTTTCTCCCAGGATGTGAATAGTATCACTCAAGGGCTGCCCGGCAGCCTTTCAGTCAGACCTGAGCCTTGCCCTCGCCTAAAACTCCTAATCAGGCTGATTTAATGTATCCTACAAGTCCTTCCTCATGCACCACCCACCTCAGAGGAGACTCACTCTGGAGGCACACACTCTCCTCACAGCCCTGCCTCTGGGCCCCTGCACTTTGGGAAGTTAGAGGAGCTGGTTTGAAACAACAGGGGGCCCTTTCTCCTCCCAAAGAGTCTGGGTCTCTTTATAATCAATTGGTTCCTCCCCTAAGGAGCCAACGCTTAATCCAAACTACGTTGGATTTTTCAAATAGTTTAATAAGAATGGAACTACTTTTTGCTGTCAGTTGAAGCAACAATCAAACGTGAATTAGATAAAGAAATATGAAGACAAATAAAGTTCCACATTTAGCTAATTGTTTGCATTTATAAGTCATTTTTTGGAGCATATATATAGCTTTGTCAAGGGTGGAGACCAATAAGAAATTATCTGGAGAAAAAATGTGTAGTGCTAAAAAGGACAGCGTCAAGTAGAAACTGATCCTGGAACAGATGAATACACTAATTTACCTACAAGCGCATCTCAAAATTTAAATTCAATTAAATTTAATTTTATATAACGTCAAATTATAACAGAAGTTATCTCGAGACGCTTTATATATAGAGCAGGTTTTAGACCGTACTCTATAATAAATGAAACCACCACCAAAGGCTTTAAGTGAAATAATATCTTAAAAATAAAAACAGGTTAATAATTCCTACAATATTCCTGTAAAGTTTGAGGTATGCTCTGGTTTGGGGTTTAGCCTAATAAATAAATAAATAAATAAAATAGGCTAATAATAAGTGTACTTTATCAAGGTGTCTCTATGATAGTTTATACATTTGCAAATTAATAAGTCTTCAATTCTTTTTTAATATTTCAATTATCAAATATTTTTCTGGTCCTTTGAGAAGGAAATATCAGTAAGTCTATAGTGTTTTTATTTAAAAAGAACAAAAATTTATTATTTCGTTTTTGTAAGTGGTTATTTTAGTTTGCCCGGATGTTAATTTAACACCTTTTTCATTTACGACTTTACATCCGTGTTTACAGCCAGAGTGCGTGCCTTGATTGGTGCGTAACGCGCACTGATGGTGTGACGCACCGCCTCTTGGAGCTCGAGCAGGCCTGTAATACAGTTAATGGATGCTCTAATGTGCTCGAGCCAGCCTGCACGAGCCCTGCGTATACAGCCTCTATTACAGGCCACATGGCACGTGAATGATTATCTGGTGATGACTTGAATTCAGAATAAAGAGACACATGTAAATATGATTTTTTTTAAGTTTTAAGTTTTAATTTTGACAGCTCGCCATGTGATGAAGTTGGGCTACAATTGTTAATAACTAATAATGCAAAAATAATGCGATTTTTGTATGTAGGCCTATAACCAGGCATTCAAGGATACACAAAAAGCACAGTAACTTTAACAAAAAATAATATTAGACAGGCCTGTGTGGGTGTGTGATAAATAGGTTTTTCTCCACAAAGCAGCTTGCAGCTTACTGCTCTTTGATTTTCGTTATAGCCGTTTTGAGAATAAAAAAAAAGATAAATTATATTTTTATTTAGTTATTTTCTGAATTGTTTTTCGTGAGGCCTTATAACGAAAATGACCATAAATTAGATTGTGAAGTTCAAACATGCTGTCACGATTCAAGACAACGCCAATGGCAAGTTTTACATGAAGGACACCAGCAAGTCAATTAACTCTAAAATAGGCGAATAAAAAGAAAAACGTTGTACCCTAATTAACGATTCAAATAAAAAAATAAAACCTTATATTATAATTTTATTCACTTGTACTAATACGTGAAAGATGTTTCCAACCCATTTTGGAAAAGTGATGTTTTATGTTCAAAATCAACAAAGAAATGTGATAGAAAAAACTAATACTTAACATTTTGTGCTCTACCTTGATAGTCTATTTATTTCACTTATTGCAAATTTAAAGTGGACTCAGGGATAAAAAAAAAAAACATTTACATGCAAATGTCTCCTACACATCCAAATCTAGCTTTTAAAGAAGCTTTCTAACTCTTAATGGGGGTTAAAAAACAGGTGAGATCAGTTGATGCAGGTTTTGTGGAAATACCAAAGAGGGTTTTGGTGCTGCAGCTGCAGAGGCAAAGAAACTTGGCATCTAAAACTACAAAAAGGCATTTTACTTGTTTGTGTCCTGTACAAAACTAACCAGATTCCCCTCCTGAGTGTGTGAGCGAGGAGAGGAAAATGTCCTTTTTGTCACTGTGTCTGCACATCACTGTCCACGTCGTCTACTGTATAATGTGGGGACAACATAAACCCTCTGTTGTGACTGCTGGCTTTGTCCTTCTGCCCTGTGGTCTCACACTCCTCGCCTCAGACTGTGGTTTACACCCAGACGGTCATATTAAACACTACATAAATTGGCTTGTTATAGAATGTAAAATGTCTCCAAAATTAATTACAAATGTACATCTGAGCAGAGGGAGAGTGATAACTATCTCAGTTAAACAATAAAGATATTTGATTTGTTAACAAAAACAGAAATGCACGTCTACTGAGTGAAAAAGAAAAAGGGTTTATAGAGACAGGAGGGAGTCAAGAGAGATGAGTCCATATTGAGACACAATCAGCAGCACTGTGCGCATGCTCACACCAGGCTCATCAGAGTGGGTTGGCATTTTTCAAACAGCCACGTGAGGATGCAGCCGTTCCCCTTCTCTCACAAATCTGTCATGACATTGCTGGTTAGCTCGGCCGTGATTGGCTGAGGACGATGTGAATCAGCAGTCAGAGGTGAAAGGTAAAAATGTAGCATGGCTGCTGCTGGGAAATGACTGATTCTCTTTATGAGTAAACACAAATTACAGATGTGCATTTTGAACCGCTGCTTAAATATTACTATACTACACATTAAATTTCTTTCCCTGCAGGACGAGACACGAGAGAAGCAATAAATGCAATAAAATCGACCCTTTTGTTTTCATATCTCGTCACGGTAACGGTCTCCCTTGAGGTCTTTGAGTCCATCTCTGCAGGAATTTTAAAGCCACATTCCAACAGGCTGATTTTTAGGGTGATTTACCATTCAGCATTCATATGGACACAGGGGACTTGAACCGTGTCTGATGTGTGGCTGCTGTGTTACCCTTTGACCCCAGACTGTCTGGAGGGCCACGGTGACAGAGAGTCAAGGTCAAGGGGAAAGGGGGATGGGGGGATGGGGGGATGGTGGATGGGGCGTGGGCAGCATCTGACGGGTGCAAGGGCTCCCTGTCTGGGAGTGCAGAACCCAGACGGTCCCAGACGTCTATCTGAGGGGAGACGGTGTCGTGTGTGAACCCCTTTTAGATCCCCACGTCCTACCCTGTCTGTTCCCAGTCACCTCCGTGGCCCTGGAGGGGGAAACGGGGAGCGCTGGTGTCTAGAGAGCGGCGGGGAAACGGTTCCCATGCTGGGGGAGTGAGACACACATCTGAATATCACTAATCCTTTTGATGCAGATAAACATAAAAACCCACAGCTTTAATTTCTTACCTTTTTAATTTAAAATGTGCTCTCTCTGTCTCAGTTACACAAAAGATTTTATCTTTGCCTCTGACAGCAAAACTAGAATGAACTGTAGGCTACACCTCTGTTAGTCTCTGTTCATTCAAGAATGTTTATTGTCCACTTGTACTTTCACACCATAAGCACAATTTTGAATTTTTTTTTTTATTCTTATTCTTATTATCCAATATCTTACTATTTTATTTTGTTGTCCTTTATTTAACCAGGTTAGTCCCATTGAGATCACAGATCTCTTTTACAAGGGAGACCTGGCCAAGATAGCAGCAAAGACAGTTATAGTGAAAGTAACAGACAATACATAAATTAACATTAAAACTTGCTCATACAAAACACCTGCACACAGACAACCTGGACTGCAGTGATTTCACCAGAGCCTTAAACTCATTCTAGGTAACTAAGTTTTGAAGTTGAAGATCAGATTGTACATTATTCCAAGCAGTAGGTGCCGAAAACCTAAAAGCTTTCATTCCCAATTCAGTCCGTACTTTGGGAACAACAAATTGCAAAATGTCCATAGAACGAAGATTATGACTTCCAGTTTTCCTTTTTAAAAGAAAAGAGAAGTAAGAAGGAACTAAACCCAGAATGCTTTTTATCTATACATACCTGATTATAACATACTTGTACATACATGGTTATGTATATTGTACATACAATACAAGACAACATACAGTTTATAGGCTACTATAGACTTGCACTAACCATGTACAGCATATTACTAGGCTCTGTAATTGTTTACATTTATATTAGTGTGGTCTTAAATTTTTTTTTTTGATTCAGTTTTCAGTTTCTATCTATTTATTGCCTGATAGTCATTAAATTTTTTTTTTAAAAATCTCCAATATAGTCTGTAATCCACTGTTTATATGTATGAATGTAGGCGTTTGGAGGGACACTTGGTTGAGACGGGGGATTATGAGCCCTTACAAAAATAAAAAAGGTGTCCACTTGGGACCCCCTGTCATATTTCAGATATCTATGAATTGTTATCAGTTCCACCAGAGTCATTTCCACTCTAAACTCCTCAGACGGTTTTCATTAAAATAACAATTTGGAGGCCAAAAGAGGTAAAATTATCCACAAAGATTAGAGAAAAGTCAAGACAGGAATAGAGATTTGTGAGGCAAAACTGATTTTTTTTTTCTTCTTCTTTTTTACCACATTAATCCGATCACGACCCCTCAGATTTATCGTTACCCTTTGGAGGGGATCCACTGGACTAAACTACCAAACTGTATATAAAGTTAAAACTAGCTCCACCGCGACCAGCTACAACAGTAAGATGCTGCTTATGCATTGATGCATCTAAGAATCTAATAATGTCATATAACATCAGTCATATGGGCCATTTTTCTGCAGAAGTACTTTTACTTGTGATACTTGCTATCTGTACATTTACTGAAAGATCCCCACCACCAGATGTGTTTGCAGATATAATAGTACTGTGCTTGGAATTATTATTGTGTATGTATGTTTTTGTTTTACATAATAAAAGCTCAATTACAATTGGTGTCCAAACTAGTTGTGATGTCACAAATCCTGCTCCTACATGAAGGTTAATCTGGTGTCAAACTGCACAGTGAAGCCCAAACATCAAAATGAAAAAAACATATTTTGGACTGATGGGAGGCTTTAAGAAGGGCTTTAAATATAGGGTTTTCACTTATAACAGAATATTCTTTTTACATAGTTTAAAGGTGCTTTTAACACCACTGCCAGCAGGCTCACAGGCAGCACCGCAGTAGATCATTACAGGGTGATTGAACATCTATTTGAAGCAGAAGCAGCTCCCTCTACAGGTAATAAACGGTGCCACTTTCAGAGCAGCAGAAACCTATACTATCCTATACTATATGCCCCCAACCCCCCTGTTCACTCTGCCAACCAACATAACCTGCCATACACACACATAAATACACACACACGGTCACAGATATAAGGCCCCCCAGACCTCCCGGGTGATCCGCAGTGGAGCGTGTAGCCACCTGTCAATCACCACATCTCAGCCGCCTTAAGAGAGACGTTTCGTCTGGGACAACGGCAGCCCGTCCCTCCCCATACATTCTGCCTCCCCTAGCAACCATCGCCGGATGACTGAGAGGCTTTGTCCCCTCACAACGGGAGTCCACCATTGAACCCAGGAGCCCGTAGCAACCAGAATTAGAGGGTGCCAGAAAGGGGTCTTTTTTTCTGTGAAACAGGGGGTGAAAGCTCTGTTCTTGTCCCTTCGTCTGGGATTCATATCAGGGGCCTGAATGGCGTCCCCTCCTTCTTTTAAATGCTGGTGTAACGGAGCGTATGAAGGGGCTAGCGGCGAGCGGATAGGATCATGGTTAATCTGCTGTTCCTCTCCACTGTGGTCCGATAGGGACACTTAAGCAGCCTCTGTGGACAGTTAGTGGCGTGGGGAGGCCTGTGGATACCTGGGGAGGCCGGAGCTGGGAGGTTCAGCAGCAGGTTGCAAACACAAGAGGGAAAAAGTGACTGCCACTCAGATCATTTGCTCAAGCAGGCCTAACTGTACCAGTACAGCAATATAAATATATACTCCACTACAAGTAAAAGTCCCTCATTCAAATGCATACTTAAAAGTATTATCAGCAAAATGTACTCAAACGTTACTGTAGTAACGTACTGGCTCTGCAGGAACATGCTTCTGTCACTGATATGACATTATCAGATTATTAATCCTAGTCCGCTGGTGTGTGAGCAGCATTTGTTGGTGTAGTTGGTCAAGGTGGAGCTGATTTTAACTTCTTTATAGAGGCATACAGTTAGGTATTTTCTCTAATCGTTGCTGTTATTTGTGAAACTATTGAACATTTGACAGCTTTGGGCCTCAAACAATTCTTTAATGCAACAATCTGATAAATTAAGAAGTGAAATCACTCAGCTGGAAGTGCTAACAGCTCATAGACATGTGAAACGTGATGAAGGGCCACAGCTGGACACTGCTTTTTAGCAAAGGGCCACAAGCCAAAAAGGTTGTGAGCCAATACATTTTATTTTATAAGCTTATCATATTTTTTTATGTAAACTGCAGCTGTATCTGTCAAATAAAATTCCCTCTGAAAGTATTTGAATACAAGTACTTAAGAACATGAATAAATGAACTTGGTCACTTTCCAGCACTGGTGATGAGTACGGGACTGATGTTGGGACATTATGGCGCTCAATAAGTGCTGGTGTTGTGCATCGAAAAGACCGTCCAGATGTAAATGTTCAGAGAGGTTTTTGGAGATGCACCTGCTGGGAAGTAACCTTTAGGGGATACTGAAGCTGCACGGAACGTGAGCAGATTAAGTATAGAGAGAAAAGAGTGAGGGCTTGAATAGTTTATGACCAGTTCTATGGACTTGTGGTTTCTTTCAATGGGGGCTTTTACTGCTCTCTTTATAAGGGAGTGAACATTGATCCTTGAATACTTCTCTAACCGCTGCGGATCCTCGTAACTGTAAAGTGAATTCAGGGGAGTTTTTACTGCAGAGTGACTGACACTTATGTGTAAACTGTGATGAATACGCCGGCAGCATAATCACCATCAGACATATTACATAATTTCCTTAGAATAATGGAAAATAAGAAAACAAATAGCCAGGTGCTCTAACACGACCTCCCACGTTGCACTTAGCCCTGCAGTGCTCTGCACATTTTTTACATCAGCACGTATAGAAGATTACAAACTAATCTCAACCTACAAACAACATCACTGGCATGCAGAGAAAACATGCTTTTTCCTGGTATGTTCTTTATCATTAATGAGCGTCTCCGCGGGCCCCTGTATGGGAGTGTGTTTTGTGCAGCTCCCATTCTAAGCTCCCGTCCCGGACCCTCGTTCCCACCCTCTCCTTTACCCCCCCTGACCTGTCAATCAAAGATCATGATTGAGCCCGGATGGCAGGCAGTCAGTCATCAGCAATGAAAAGTGAGGCCTCATTCTCTCTCTGTCCCTCCCCCTTTTCATGCCCCCTTGCCTCCTCAAGTTTTTCCATCTCACCTTCTTCTCTGTGGCCTCTCGCACCCCCCTCCCCTGCTATCCCTGTACAGTTTGTGTTTTCCCCCTGTGGAAGTCACATCTGTGGTCAGTGTCTGTCGAAAGGAAGGTCTTCAAACATGGCTGTCATGACGCCATAAGGCTTGTCAGAGAGGAAAGGCCTGGTATCATTTATAAATAAGACTGATTTAGTTTTAACAGGCCTCTGCGTTTGCCCTGTAAGTGGCTGATGAATAAACATGAGCAGAGTTGGGGCGGGAACGGCATGGGGGTAGGATGAGAAGAGGCCCGGTATGTGTGTGTGTGTGTGTGTGTGTATTTGGGGGGTATCGGGGGGCAAAGGGGGAGCCTTTCTTCCCAGCAGGGCTGCATCTCGTTTAATTGGAGCACTTGTGGCACCATTACCTCCTTTACTCAAACACGTTACTGATGACAAAAGAAAACAGCACTAAGCCTGCCTTTGTTAGCGAGGAGACTGGACGAGGCGATGGATTCCTCGCTGCTACTCATGTGTGGGAATCATCCGCACTCCCACCACGAGCTGCTGCTGCCCGCCGTCGATCAATGAAAACGCGGCGGCCAGGTGGACAGAAGACAGAGCACGTGGGAATTACAGCCGTCATTAGAAAATGATGGACAGAAATAAACTGCATGGTGAAACAACATTCAGTATTTATAGACATCATGGTCCATTCATTGAAAGACTGGTTCTCTTAGAATAAATCTCCACATTTCTACCCATCAATGTGCAAAGAAATACCGCCAATATTCAGCATTTGAACCCACAGGAATTCTCTCAATCGATCAATTTAAATTGATAGACTCCAGCATATGTGTGCAGCCCTGACGGTGACCTCGCCCTCTTGTTACCCTTTGACCCGAGGTCATGATGATGATGACGCTGGTCTGTAGTTTGTTTTTGGTCACCGCAGTGTCCCGAGAGAGCAATAAGGGTGTGACCTTTACCCTCCACAAGAGGGGACGCTGCACAAGGGCTCTTAAATGAGGGAAACAACTTGTTTCCTCCTCTTTTAATTGGTCAATTTAGATTTTTTTTTATCCATTATTTTCTACAAAATCGCTCAATTACTAATAAATAAGTAATTAGTAATAAGTAATAATTCAATAAAATTGGCACAATAGATATCAAGCAATTACAACAATGTATTAATAATTCTTTATTAATTTTCAAAATTACATTACCATTAAACTTTTCAAAACAGCATGACATAAATATTCTACCTTGTGCGTCTAAATGTACAAACATTCGCTTTTGACAAAATCGTTCATTTTCAGATTGATAACGTGGATAAAAATATCCGATATCACTTTACTTTAACCCTCCTATTTAGCATTTATAAGCAGTACATAATACATTTATTATACACTGTAATGTAGCATTAAATCAGTGTTTATTAATTAACAACTCTTAAAAATATCCTTGTTTGCGCTACATTATAGTGTCTTATAAGACATTTATAAAGTGTTTATATAATGCTTATAAATACTAAGTGAGGGTGGGTTCAAGTAAAGTGTTACCAAACAAAAATATCACCGCTTTTCTTTTTAAAATCTATAATCGGTAACATGATAGATAACTGTCATTACATCTCAGTGTAAAACTTCTCCATGAAGACACACAAAATGATTTAAGTTGTTCTTTTAATGCATCCTATTGCAATATAGGGAAAAGCAACTATGCAAATAAACGTATAACAAATGAAGCTGACAGAATAAAGGTGACAAAAAAGTCACTGTATTCTGTTCAAATGTGACCGTCAGTTTGTTACGTCACACGGACAGAAAAAAAATCTAAATCAGGAAAAACAAAGATGTGAAAGCTCCTGAGGAAAATCCAGTGTAAAGTGCAACTCAAGTGGGTCTGAAGCAAACGTAATACAAAATGAAATATATTCCTCTCACGACCACTTATAGGAGCCATGGTTATTATGTTCTCGTGGTCATGTTTTAAGTCAGTTTTAGTCAAACACTGAGCCTTTACGTCTTGTTTTATGTGAAACAAGAGGCTGCAGTTTTAAGATTATTTACTTTAAATGTTGAAATGAGGCAAATCCCTCCCCTTGTACCAAGATAATGCCACTCACGTTTAATACCAATATTTGATTGAATATCAATTGATTTTAACTGAAAATAAATATGTTGGAAAACCGAAAATATCTTATTCCACTGGCAGATTGTTTCACTTCAAAAAACAAACAAAAAGACATACAATCACTGTATGAGAAATAAGTGTTTTTTGGCCTAGCGTCCGGTCTGCTCCATGGAGAAATTTGATTCCGTTCTGCAAATAAAGAGCATCACATAATTTGTGAAAAAACAATGAAACTTCATAGAAAAGTTGTGTCTTACAGTGTGTGGTGTCACGGTTTAGATAATGTCTTTTTCTTCTATGACCTGTGGATGTTCCCGTATATATTTCTCTACTGGGTAGATTACACTGACGGTTCAGCTATGTCTAATAGTATCATTTTCATTTCCACAGTAAACATGACTGCAAGGTCACTTTGAGGAGCAGCACAGGCGTCCACGTGAGCATTTCATAATCTAGCAAGCACTGAATGACAGGAACAGGGATGTATATATGTATATGTATATATTCCCAACAAAGGGCAGGAGTTACTATGAGTCACATGTAGTCTCTGCTGCCACCAAGAGGACGCTGAATGCAACAATAAAGTCACTGTTGTACCTGCATGGTCTGTTTGGTGTGAGAATAGCAGGACTCCATGACCAAAACACTGTAAATAGATAAACTAAGAGGACACTTACACGTCTTTGTTCCGCATGTGGTTGTTGTACTGAAGGACAGGGGGGACGGCCTCTTCATCTTCAGGAAGCTGTGAACAATTACAGTTTTGTCATCATGACTCAGGGGAAAGTATAACAACCACATGATCAACCAACTAAAACAACCAGAAACATGTCTGATGCTGTGGGCACTTTGTGTCATAAGATGGAAAAATTTGGAAGCGTTTCTTTGTAAATAGAGGTGGCAGAATGACGATGGCACATTCACTCACGTACACAATGAGTGGAAAAACCGGGTGAGGAACACAAAACAGTAAAACTTTTCCGTTCAAGAACAGCAAAACAAACTAAAAGTATGTCTAGCATTGTCACTCAAAGTGCTGCCAACTAATCAGGGTCCATTGTGACCGTTTCGCCTGAAGTAAATTACATTTGATCTGAACTGCATTTATCAAACATTACAAAAAACACCCATCAAACAAAATCATTGAAACATATTATATCTGGTATTCATTCTGGGCAATTTCACAATCTCTGTGGGGTGAACTACTGACTGAATTGTGACTTGATATTGACATTTCAAACTGTAAAAAAACTCTTTATGGATGTAAAGAGTGGCCTCTCACCTCCCAGTAGGCCTCATCATCAAAACAGTTGTCATCTGCAGGATCTCCCCAGATAGGTAATCTTAAAATACAACCTGAGAAGAATACAAATAAAGTCATTATCCCAACACACACAGTCCACCATCCACTGTATGCAAACACACCCAGCTCATTCAAACACAGTAATCTCACATTTATTTACATTTCGGCTATATGGGCAAACTGAAGGGTGTTTGCAGTTGTGGTTATTCCTTACCGACAAGGATGCCTCCTCCCACACCAAAGCAGATAGCCACACAGAGGCCTGCAGCCTGGTGACCACCCTGCCGTGTGGGTACCATGTCTTTGAAATCACCCTCAAAGTCAAAGGTGTTAATGAGCCTTTAATACAAAAAAGGGGTGTTCTTTCAGAACAAAAGACCACATTTGGCCACAAGAATACAAATATCCTTTTTACTGGTTGATAATCTTCTATCCATAGCAAGGACCACTCACCCTTCTCGGCCATAAACGGACTCTGATGCAGCTGCGGCCGTAATGGCTCCCACAATGCCACCGATGACTCCTGGCATGGCATGCAGGTTATGGATTCCACATGTGTCCTGGATCTTCAGGTACTTCTCCATGAAAGGCTGAGAGAGACAGTTAGGATTAGCTGAACTAACTTAAACAGTTTAATTTGATGTAGTTTTAGACTGACAGTTGACTTAAGAGCAGTAAAAGTAATGAGGCAATCCACCTTGTGTGTTTAAGGAGGTATATCTACTTAACTCTAACTCAGCAAAGAAAAACCTAGTTAGAATAAACCAGCAAATTACAAATTTTGCTACGTACAGTTTTATATGACTGTGGAGAGTTAAAGTGTTTTGTATTTTCATTTCTGTAGCTAATTGCCTGGATTGATTGATGAACACTTTCAAAAACTAAACTGAGGCTTATCTCATACTAGCTACAACACAATAACCCAGATAAACACCACACCGTGAGGTAGATATATCCCAGTGTGGAGATGATACCACAGCAGAATCCTACGATCAGAGAGCCGTAGGGCATCAGCATGAACTCTGCTGCAGTTCCCACTGCAACGCCTCCAGCTAGAGTGGAGTTCTGGATGTGAACCTGGAAAAAGACATGAGCAGAAAAAATGCATCTGTTAGTAACAGAAGAAAACTGTTTGATCTCTCTTTTACTGAACGATGAGTTCGCTGTATCAGATGAAACAGAGTATGCATTCAATCACTTCACGGTAAAATGAAGTTTGAGTTTATTCAGGTGGGGCACAAAAGTCATGCATATTCTGACAATTCAACATAAGTACTGTCAGCTTGACAAATATCCACTCCTCCTATTATCATAATTATGTCCATCATACATAATAGCTTAACTTTATGAGTGTTACCATGTCTAGTTTTCCGTGCTTCTGGAAGAGGCTGGAGATGGCCACAGTAGTGAGCACAGTTGAGGCCAAAGCCAGATAGGTGTTGATGGCTGCTCTGTGCTGCCCGTCCCCGTGGTCTGTGATGGCTGAGTTGAAGCTGGGCCAGAACATCCACAGGAAGAGGGTGCCTATACAGAAAGCAAGGGTGGACCTTACAAATCCTGCAGATCCACACAGTACCTCCAGAAAGTATTGTGACAATAAATATGAATCAGTATGTAATTAAGATCACGCCCACCAATCATGGCAAAGACGTCCGAGTGGTAGACGGAGCCCTGCAGACGGCTGCTCTGGTCCAGGCCCGGTCGATAGAGCATCCACGAGATGGAAAGACCGTAATAACCTCCAAATGTGTGGATCACCATGGAGCCTCCAGCATCTCTGGCCTTCAGGGAAGCAAATATTAGCCTTAGTGGCAGTATGTTACAGCTATAAGAAACAAAAAAAACATTGTTTTTCAACTCACATGTATGAGATTCAGGATGATGTATTCCTCCACAGCAAACAGTGTGACCCCAAACAGAGTCATAACCAGCAGCTGGACCGCACTGACTTTACCAAGCACCGCCCCGTAGGCTATCAAGCAGCCCGCCACACAGAAGTCAGCGTTGATCAGGCTGAGGGGAGGAAAACACAGTCAAAACGTAATATGAGATCAATTGTAATCTGTACTCGCCAAATATTAGACAGTATTTATATTGGTTGAGGATTCACCTATTGAACAACGGTAAACCAAATAAAGAGTACAACCATTCAGGAACAATGAAATCATTTTGAGCACTGAAGCCATTACATAATCTAATCTAGTTATTATACTTTTTGTCTGATGACACAGAGTGACTTCAACAGTATCATCCTCTCAGTCTGAGTTTCTGTTTACCTTCCAGCTACTGAGTCCACGAACACTAAATGTTCCTGGAAATATCTTTACGAGTCAGTCAGACTGGTTTCTCACTCTCACTGTGTTTTTCTACGGAAAGCATGCAGGTGGAAACATATTGCCATCATACACTGTGGCGACCCCCTCTGGCCCTGTCTGCCTGTTACTTGGCTTGTGTGACTGCACCATACATACTTTTCAATTCCTATTTTGATCTTTCCATCAGTGTAGTCCAGGGAGTGGAACCAGCCTTGCATCAGCAGCGCCCATTGGAGGCCGAAAGCTGCGATGAGGAAGTTGTAACCCACCGCGCCGAAGCTGTAGCGCTTAAGAAATGTCATCAGGAAGCCGAATCCAACAAAGATCATCACATGGACGTCCTGGAAACCTGGGCAAAAAAAGGGGAGAAGGGAGAGGTGAGGAGGATCATAGGAAATGGCACAAAGGGGAGGAAAGGGTGAGGGGTTTCCACATCCAAATCAAATTGGAGGCAAGGTATTATGAAAATAAAGAAATTAAAAAAGGATTCTGCAAAACTAGGTATCAAGTTAAGTTGTTTTTTTCAATCATCCTCTCA
Source organism: Sebastes fasciatus (assembly GCF_043250625.1). NCBI lineage: Eukaryota > Metazoa > Chordata > Actinopteri > Perciformes > Sebastidae > Sebastes > Sebastes fasciatus. The sequence goes on along the minus strand of NC_133798.1, from coordinate 17,101,149 downwards.
TTCCTCTGTCTTGTTGAGATGTGTCCTCCATTAGACGATCAATATTGCCTTCCATTTTTGTCTTATCGCAGTATCCAATGGTGTTATCAGTACATTGCTAATTCAGCAATCAGGGTTATTATAACCAATCGCCTTTTATGTAAATGAATAGTTCCTACTTATGAATGAAATGACATATGAACTGTTATTGAGTACGTTTTGGGATATATATATATATATACAGTATACACACACAAAATAGAGTTTTATGTTTGAGCCTTTTCACCTTTTCTGTAACAGGTGGCTCTTTGTGAGACAGTTCATATCAACTGTAACCAACATAAACCAGCCCGTATCATTTACAGCATAATACTGTAACCTCCTGGCACACCTCACGATACAATAGGTTCCCACTGACTGTGAAACATGATAGTTTGTATAGAAAATATTACAGCCCAAATCCTGCCCAGATGCATGTTTCCATGCCCAGATGTATGTTTTACAGCCTAACAGATAACAAATGTTTCAGGCATTTCAGACTGTCGTGTCATGTCAACACTGTCGTGGGTGTAGTGTTGCGAAAGAAGGTCCCATGACTTTAGGATGAGGTGCCATTAGTCTACAGACAACAAACTGTGTCAGGACGAACATTTATCATCCGACATCCAACACCATGGTTGAGATGGCTTCACGATAGCCTGACACCGACACTGTGTGTCATCTGGGAAGTATAGAATACAACCACACCCCAAAATTGCAGGCATTACAGGCTATATGTATTTAAACAAAAATTAAAATATAATTCAATTCAGTGTTCTTTATTGGCATGAATGTTACAAGGACAATATTACCAAAGAGTTAAGTAATTGTGAGATAATAAAGAAAAAAATATATAGTTATAAACTGTATATATGCATACTAGTCAGCTAAAGTTAAACTGGAAAGAAAAGCCTGAGGGGAGTCAAACCCCCGGGGGAAATGTGCATCTGTGGGTGTCGGAGCCTCGTCAGCAAAGTAGGAATAATCTGATAGGTCAACAGAAGTAGAGACAAATATTAATAAAACGATAAAACAATGAGCTAAATGTGCAGACATTTGGATGCATTTAGATATTAAGTTTATAGTATAAAGGTAGATGTGTTAAGGGTTGCTAGATTAACACATTAAGAAATAAAAAGTGATGATTGAGATATGAGGCCTTTGGAGAAGAGAGTATTATTAGAGAAAGAAGAAATAAAAGAATCAAAATGAAGTCACTTACTTGGATATCTGTAGTAGAAGTCATTCTCAATGTCACTTGATATATTGTTAGCTTTTCTGTGCTCTATCCAGTGTGGATTCGACTCTTCATTGTAACGAATAAAAACCCCAAACAAGATGATCATGGCTGTTTGCCACACAATGCAAACTATTGGAAGACTGATACGAACATTAGTGTTCTTCGTGCGGTCGCACAGTTCCCTGAAGCTTTGAATACAACCCATTGTTAGTTTTGCTCTTTGCCCTTTTCTTTTTTAAGTTATAAGTGCTGCAGCTGAATTATTTAAGTGAGCCGTCCTCTGCAAAAGTGACTTTAAAGCCCCTGAGCATCTTAAGCACAAGTGAAGATGAGCAAAGATGGGTGTTTGCTTTGACATGAGGACACTCCCACCGTCACTCCCTCCACTACTGCACTAGTAGGCCCTGGACACTTTTCAGGTGGTGACACATCTTAAGTTATAGATGCATCTTACTGCTTTATAATAATTTAATATTGTTTCCCCAGCATTTTATATAGCAGAGTATAAATCATCACATAAATGTAAACGTGGTACTGCTACTAAGGTTTTGAGGTAAAGGACAGGAGAGCAAGCAGGAGAAAGATGATGTTTACTAGGACATCTTGTCAACAGATTTTGTTTGTTATACTTGTCTGTTAAGATATCAGCAATCCAGTTGACAGCTTGAGGGGGTTACATGGTTATGAAATGTTCTTTCTACTCCCTTAACACAAACACTGTCAGAGAAAGATAAACAGTCTTTTAAGCTTGCCTCTATGGTAAAGGCTTCTACACAACACTTCCAACTTTCATTTTCTTCCTGCTGGTCAGAGGGTGGGAACGTTCTCTGTACAGGGCTGATCCTCTGAAGCATTAACTGTAAATAATGCGTATCCATGCTGGGCCCCATTAGAAAGATGCACGACAGGTTTGAGTCAGTCAAGCAACACAGACGCTGGGTTCAAGGATGAGACAAGGGTCCAGCTTTTATTCACTAGTTAAATTGTTTCTGCACTGTTGTACGAGTAAATTGTAAAAAGAAAATGCATTTTAGATTAACATTTAAACTGTTTTATTTAGTTTATGTGCTCAGAGAATTGACAAAACATGACATTTGTGTAAAATAAAAAAACGTATGGTATAGTAATTACGACTTGAACAACTAAACTTGAGTAATTAAAACTGTGTGGTTCAGCAAAATATGAAAATACACTCTCGTAAGAATTATATCATTTTATAATATTATGATTGGAAGTTGTTGAGGGCTTTGCTGTCGCAATTTCAACTCAACACATTCAGTACTTTGGACATGACTGTGATTCGGCAGATTGAGATGCTGAGCATGATAAAATCATGCAAAACATTGTGTTTCCTTTAGAGTTAGATAAGAAGATTGATATCGCTCTCATCTCTGTACGGTAGATATATATCTACATATGCCAGCAGCCGGTTAGCTTAGCATAAAGACTGGAAACGAGGAAACAGGATAAAACAGGCAAAGCTCACATAATAACATAAAAGGGGAAAAAAAAGTTCAGAAACTTGTGTTTGGTGGATTAATTCTCTGTTGTGGCAATGCAAATTGGCATTGTATTTTACATCGTTGGAAAGCCTGTTTATTTACCTTCGCAATGATGTCCAACTTGTAAGGATCATGCATTTGTGGGATGAGCAGCACAGCTGATTATGTGGGTAGCGCCCAAGAAAAATTTGCCAAAATGCTCTGCCAATGGTAAACAGTATATTCTCATAAGGCTACCAGGAAGTCTGCAATGACTGCCCTTCACCGTCAGGCCCGTTTGCGCTGGTGTTGACAACACAGACAATGGAACCTGAACATGTGGGGGAATGTCATGTTCAGGGATGAGTCCAAGTTCTGTCTGCCAAAGTTGGATGGCAGGGTCAAAGTATGGAGACGACGCGGAGAACGCTATGCTGAATGTTGAACCGATGGAGTAACAGCTTTTGGTGGGGGCAGTGTCATGGTGTGGGGCGACATTTCCCTCACTGGCAAAACCAGGTTTGTCATCATTGAAGGCCTTCTCAATGCAGTGAGATATCGGGATGAGATTCTGCAGCCAGTGGCGATCCCATATCTCCACAATCTGGGACCTAACTTCATCCTCCAAGAAACAACGCTCGCCCCCACAGAGCCAGGGTTATCACAGCCTACCTCCGCAATGTGGGAGTAGAGAGAATGGGACGGCCTGCCAAGAGTCCAGACCTCATCCCAATTCAACACTTGTAGGATCAGGTTGGGCGTGCTGTACGTGTTAGAGTGACCAAAACAACCACGCTGGCTGACCTGCAACGAATCCTGGTTGAGGAATGGAACGCCATTCCACAGCATCGTGTAAGGGTTGCTACTGAGGCTCTTGATGGTGTATTAAATGAATAAAGTGTAAAATAGCCAATATGTCTTGTTTGTTCATTGTTACTGATGGAGAGCTAATCATCCAATCCACCAAACAACTCAAAACAAGAGTCAATTCCAACAGGAGAATACACTGTTTACCATCGGCAGAGCATTTTTGCAAATTTTTCTTGGGTGCTACCCACATAATCAGCTGTGCTGCTCATCCTACAAATGCATGATCCTTACAAGTTGGACATCATTGTGAAGGTAAATAAACAGGCTTTCCAACGATGTAAAATACAATGCCAATTAGCATTGTAACAACAGAGAAATAATCCACCAAACACAAGTTTCCAAACTTTTTTTCCCCCAGTTTATTATACCTTGTATGTTTAATCTGTGCAACAACCAAAGTGTAAAAACAACTTTATGGAGGGTTATGTGCTGGAGTATTTCTTGGCTGTTGCTAGGCAACTAGTGGCGACTTTGCTCGAGATATAACATGTTAATTAGTGAGCTTGAGAGGTGCAGGTGGGCAGCTTTTGTCACCTTTAAAACAGAGTCAGGCTGACTGTTTCCAATTTTTATGCTAAGCTGCTCGCCTGTCAGCAAGAAAGCAAATAAAGCGTATTTCCCCAAAATGTCAAACTATTCCTTTCATATGCAAGAACAACTTGAATAAAAGTGTAAATAATCCCTTTGTTTATATACTGGCAGATATAAGTCTTGAAGCTTTCACTTTCTCAGTGTTTAACTATGGTGATGTAACAGCTTTCTCACTTCAGTTTGCATTGCGTAACATTCACAGTGGGAGAAGGGGAATGTATACACACGAACCGCCTACTATGTAAATAGTAAGTATGTTACAAAACCTACCTGTCCTGTCCTGCACATGTAAGGAAGGTCAAACACACCGGAGTGGAGGAAATACAGCAGCTCCTAATGTCATGTGCTGATTCCCCGTGTATCTTCTGATGAAACTGTAGTGACAAGTAGAGGAAACTGCCTTGAACCAATAAAAGAAAAAGCATTGTTAATTGTATAGCTAAGGCTCACAAGTTGTTATGGATCAAGAATTAAATTCTGATTTGTAACTCAAGTGCAATTGTGTTATTTACCCACCAAAATAAATCAAATGAAGAAATGTATTAAAACAGATCTGCAAAGTTGTATGTAGGCTCGGAATAATATGAACTTTAATACCCCTTTTGGACATAATGGCTATTATAATAGATATGCTCGCTTACTGGACTGGAATATGCAATTTTGTGCTCTGCCAGTCAAATATCATGGACACAACAAAATGACAAAAGTAAAATGTCTCATTGAATCATCACCAGGAAAAAAATGAGCATGTCAGCAGCTAAACCTATAGATGATAGATCAATGCACTGGCTGAACCTCATTAAAATGAGTGAGCAGCTATCTATGCACATTGATCTTACTGCTCGGCTTAGCACTGCTACCTTGGTGATGCAGTTCTGGCAGATGATGCGCTCTTCTGGGATGATGTGTTGAGTTGATCCCCCATGATCTGAGCACCACTGTCAGGCTTGTTGAAGCTGTTTGTATTTTCTTTAGAATAAGAGAAAGACATTCTAATTTAACCGCACAACGTGTGAAACAACAAGTGCCTATGAATAGTAAATAAAGGTGGTGACTACACTTACACAGCAGGAACTACCAGTGAATTCCCATAATGTGCATACAGTGGGTTAGGTAATGTACTCACTCTAAACAGCCCTGGTTTATACTGTACAACTACTTCACAGCAGTCATTTTCAATGCAGGAAAGCGCGGGTGTTACTAATCCCAGTAAGTCATAACAGTTTGAAAGTCACACACAATGCCAGGACCCTGAAACTGAGGCAGCTATTATTTATGCCTGTGCTTTTCCTACTGTGACATGTCAAAATGTTTTCCATGAGAGAAATCTATTATAGTGCACCAACCCACACAGGTGTTTTCAGCTATTGTAGCTGATTAGACCTCTACTCAGGACTGGGTGGGCGAGTGCAGACTGTGCTGTGATTGACAGCAGCTGAGTTAAGATTAAAAAACGAGGGCACAAATAGGGAGTGATCTTGGACCCTAGAAAAAAATACCGTCATTTTTTTCCCCTCTCATTGCTCTAAGGAGTGTTCAGGCTCAATTTCACACACTGTTGTCAGCGTCATCAGTGATTTACAGTTTACACAACCCTGTTGTTGAATGATCACACTCTTGAGACTGTTTCTCTTTGCAACAAGAGAAAAAACCTGAAAGCAACGCATTTTCAACCTGCTAGTTTCTGTTCTGGGTGTTGTCCATAAATGACCACTGGTTTAGACTCATCTCCAAATCAACAGGGATATCAATGCATTGGAAAAATGTACCTCCATATTCCTTTTGTTGCTTAATAAGTAGGTCTATCATTTTTTGGGCTTTGAAGCTTTGAGACTGCGGCGCGCTTCTCCGCGGCAGTCTCTATCTCCCCCGTTTCAGTGCCTGGGACAGTGCCGCTGCAATAATAATTAATGTTGAATGTGAATAATGTAAGATTATTCCTTCTCTCATGGGCTATTTTGGAATTTATATATTATTATTACATACTTGGGAATATGTATGTATGTACCATGACAACGGTCAAAGCTTTGAAGCATTTTGGTCAGCCCTTTTACTTACTTCATAGGCCTTTTTTCACAACACATATTCTGACTTGTCTTCACAGAAAAAGCACAGGTGTAGCAACTAACATTAACGATGCCAGTGAGCCAGCATGATTAATTCTGTTATCACACCTGTGTTTCTCCTGCTTTGACGAGCCAAAATGTGTGTTGGAATGAACCGCTTCACATGCACAACTCACTCCACACACATTTAATAAATACAAAAACAACTTTTATATTTTTAGATAAAATGCTTTTGCCATTTTATTTAAAACCAGTTTTAATACAGTACATCCATTAGTCCATTAAATACATTCTCACTGATAAATATATTTATGTAAGATGGTATTTCTGTGCACATCCAATGTTGTACTTAGGCCAGATGCAGGAGATGAGATTCAGCATAGCTCCATAAGTATAATCCAGAGAAAAGATCATTTTCTTCTTCTTCTCTTTTCACCAAAACCCTAAACACATTTCAGAACTTGTGAAGAATATGTAGCTTCTAACTAAAGCCAACCAATGTTCATACGTTATAAGTCCATCAAATGATGAGTAAGCTGCTGTTCCAACGTGTTAAACTCTGCATCAGGCAGAAGATACCTCTGGATGATCTCTATTACATCTTTCTCAGTAGTGAGCTCGTAGTCCTCCTTGTTCTTAAATGGTAAATGTCCAGCCAGCTCACAGAGAGCAACGTTGAAGGCAGATTCCTCCTTGGCGCCAAAACACGATGTTCTGGGCCATACGGCGATACGAACGCCTCTTCCTGAACACCGATCCTTTTCGTTCCGTATGCGATCACAGGGCGGACATCCTCTAGTCAAGAACAGGTTGTGAGCAATATTACCGTCCACGAGAAAGTCTGTGACTTGACAGATGGCTCCGGCAACTTTCTCCACCCACTCGGAGTCTGTGTAAAACAAAAAGCCTGCAGGGAAGTCCAACAAGCGATAAAACCCCTTTTCAGGAACCAGCGGCTTGACTGGCATAGATTCTATCCTGAGCTCATGATCCAGGTAATACCCATGTAGGTGTAAATGATTGACAGACGCAAATCCCCCGAGACTGTTGAACCCCACACGGAAGCCAGGATCGGAGCTCAGGAGCACAGATTCAATGCCAGCCTGGATGGCGAACCTCGTCAGGACCTGTGGGAGACAGCGTGAAGGATCTGGAACAAGGAGACAATGTCCAAACTCCAAAGGGCTGACATTGACCAGCACAACCATCCTGCAGGGTTCATGCAACTGTCCCTTTTCATTTCCTCCCTCAGCATCCTTTATCATCTCAAATAGGATTTCTTCTGGATTGATTTTGTTAAAATTAAACTGCTTGGCATTGAACTCCTGCTGAATGCTCAGTATCTCCTGAGGCTTTCTCCTCTCGATTCCTCTTTGAATATTCAGTTGGGCCACATAGCCGTGCGGGCCCGGCAGGATACGTGTTTGTAAATCACCCAGATGGTAGCGGAAGAGCGCCCTGTTCATCCTGTCTGTCCAGCCGGCTTGCATAGTCGTGTCAAACTTTGCTGGCGGTGGTGACGCCATCCCAAGTCCGTTGCCACTGCTCCGACGCACATCTGCGACAAAGTCCTGGTTGCTATACACAAACTGGAGCGGCATGGTTGGATCTGCTGGTGAACAGTAAGGCAAAGAGGCGTGAGATTTGACAATAGAGGTCACTATGGTTGGTCTTTTAGCTTGTCATTCTGCTGAATCATCAGACAGAGAGCCGGGTCACATGAGCAGCCTGTGGACACGGCTGTAAATAATAATTATCAAGGAGTCTGCATCATGATTTTATTGAGTTCATTTTCTGTGTCAAGTGAAATCAGGACTGTTACATTAGTGGAGGGCAGAAACCCTAAATAAATCACCTTCATACTGAGGAGTGAAAGTATTTAGATCCTTTACTTAAAGCCTCTGAACACCCACACAGGTGTTTTCAGTCATTCTGGATGATGAGACCTCTGCTCAGGTGGGCCAGAGCTTTAATATGAATTTATTAGATCACAAATCTTCATCTACCAATAAGAATTACAAAGGGGTCCGTATTATGAGTACTTTTACATTTGATGCTTTAAGTACATTTTGCTGATAACACTTTACTAACTTAACTTGTAATGGAGTATTTTCACAGTGTGGTATTGCAACTTTTACTTAAAGCCTCTGAGCACTCACACAGGTGTTTTCAGTTAATGGCTGATTAGACCTCTGCTCAGGTGGGTGGGCTTGTATAGACTAATTGAGTAACATCTTCTTGAGTCTCATGTTAGCTCTGTTGAAATTGTTAGGGAAGGATAAATTACACCAGGGAGTATTTTACTACTGGATTATTATTTTACGTGCAAAATATATGAATTTATGAGACATGATGAATTGTTATCATGTTTTCATGATGGGTTTTGTACATAAAATCATATCCTGCAAAGTAACTATAGCTGTTATGTAGTGCAGTAAAAAGTATAACATTTCCCCCCTGAATTATAGTGGAGTAAATGTACATCCCACCAGTGATACTGACAAATATTTGTGACCAGGATCTGAAATTAACCTTTTCCCTCACCTGCCACTGTGGCAGGTCACTGAACATTTCTACCGGCCACTCATGTTTTCTGTCTGCCACTTCTGAACGCTTTAACATTGTAAACACTGAGTCGGTGGTACCAGACTGTAGAATTATGGAATATATCATGTAACCTTAATGCATGACTTTATTTAATAACACTTCATTTTACAGGTCTGCAAATGTCATGGTAATTAGGTGATAATTAGTAAGTTACCTATTGGAAATCACCCCAATATTTACCTCAAAATGTATTGAAAATGACTTTAGTATAAACACTATTTTATAATTATATGCTAAAATAGTATTTAATGGTTAAAAAGGGCCTTTGGGCTTGAGAAGCAGCTGCTCTTCATTGAAGGTGGAAAACTAATAGAAGACACTTCTGATCAGCACAAATCTCACCATTGTGTGACTTATTGTCTAATAAGAAAAAAAGTAAATGTGGTAAATGTGTTACCATATATTTAATTTAGGCTTTAGAGTTACTTTTTAAAAATAATATTTCTTAATATAAGGAAAGCCTGTCTGCCATGGTGGCAGGTGATCTGAAAGTTTCACCTGCCACAGCCAACCCTGTTATCTGGCAGGTGATCATTTCATTCCTTGTTTGTGACAGAAACTAACAGTGAGCCAACTCTACATCACAGTCACTGGTTGTTTGCTGCCTGTAACACAAGCATGAGTTGATGTATGATTTACTCACCGCTTCAATGTCAGCGTCTGGAAACAAACAGCAGATTAAACGTAACCTTTTTAGAAGGAACAACTAACTTGATGACATCATTTGTTTCTCTTCTTGTAGCTAGCTCCTAGCACATGTTTGCTTGGTAGGTTAGCTCTTCTTCTTCTTCGGTGTTTATTGAAGGTTGGCAAACCATCTTAGAGGTGCATTACCGCCACCATCTGGACTGGAGTGTGGAACAGGAGATTGTGCAGAAACAAAATTTAAAATTAAAAATAATAATAACAAATGAATAAATAATAATAATAATAATAATAATAATAATAATAATAATAATAATAATGATGAAAACTCTAGATTTATTTATTTATTTATTCAAAAAGGATCCCCATTAGCTGGTACCAATGGCACCAGCTAGTCTTCCTGGGGTCCGAAATCAAGTACATCAAGATATCACATTATATAAACACAATTACAAGTAAAAGTCCAAGTCCTGCATTCGCTTGAGAAAAAGTAGGACTACAAAGGAATTATCAGCAAAATGTACTCAAAGTATCAAAAGTGAAAAATATTTGTTTGTCAGAATGGGCCCCATCAGTGTTATATCATAATATTACAGGACCGTTAGATGTAAACAGTACTTTAATGTTGTAGCTGGTTGAGGTGGATCCAATTCTAAATTATTTTTTTTGATAGTTAAATCTATAACACAGCATCTTATTGTATATACTGATCACATGTTTTGTTTGTAAAATTGTGATCTGAAAAATAACTAGTAACTATAGCTGTCAGATAAATGTAGTGGAGTACAAAGTACAATATTTGCGTCTGAAATGTATAAACTAAATGATGAATTAATGAAACATAAGGCATTGTTATCATGTTTCCATCATATGTTTTATACATGAAATACTCAAGTAAAGAACAAGTACCTCAAAATTGTACTTAAGTCACCCCCTGCCTTCACTTATACCCATAGTATTGTAGTGGCTGACCATTTGTTCAGGAAGGTTCTTGTCCACTTAGTAGAGGCTCACATAACTCAACCCCCCAATGAACACAAACACACAAAGCTATTTAGAGGTTATCTAAACTGTAAAGTCATACGGTAACCCCCTTGTAACTGGAATAGTATGTGTGCAATATTTTACTGTTGAGCCACTCTCCAGTTTTTCCTAGTTGATCCATGAAGGCTCAACTAACTTTGAAAGAATGAGCAGTGGGCCAATCAGGCGCCATGGTTATTTTAGTCTCTGCATGCTTTTGGAGATAAAGCAGGCAGTGATTGGCAGAGTTGTGAATGTCTGCCACAGAGTTTGAGGGCTCATCGCAGTCGATGCATCTTAATCTCTAAACCGCTTAACTGAACGATCTGAATTTTGAATTCACCTTTCATTTCTTATACATAAATAAGGACGAGGGAAAGAAACGATGGAAGCCAGCAACAACGAAGTAAGTACAGTTGTGTTTGAAAATACTTGTAAGCAATGACGTAAGCAAAAGTTAGTGAAAGAGCTGAGGGCACCTAGAACTACTTTTGGATTAATGCTTTTCCTTCTTGTGTTTCTTACTAAAGTGAAATGGTTTAAACCTTATGAGAGCTTTAAGAGTTAGATAATAATAGAGTTGTATCTGTTAGGTGGAGCAGATGGCGGTCTGGTCAGCCATGCCTCTGGTTATTTTTAACCCCATCAACAGTTTCTGTTACCAACACATCACATTCACTATGATAGCATGTATACACTAGCATGTAAACACTAAAGTTAGTTTTATCAAAATCCTTTTATGATTGAATATGTATAGCAGTTTTTAAAATGTTTTGTAACCAAACAACACAACAGTCTTAAGGGGGAAAAAAGAAAATAAAGAAACATACTGCCCTGATTGTTTCAGCTGGTCTTTAATTTCATTTTCTCTGACGGTTTTGTAACACTGTCTTTTGTAGGTGGGAGAGAAAGCAGAAGATAACGCTCACACTCTAAATATAAATGTGACACCGGAGACTGATGCAGAGCTCACAGCTACGGATTCCCAGTCACCCATCACAGTCATTGTCCAAGGTATGTCATGCCATTGTGGGGAATAAACAGTATATGACTCATAATTAAAGTGTAACAATATAATCTAAGTTCAAACATTCACTTGCTACGTTTTTGCGGCTTTCAACCTCTCCTGACAGTGTCATTAATGTGAGATATTAATGTGAGACAACACATTAATGTGTTGGATGTTCTGAAAAGTCAGTAAACCAAATTAATTAAATTAAAATATTAATAGTTATCCATATTTTAACATGGGTTCACGCAACAGATTAATGTGTTTACTCAAATGCAATTAAAAAGCGACATAGATTGATTTAGTCTATCAAATACCATATGGATTTTTGTATAATTAGTCTGACTCTGCACAAGGATCCCATCTATTGTTCTACTCATTTTATGCTTTTTTCCCCCCTCACACCAGGTCAGACTGCCGCTTCAGCAGAGAACAGAGAACACGACCCTGAGGTCCAACCTGGCCCTGTCGCAGATAAGGAAAATGCTATTAAGCCAAAACTCCAGATAACTTTTGGCACATTTACTGTGAAGAATGGTGAAGATCTGAAAGTAGAGATCCCAGTGGCCGGGCTCCCAGCACCAAAAATTGAATGGAAAAAAGATGGTCAGGCGGTCAAAGAGACATCGAGGCTACAGCTTTCAAATACATCATCATTAACAGTTCTCCACATCAGACACGCTGCCAGGGAGCACTCTGGTCAATACTCTATCACAGCGAGCAACAGTGCTGGAAAACATACAGGAGATATCACTGTGGTTGTTCTTGAAAAGCCGGACTCACCCGCAGGGCCTGTGAGGATTGATGAGATCAGTTCGGACTACGTTGTCATCTCCTGGGAGCCACCAGAATACACAGGAGGCTGTCAGCTGGACAACTACATAGTGGAGAAACGGGAAACTGTAAGCACGGAATGGCAGACTGTGTCAGCAACGACAGTAAGAACCACAATCAAAGTCACCAAACTGAAGACAGGAAGCGAATACCAATTCAGAGTGTTTGCAGAAAATAGGCACGGGAAGAGTACTGCAATCGCCTCTCCTATTGTAATTGCACAATATCCTTTCAGTGTGCCCACTGCTACTGGCACCCCCTTTGTGTCCACAGTGACAAAGTACAGCATGGTGGTTGAATGGGAGCCTCCAGCCAAAGATGGAGGTAGCCCCATCGTTGGCTATCATCTTGAACGCAAAGAGAAGAACAGCATCTTATGGACCAAGCTGAACAAACTTGTTATACCTGATGCTCGCTTCAAAACAAGTGGTCTGGAAGAAGGCATAGAGTATGAATTCAGAGTTTTTGCTGAGAATATTGCTGGACTCAGCCCAGCTAGCAAGACATCTGAATGCTATGTGGCACGAGACCCCTGCGGTCCACCTGGTAAACCTGAAGCTGTTGTCATTACTAGAGAGAACATCACACTTCAGTGGGCAAAACCCAGGTATGATGGTGGAAGCACCATTACAGGCTACGTTGTTGAAAAGAAGGAGATCCCAGATGGCAGGTGGATGAAGGCAAACTTCACCAGTGTCATTGAGAATCAGTTCACAATCACAGGTCTGACAGGAGGTCAGAGTTATGAGTTTAGAGTGACTGCTAAGAACGGCGCTGGCGTTTGGAGCACACCTTCAGAGAGTGTAACCATCATTGCTCAGGATGTTATTGAAGGACCCACAGTAATCATTGATCCTAAGTTCAAGAGTACTACTGTTGTTCAGTCTGGTGAGACATTCGTTATTGATGCTGATTACCTTGGAAAGCCCCTCCCCGTAGTGACATGGCTGAAGGATGGAAAAGAAATTGACAAAGCTACGCAAAGAATGGAGGTCAAAAACACCCTCACTCATACAACTCTGACCGTCAGGGACTGTGCACGAGCGGATGGGGGACACTTCGTCTTGAGCCTCAGTAACATGGGTGGAAGTACGTCTATCCCGGTTATCGTGAAGGTCCTGGATAGACCTGGTCCTCCAGATGGACTTCTGAGGGTGAAAGTTGTCAGTGCTGAGAAGTGTAATCTTCACTGGAACCCCCCTTTAAATGATGGCGGTGCCAGTGTTTCCCACTATATCATTGAAAAAAGGGAGACCAGCCGTGTTACATGGACAAGCGTTGAGCCTCACGTCGAAGCTGTCAGTTACAAAGTGACAAAACTGGTGACTGGTAAAGAGTATATATTCAGAATTGCCGCCGTGAATAAATTTGGTGTTGGTGAATTTCTGGAATCAGACCCCTTCGTTGCACAAAACCCTTTTACAACACCCGGTGCACCTTCTACCCCTACAGCCAGCGCTGTGACTGGTGACTCTGTAGTGCTATCATGGGAAAGGCCCGAGACTGACGGAGGCTCAGAGATTGACGGCTACATCCTGGAGAAACGTGACAAAGAGGGTGTCAGGTGGACTAAATGCAACAAGAGAAGACTAAACGACTTGCGTTTCCGATGCACAGGGCTCGCCGAAGGACATAACTATCAATTTAGAGTGTTGGCAGAGAACGCTGCTGGTGTGGGTGCACCCAGTGAGCCAAGTGAGTACATAAAAGTATGTGAAGCTACTTACCCACCTGGCCCCCCTACCAACCCCAAAGTGACAGACTATTCCAACAGCACTGTGTCGCTGACCTGGTCAAAGCCCATCTATGATGGTGGAGCAGCCATCAGTGGATTTGTCGTTGAGATGAAAGAAGCAGCAGAAGACGAATGGATCGCATGTACACCGAGCACAGGTGTAGAGGACACAAACTACACCGTGAACAGACTGAGAGAAAATGCAAGGTACAATTTTCGTATACGTGCAATGAATGCTGCTGGAGTTGGAGAGCATGTGGATCTACCCGGGTCTATGGTAGCTGCTGAAAAACTGGAGGCACCTGAGATTGAGTTGGACTCTACCTTGAGGAAGATTGTCAGCGTTCGAGCCTGTTCCACATTACATCTCGTCGTCACCATCAGAGGAAGGCCAGAGCCTGAGGTCAAGTGGTCAAAGGAAGGCGGCACTGTCAGTCAGCGCGCTCAAATTGAGGTAACAGGCTCCCACACAGAGTTATTGATCGAGAATGTCAACAGAAATGACACAGGAAAATATGTGTTGACTGCTGAGAACTGCTGTGGCACTAAATCGGCATTCATCAATGTCAGGGTGTTGGACTCTCCCAGTGCACCAACAAACTTAGAGGTAAAGGATGTAAAGAGGGACTCCGTGTCCATCTCCTGGGAGGCACCTCACATTGACGGAGGATCAAAGATTTCGCACTACATCGTAGAAAAGCGAGAGGATGCCAGGAAGGCATTCACAAGCATCTGTAGCAATTGTATAAGAAACTCATACAAGATTGACAATCTCCAGGAAGGGAGTTTCTATTACTTCCGTGTCCTGGCTGTGAATGAGTTTGGCACTGGGCTGCCAGCAGAGACCACAGATGCTGTTAAAGTGTCTGAGGCTCCTCTGCCTCCTGGCAAAATCACACTCAGTGATGTTACCTGCAATAGTGCAAGACTCTCTTGGGAAAAGCCTGACCATGATGGAGGAAGCAAAATCACATGTTATACTGTTGAAATGCAGGCTAAGGAAGATGACACATGGGCAATATGTTCACAGAGTAAAGCACTGGAAGTGACTATTAATGGGCTGGCGAAAGGAAAGGAGTATTTCTTTAGAGTGAGTGCTGTGAATGAAAAGGGAAAAAGTGAACCAAAGTCTCTTTTAGCACCTGTTGCAGTGAGGGATACTAGTGCTGGGCCTATTATTAATTTGCTGTCCAACGAATTCAGCGTGAAAGCAGGAAACGATTTAAAAATTGATGTTCCACTCAAGGGTGTACCACCGCCAACAGTAGCTTGGAAGAAAGATGGAAACTTGCTGAAAGAGACAAGCAGGGTAAATGTGCACACATCTGACACATCATCTCAGATCATTATCAAAGATGCCACCAGAATAGACGTTGGCGTGTATGAGTTGACCCTGACCAACTCCAGTGGAACCACATCTGCTGAAATCTCTGTTAATGTTTTTGAAAGACCCGGACCACCAAGTGACCTCAGTGTGGATGAAGTGAGTGCTGACTTTATGTCTTTGTCGTGGCAGCCCCCACATTACACTGGCGGATGTCAAATCAGTAATTATGTTCTTGAGAAGAGAGATACAAGCAGCACAATATGGCAGACTGTGTCAGCAACAGTCGCCAGAACATCAATCAAGATTTCCCGTCTGACGCAGGGCACTGAATATCAGTTTCATATTGCTGCAGAGAATCGCTACGGCAAAAGCCCCTTTGTTGAGTCTGAACATGTTGTTGCCCAGTATCCCTTTAAGCCCCCTGGCCCACCAATCAATCTCCATGTTGTTAGCGCCTCAAAGTCCATCATGGTGGTCGCATGGAGCAAGCCAGACACTGACGGTGGCAGCCCTGTTATTGGCTATCATATTGAATGCAAAGATCAAAGCAGCATTTTGTGGACAAAGTTAAACAGAAACCCAGTGACTGAGAACCAGTTCAAGGTAACGAGCGTTGAAGAAGGTCTGCTGTATGAGTACCGGGTCTGTGCAGAGAATATGGCAGGTGTTGGACCATGCAGTAAGGCGTCTGAGCCTGTAGCAGCAAGAGACCAGTGCGATCCCCCACACAACCTCACAGTCACCAATATAACAAACAGCTCAGTTTCCCTCTCCTGGGACAAACCAGAACATGACGGCGGGGCTAAAATAACTGGGTACATTGTTGAGCGTAAAGAGCTCCCAGAACACTGCTGGCTTAAGTGCAACTTCACCAACTTACTGGACACCTTCTTGGAAGTGACTGACCTCACAGAGGGCGAGGAGTATGATTTCCGTGTGATTGCAAAGAACTCAGCTGAGCACTTCAGCGCGCCCTCTGAAACCACCGGACCTGTTACGGTACAGCATGATGTGGAGCCACCCAAAATTATCCTGGAGGACAAATTTAGACAGGTGGTGGTTGTCAAAGCAGGAGACCTCCTAAGAATAGATGCTGACATCTCCGGCCGCCCCAACCCCACAGTGTTCTGGTTGAAGAATGGTAGAAATATCGGCACTAAGGGGCGGGTTGAGATAACCGCAACAAAGATGCATACCTCCCTACTTGTCAGAGAAAGTGTTAGGAAAGACTCTGGACTGTATACTCTGACACTACAGAGTACAGGTGGTACCACATCTAAGGTTATCACCTGCAAGGTCCTGGACAGACCCGGCCCACCCGCTGGACCTCTAGAAGTATCTGGAGTCTCAGCAGAGAAATGCACCCTGTCATGGGGACCCCCTCATGAGACTGGCGGCGCTGAGATCCTGCACTACATTGTTGAGAAGTGTGAAACGAGCCGTGTAGCCTGGACCCTTGTGTACGGCGACATGATGGCAACTACCTGCAAAATAACCAAGCTACTCAAAGGAAATGAGTACCTGTTTAGGGTGAGAGCAGTGAACAAATATGGGGATGGTGAGATTCTGGAAAGTGAGCCCACCAAGGCCATGGATCCCTTCACTATCCCATCTGCTCCGACTGATGTTGAGGTCACAAGTGCAACTAACGAGGCTATGACTATCTGCTGGAAGAGACCTGTCTCTGACGGCGGCAGCCGCATCAGCGGTTACATCATTGAGAAGAGGGAGAAGCAGGGTGTCCGTTGGGGTCGTATTAACAAGAAGCCGGTCTACGACCTACGAGTCAAAGCCTCCGGCCTGCACGAGGGATGTGAGTATGAATTCAGAGTCTTTGCTGAGAATGCTGCTGGGCTAAGTGAACCCAGTATCCCATGCCCACTAGCTCTGGCAGAGGATCCAAAGTTTCTGCCCTCCCCTCCTGCAAAACCCAACATAATCGATTCATCCAGGACCACCATCACTCTGTCATGGAGCAAGCCGCTGTTTGATGGTGGAGCAGCAGTAACAGGGTACAAAATTGAATTCAGAAAATCAGCAGAAGAAGACTGGACTGTTGGTGCTCATAACATAGAGAAAACAGTGTTTATGGTAACTGGACTCACATCAGGGACAGAATATATTTTTATTGTCAGATCCATAAACAAGATTGGCCTCAGTGAGCCCAGTCCTGAAACAGATCCTGAAGTGGCCATGGAGAGAGAGGAGGAGCCCAGGTTTGATGTTAGCCCAGAAATGAGGAAGACCCTGCTTGTTAAAGATGGCAGCTCCTTCACTTTGACTGTGCCTTTCACCGGCAAACCAGTTCCTAATGTGACGTGGGACAAAGCAGATGTAGATCTGAGAGTCAGAGGACTTGTCAACACCAGCAGCTTCGTCACCTCTATCACAGTAGAAGGAGCAACACGCGATGACTCCGGCAAATACAAAGTCAAACTGCAAAACGTTGCTGGATCTGCCTCTTTGGCGCTGAACGTGAGAGTTCTGGATTCACCTGGTCCGCCTACTCATGTGACTGTTAAAGATGTGACCAAGAACTCCGCCACTGTTACCTGGGACATCCCTGAGAATGAGGGAGGAGCCGCTGTCAAGAGCTACCTTGTAGACATACGTGACATCAGCAGGAAAGGGTGGACAAAACTCACGGACAAATGCCGCCGAATATCCTACAAGGTGTCTGACCTGGAGGAGGGAGGAATCTACTTCTTCAGAGTCACCGGTGAAAACGAGTATGGCGTAGGAGTTCCAGCGGAGACCAAGGAGGGAACGAAAATGACAGGTACAATCTGTGAAAACTAAATATATAAGGGTTGTTATATTTAGTAGGAATAAAAAGCCTACGTAAAAGATTTTAGAGAAAAATTAGATACGTTAATCACTTTTTTTCTCACATTATTCTATTTCCTGCATTAACAGTATTTTTTTTGTTTTTATCTATTTTTCCAGATACAACAGATTGGGAGTCAAATGCCGGAGCTTAGCTTGTCTCCTCCCCAGGGATGAAGTAACCATCTCATGATCTTCCTGTCAAGATCCTCATTTATTTCTCATCTTCATCCAGTGCTGTTCAGAAAAATCAGTTAGCAAATGCTCTGTGAATTAATGCTTTACCAGAAATTGCAGTTTTGTAGATATATGATTACATACAGTGTGTTTTTTAAATGCTTGTATACTAGTAAGCTTTATTAATGATTTTATTTATAGAAGAAAAATGCATCTGTTTGTTTATGGCTCAAATAATACCAACAGCAAAAAAAGATGCTGTTCGTTGTAAATCTATAATAAAAATGAAGATATTTAGTACAGTCATTAGAGTTGTACTTTGGATTTGTTATGGGACGTTATATACTATTAACACTGGATGGTATGAAGACAAACAAATACAAACAAGACAGGATTAATTATTTAAATATAAAACCAAATAAAAAACAGAAAAGCATGGATTAAGATTTACTCTTGTACTGTAAAATCTTAATTTAACTATTTCCAATTTATATATATATATTCTATTTATTTTTTTCAAATGCAATATCTATTTTTGCTGGAACCATTTTATATTGTGGTATACCGTAAGCTACTGAACTAGTTAAAGTGGTGGCTTACTTAGTCCTTGTTGCGCCTGGTGGTTCGCCTCCAGGTTGTTTTGGGCCTCCCTCTTTTGCGTTTTCCCTCTGGTGTCCAACGCAATGCCACTTTTGTCATGTCATCAGATGGTTTCCTTAATACATGTCCAAGCCATCTCCATCGTCTTCTTATCAATATTGTTTCCATGTCCAAGCACCCTGTCTTTTTGTGTAGTTCATGGTTTGTAATCTTCCTAAGCCAGAATATCCTCATGATCTTTCTGAGGCGGGTATTGTGAAAGCTGGAAAGCTTGCCTATGTTTATTTCAATCATTCTCCAGCACTCAGCACCATATAGAAGGACAGATAGTACACAGCTGTTGTATAACTTTATCTTGGTGTTACTAGTTTTATGTGTTGACTTCCAGATGTTTCCAAGTCTTAGAAATGCTGTCTTTGCTTTTCCTAATCTGGAAAAGTGGTGGCACTTTTGGTTAATAGCCTATTCAATATACCATCCAGGGTCCTTTGTTACTCTCGAATAAATGCCCCCAAAATACTTTTAAAAAGTAGCTAAAGAATTTCATCAATGGAAAAAAAATAAACTAAAATAAGGTTTTGTTTTTAATTTTTCTTTTTTAAAACGAACTGTGTCAAAATAAGTATATATAACACAGTAAGATACCATAGAATGACAAAGTTATATCCCCAGTTGTCACCTGTTGTCACCTGTTGTTCTCCTGATGGAGCTTGTTTGCAAGTACGTCACTATGGAAACCGTTACGTAGCTACATACAGGAAGGGGAATCCTACCGGAAGTAAGCCAGAAACAACTTGTTCCTCTAATAGTTCGCTGGGTAAACTCTTTACAACAACAAAAGTACACTTTCCACTCCAAATTATCAACATGGGAACTACGGCAAGTCAACTTGGGAAGGATTTACTCTCAGAATATCAAGTAAGTGCCCGAAGCAAAGTCTCCAAAAGCAAATTAAATCGTGATATGGAGGTTGACAAGAAGTTGTTGTTGTTTTTACGACGTAACTTCGCTATCATAGCCTCACGTTTTATGGCAAAATACAACTATTAGAGCCTTGTCATTAAAACTACAGTATGATTTATGTGTGGTGTGTATTTGTG
This sequence comes from Sebastes fasciatus, assembly GCF_043250625.1. NCBI lineage: Eukaryota > Metazoa > Chordata > Actinopteri > Perciformes > Sebastidae > Sebastes > Sebastes fasciatus. The sequence continues at coordinate 17,081,000 of NC_133798.1, read as the reverse complement.
GTATTTTCTACAACCTTAAATCAAACATAACGCCACCATTTATCATCACTCATCAATCTATTGAAAGCTAATGTTGCTAATATCATTGGATGTATGACAGGAAGTCACTACCAGTGTGGGGAAAAAAGTAGTTTCAGGTTAATCTGTAACTTATCTAACATTGCTCACTTTTACTTTTTAGGAGCTGACATTCTTGACAAAACAAGAAATTCTCCTGTAAGTGATCAGCTGGATGCCACATTACAAAAAACATTGATCAATCTAGCACTGCTTTTTGTCATCCATCATTATAAACTTTGTTTGTTTGTTTGTTTGTTTGTTTAGTGCTCACAAGAGATTCACTGAACTCCTCACAAAAGATGAGAAAGACCTTCCAAATACAAGAGCACCCATGGAGAGGATTCTCACTCTGCCAGAGCTCAAGGTGAAAAAAGCTATTTGATAGTAAAAACAGAGGAAATGTGCTGTTAAGTGGACTGCTTGGTTATCATAGCATGACTAAAAGATGTGCTTTGTCTGTTCTGAAGTGCTTCAAGTACTGATAAAGTGTACTGACCCTTGTACTTGTTGTTCCCGTCACAGTCCAACCCTTTCAGGAAAAGAATCTGCTACGTGTTCTCCACATCTGAACACAAAGACGGAAGCCTCACATTTGAGGACTTTCTGGATCTCTTGAGTGCCTTCAGCGACTCCGCTACTCTGGAAATCAAATCCCACTATGCATTCCGTATATTTGGTAAATAAATTGACGAAAAACAAGAGCAGATTATTTAGGATACATGTAAGGCTGTGAATCAGGTGTGATAAGCATATTGATATTTTCAGACTTTGACGATGATGGGACTCTTGATTGTGGCGATCTGGAGAAGCTGGTAAACTGCCTGACCGGCGAGACAGATGAGACGAGACTAACCACGGAAGAAATGATACAGCTCATCAGCAACGTGAGTTCACTGAGGCTTCTCCTCTTTGAAGGTGTAGGGAGGCAGGTTGGTACACTGATGATGTGTCAGTGTAACAGTTGTTTCCTTTGTATGTTTTTCAGATTCTTGAAGAGTCAGACATCGACAAGGATGGAACCGTGAACCTCTCAGAGTTTCAGCATGTCATTTCAAGGTCACCAGATTTCGTCAGGTGACTAAAAATCTACTTGCTGTTATCACCAATATGTACTTTACTCAACACAATTTTGTTCACTTTTAACTGCTTATGTTATATTTTGATTTCTCCACAGTTCTTTCAAGATTGTCCTGTGAAGACCTCGAGCGGTCTGTGGAAATGCATTGCCCTTTAACTCTCATATGGTGTTTAATTTTCAATTAGAATGAGATATTTGCCTTAAATTATATTTACCTGTGGATTTTACTGCCTTAACTATTTTATGCATTGTTTGTGAAATGCAAAACCTGTGATTTTTTATTTTTATTTCTATAAAGAAAATTAAAAATATTTCCATTTACAAAGTTTGGTTTATTTTAATACAGACAAATGAGAGGAACTTATACATTACAAAATATATTTAATTCAAAGTCTTGTATTTGTTGTGATCATTTATACTTCCTGGTATATTGTCCAAAGTCCATGTTTATCAAGGGGATTTCCCTGTATTTTTAAGAGCAAGCTACTTCCTCCTGTAGGACAGCAGCAAAAGTGTTCCACATCCCGCACGCTGCATCAACCACACGCATCTTCTGCTCCCTGAAGAACTCCACCAGCTGGGGCTCATCTGAACTCATTAAATTCTGTTGTCCAAGTTGGCCGTAGTCACCTGAAATGGTGATAGAAGGAAAGATGGACCGGGTAAATTCAACATATACTAAACTGTGCTCTAAGCATACAGATTAATTAAATCGGTACTGGAAACATGCTGCAAAGATGCAACACATTTGCAACAGATTAAACATCTGTTTATGTGTCAATTAGCTCCAAAATGAAACTTACCCCAGCCCCAAGTGTAGAGGTCACCTGTGGCTGGAATTAGAAAATATGAGATAAAGATGACAGATTTGCCAAGAAAATGCATCAATAAACACCCACTGTCAAGGGCGGTTTCTTACTTGTTACTGCAGCTGTGTGGCGGCTGCCACAGCTGACTGTCCTGACTTCACATGATGGAGTGATATCGAGCAGAGCCGGGAACGCCTGGATCGATATGAAAACCTCTTCATGTTTCTCTCCCTGCTGTGGCTCTTCAGCGGGAGATGTGCTGGCATCTTGGCACGGTGCACCTGTTCAGTACAGTTAATGTTGCAGTACTTGCCACTTACAGTTAACGGGCTGGTTAATTAATTAACAATATAAAGCATTTTAAATACTCCCAAGTGCCATCTATATGTTTAAATACTGTAGTGTATGAATTTGCATTTTGAGATAGCCACTGTAGCTCACCCAGTACAATGGAGCTTGATGGCATTTAGTTTATGGTGCTTAAAGGGCCAAAAATACAGTGAATCCACAGACCTAATAGTGAACATTTACCTTAAGTGTTCATAATTAGGCAGGCATCCTTTATAGATGCTGTGGAAATGCCACACAAAAAAATCAATGCAGTTGAGTGCAATGTATAGGCCGTTTTCACAACAGCCATTTGACATGTCATAGCAGGGTAAACACAGGGGTAATTGATCAAATTAATTAAGGTCCCGTTCTATTTATTGTGTCACAGCCATTCCAGTGAGCCAGCATGCACAATACCAGGGCCCTGGTCCACCTAAATAGACCAGGACCACAAAAGGGCCTATTGGGGTGAGGTGCACCTCAGCTAATTACACAAAAGTATTTGGATTAATAGACAGCACTGTGGGTAAAAAGAAATATAAGTTTGATTGTGTTTTTAGGTGAAATGTCTCCATTTCTCAAATGCCTTATTTGAAAGGAAAACAGATTTACCTGCTTGTTGGCTACTTTGCTGCTGCTGCTCTGCTTTCCTCAGACCTCGTGATGGAAGTCCAAGCTGACCACTTTCATTCCAGCCCCACACATAAAGGTCTCCCCCATCTGAAGAAAAAGGGTCATTTGAGGTCAATTCCTCCTCAAAAATTGAGGGCATAACTCTTTTAACTGCCAACATTTTTTTGACACTTACCACTAACACAGACAGAGTGCCAGCCACCTGTAGCAACACAACTCATGGGCATCCCCCAGAGTGCCTCCACCGCCCGGGGCTCCTCCTCAGAGGTGAGGCCTCCGTGCCCCAACTGACCATGGCTGTCAAATAAACACATACACACACACAAAAGATTAGAATAGAAGAATAGTAGAACAGAATATATCTTTAATACTCAATCCTTAAAAAGGGCAAAAAAACATAGACAATAACGTGGTTCTAAAACTATAAAAAAAAATAAAAAATAATAATAAAAACACACATACCACACACAAGACATTCACATTCTGCAGGTCTTGCACGACTCATATCATTATTGCACGGTGAATATTTACAAGATGTTCAGGTTTTGGCTATGTTTAGTGCAGTTGTGGCTCTGGCATAAAAACTGTTCTTTAATCTGTTTGTCCGTGCTTTCAATGTCCTGAAACTTATGTCCGGGTTGAGATGGGTCCCTGAGAATATTCTGTGCTTCCCTGAAACAGCGGGAACTGTACAGATCTTCCAGGGAGGAAGTTATGGAAGTTAAGTTATGCATGAGGGTGGTATTGCTCAGATTCCCAACTAAAGACAGATGTGTGAGTATTACCTGCCCAGTCCCCAGGTGTACACAGTTCCAGAGGCACTGAGAAGGATGGCATGCTCTGCACTCAGTGCCAGACTCTTGGCCCTCAGGTGTGGTGATAAGGGGCGGTAGAGGGGCGGTTTCGTGGCTATGTAACCCTCAGGGACCAATGGCAGATGCACACTAGGGGGTCCTGGAAAGCAGCAAGAAGTGTACAGTTTAGTAAATCACATTTTACTGTACTTGATACACTGGACAACACTTATGAAAATGTTTTATTCTTGTTTTATCGAGTCTGTCTTGACGTTCTCTTTTATCAGCTGGTATGGGTTGCTTACCCTCAGAAACAGGAACAGGTTGCAGTGTATAGTCAAATTGTGCAGCAAAATTGCAGGCACCACCCTGAATGACTTGACTCCTCCAACCCAAAGTAGGACCTTAAAGAAGGTTCAGTCAGTCCAAGCTGATCCTAGCCATCCCCTGTCCATTGAGTTCAGGTTGCTCCCTGCTGCAGATACAGTTTGCCTAAACTTAAGACTATTAGGCTCAGATATTCTTTTATTCCGACTGCCATTGGTTTCCTAAACAATGCCCTGTAATGTTGTTTTGATAGGCTATTTATTGTGTTTATTGTATTTGTTTGATGACTGTGTGGTACTGCTGACTGTACAACCAATTGCCCCTAGGGGATAATAAAGTTTTCCTTGACCCTTGTTGTGGCTGTCAAAGGAGATTAGGATATACATTACCAGAGTTCTCCGAGTGTGTTTTTATTTCCATGCTCCATGATGGAGTCTTCTCTTTCTTGTGCAGATCCCAGGACTCAAGTCTGTCTGAGAAAGCGAGGGTCAGGTGTGATTCACTGATGATGGCATCTTTACAGCCCTGGCTCTCTTTCAGAGGAACACCACAGGACTCAGTGAAACCTGCCAGGCACACACAGCTGTCACCTAACAAGACAAGACAGCAAGATTAATACACGAGTTAATGTTTATTTAAAGGTCCCATATTATAAAAAAGTGAGATTTTCATGTTTTTTTTATTATAAAGCAGGCTTAAGTCCTATATAAATACTGTGAAAGTATCGAAATACTCAATCCACAGGGAAAATCACACAGCCCGTATTCAGAAACTCTGCATTTGAAACAAGCTGTCAGGATTTCTGTCCATTCGTGATGTCACGAATACACAGTATTTAGACCCTTTACACAATTTTAAGCGTAAACATTCTAAATGTGTCCCAGTTTATTCCTGGTTGCAGTGTATGTGAATGTCATCAGCTGACAGGAAGTACACATGGACCCAAGCTGTTGCCTAGCAACACAATTCTGTTGCAATTCCGTCAAAATGCGCTAAAACGGAGCGTTTCAGACAGAGGGTAAATACAGGTATATTCAGGCCGACAGTATGAGGAAAATAATTTTTTTTAACATTACAGCATGTAAACATGTTCTAGGAGAAACACAAAATACAAGTATGAACCTGAAAATGAGCATAATATGGGACCTTTAAAGAGTGTGATATTATAGACGCACTCTCTTTAGGTTGAGTGTCCAACCAGAGCTGTTTTTATCTCTGATAGACTCACCATCCAGATGCAGAGCTGCTACTCGACTCCAGCTTGCTCTGATCTGACAGCATGTGTCCACCTGACTAGCCAACGTTAGCTCAGTTGGACTGCTCACTTTCACTTCGTCGCTACTCTCTCCTTTAATTGATTTATCGTGGACACGTATTTGTCCAAATGCGTTAAACCCAAAGCCGAACCACCGCATTTGAAACGCTGCACCTCTTGTTTACTTCTGCTGAGCAGTGAACACTGGTAGCGCCGGGATGCACTGCGCATGCGCGACAGTAGTGTTGCAAAATGCCTACTAGTGATGGGAATTCCGTCTCTTTTTAGTGAGCCAGATCATTTGGCTCAGCTTACCAAGAAGAGCCGGCTCTTTCAACTCCCAAACGACTCTTCGTTTTACCACTTCTGCCTTTTATAATTCAGCCAAATTTAGCGCTGTTTTGACCTATGATTAGTAATGTGCACATATCACTTAAATTATTCAATATAATTATACTAAACCTTATAATTTCCATAATACTGTAATTTTACATGCTGCTTCGTTTCCAACTGTCACTCATCTTGTCTGCTGTTCGCGCACCATATTCCTCTCTCTTTCTCTCCTCCTCTTCCTCCTGCTCTGTTCCTGTAGACCGTCAGTGCACCGCGCACCTCCGCCCATCCCTGCTTGATGGTATGATCATTGTTTGCAATCACCTGATTGGTCGCACGGACGTCATTAACACAACATTAAGTCACAGTCAGTGCATTAGGTGTCCGTGGCGTGGAGAAGATCATCATATCATTCTGCCTTGAATTAATTAAAGAAAAAAGAAAAAAAAACTCTCTTGGCTCTTGTCGTTCACTTAAAAGAGCCGGCTCAAAGAGCTGGCTCGTTCGTAACCGACACATCACTATATAGCACATTTCAGCAACAGGGTAATTCAAAGTGCTTTACATAAACATTCAAGAACATTGCGACAAAGTGCAAAAGAACATTAAGACATAATTAAAACAGTTATAAAAATATAGAACAATAAAGATTAGAAAATAAAAACAAGCTAAAAATAAAAGCTAAGATAGAAGCTAAAATAGAGTATAACACACAAGAGTCAAAGCTCTAGTGCAGTATAAGATCATTATCTGGTTTAATAAAAGGCAGCAGCAAACAGGAAAGTTTTAAGCTTTGATTTAAAAGAACTCAGAGTTGGAGCGGTTCCTGCAGGTTTCTGGGAGCTTGTTCCAGATATTTGGTGCATAAAAACTGAACGCTGCTTCTTCTGCATGTTTAGTTGTGACTCTGGGGACACTAAGCAGACCTGATCCAGATGACCTGAGAGGTCTGGATGGTTCATAACATAGCAGAAGATCAGAAATGTATTTTGGCCCTAAACCATTTAGTGCTTTGTAAACCAGCAGGAGTATTTTGAAATCAATTCTCTGAGAGACAGGGAGCCAGTTGGGTAAAGATGGGTGAACTCAGCAGATTCTGGTAAAGAGGTTTTTATTTGTTGTGCCCATGTGTTCAGTCAAAACTAGACAAAGATCAACCATACAATTAAGACACTGCTGATGTAGTGGAGTGATAATAATAAACATTAAAAACAAAAAGCACACAATCACGTGCATGAAATGGTTTCGGTGTGTTTAGTTAGATGGTAGGACTAGAAAATGCATTTACATGTGGATGCTAAAAGATGCTGACTCAGAATTCATACTAAATATAGTGGCATACAAAATGAAAATTAAAGAGTATTTTGGGGAATAATAATGACACAAATAAAAACATTTGCAAATGTCAAGGAATGGCAATCTTTAGTAAAGAATGTATCGAGTAGCCTTATTGGTCTCCAAGTCGAACATACACTTTTGGTGGTGGTCCATGAACATACAGTATAATTAAGATAAATAAAATGAGTGGAAAAACTATGTGAAACCACTTCTGGGAGTATCTGCTGGTTTTCATTTTACTACCTTTCTTCTTACATGCCTTTATTGCTTTTCTCAGTTTTTGGTTAAGACACATGAGCATTTCAGGATCGGCTTGTACCCATCCAGACCAAAACTTGATTTCCTGCAAAAGTGAAATGACTTCACTGGTCCCACATAATACTTAAAGCACTTTAACATTGCCAGGAGGCACATCCACACGCTGCAGCTGTTTTTTTCAGGGTTCAGGTTCTTTGCCTTTTTCCCTCCCTTCCCTGGTCGTGATGATGCTGTACTCCACGGCCTTGTCCAGACAGTTCTGAGCTATCTTAGAAACAGCCTCTGGCGTGCCCTCGCTTCCCTTCGCCAAGACAGTAAGAATCTCCAGAGCTTCACTCTCCATTAGCGTCTCAGCCAGACTCTTCTCCGCCTGCATCAGGTTGTGAACTATGACCACTCCACGGTGACGCAGGTCGGGTATTTCACAGAGCAGTAGCGACTGTATAATCTCCAGCCAGTGGGTCGTCTGAGAAGAGAACAGGAAGTAATGTGAGCTAAAACACAAACATTAATATGATTGTAGTATGCCACAGTGCTGCGTTGATGGATGTGTGGGGACAGTGAGCTGCTGCAGTGGTCTGCTTACTGTTCCAGGGATGCGGGCGCAGAGCTCAGGCTGCTCGGCGGTCAACATGGCCAGAGTTCCTGCAGCAGCTTTCCGCAGCCTCTCGTCCTCCTCTCCGCTGTAGAGGACGAGCAGCTTCAGGCGATCGTTCCCTGTGGCCAGGTACATCTTCTGCACCTGAGGACACATCAAACACCAAACTTTTACTTCTATATTTCAGCATATTTGTGCCATATAATTATCTATAAATATGTGTCTTACCTCTGTGCTTAAAACCATATTACACATGCACTCTGTGGCAGAAGCTCGGACCAGCTCGTGCTCCTCAAACATGTAGCCTTCGATTTTTGGGACCGCCTTCTCCTTTATGATCTTTTGTCTGTGAAGCAACATAATTCATCAAAACAAGCAGATACTCTAAACACTGATACAAAACTGTAATGTCACAATAAAAAAATATATTATGAAAGGAAGTCAGATCTCGAGACTTGAAAGCAAAAATAATAGTGTGAAGCTTTGACCTGATAAAATCCGAGGACAATAAAGACAGCACCAGACAGGCATAGTTGTACATCTTAAAAGGTGTATATATCTATATACTGAAAGGACAAGGCGACAGCTATGTAAAATCACATTATTAACACTGTCAAACTATTATCACAGCTTTGAGGTCAGCATTCAGATACTTGAAATACTTGCATCTTGACCTGCAATTTGGTTATGACTTGACTTAGACTTGACCCCTAAAACAGTTCTGGTAAAAATATTTTCACTTTTTTGGAAGCAAACTAAGATCTTGCATGTTTAACCATAAAAAAATGACACATGAATCTGTAACATTTATGAAATGATGTTCCTTTCTGTGAGAAAGGTAGATTTGCCATAAGTACAAAAATAAAACAAGAATTAAGCTGTGTGAAAATGTTCCCTTTCCCCCTTTTCAGTAGACCCTGTTCCAACATTAACAGTGTTTTTTGTGTCTGCTTAATTAGTTATTTTAGTCTAATGTTTCAGTTTATTTGATACACTATCAATTAAGATGTATATATGACATAAGCTTGTTTAGTTTGTTTTATGGGTTCATAGGATCTTTGTTGTTCTGCCTGGGATATATTTGGGTAGACCAGCTGCTTAATCAAGGAAAGTGCAAACAGGTTTGCCTAATTATGGCAAAGCACTCCACTTTGGTTTCTGCATACTTGTAGGTTATGTCCCATTATAATTGACTGTGTTTTGAACGTGTATTCTTAGGAGAGACTCCCCCTAGTGGCCAACCTGAGTCTATCACTGATGCCAGCCAGGTTGGTGAGAGCCATGAGTGCCTCGAAGTTCTGCAGCAGGGTGCATTCAAGGCTCAGAAGACTGACAAGGGGGCGCACCATCTCATAGATCTGAGAGCAGAGTGAGACGAGGTTAAATACAAAATATTCTTTGGGTTTTTGTTTTTTTTTAAACTGAAGAGGCTTTTATAGCATGCAATTCTTACCCTTTCTCCTGGGAAGGCAATCTGTGGGTTAGCTGTGATGGTTATTTTTGCCAGGGCTTGTGCTGCTTTGACTTTCCCTAAATCTGTGTTGTCAGATGCCAGTGGGATCAAAGCCTATGGAGGAAAACAGTCAACATGTAAACCTGCTAAAGCAAGGTGTTTAGATGCAGGCTAAACTTAAGTGTATTTATTAGGGTGCTCCACCTTTCCTCCACCCTGTGCCACCACTGTGCCTCTGTCTTCCTGTCGTTCCACCAAAGCCAAGAAGACCCTGCCATGAGAAATGGTGTTAACAGGAAATCTACACAGAGGACAGTGTGTGAAAAAGACTTAACTGCCATTTTACTACCTGGCGATACCGTCCCTACAGGCCTCCGTGAGGGCAGGACTCTCCTGTTTGACCATACACACCAACGCAGACACCACACCGGCCTCCAGCAGCTTCCCCACTCTTTTCTCCACATGGGAAGGTGCATCCTGACACATGGACAGACAGACAGGCTCATGTAAAACAATCTCTAAAAAGAAATATCCAATTAGTATTAACACCAACTTTGAAGAAACAGGAGAGCAGTAGAGCTACTGTGCAATATGAAAGTAATAATGTGCGATGTTTGTACGCAGCAACTGTAACTCTATATGAAAAATTAAGAACTGAAATGGTACCTTGGGGTGCTCCTCGGGGATGTGCTGCTTCGCATACTTAGCCAGCTCCACCATCTGAGGGTCTGGCTTCTCCACCTCATAGCTGTTGGTGCAATTCACTAATGTGGAGCCCACAGCAAACAGCACTGTCTTATCCTCAGACTGCAGGAACACAAAGAAAAACAAGGCTATCCCAGTTAACTATAAAAGTGTTTGTGTGTATTCTTTAAGTGGTAGTTTCAAACACTACACAACAAATAAATTATAACCACTAAGGTGCTCTTCTGCCCTGTATTGTCCATGTGTCGCAAGTATTAAAACCTCCAATTACAATCATCAGTCAAACCTTTGCTAGCTCAAACATGGCCACGAGAGCGTTCTTGTCTTCTACCAAATCCTCCTTCACATCGGCATCAAAGGTGAGGTAGGCGAGGCCTTCTACAGACCACCGGCGGGAGGTTTGGGGCAGAGACTCATTACACAGCCACCTAAAAGAGAACGAGACACAGCTTGCTTCTTATTTCAAATCTGAGGAATCACTCATCTGTTGTTATGCAACAATGTGGATCAGACACATTTCTCCTAATCTATGCCCGATGCTCCAGATTCAACACAGGCAGACATACTTCCTGCACTGCTTGGCGAGCTTTAGCGTGGATCCCTCTGCAAACTGCTTCATGCTGAAGTCTGTCCCTCCTGCTGATCCGAGCTTGCACAGACCCTGTGTAATAACCATCAAAGCATTATCTTTACTGAGAGATGTTCTTTTCTCCAACTGTCTGAGATAAATGCACTTTAGTGCTTTAGTTGCAGCACTTACCACCAGGGCTCTCACGCGTATCCTGTCATTCTCGCTCTTCTTGTAGAGGTCCTTCAGAAGCGCCACGCCGTTGGCCGTGATGAAGGAGGCTCTCTTGGCCTTGCCTGCCGCGTGGATAAGAGTCTCCACCGCTACCTGCTGGTGAGTCACATCTTCGGAAGCACACAGAGCAATCACCGCGTCCATCATCCCTGACATCTCCAGAGCTCTGTTACCCACTTCGCTCGGTCCTTGGAGGAGCACCGACACTGTCTGGATGGCTCGCAGCATGCCGCCTAGGACGTGTCGGCTAAAATGTTGCCTACCCAGAAAAACGTCAGATAAGAAAGTTAGTGAAGGAATGCCACTTTTTGGCTTATGACTGTAATTCTTTTTTCCCATGTTCATAAGTTGTTGCAGTATTAAGCAGCTCGAGTAACAGAAACTTTGGAAATTAGTAACAAGAGTTTCAGTCGTCAACTCACTGGACATATTCTTCACATAGCTTGTTGAAGTTCTCTCTCTCTGCGTCGCTCTTCAGGTCATCGTAGAGTTTGCTAAGCAAGACGGAGCAGTTCATGTGGGAGTTGTCTGTAAGGGGTGGTCCTTCTGAGAGCTCAGGGACCGTCCCGGCCACCTCCAGGATTTTCTTCAGTCCTGCAGGAGAACAAGGAGTTCATTAATCTGGCTACAGCGATGCCAGATGAAACTGATATGGGTTTGGAGAAGCTGAGGCCATAGTCAAATTTCATTTGACATTTGAAAAACATGGAGTGAACACTTCCTTCTCCTTCCCATGGTAGTGCAACTTACTAAAAAAAACTGGCAGAAGGACTATGTCTGTTTTGTATCCATCATAGCATAAAAATGTGAGAAATTCTACCTGATGTGCAGGTGTGTGTGTTTCATACCCTGGTCTATCACCCATAACGTGAGGGAGTTATCTGGGTTTTTGAAGGACTTGCGGGGAACTTGTTTGACCAGGAGGTTGATGGCGCTGTCTCTGCCCGGCCCCGACACATTAGATGCTGGCATCATTTCCAAAAGGTGGCGTAGCATTGAGCGTAGCTCCTTGGAGGGTTCTGTGTTAAAATCACACAGTCAATAACTGTTGAAGGCGCAGGACAGAAAGCTGATACACACACAAAAAGCATTTCTTATTGGTTAACTATCATGTGTGGCTCAGCTCCAAATATAAACATGATCACAATCCAAACTCACCAGGAAGTATTGCTTCATCCTTCCCTCTGATCTCTCGGTTCATGCCCTCCGTCAGAGCCTCAAACATCACCTGCAGCAGGTGGCAGGCGGCCAGAGACACAGTGGAGGCTCCTGATCCCATTACTTCACACAGCTGCTCCATTCCCAACTCATTCACTATAGCCATGGTCTGGGAACAAAACAGTGGATGTCAGCAGAAAAGCAATTCATAAGTGTTACTAGCATGGTGAATATGGTGTCTGACAGACAAGGATGTTAATATATAGCACAGCTGACTTCACAATGAACGGAAACAGATGCATACGAATTAAAAGGAACAAAATACAAATAAGAGGGACATCACTATGGAAACTGTTTTATCTATGTTTTCCAAGAAAGAAAATACAAGTTTGCATGCCTGTTAAAAAATGACTTTAAAGATGATGTAATGAATAACTTCAGAGGGAATTGTTCTACTTACTCTGGACTGATGCCCTGTGCACAACCCAACCAGGGTCCTCAGGGCAGAAAGGACAACTTCCTCCTGCTTTGAATGAAGAAGTGTCTGAATCAGCTTCACTCCATCGTTACGGAAGATCTGCTCAGCTCCTGCGTCTTCTCGAGATAATACCACTAGATTCTGAGCAGCCTGAAATTTAATAAATGGATCACATCATTTTGGTGCAATACAACTTTACAGACAGATCAAGATATGAGGAATGAAAATCAAACAGATATTAAAAGAGCAGTTTGTTATCTTCCTGCCTTAGGAGTTGCCCTTACCTTTTGTCGATCCGAGTCATTTGCAGATGCATCTAAGAGGAGTGAGAACATTTGTTGCACACGAGCATCGGTGGAGTTTAGTTGCACTGACTACACGTGGAGGAGAAAAGACCCTGATTAGCAATACTTTCTTCAGGGTACAGCTTAAAAAACAAGTGAAACCTGCTTGACACTTAGACCACTTTATAAAAAAAACAACACATCACCTTCTGCTGGATCTGTGCTCCCAGCTGTCTGAGCAGATCCTGGAAGGCTTTGTTTTTAGGCTCCAGCTGGGCACACCTCTGAGCATCCAGAAACGCCTGGTCAAGCCGAATGAGTTTCTGGAAAGCCTGAGCTCTGCGGAACCTGGCTTTTACATCACCTGGGTCAGTATCGAGAGCTGGAAAGAGTGACAGACATGACATTCAATATAACTGTGTACATACATTCATAAATCTTAATCCTGCTAGAGAGACAGTTCATGCAACTGTAGAGTTTTTTTCACAACTTTCACCTGAGATGTGAACTATACACACTTAATTAAAGATGCTATTGATAACATTCAGCCACTAGATGTCGCATTCTCCCTCCCCGTTCCTTTGCATTTACTTCACAACAAGTCGTTGCCAGGCAATTACCATCAATCTCAGCAATTTATCGTTTTTTTCCACACGAACCGACGACCCAGAGATACCACATGATACCAACGTCATTTTACTATTGGCTCATGAGCCTTGTTAGAAATGGGAATCAAACATCAGATATCTTCCAAAGAGATAAACCCAACATTCATTTTGGACCTGCCAACATTTTAAAAATGATTAATTCACAATTTTTTTTTCAAGAAAATCCATTCTTTTATTTGGCACCTTTCAAAACACTCTGTGGATGTATTTTTTATATATATATATTTGTCTGCATAAAAATGTCAATAAGACCTTTAAAGCAGCTGTACATTTTTTCTTCCATCAAAGATAAGACAGTTGGAGGGTGTATGTGTGTTGAGAGTGATTCTCAATTAAACTCTTCACCCAAGGATCACCATGAGTATCTCTGTCATTTGAAAATAGCTGCTGTTGAGCATTTCAAATTAACATCTTGTCACTTTAAGCATTCAGGATCGTGGTTAGGGGTAGCTGGACAACAAACTGGACTGGACAAAAAACACTGACCACCTTTACAGGAAGGGCCAAAGCAGACTGTATTTCCTGAGGAGTCTGGGATCATTTAACATCTGCACAAAACTCCTGCAGATGTTCTACCAATCTGTGGTAGCCAGCATCCTTTTCTACACTGTGGTATGCTGGGGGGGCAGCACAACTAAGAGGGACACCTTGAGGCTGGACAAGCTGATCAGGCGGGCCTGCTCTGTGGTCGGCATGGAGCTCAACTCTCTGGCAGAGGAAAGAACACTCAACAGACTGCTGGCCATAATTGACAACACCAGCCATCCTCTGCACACCAAACAGAGGAGCTCCTTTAGTGGCAGGCTGTTGCTCCCCAAGTGCTCCACAGACAGACTCAGGAAATCCTTTGTTCCCCGAGCCATCAAACTGTACAACACCTCTCTAGGGAGGGGGCGGGGGGCGGGGGGGGTGACAAAGGAGGACGGTCTGCAGGACAGATAATAATGTCTATAATAACTTTCATAGACTAAGCTACTGGAGTTACCCTGCACTATACTCATTTTTAACAGTCTCTTCTGTACTATATTCACTTTTTTTTAATAGTCGTGTATCACAGCTGTTACCCTGCACTATATTCAGTTTTATTCATCTCCTTGTATTTTTATATCTGGTATATTTTTTTGTACTTTGCACTACTAACTTTTTTACTGCCTTTTTACTAACATGTTTTGCACTATGGAACTGTGATGCTGGAAACTTGAATTTCCCTCGGGATCAATAAAGTTACTCCCTATCCTATCTATCTATCTATCTATCTACCTATCTATCTATCTTTCCATCCATCCATCTATCTATCTATCTATCCATCCATCTATCTATAACCCTCCATGGGTCCAGACTTCAGCAGGTCACAGTAAATCTATCTGAATGGGTAGATTTCAATCCAGGTAAAGTAGACTTAATTCAAGATATTATTATCTTTGTACTCTAAGAACTCTACAACAACATCCTGGTCAGTAAAGCATCCCACCTTTAGATGCATCAGCCTCCGCCTTGCTGTACTGCTCCTGCTTCAGGTAGCAGGCGGAGCGGTTTCGGTGCAGCACAGCGGTCTCTGCTCGGCTGTCAGTCAGCTTTAATGCTTTGGTGTAGCAGCAGATAGCACCTTGCACGTCTCCTGCCTTGAACAGGGTGTTGCCCTCCTCCTTCAGGGCTGCAGGATCCTGGTTATAGAGGGAAAGGCAGAGTAGCACACGTAACAGAAGCTCACTCAGGATGACTGAAATGCTTCTAGTAAATGTTATTGTCATGACAACTGCGAAGCTAAAAAGGCTCTATGTAACTAACTACTGTTAACTTACCATGTCTTTTTCACTCGTACTCATCTTCGAGGTGTACTACACAACACCGCGTTACTTAATATGGATAATAAGTCGTTTAATTGTACTCTACTTGCTCACAAACGCTGCTCACTCTTCAGTCAAACATGTTACATCTTGATACGCTTCCGGGTGTCCCAGAGCACGTTGATGACGTTTTACGTAACAGCCCCGCCCCTCTCTCTCTCCTCACGCTGCATTACCATATAAGGAAGAGAGGAGCCAGAGAGGAGTCTGTCTCCATCTCTGCTTTATTTGGGTATATGTTCATTCTGTCTTTCTTCAGTCCACACAGACACAGAGGGTTTATCAACCTTATTATAGTAAAAGAATAGAGCACAACAATTCAAGTTTTTTGATGCATTCAGCTGTAGGAGCTATTTTAATGTTGTTGTTGGTCCACTTTTCTAACCACTGGCGCACTTTACACTTACTTTACACTATATATCCTATATACCACTTTATAGACTGCACATATGTACATATGACATGTATTTATTGCACATACTTCATTTATTTATTGACGGACTGCACACACTATGTTCACCCATTCACTCTGTATCTTTTATATCTCTATTATTGTTTTTATAATCTTTGTATACCTTTATACCTCTCCTTTGTTTCACTCTGTTTGCTGATGTTTGCTGATGTTGCTGCTTCGACACCGGAATTTTCCTCCGGGGATTAATAAAGGTTCATCTTATCTTATCTTATCTTTTCTTAAATGCTTAGTGTTAGATGGTTTGTAAGAATCAGAAATGCTTGTTATAACAGCGACACCTGTGGCCGTTAAGACAACGAAAGTCAGCGTCGGGCTCACGCTTGTGCTCGCTAGATATAATATATATATAGACATGAACAAGCATCGCTCAAAACAGTGAGGCGACACACGTCAGCTAAAACCACAATATCACTCTATATTTCACCTGCTTGGCAGTAATGTTAGCTGACCAGACGAAGGTCTCTCCATGAATCAATGCTGATCCTAGTGTTGGCTTTTCCTGCTTCAGCCTCCCGACCATGGTCGGAGACGATAACGTAACTCGTTGTGGAGCCCCGTCACTTCACAAGACACGGGAAACCCTTTAAACCTCTGCAATGCACAATATTTTATGAGCTTATCTTACGTATATTTTTAATAACACTTTCTAATAAGTCATCTTTTGTGAAAGGTTTTAACTAACTGCTTTATTAACAGTTAATACATTATTTAGTAAGGATTTGCAGATCAGCAGCTGATCAATTGGGAACAACTTTTTTGCTTGCCAGATTGTGACTGTTAAAAGGTGTTTCATGTCTGCAATCATCCTGATGAGCTCTGAGAGGAGCCACAGGCTCACCTGTGCTGTTCAGAGTTAACTAAGTGCAGGTGAGCTCAATCAGCACATAATCAGGGCTCTTATAACTAGGAACATTTCTGTTGCTCCAGCTGTACCTGATCCGCTGCCTTCATCCAGTGCGTCTAAAGTGAGTTGTTCTTTTAATGCCGTGTGTTCCTTTGTTCACCTTATAACCAGTTATTATCTGCGTTTAAATATTATCTAGTCATCTAAAATAAAGTCCTTTTTGGGTGGATTCTCCCGGCTCTCTGTCTCTAATTCTGGTTACCTCACGTCCAATACTTGAATGTCCCTAGTCTCCAACCCTGGTCGATTTGGTCACCCTAACAATGACAAATCGCTTTGCCTGACTGTTGACCACTTACTTGTAGCCAAATCCATTCATTAACAAACCTATTTAACATTTACAGCTGCAGATTTGATGGATTAAAACACTTTATCAATGATTTATTGAAATGTAGGCTGTAGCTGCGCTGACTTCATTAATCATTAGAAAGTGAGAAACTCATGAGCATCTACTGATGGATTACCAACATTTGTTTGCGCTGTTAAACAGAGAATAAACTGGTGGACAGAGGGATTTGTTTCACAACCTGGCAACCCAACAGTTGCTCTTAATGGTTTTAACAGATCTATAAAGGATCATTGAATGCTATGTTAACCATTAATAAACCCCTCATACACCTTATGTAAGAACAGGGCACCATGTTTGTTTAAATTTATAGTTTAAGAAGCCCATAAGACACTAGACTAGGCTACACATTATGCTGGATAAAATGTACAATCATACAGTATACTACAAACATGGAGCGCCAATACAACAAAACACAAATCCACATTTAATACAAGCAGACGGGGACCGATATGGCACATCTTATGTATGTTAAACTTTATACAATAAAGTAACCAGTACAACGGTGACAAATATAGTGGATTTAAGGTCTCACAGAATGGAAACACTGAAAGTGCTTATACAGCAAAAGCTGATGTTCAGTACGTTTGGTAGGGGGTGGATTCATATTTATAAATGGTGACAAATATAAAAATCATGTCTGTCGCTGTTTGGAATAAAAGCAAAAATGACTGCGTTTGAGTCTCGACATGTTCCAAAATATATAGTGCATTCACAACAGTTACTCCCTCCAGGTCAAAACCACAAAAGGAAGTGTCCTGGTATGGTATTTCCTGCATCACCTGGGGACTCTCCTTTATCAGGACAGCCAAGCACCATTGTTGTTTCCTCTGTTGCCATGGAGACGAGGGGGTCCCCGTTGGGCTTTGTGCTCAGGTACACCTGTTAAGACTCTCGTATTACCATGGAAGCTTTGTGCCTTTAGAAGAATATCCAGCATGGGCAGTTGGTGTATACAGTATATTTCCTAAGGGCTGGGCTTGTTGTGAGACCTCATACATACCAGATCCACAGGATATCCACGAGGCTCAGCGACAGCACTCGGGACCCAAAGAGAAGAGTCCCAGTCTGAAATCAAAACCAGCTGTGTAAACATTTGTTCCTTATCACGGCTTTTGTTTTGTGAGAGATTATGCTTTCAGAACAGGATTCTGTCATTGCTGGTGTACTTTCTGCTACCAAACCTATTTTTTTAAGACTGAAACTAACGCTCCCATACACCTCATACAGAATTTTGAATAGTTTTGTAGATGTGATGAAAAGTTACCAGTCTCAAGGCAATATTGTTTGTGTCATGTCCCACACAATCTGCTAATTAATTATTTAAGTGTCCATTAAGCTCCTGTTTCATAAATAGTTCCTGAATGATCCACCAAAAAGAACACAACCATGTGACTCACATGCAGGGCATCATTACATTTTCCACACTGGGCTGCTCAGGTGACATTTAGCTGCACAGTGGTGTTCACTTCTCTGCAGCAGTCAGGCTGGTCTTTAGCTTTAATGATATAGTGACAGAATAGGCAGCACTGCTTGAGCCCCTCTGTCTATAGGCAAGTGTCTCAGACAGAAAGGTAGCCACTCTGTATAACAAACCCACCGCAATACTGTGCAGCAGACCTGGATCTATATTTGGCAAACCAGTCTCAATAAAGGGCGAAAGAGAACACAGGAAAAGTTTAAAATCTTATTTTATTATTATAAACACACAAAAAAACACTTAAAATCAAAGGGAAATCACTTGATTACCATGGGAGAAAGTGAAAGCATTCAGTGTCCTACTATCAAGTGGAGGGGAAAAACAGTCCAAGGGTCATCTGCACTGCAGGTTGGTTGCTTCCTCAATCCATTAACTTTCAAACATTACTTTGTGGCAGTATGAGCCGTATCACGGACTAGGCTGGCAACAAACAGCCTCAAGGAAACCCAACTCAGCCTTCAGACTGCGGCGCTGGGAGCTGACCCTGCACACAGAGAACACAAGGAGAATGAGAGCAGTATCTGCTGCATGTAGACTACAGAGTGGCGACACACCTGCTTTCAATCAGCACCTGAATCACAGCCATTAGTGAATTCCCCAAAACTTTACAGTCATTTTACGTAGACCCATCTACTCCCGATTTTTAAAGCATCCATCACGGTTCAAACAACTTTTCATCCTACTCTTCTTTGACTATAATGGACATCTTATGTTTACCGTCCAATGATGGCACAAATAAGTATCCAAATTTCCCCTAAATTACAGCATATTTTTTACCCAAATTCTCCCACTGCAATAGCCTTCTGAGTGCACACAACAGGTGAGAAGTGGTCTATTATTTTCCAGATACTCCTCCAAACATGAACTTGAATAAGAAAGTTCTTTATTTCAAAAGGTATATTAGTTAGATATGGTTTTTGAGAAAGTTTAGACTTCTTTGCAGAGACTCTATATATCTTTTTTTTTTGGGTATAGCCAAACTCACAAATAACATTATGTGAAAAGGTTGCCTTTCTCCCTTTTCACTAGGTCCTGTTCCCCAACATTAACAGTGTTTGGTGTCTGCTTAATTATTAATTTCCGTCCAGTGTTTCAGATTATCTGATACATTATCAATTAAGGTGCGACAGCTTGTTGAGTTAGTTTGTTTTATGGGTTCATAGGATTTTTGTTGTTCTGCCTGGGATGTTGGGGGTAGAATGCAGCTCAGCAGCTCATTCAAGTAAAGTGCAAACAGGTTTGCCTCATTATGTCCTCTTATCTGCAGGGCTGGGCATGTGGTATGTGGTATGTTAAGGTGATGATGTAAGAGATCTTGTATTAATGGTCTGTTGATTATTCTGTGTGAATTTGAATTCTTGTTTGGTTTAGCTCACCCTATACTTACATACCTGGACAGGTGGTTCCAGTTAGGCAAGGCTGAGAAGGTAAAATCCCATTCACTGGAGTAAGGGTTGGGGAGAGAGGAGGTGGCAGCTTGCTTTGAGGCTGCAGCTCTCTTTTGTTTGTTGTTCTTTTCATTCAGTTTAAATGTTGTTTTATTGAATTTCCCAGGTTTTCATTTTTTTCCCTTTTGTTTCAATAAACTTTTTGTTAATAAATGCCACTTTTTTTCACCACTCCTGCTTCTTAACCTGGCTCTTCAACATCCCATTTTAAAGTTTTCCTGTGCCAAACCACCTCATTTGCCCTTTATATGGGGGAGGGCTGCACACTTGATTTCCAATCAAGTTATTCTGTTTCTTACTTTTAGCTTATAGTAGCAAGAAAAAGTATATCCCAAGTTATCTTTTTTTGGTCTTCAGTATTGTTAAGGTGACCAAAGTGGCGAGGGCCGGAGACTCTGGACATTTAGACAACGAAATAAAGTCGTCTTTGGTGGAATTCCCTGGCTCTCTTTCCGTGATTTTGGTTGCCTCACATCCATTGTCTAAATGCCCAGAGTCTCCAGCCCTCGCCACTTCACCTCAACAAATCTATAAACCTATGTACCTCCTAAAAACCAGAGGAGACCGAGCCTTTGGAGTCAGGACCCCACGACTCTTGAACGACCTGCCAGAGGAGATCAGGCAGGCTAGCTCTGTTTTGTCTTTCAAATCTCTTTTAAAAACACACATCTCTTTTTTAGAATTGCTTTTTCTTAATCAATTACTCTTCTGCTATTATTCTACTTGTTTTTACTGTGTTTTAGTACTTCATACCTTTTGCTTGTCATTTTTAACTGTATCAACTCTGTTTTTATTTATTACTACCTGTTAAATTGTGCTGCTTTTTATGTCTTTGTAAAGCAGTTTGTAAATTGTTTTTGAGAAAAAGTGATATATAAATAAAGTTATTTATGTTGCATTGCAGACACTCACTCTCTTCTAGAAATGAAAGGCTGGTGCATTTATTTTTACAAGCTTTGCTGAAAGCTGTTCAGCCAATCACCGACTGAGTGATATGAGACGTGTATATGACCACATGAATTTCCCCTTTTGGGATAATAAAGTTGACCTTTTTGACCTTTGACTGATGCGCAGGAGATCAGGCAGGCATCCACAGTTGAAAAATAAGACTAGCTAGGACGAGGACATTGCCACTTATCAGCCAGATGTAATTTCAAAGCGAGACATGCTTTTCTCTGTGAACATATTCAGAATAACCTCTTCAATCAGTCAAGCTCCATCTCTTGGATTCTACCTCTCTCTCTCTATCCTTTGCACTAAAACTTCTTTAACCCATCAGATGTCAATTATACTCCTTTCCATTTCTTTTTGTTTTCTTTGCCCGTTTCTGTCTCATAAATTCATACAGACAAACATCACCAGAAACTTATATATATATGTAAACATGTCCTAGGGGAAAAAAACACCACTCAGACGGTGTGCTGTGATTATTATGGCTGTGGCCGTTTATAGCATCCATACCACCAATTTATCACATGTACCTGTAAAGTTTAGTACGACTGTTTGTGAAATTTTTCAACATATACTATGAATTTCTTTTATATACTATAAAGCTTTTATGTCTTTTTAAAAAAAATGTTGACGTACTATGACTTTTTAAATTTAGGCATCTCTTTATTTAGAATTACTCTTCTGCTATTATTCTTTTCACTGTGTTTAAGTACTTCATACCTTGCTTGTCATGTTTTAATGCATCAACTGTTTTTATTTATTACTACCTGTTAATTTGTTTGAGAATGGTACTGAAAAGCCATCAATGGTGAGGTTTTGAGCAATGGTGGGTTGAGATTTGGAGATGTTTTTTTCTGGAACTCACTCCCCCCACACATCCAGTCTGAAAATACCACATCATTCAAATCCCTCCTCAAAACCCACCTGTTTAAACTGGCATACTCTCTCTAGCACTCATCATCACCCATCCTATGTGTCTGTACAAATATGTCTCTGTCATGTCCTGTTGTTTTTATATTGTTTTATCTGTATGTTTTAATTAATTCTTGTAAGGTGTCCTTGGGTGTCCAGAAAGGCGCCACCAAATAAAATGTATTATTATTATTATTATTATTATTATTTTATTAATTTGTGCTGCTCTTTATGTCTTTGTAAAGCAGTTTGTAACTTGTTTTTTATAAATGAAGTGATCATGTTGCATTGCAGACACTCTCTACTATAGAAATGAAAGGTTGGTGCATTTATTCTACAAGCTTTGCTGAAAGCTCTTCAGCCAATCAGCGACTGATGATGCAGCTCCTCCCAGCAGCCTTTGCAGCAGCTCAGTAGGTGCTATCTGCTATCTGCTAACTGCTTCAGTGTGTAATCTGTCAGTCTGAAGCTTAAAGCTCTCTCACACTGCTGCTGCTGGGCTCTCTACACATCCGGATTACTCTCCTGTTCATGGGTAACGTCACATTTCCTTACTATAACATGTGTTCACAAAGACACAGCGGTCCCAAGGTCGTAGATGAAGTGTTAGCTGAAGCTTTACATGGGAACGGTGAGGCAGGAAATACCAGCCACGTATTGTCTCTGTGGTGTTATCAAGCTGCTGTCGTCTGCGAAACACAAACCTGCCGTGCAGGCTTTCTCACGGATGCTGAAGGACAGCTGTGTGACTGCTGTTCACCTGGATGTATCAGTAGATTACAGCCCTTTTTTTTTTTTACTAACGTTGTCCGACATCTGGAAGCTAGCTCTTATTCCAGATGTGGAGTCTTAATAATGTAATGAACATCTGGTGGTGGTGGTGGCTAGCGCTAGCTTGGTTTAGCTGCATATTCCTGATATCTATTTATTTATTTAATGATAAGAGGGGTTGTTACAGTTTGGCAAGGCTTAACAGTGTCTGAGTTTACACAGATTAATGTCCTAATGCAGGTGTTTTAGTGCTGTTCAAGTTTGAAGCAAGGTAATGTTGCTGGCTAGCTGCCACAGCTGTAGTGTTAGCTGACTAAAAGTCATCCAAGTTACACCTTAACAGAGATAGATAGGTAGTTAGCTACTGTAGATAGATAGATAGATACTATAGATACTATAGATAGATAGATAGATACTATAGTAACTTTATTAATCATCTACAGTTTGCATGATAACTGGGCAAACTCCATATGATGAAAAGTGCAAAAAAACAAAAACCTTTCTGATTGATTACTAAATAGATAGATAGATACTATAGATACTATAAATAGATAGATAGATAGATAGTAACTTTATAAATTTTACGAGGGAAATTCAAGTTTCCAGCATCACAGTTCCATAGTGCAAAACATGTTAGTAAAAAAGTTAGTAGTGCAAAGTACAAAAAAAATATACCAGATATAAAAATACAAGGAGATGAAGAAAACTGTTAAAACTGCTTGAATATAGTGCAGGGTAACAGCTGTGATACACGACTATTACAAAAAGTGAATATAGTACAGAAGAGTCTGTTAAAAATGAGTATAGTGCATTATTATCTGACCTGCTGACTGTCCTCCTTTGTCCCCCCCCCTCCCTAGAGAGGTGCCACCCAGTGAGCAATAACACAAAGCATACTGTCATTTGATCGTTTTACACAGGGGGATTATGAATATTGAGGAATGTTTCCCTTGATTTGCTAATATGCCTCTATCATGTGAGCAGCTTGGGGGTCTGTAGTGCATTTAAACTGTGTCACATACTGTAAATAGAAGAGCTGACAACAGCTGATAACAAAGCCTTTCTTGTCGGGTGTATTTCATCATGTGGCACAGATGATATAAGAAATATTCCAGTTGACAGTGAGGCTATTTATCCAAGCAAAATGTAAGTGCCAGGTTATTATCCCCACTCCCTGCTTAGATAGAGCAGCCTGAAAAGTGGAAGCGGATTATAATCGTGTCGGATTTGCACACAGAGGAGAAACAAGAACACCTATTAGTGCTGTAAAGGAAAACACAGGCTATACTGTGCTCGTCTTGATTTGTTGTTTCCCCACTCTTCCACACAGTTCCTTTCACTTGTGTTTCTTGTGACAGTTCCTCTCTCTGTAATACTTTATTTTTGCATGCTCCACTAATCTAACATTTTTCCTAACAGCTGAAGAAGACCCTCTGATGTGATTTCAACTTGGCGCTTGTGATCGAGGACACAGACACACTGCCCATGCTGCTGCCACAGTAGATATGCTGTCACTATGCTACTGAGAGAAGAATGACATTTGTCTCATTTTAATTCCTGGAGCTGCCTCGAGCACAGTTGAGGCTTGATTTAAAAAAAGGAAAAAAAAGCTGCTGCTCTCAGCCAAGTTGGTCTTTTTCTCAGCCTAATTCTTTGCTCTGCCGCAGCCTAGGGTGCAAACTGTTATGGCACCGTGGGCCAACTGAGCAAAAGGGGACTCTGGCTGTACTGGAGGATTAGGCTGTGCTGTGGGATTGGGGACTGGACCCGGAAAGCAGGCCCACGGCAACACACATCATGCTGCGGGGACACTAGGCTCCCTGTTCGAGCCCCCTCTGTGTGGCGTTTGTTTTTTCCTTTTCCTGCAGTCTCATCGGTTTGGATGGTTGAGCACAAAGGCTACTTTGAAGGAGCCCACCGGTGGCTGTGGTTTGGCCAAAGCTGACAGACTGCTTGCCAGCTATTGCTGATTTAGTACCCTTGTCCACTGCTGTAGCCCCCTTCGTTGTGGTCTCCAGTATGGTGAGTGGAGGCTGGAGGCATCGCAGGAGTGGAACTGAACCATTAATACTGGTGTAGCTGGTTACTTTCCATTTTTTTTCTGCACTGTGAAGGATTGCATTCCAGTTTTCAAGGACTTTTTGTGTCTGTGCTGGAAAAAAAACTGAGTGAAGGTCATTTAAAAAAAAAAAAATTTAAACCCCGGAAAGAAGACTGCTTCAGAGGAGGATGAAGTTGAGGAAACAGGTGACGGTGTGTGGAGGGGCCATATTCTGTGTGGCTGTATTCTCACTGTATCTGATGTTGGATCGAGTCCAACATGACCCTGCAAGGCGACAGAATGGCGGGAACTTTCCACGGGTAAGAATTATTACTGTGATGGTGGTGAATATTGTGAGAGAAATAAACCCCCTTTCTGCAGTTATTTTTGTTGCGATACACCAGAAGATGGGTAAAAGCAGAAATGAACACAAATACATTATTCTAAATATCTTCATCCTATAACACATGGCTTCACATATTCTTTTATTTTAATATTCATATATATATAGACATTTCCAATCATGATTCTTTTGGGCAGATTGATCTCATACTGCTGTTTGCTACCTTGGCTGAATCGGAAGGTTTATCATTGCACATCATCTTATTTCTATTCTTAAAACTAAAGTTTGTTCACTTTAACATAGAAGAAGATGGAGGGTTTGGTTAACAGATGTTTTATGATGTATGTTACACAGCTGTGTGATTTTATGATTTGTGTTTTTAGAGCCAAATCTCAGTTTTGCAAAACCGGATAGAGCAGCTGGAGCAGCTCCTGGAGGAGAACCACCAAATCATCAGCCACATAAAGGACTCTGTGATGGAGCTCACAGACACAGGAGCTGTGTCTCCCAGCGGCCACCTGCCGTTCAGAAGCGCCAATGGTTCCTGGGTCCTACCCTTCGACGGCCGTCCCACTTTCCTAGCTGTCAAGCCCCAGGATTGCCAATCTGCATTAGGCAGCCACGGTCAAGCAGACGTTCAGGTGAGCTTGTTGCTATAATATAAGTATTTCTCTGTAGATGAAATGCTAAGCATCCAATGGGCCAAAACGGTGTTATCACTGCTGTGTTGTAGATACTATTGCGTACTTATTTTTGCCATGTGTCTGGTGAGCAAATGATGAGTTTGTATGTCATTTTAGATGCTGGATGTGTACTCCATCCTCAAGTTTGACAACCCAGATGGCGGCGTGTGGAAACAGGGCTTTGAAATTACTTATGAGCCTGAGGAGTGGGACAATGAACCACTGCAGGTGTTTGTCGTCCCCCACTCCCACAACGATCCAGGTGAGTTGAAAGAGGCTATAACACACAAAGCAAAACTTTGTTGAAAGTTGTAAATGTCTCGGCGCGAGTCTAAAAGTCTTGTCTGCTCAAACCGTATCTTGAGACGCAGCCTTGAGCATGTCTGAACATTTTTCTTTCAGCAGGTTTAAAAATTGTCTTGTCTGCAGACAAGCCAGCTACTGTGAGGCCCTTACCTGAGTGGGAGGCTAACGATAGGGACGCAGAAATCATTCAAAACTCGATTCATTCGTTCTCATTATTATTAGCATAATGCTGACAGGATTCACGGCTTAGCCACAAACAATGGAATTAGAGAGATATTGGCATTGGAAAGCTCCAGCTATTTATAGGCTGAATTGGCTGAAATCTTATTTTAGACTGACATTTCCATTAAACTTGTTTACCAGCCTGCCACATGCTCACTAACTTGACAGTTATTGATATGTTGACAGGCTGCAGAGACCTGCGAATCCTGTCCATCAACAATGGAAATGGGTGTCATGTGGAGCTGCATTTGATTTAAAACTCTGCTGCAAAAGTTTTCTTTAGTGTCTTTGTATGCAGTATTCAGTGTCCAGCGTTAATAGACAGTAAGAGAGGTCTGCAAACAGAAAGCATAGTGTCAGTCACACTGAAGACGCGTGTAAGCAGGTTTGCCGGTAATAGGCTCATTTCACTAAATGCAAAGACGGGATTTTAAGGGTTTTAGTCAGCTGCAGGTAAGCAGCTCAAACAATGTAGTGTTAGAAAGACTGCAGTAAAGAGTCATGTCTCTCACAGCTGACAACTCAGTGGCATTGCTTATGATTCTACGTAACTGCAGAAGGATGTGGAACTTTGATTTCTATAAAATATATTATACTACAACATGTGAAACAAATATTTGACAGGATATTTTTAGACTGCGGTATTCTACACTGTTGCACACCGAAAGTGCACAGAAAGTGTTTTTTTAGTCACTTCCTTTGAAACCACTCTGCTAAAATAGCTTTCTGAGGGGAACAGCTCAACTTGAATAAAATATGAGTTTTATTTTGGATCTGTTGCAGCACTTTTTTCCACAGCGTTGAGTCTCTTACCTGCCCTGTCTTCTTGCCTTTGTATCAGCCAGCTCCATATATATATATACACACCACGTATATTGTTTCAGAGATAGTCCAATTTGTAGCAGACAGTCTGTTTTGCCAACTGTTCTACAACATGCTCTTATTTCTCTCCTTGTCTTGTTAGGTTGGATCAAGACTTTTGACAAGTACTACACAGACCAGACGCAGCATATTTTAAACAACATGGTGGTGAAGTTGGCCGAGGATCCTCGCAGGAAGTTCATCTGGTCTGAGATTTCATTCTTCTCCAAGTGGTGGGAGAGCGCGGACATACACAGGCAGGAGGCTATGCGCAAGTGAGTCACGGCTTTAGTGAAGCATCTTTTTAATTATGCCACCTCACTCTTGACAATCAGTTGAGATTTCTTTGATGCCTACTGCAGCATTTCACACAATGGATAGTGTCTGCTTGCAGAGTGTGGTTGCTCTAAAAATAGCTTTGTTATCTGGTTAATGTGGGTCTCCCGTCTTAAGGGCAGGATCATCCTCACCTTGCTCTCTTAATCCCCTCTGTTCAACAGACTGATCCTTGGAGGGCAGCTAGAGATTGTCACGGGAGGCTGGGTTATGACGGATGAAGCCAACGTTCACTACTTTGCCATGATAGACCAGCTCATTGAAGGACATCAGTGGCTGGAGAGAAATCTAGGTACACGATCAGAAATGATTCGTCACACGAGCCATGTGTTTATATCTAGACGAATGATGCTTAAATGTGTAAGATGCTCTTCTTCTCCTCTGTTAAATGTTAGACCTTTTGCCATCAACCCCCAGTTCCTTTCACAACATTTTAAAAGTTCAAATGATACCAGTCCTCCCATGATAAAATCTGAGCTTGTCATCCCACATGCAGCAGGTGTCACCTCTCGCTCAGTGGGCGATAAAACACTTTGTGCTACTTTCAGCGCTCCCCGCAGAGGAGAGCGATTTATCCGAAAGATGCATTCCTTCCCTTTTTTCCGAGCATAAACCTGAACTACTTGCTTTCCCGCTCGCTGTCACAGGTATCACTCCTCGCAGCGGGTGGGCGGTAGACCCTTTCGGTCACAGCGCTACCATGTCCTATCTGCTGAAGAGGGCCAACCTGACCAGCATGCTCATCCAGAGGGTCCACTATTCCATCAAGAAACACTTTGCCTCCACACGCAGCCTGGAGTTCATGTGGAGGCAGTCCTGGGGTGAGTGGACCGGAGCCAGCGATGCCATCTGATTCATTTGTTTATCTTTTGCTAAGCTTATTGCAGAATGAGTCATGCCACTTGTCATGGCCTTTTTTAAAGAGAGGGACGTTTTTTGGAAGAACCACCAACGCGTAATAGCCTCAGAAGCTTTGCTATTATTTCTTGATGAATTGGACATCTTCTGAAGATTTACTGTCCGTTTGTTCTTAATGGAAAAATCCTCTGATATTACACTGTTATATGATCAATTTGTTGTACTCGGCTCTTTTGGGGATGTCATTTCCTTTTTGCTGCTTTATCCAGAATTACTTTTTTAAATGACAGTCCCCAGAGAACGCTGTAGGTGTGAACTTAAAGTTTATGAGCGCTGGTGTGTTTACGATGACAAATACCACCCGTACTCAGAGCAGATCAATTTCTTATTTGTGTATTTCAACCTTGCCTTTTTCTGCTGCTGTCAACAATCAGTGTTTCTCAAGCCAATGTTTTGATTTTTGCTTCACTGCTTCGACAGACACTGGGTCGAGCACGGATATCTTTTGCCATATGATGCCGTTCTACAGCTACGATGTGCCTCACACCTGCGGGCCCGACCCCAAGATCTGCTGCCAGTTTGATTTCAAGAGGTTACCAGGTGGTCGGGTAAACTGTCCCTGGAAAGTGCCACCAAAACCTGTGGTGGATGCCAATGTAGCAGAGAGGTGAGACATGTGGAGTGTTAAGTCTCTTACTTTGAGTAAGTTACAGGGTTACTTTGTCTCAGAGAACAAGTTTCAGAATGTTGTGACTAACTTAAGTCTTCATCAGGGTCATTGCCAGCATTCAACAGCAGCTTGCACACCTACATTGTGTTCCACTAATCAGTAGAGAGTGGGAGGGTGGTTTTCCATCAATGTGTAAGCCTATTGGTCCAAAACAAGGAAATGATACATCATCAATAGAGAGGAGGAAAAAAGGGGAGGGTGGGATCCAAAGAGCAACTGTATGTGATTACCACAAAGACCCAGCAGCGCTTCTACTCAGTTGTCTTCATTAATCTGCCAGTATTCTGATAATAGAATAATCAGTAAAGTCATTCATTAAGACATGACGAGACATTTGAAGGTGTCAGCTTTGGCTTCAGTTCACTATTTTTTCTGACACTGTATAGACCAGTCGATTTAATGAAGAACATAATGGGCAGATTAATAGATAATAAAAATGATTTCAGTTACATTGTAAAATGTCTGTCCGTATCTTGGTCGACTCTTAAATAACCGAAGTTAAAGGATCCCAGTCAAATGTTTTTGTTACCTGTGTATGTAAAAACGTATAGAAAGGAAACCGTATCAGCCTCCAAAATCCAGCATTAGTCGGTCTATATACTAAACATATTAAATACATACTAAAACATTTCTTACTTTTTTGTGTAGTAATGGAAATTGGCTCCAGCTACTGTTTACAACGCTTTCTGGGTGTGACTTTTTTTGCGGTGTCATCACCATTCCTATCTATACAACCGTTGTAATTATGATTAAATTGTTCACAAGAGCACAAAGTTCTTCATATATCTAGCCTCTGAAGTTAGCTCTCAAAGTGCACCAGATTGATGTGTTTAACTTTAAAATGTAGGCTACAAAATGTTCTTTCTAAATGCATGTTGCCAAAGTCAATGACCAGAATAATCGTGATTATGATTTTTTTTTTTGCCATAATCATGCAGCCCTACAGACCCACACATTTATACAGCAGATTGGTCACTGCTGTTGCAACACTCTTATCTGTACTAGTCTCTTACAAACAAACAAACTAAACTTGAACTTGTGCCAATAACAACAGCCGGGCAGGGTGGATGAACGGTGGGAGACGGACGTGGACTGCAGATAATCTTGCAGTTTTTAGAGGACCTTAAAAAAAACGTTCCTATTCAGAGGACATATTTCTGTGGCTAATGGAAAATACCCCCCGGGCTAATTTGATCCTCCTCTTTCCAAGGTCATAGTGATTTCCTACAAATGCAAAGTAGGGCAGCTTGGATGCCAAGAAATGTGTCCCCTCATTTTTTCCTTTTTTATTCCCCCTCCCCCATCACCCTCTTTCTCAATCAGGGCACACCTGCTCCTGGATCAGTACCGCAAGAAGTCCAAACTCTACCGCAGCAAGGTGCTTCTCGTCCCTCTGGGAGACGACTTCCGCTACGACAAGGCGCTGGAGTGGGATCAGCAGTACAGCAACTACCAGAAGCTGTTTGACTACATGAATTCTCAACCAGAGATGCATGTACAAGTGAGAAAATGATTTGTCAACTATCACAACACTGTTGCCCCAATATATGTTGTCTTTTTGTATCTTTTTTCATTGCTTTTGTGCTTCTCAGCATGCGCTGTGATAGATAGAAGCATCTGACTGTACAACCTTTCTTGTGATAATGAATCATGCAGTGGTATTTTAACTTGCTGACGGAACAAAGAATCTGTCACGACTCGATGTTCAGTTCAGAAGATGCCATGTAAGATGAAAGGCGCATGCATTATAATGAGATGTTTTTTCTCCCTGTACAGCTGTGTTTGAGCTAAGATTTTTTTTTAACAATTTGTCATGTGTCTGGCTGCTCTTCCAGGCTCAGTTTGGGACTCTCACAGACTACTTCAACGCTGTATACAAAGCAAACGGAGTGGCCCAGGGGTCCAGACCCGCAGACTTCCCAGTGCTTAGTGGAGATTTCTTCGCCTATGCAGACCGAGAAGACCACTACTGGACCGGCTACTTCACCTCTCGGCCCTTTTACAAGAGCCTGGACCGTGTGATAGAGTCACATCTCAGGTGAGGCAGATTTAAGCTCTTTGTCGGCGAGTTCTACATCAAGCACTTTGTTTCTTTTTTGCATTGCAAACGAGATGTAGGTGTGGTGTACAAGGTTAATGTAAATGCAAGATCTTGTATACAAATTAAAGCCAAAAACATATGGTATCACTTCCAAATAGTATTTTTATACATAACACTAAACCACACCTTAATCTAGTCGATATTATTCTCTGATACCGTTTAAGGTTTTTCTTTTTCTCTGTATTTTTATCATATGTCATTTTCTTTTTAAAAACGCATCAGAAAAACAGGCTTACATTATGAAACGCAACACAAAATGATTGTTTTTTTTCACATATACTGTATGTCAGACTTTTTAGTTAGGTGTATTAACATACATTTAGTTCATATGATCGCACAAATTATTAATTGTGCCTTTTAATTCTCATCTTTTTTCTCTCCATTGTGAACAATCAAAATGAAGTGAAACAGCAAAAACCTAAAATGCATGTTGGTTACATGAAAGCCTCTGAACTCTCACACAGGTCTCAGGACTGTGTGGGCGTGTACAGGCTGTAATTTATTGACTTCTTCCTGAGTTTCCTGTTAGGTTTGTTGCAACTGTTAGTGTTCAGAGGCTTTAACAAACAAGAGCAAGTTGCAGGAATCCTAGAATTGGATTTCAGATCAATATGAGGGAACATAGCAAAATAACGTGGTTTAAATGATTTCTTTAAGTTTAAAAATGAAATAAAAATGCTCAAAGAAATTTCGAAAGAATCAGCAGTAGTCTTAAAAATAACAGTAATGTGAACACACCTTTAGCGGACTAAAGACTCCCCAACTGTTTGTCTTATGTCCTCCAGGGGGGCAGAGATCCTCTACAGCCTGGCGGTTGCGAACGCTCGGCATGTGGGCATGGACGGGCGCTACCCGGTCTCAGACTACGCCCTGCTAGTCGACGCGAGGCAGTCTGTTGGCCTCTTCCAACATCACGATGCCATCACTGGCACTGCGAAAGAGAATGTAGTCGTCGACTATGGCAACAGGTAAGGACCTGAGGGTTTAATGACATGACAGTATGTATTAAGTTTTTTTCAAACAGTGCAGTTTATATGAATTAGAAAAATTGTGCATCCTCTTTTTAACCCTCTGGCTATTTCATACTCTCCCGTTCAATACTTTGAAGCAAAATAACAAGCCATCTGCGGTGACTCTGCTGCAGCCAGCCATTGATTCTTCTTCCTCCTCCTCCTCCCTAGATTAATGCGGTCACTCATCGGCCTGAAGAGAGTAATCATTAATGCTGCTCATTTCCTGGTGATGAAAAACAAAGAGTTTTATCGCTTCTACCAGACGGAGCCCTTCCTGGAGACGGTAAGAGGAAACACAGAGGGACACTCCCACCACTGTATAATAAACTGAATACTTCCATAAGGAACAAAATATGCAGGTTTCTCATTTGATTTCCGGTGTTATATATTTTGTAGGACGACCGGCGTGCTACTCAAGACTCTCTGCCTCAGCGCACCTTAATCGAGCTGGACTCAGCAGGACCGAGGTATTATCAGCATCCCCTGGCATCTCCTCTGCCTCCTACCTCAGACACTCCTCGCCCCTCCTGTGTTTCTGATTGCTTTCCCCCCCTTTCTCTCTACCAGGTACCTGGTTCTGTTTAACCCCGTCGAGCAGGAGCGTCTGTGCGTGGTGACAGTGTTGGTCAACACGGTCAGGGTGCGGGTGCTTACTGAGGATGGACAGACCCTCCCTGTGCAGCTGAGTGCTCAGTGGAGCTCTGTTAGTCAAATGAGCGCAGAGGTATTTGAGGTAAGATTAAATTCATTAGGCACTGCTGGTTTCTGCATAGTGGAATTGGCACATTATGAGTGCAGCAGCAGCAGTAGTGTCTGCACAGTTCCCCATCGTTCTCCACCCTGGATCTGTTATAGTTACATGCTTAAAAAGGAACAGTGTGTAACATTTCGGGGGATCTATTAGCAGAAATATAATATAATATTCATAACAATGTTTTCATTAGTGTATAATCACCTGAAAGTAACAATCGTTGTTGTTAAGGAGACCAAAGTGGTGAGGGCTGGAGACTCTGGATATTATAAGTATTGGATGTGAGGTAACCAGAATCAGGGAGAGAGAGAGAGAGCCAGGAAAGGAGAAAAAAAGGAGACTTTATTTCAGATGAAATTAACCTCATCAAGTGGTTTATCTGCATTAATAGACAAACAAAGGGAGATGCATGACATAACAGCATTGCACATGCATTCATTCAATGCAATCAGAATTGACTGAAAGCCAGAAAATATCTAATCAGCAGTCATAAAGTGAACACAAAGGCACGAACAACAACTCACTTTAGAAGACGCACTCGATGAAGGCAGGGGATCAGGTCTGGCTGGTAGCATGCAGGGCAAACAGAGACATGTTCTTCTCCTCTCCTCGTACTTATAGGAGTCCTGATTGTCTTTTGATTGGGCTCACCTGTACCTAGTTGACTCTGAACAGCACAGGTGAGCTCTGTGGCTCCTCTCAGAGGATCAGGATAAAGGTGGACATGGAACACTTTCTAACAGTTGTGTTTTTGTTATCTTAGAATGAGCCCATCATATCTGCATAGGGAGCGGGTGCTCTTCACGGATTCCGCCTTGTTGCTCCGCCATGTTTCTACAGTAGCCCAGAACAGACAAACCAAACACCGGCTCTAGAGAGAGACTTTCACATGTTTACGTTACCTGTAGGCCACCGTAGTTCTTCGACACGCTTGTGAAACTGCAGTAACGTGAGCCCCAGAGTGCCGCTGTCTGACTTCCGTTGCTTTTAAAGTATGATGGTAAGGATGGCCTTTGAGCGAGGTGAACGGCGTTAACGCGGTTTCGCTCTCAGCAGCTCACGATACCGCATTCTTGGAAAGGGAGGAGTGAGAGGAGGGGTACTCAGTTGGTTGCAATCTGCAACCACACAACTACATGCCTTACCTTTTTTAAGTTGGAAGAAAATAGACTATAAAGACACTTCACAGTTACGTGTAAAGTGCGAACTGTCGGCAGGCGAGTTGCATTGTGGGTAATGTAGGCACCAGGTTTTGACAAGGAAGATGAATGCATAAATTCAAAAAATTAAACGATATCCCTGATTCTGCTGCATCAATTTTGGCGATAGTGAGTCAAGCAATGTTAGGAGGTAGGATTGCATTTCTAAATCAGAGGAGTACTCCTTTAACTATCTCCATGTACCATTAGAGGGGGAGAGAGAGAGGGGGAGATAGAGAGGGAGATGTTGTTGAAATTGAGTGTGTAGTTTTCCCCTCTTTCCTTTGATATCTACCTGCAAGCTAGCACTAGAACAGATGTGTTTTTCTTTCCGTTCTCAAAACCAAAAACGGAATCAGCTCATATTGAATATTGAATCTGCAGCAGTAAAAAGGAAAAACATCCCATTTGCTTCGCCGCATCTCCGTCGATTCATTTACTGCGCCCAAATAAAATCCCCTCCACCCACAGAAAGCAATGAATTTAAATGTAGCAGAGCAATACAAACAGCCTCATTAACACCACCTCTCATCACATTTTAATTACAGCACACTGTTGCTGATGTCGAAAAAGCTTTTAACTTTTTAATGAATGGCTCGCTGCCGACGCTCGCCGTTCAGATTAACAAGAAAGATGAAGCCGGCGCTGTTAAATGCAACCTTTTTTGTTTTTTCCTTCAAATGTTTGTGTGTATGAATTTACATCCAGCTGTTCTTCCACCCTCCATCCAGGCAACATTCATGGTCCGTCTGCCGCCGCTGGGCCTGGCTGTGTTCCACGTTTACGACTCTCCCGACTCGCCCATGACGCTCCGCTCCGACACCCTGCTCAGGCTGAACGGTCGTGGCGTCACCGCTCGAGCCGCGGACCCGCTTCCTGTCCGCTCTCAGCAGTTCGACCCTCAGACCTTCTACATCAGCAGCCAGTGTCTGACTCTGGGCTTCTCTGGAACCACAGGCCTTCTGGAGGTTTGTGTTTTTACTTTATATCTGAATCAAGGATTTGCTCATCTGTTTTTAACTTTGATCTCTTTGGAGAAAAGAAAACGTAATTTCCCATAAACCCTGGCTGTTTGATCTAAGTGAACATGTCTTGTTGCTTCTCAAGCATCCTTTCATCTCTTATCTAATTCTGTTTTCCTCTTTATGGCGCTTTCATCCGCAGAGCATCAAGCGCAAGGATGATCCTCAGGAAGTGAAGGTTCAGATGCAGTTCATGGTCTACGGCACCCGTCCCTCTAAAGACAAAAGTGGAGCTTACCTCTTCCTGCCTGATGGAAAAGCAAAGGTATTCTCTCAGTTGCTGAAATCTCAGATGTTTTCCTTGCCTCTCAGAAGGCTTTGATAGAGTCTCCCTTGTGTATTGTGTCACTGTATCATGCTGGGGTGCTCGGGGCACGGAGGCAGGCAGACTGGGTGCTGCTTTATCATTTCTTGATTTAAAGACAACAGAGCCTAAGGGGGCTTAGCTGCTATACTGTATCTAGTCACTTATTCTGTTGGTGACTTCTCTCTCCGTCGTTCTTCCTCCTCCGTTTTCAGCACATATTCATGATTCCACTTCTTTCTCTCTCTCCCTGCTTTCAGCCCTACAACCACAAAGAGATACCTGTGGTGCGCGTCGTGGAGGGGCCTCTCTTCTCGGAGGTGGTGGCGCACTACCAGCATTTTCAGCAGACCATTCGCATACACAATGTGCCAGGTAATAATCGAAACCTAACGGCACAATGGAATCAGTTCAAATGGCTCTTCCAAATGCTTTTTATGTTCAGTTAAATGCACCAGATGGTACGATACACCGGCCAATATATATTTGAATTACTTATTTTCCTGTAAGCTACCTACTTTTTTACTTAAAGCAAGCAAATGCAAAATTACAATTTGCAAGTGTAGATGACATATTCCTTCTGTGGCCTGATCTTTGGTTCTGTGTTTTTCTATTTTCAGGGGTGGATGGGTTGTCTATAGACATCACCACCATGGTGGACATAAGAGATCAGACCAATAAGGAGCTGGCAATGCGACTGATCACCGACATCGAGAGTGGAGACGTCTTCTACACAGATCTCAACGGCTTCCAGGTCAGTCCCACCCTCGGCATTAGAGAAGAATAACTTATATTCGTTGCATACCATCCGACTATAACAATGTGTGTCTCTGATTACCAGGATGATGATTAGTTGATAACCTTAAACTGAATGTAGTGGCATTTTTCCCATCTTTCCTTGCACTGTGAGTTTGACATATTGTGTCATTCTGTGTTTGATCTCTTCTTGTAGATGCAGCCTCGCCGCCACTACCTAAAGCTTCCCCTGCAGGCCAACTTTTATCCCATGCCCAGCCAGGCGTACATCCAGGACAGCCTTCACCGCCTCACGCTGCACACAGCTCAGTCCCTGGGTGTCACCAGCCTGGAGAGTGGTCTGTATATTATTACTTTTATATTCAATGTTGTGTCATTTTTCTTCATTTCATTTTTAATGAAAGTTGTCTTCTGAGATGCGCACTCTCTCTTTTTCTTTGTTTACCGTCTCTAGCTCTGTATGGAATGGTATTGAAGCACTTAACTCTCCCTCTTATCCCTCGAGAGGTTTTTCAGAGAGCAAAAACCCGTTCATACTCTCACGTTAATGCACTCAGCTAATCCTTTTATCATCGTTATGTGAATAACGGAGGCGTTTTTAAAATGACAAATAGCTCAAAGTGTTCGTCCTCATCGACTGATGTCTGAAAGTTCAATACGCAGGCTTTGTGTAATAGATGTCGTCCTCGTCCCTCAGGCCAGCTTGAAGTGATTATGGACCGGCGGCTGATGCAGGATGATAATCGCGGGCTGGGTCAGGGCCTGAAGGACAACAAGAAGACGACCAACCGCTTCCGACTGCTGCTGGAGAGGAGATCCACCGGCAACAAGGTCAGTGAGATGACAGCTGGGCGAGCGCTTTTTGAAATTCCAGCATGCCACATCTGCCTCTGGGACGCTGAATGACTCTCTATAAGCTCTGTGCAATGCTGTGGAATATAAGAGTGTCATGTCCTTCACTCTGTGCTCGTTAACACCTTTGTTCGTACCTTTTTCCTCAGCACTCGTTACCACCCCATCTGTGTTTATGTTCTCCTCTCCCAATCTCTAACTTTGTTTTCCTTTTTGTTTTTTCACTCCGTTACCTTCAGCATGATGGCTTCTTTGCCAAACTGTCGTCCTTGTTTCATTCTTTCCTCTCCAAAATCTTGAGTGGCGGAGATCAAGAGGTAATGTTGCCTTGGCAACGGCAAGGATGCTTGTTAGCCTACATCATAGTCTTTGCCGTAGCTCCAGTTCCTTTTTTTTTTTTGTGCTTTCCTCCACCTCATAGCCAAACCGGTCCATCTTTACGACAGCCCCATCGACAGTAACGAATGATATAATTCATCAAGTAAATGAATACACATTGGCAGCGAATGGAAAGCATTGGTTGCAGTTTTATCATCCAGCTCTCTGGTGAAACTGATGATGGCACTCGGGACCAAGTTGCTCCGGCTTTTCACAAAGCATCAAACATCATGTTTGAAAGACTGTAATGCTCTTAATTTAAAAAATGACACCGCAGCGCTGTGGCTGCAACAAACCCAATATAGATCCATTAGTACTGTCTGCGTCTGTCTGGACCCGAATTAGAAAATGTACGTCGTAACTCTGACAAAGTAGTTAGAGCCTATTCCTCATGTAGTGCAGTAATAGCAAAACAACGACTGTAGAGGTGAGTCATTGATGTCGTAGTAGTAGTTACGCTGTCACTTACCTCCGTGGCTTAAATCTGTCTCTGCCCTCCTCCAGATGATGGACAGCGCAACAACCAGCTTCCCGTCTATACTCAGTCACATGACCAACTCCTTCCTGAACCACGAGGTCTTGGCGCTGCCCGTCTTGCCCAAAAGACGCGGCATCCCTCCACTGCAAACCTTCGCCCCTCTCAAGTCCATCCTCCCCTGCGACTTCCACCTGCTGAACCTGCGCAGCATCCAGAGTCAGGTGACGAGACGACAAAAAAACAACTAATGTATATATTTTTTTTTAAGGCTTTGGTTGTATTGAAATTGACACGTGTCTTCTGTGTGAGCAGCAGGACCCCCACTCTCCGTCTCCGTACGCAGCCTTGATCCTTCACCGTCTGGCGCTGGACTGTGGTCTGGAGAATCCGAACCTGGGCTTCAACTGCACCACCACACAAGGACAGGTCAGGGGCCACATTTATCTGACAGTTGTAGCTATTGTTTAGTTTGCAGATTGATATTTTTACATACAAAACTTATGATCAGTTTATAAAATATGATGCCTTATTACTGGTTAAACTAACGAACCGTATTTAAAGAAGTTAGTTCGAGAGTGCTGCTTAAATATTAATGATGTCAGGGGCTGGAGAATTTTCTTTTAAGTTATTACTACTTTGACTTAATGATCTGAATACTTGTTCCACCATTGGATTTGTTTTCTCCCTGCTGTAAGCTAAACTTGACATTTCCTCATCCCCATATTTGCATTCTCACTTGCACCAGCTGGTTTAGTTTCTGACGCCCTCGGCCTTCCCGCCCTTCTCTCTCTCTCTCTCTCTGCAGCTGAGCGTATCAGGACTGTTCAAGAACCTGGACCTGCAGCTGCTCCAGCCCATGTCCCTGACTCTGATGCACTCCAGCACGCCGCTGGCCAACGACTCCACCATCAGCCTGGACCCCATGGAGATCTCCGCCTTCAAGCTCAAACTGCGCTAAGAGCCATCCGGACTAAAAGAGGCAATAGAAAAAAACCCACCAGACTCCTTGGACCAAGAACCAGGCCCAAGCCGGGGGCCACAGAAGGGAGGGGGGGGTCTGGGTCTCTCTGGTTTGTCAAGCAGAAACCACAAACACTACAGCTCGGAGAGGAAAGGTTCCACTGTAACAGGACTGACTGCACAGCAGGGGGCAGGCGATAGCTGTTCCTGTGGACGCCTTCGAGAGCAGCAAAAAAAACCCGGGTGAACTCGCAGCTGTTCCACAACAAAGAGAGTCTGCCAGAAATCGCTCATCAGATGCAACCGGGTGTCTGTTTGTCTCCGTAATCGAAAATGAAATCTCGTTTTTAGTTCTGCTTTGTAAGAACTCGTGTCTTTTTCTATCTTTGCTCCATCCTGGACTGAACTACTGAATGTAAATATCCCAAATGACTGGAGGGGTTGCGGGGGTGGGAGGGGGGGGGCTGGGACTCGTGCCACATCGGAGTGCAATTTACAAAGCTTTATTTGGTGTATGGGTTCATAATTTTTTTTTTTTTAAATGTATGCAATGAAGAAGACGCATCACAGCGATTTTGTTTTTGTACTCGTAAGTCAAATTTGTTTTTCTTCGACAGACTCGAATGCGGCAAAGAGAATGTGCGGTCTCTTCTCAGCTTTGCGAGGAGACCCAAGCTGCAGCTCTTTAAGCTCTTTATCGTACGTCTGAGTCCAAGAGTCCCACGTGGGTCACTGCGCGATAACAATGTGATCATTAATCATATCCGATGACTGTTTACCTTCTGTTCGCCGGTCTCGTTTCGTAGATAGTCGGAAGACTTTCTTCCCTTTCACTTCTTTTTCCCCCTCCCTGAGCTTCCTTCTTTGCTGATGAGAAAACTGTCCGTCATTCCTGTGCTCGTACTTCACTGCTGAGCGGGTGGTTTTGTGTACCATATTGTATGCAGTAGAAGACTAGACAAAGACTTTACCTCATATATATCAGTGTGTGTGTGTGTTTGTAGAGTATGTGGATGTGAATACTTGAGGGTTAATTTTTGTTGGGGGTGTATTGAGGTTATAAGTGCACACTATCAGGGACCATTCATAGTACTGTTAGGTATCATCCATCAGTTTGGCCGTCTGTGTCGAGCCGTGGGGGTCGTATCATTGCAGGACAAAGGGAGCGTCCCATTGGAGATAGGAATAGAAATTAAAAGGGCTAGTTCACCCAAATTATTCAAGTGGTATCTGGCTATGCAGATAGATTTGAGATATACGTCTCTTAAGTTAAGTCTTTAAAATGTCAGATAAGAGTGAAATGTCTTTTTTAAATCACTTGTTTTGTAACGAGCAGCTATCCAAAACCAGAGAAATTAAAGATCTTTAAACTGAAAAGTAGCCCTCGTCATTTGAGAAGCTGAAATCAAAGGTTGATTGTCTTCGCAGGATGCATGTATTGCATAATTTCCTGCTGGTATAAAACAGTAAAATGTTGATATCTTGTATACTAACTACACAAAAGATCGGTATATAATAGCACATCTAACTATGTATGGGATTGGGACACTGCAATACTCTGTGAAAACTAGTTTCTGGAAGGAGATGTTGCTGTTGCACTGTTGTGAGCATTATGAGTAAAATTCCACTCACCTCCATTGGTGGTAGAAATCTTTTTCAAAACCACGACACATCAATCCAAAACTATCTGCATGTCAAGATACCACTAAGTGATCAATGACTTATCTGAGAAAATAAGATTTTTGTAATTTGGGTGAACTGACCCGTATCAAACCGTACACACGGGGATCCTCGACACAGAAGAAATCAGTTTCTTCAGATGAGCTGCAGTTTGTTTTTAATATTTCAGCTCCACAGTGCTTCTTAGTCCGAGGCTGTCTCGAGGCACTCAGCCTTTTTTATGGTGCGCATCTGCCTCCCTGGCGGCCGTGGAGGATGTTGTCATCCGTGTCCAAACCTAAGGCCGCACATCTCGCAGCCCACCTGTGTCACACTTTGTACTGCGCCCGCCATCTCACCCCCGCCCGACTGTGTCCCATCACTTTAACCGGCGGTCTTCTTCATTCTTCTTCAAAGGAGGATCTCCTCCTCTGGCCTGATGTCTGGTCTGCCATAGCTCAGCACATTCTGCTTTCTCTCTCTCTCCACTCTGAGCTCTGCAGATTCCCTCCCTTCCTCCCTCCAGCTGCTGTTTCTATAAGACCAGACTTCACTGCATCTTAAATTGCACTTTTCTCACATTGTCTAACCTCGTCATAACCTCGTCATAACCTCGTCATAACCTCGTCATAACCTTTCTCTCCTGCTGTTGTCGCCGTGCGTCTGAGTCTCTGTATAATGTCTTTTTTTTTGTACGTGTTGTAGCTCTGTCTTTTTGTTTGTTCAGAGGTAATATATGAAGGCAATCTTCTGTATTTGTTAATTCATGATGGATTAAAGCTGCATTAGAACAGAGGAGATGGGGATTGAATAAAGATCAAAACACAAAGATGATCTTAAAGCAAGTTCTCTATCTGAATTTAATTCGATTTTTTTCTCTTCTTTTTTAATCCACCAGTGAATCACTGCTGTATTTTTTGATTTAAAGAGCTTGATTAAATGCTCCATCAGTAGGGGGCAACATTGAGTCAGTCCAGTCCATGCCTTACAGATGCTGTCATGTCAGGTCAGAATTACTTTTAGACCATCCCTGAACCTTTACTTGTTTTGCTGTCAACCTGATATTAAACCGAGCAAAGGTGTCAGTGTAGAAACTCACGCTTTACATCACATGTAGTTAACAGCGGCAACTTTCCACCCATGTGTACACAAGGAAAGGTATCGGTGACAGCGGGAGGTAATCATGAAAAGCACCGTTTCTTTGTTCACGCTTCATAAAAATGAATCAGCGACACAAGAGGAAGAAAAAGAGAGTGTGGTGGCAGGGATGCCTGAGGCCTGAGAGTGATCACTGCACAGCATGTGTGCAGGAGAAAGGAAGTGGCTCTGTGTGTGTGTGTATGTGCAGAGCGAAGCGATGCCTGTGGAGGCACCCTGGGGACATTCAGCCTCCGCTACTGTGTTTTCTCAACCTTTCTGGTGTGGAACCGACAGTCGGCTTCAGATTCAGCACAAACACGTAATGTTTGACCAGCTGGAATAATGACAGACTGGAACCCTCCAATTGATCTGAATGTGAAATCCGTTAATGGAGCTCTGATTTGTTGTTGTTGTTTTTTAATTAATCTAATATTTCTTGTTTGCCATGCCTTGTTAGTGGTGGGCGGCATCGAACAGAACATGACAGCTAATTAATACAGGCTAAAGGGCAAACAGGAAGGAAGACAATGAGAACCAGCCCACAGAAAACATGCCATGACGCTACGAATAAGGGAGACAGCTTTCAAACTACATGAGCTACAATTCACGCACTTTTATTCTCACACATGCCGCATTTATAATGAAAAGCATGATGCATCCGAGTGGCGCCGAGTGGTGCAGCCAGTTCTCCCGGCAGATCCAATTATGGGCCACAGAATGAATGTACCTTCACCCATGAACCCGGTTACCTGCCTCTGTAGAGGGTGTTAACACAGGGAAAGCTGCTAATGAACAAAGCAGCTACCAGCGGGCACTGTTTTCCCCCACCACATGCTTACAAATCTATCTCCATTTATATTAATTTAAACTTTTAAGGGGCCCGCCATAATGAAGCTTGAGAAAACGGTTTCTTCGAGGCTTTTTTCTGGCAGCTCGCACTGCAACTGGATGGTAGGGGGAGAAGAAGAAGAAGACAGACTGCTGGCACACTGTTAATGCTAAACACCAGGAGTGAAGGAAACACTCTTGCGACAATGATATACGGCCGTGAAGAAGTGATGAACCATCTGCTCTCTCGGGTGTGTGTGTGTGTGTGTGTCAGCTTAAGATGCATGAAACCCCTGGAAGTTTTAAAAAATCTGGCACAAACAGTCCCATCTATGCAACAGCCAAAGTCATTTTTATTCCAGCATGAAACTGATCTCCACAATATTAACATCCACTGTCAGTTAAATAAAAAAGGATATAAAACAAACATAGAAAATGCGAGACAAGATCTCATTACTTAATCACTGTAATCACTCTGGCCTTTAGATCCAAAAGGCTTTGATTCGACTGGCGTATAGCGGCAAGTCTACGCTGTTATAGATGAGGAAATAAAGTTTGTCTTTCGATGTATGGCGCTCGGAATAGAAAGGGAAAAGAGCTTCACCCTGATGAAGACGTTCTGGCAGAGAGGCCCCAAAATCAATATATGCTCTGTGGGGAAAATGAAGAGAAAATGATCTCATTTCTTACCAGAAGCAACCAGGAGGAACAAATGTTGCTAAGGTCAGCCAAGCCGCTTTGGGCTAAGTGATTTTTTTCATTTCATTCAAAAACAGTGTTACTCCACTACAAGTCAATGAGATTTTGTGACTGATATCTATCCGATATGTCTATGCCGCGGTGCCAATTCCCAGTGTGCCTTGATTGAAAACAGAGCATCCTCCGCAGTTTCCTGCTTATCAAACAGCCAGCGGGATGTTTTATTATGCCGTCCCAGTACGCTGCAGAAATCTTCCATTTCAAGTTTTCGTACTGTTAATGAACAGCGTGTCATCTTTACGACCCCCCTGGCCCGCAATCTGCTCAGGAATCTGATCAAATATAACGCCAATTTATTACACGTCTAGCCTGTGCTGACGGCCAGGTGTTTGTGTGTTGGGGACAAATCAATGCACTCCACTGGCTTAGAGGAGCACTCGTCACAGAGAGTACTGCTCAGCCTGTTAAGGTTGTATAATGTTCTTCTGTAGCTTTGACAAGTCGGACACAATAACCCTGATGATGTCATCGGGGTTATTTTGAACTCTGATTGGTCATTGGGTTTGGAGAAACTGGGGGTGTGGAGTTTGAAAAACAGGGGTATTTACCAGGCAGAGGGGCTCTAACGAAAGATGCTATTGAGTTGCATTATGGGAAATGTAGGATTTTGACCTATAGACCTTTTCAAGCTTGACAACAA
The DNA here is from genome assembly GCF_043250625.1 of Sebastes fasciatus. NCBI lineage: Eukaryota > Metazoa > Chordata > Actinopteri > Perciformes > Sebastidae > Sebastes > Sebastes fasciatus. Next base: position 17,037,285 of record NC_133798.1, on the reverse strand, counting down.
TCAAAATTGGTTCCTTTGTATTTCCTTTTTGCAACATTTGTTAGGCTGCGTATGAAATCGCATACTACGCACTACATACCGGATAGATGTATTATCATTCAACATACTTTTGTGTGAATAAACAGTAGTATGTGTCTTTTTCGGACGCACTGAGCACTAATTTACCTGCCTCCTTGCCGGTTGGAGACGCGAAACCATGGTAACCCCCATGCCAACCTCATGTGACCAAAACGACGGCTTGTGAGAATCAATCAATCGTCTTTATCTGAACTAATCCAATATATACGTATATATTACAAACACGAGCAAAATGAAATCTTATACTTTCACTTAAATTGAAGTGTTATTGACGTTACAGAGCTGTCCGTCAACGTCTGCTATGAACGCTGTTGTCACTACCGCATTGCATTGTGGAACATCTATGCCGCCGTAGTGTCCAGCGTTTGCATATTGTAATATTTCACCAGAAATAGTACGCAATTTGCGTACTAATGGTTTCATACTAAGGTTTCGGACATACTAAAAAATCACACATACTGTTTTAGCGTACTAAATAATATGTTAGTATTGAATTTCGGACGCAACCTTAATGCAGTAGCTGACAGGAAGTAAACTTGGACCAAAACTTTTGCCCTTGCAACCGAATGGTAATGAAAAGGTCTATAGACGGGACTAAAAGCCAGATTATCTTAGCCTCTGTTGCTTTGACTGATTTTGATCCCTCTTGTAACTTCATGGGAGTGCAATACAATGTTTTACTGAAAACCCCTTTGACAAATTGGACAAAATATGGTCAAGCAGGTCATTAAAGTAAGTAACACAGTTGCATAACACCTGAAATTGGTGACAGAGAGTCAAATGCATTATGATGAATATTTTGATCCGACATCAAAATATGAATCAATTAAGATAAATTAACAAATGTAAATAAATACATGAAAAAAAACAAATGATTGACTCTTTAATGCATTTGGATGGGGGTGCTGATGGGACAGTAAGGCCTGCACCTGTGTGATTCTCCTCCATGTATCAGCTCCATACAGTCAGATCTAAATGCTGATGAGACCCAGGATGTCAGCGGACGCAGGTTCAGCTAGATCGAGCTCTGCGTCTTGATAAAAGCTGTCCTCTCGCCGTGACCGTCCACCTCCTCGCTGTCTGATTCAGACTGGTAGGCGATCATGTCCTCGTCCCCCCACACAGTGGGGATCCCCTTGTAGCATATCCGGGCCTTCCTCTCCTGTCCTTGGCCGAAGCCAAAGCCGAAGCCCACCCGCACCCCCCTAGTCTCTGAATACACAGAGGGCAGTTTGGTCCTCCAGCCCAGAGAAGCGCCGCCTGAGCGCATCTGCAGCAAGAGGAAGACCCCGACGAAGGCAGCCAGGATGAAGGCACAGCTGAGCACGGCCACGACGGCAGCCAGCTGATTGGACGGAGCTACGCTGACCCCCGGAGGCTCCTCGCCTTCTCCTCCACTGTCATCCGCCGCTGATGGGATCTCCTCCTCTGGCTGGGCTCCCTCACCCTGGAGTACCACAGCTAGGGGGGATTTGCGCTGGACCTGGTTCTGGTGCAGGCAGGAGGTCAGAACCAGGTGGCTGTGAGGCGGGCAGGACAGGCAGTCTGTAGGCCCGGTGCCAGTGCAGGTGAGGCAGGCGGAGTTGCAGGGCAGGCAGGCCTGGACGGAGGACAAGTCCACCCAGTTCTCCAAGGACAGGTTGAGGAGCTGCGGCCCCGAGGTGAAACCCGGCGGACATAACTTCACACAACCCTGGAGGAAGAGGGAGAAGCCGGGGCTGCACTCTGCATGGAACGTAGGGGGTGGAAGCATAAAGGAGATTAAGTCTCATGCAATCCAATAAAAACACAACCAAGATAGAGTGCTCCAGGGATGATGTCTTTTTGTAGGCGAACAAGGAAGTTAGCATCGCCCTGGGTTCCCTCAACAAAAAGCCAACGGGATTCTTGCATTAGGTTTTGGATTATTGCAGAAAATAAACTCTGTGGCAAACAAACATTTATGATACTTACACGTTTTGTTCTGTAAAATAATCTCCACAAATGAACACCACTTTTATGATTTTTGAAGCGTGAATGCAATCGCCAGAAGTAAAAAGATAACGTTAGGCTATAAACAAACTACACTACAGTTGCATGAGCGTGAGTATACACGACGAGGCTGTAAAGGAGGACGAGTCGGCGTGATGACGTTTAGTAGTCTCATTAAGCCACTTTTTAAAGACATACATGTACGTATATAAGCTTCAAAATTCACGATTCTCATTTACTGATCTATTTTATATCGTAGAACAAAACGTCAAAATCTCTTCAGCTTGTGTTAACCACAGACCTTATTTCAGGCATCTAACTAAAAACCCATTGACTTCCAGAAGAGGGAACCGGAAGTGCTAAAATGCTAACTCATGGTTTTAGGACTCAATCCTGTAGCACTCTATGGCATCCACAAATAACTGGTTGTTCATGTCCCATCATTTCTTCACAATTTCCTTGGAAGTTTACTGGAAAAGAACTACAGTGTAAATACTTTTTTTTTTTTTTATCATTATCAATTAATGAGCTGATTATTTTCTCGATTTACTGATACACATTTGGTCTGTAAAAGGTCAGAAAATACTGAAAAATGGCCATCGCAATTTCCCAGATTTGAAGTTGTGTCTTCAGGTTGCTTTTTTTGTCAGATCAACAGTTCAAAACCCAAAATATTTCAGTTTAAAATAGTGGGAAAACAAGCAAACTCTCACATTTGAAATCAAATGTTTGGTATTTTTTATATTTCACAATAGTTGCCGATTCATTTCCTGTTAACAGACTGATGAGTTAATCAACAAATCATTTAAGCTCCAATTTATTTATTCTTATATATTTCCTTGAAAGAACTGCTAAAATAACGATTGGAAAAACAGAGACCCACTTTAACCCATGTTAATATTAATTTGTTAGAAACCATATTCTTGATATTTGTTGAATTGTATGCTTGACTTCCCTTCAATATATACAACCCCGCAGAAAGACATTTGCATTTGCATCTGATCTCCCGTGCGCTGAATAAAAGACGGTTCATTTGTTAAAAGAAGGCCACAACCAGTAAAGGGAAGTTGTACCAAATGAACATTGTGTCCTCTTTCCTCTATATAATTATCACCAAATTACAAAGTCCTCTCCAGCAAACATCAGGGTCTGGGACCCTTGTAAAACAAAGTGTTACCACTAACTCTTGAAATGTAGATTTTAACTAAATTATGGAGAAGTGCGGGAGGCTTAAGAAGAAAGCATCTGAATGCTCGGAAGCAGAACGAAGCTTCCGACCTCATCTGCCTTTCAATGAGGGAGTCATCTTCCTGAACAGTTGTTGACAACGTAGCACCTCTCGCACTGACGCAGTTTTAATCTCCCCTGCTGCTCCTCCATACGCCCCACTCTCTGATTCAAACTAATATGACATATGGCAATGTGCATATTCATAATGCGTGCGGGGTAAACAAATGCAAAAGAGGCTTATAAATGGGTGATCTGTATTCACAACATTCGCTTTTCACAAGTTGAAAACACCCAACACAGGCTGACCAAAAGCCTGTTTTGTAACAGTGTGTGTCAGCGCCAATACAAATGAGCCCATTCCACTTAAGTGGCTCCTGTTCAAAGTTTGTGTGTGAAGCCCCGAATGATCTCACCGATACAGATCTGCTGGGCATCAAAGGTCTTGCAGCTGTTGTTGGACGGACGAGGGAAGTCGGACGACGAGGGGTTGACGACGCTGGGTCCGGTACCCCACAGGATGAGGATGAACTGACTTAACACAGCTGACAGAGAAGGACAGAGAGAGAGAGAGAGAGGAGGGGGGAAGAGAAGAGAAGAGAAATATCAATGTAACACCTCTCAGAGAGGGAACAGTGTGAACTGGCTGAGAGAAGGATATATGGGGGTGGAAGAAAAGGAAACAAGTGGTGGGAGCGGACCAAACACAACACTGGAGGAGGATCAACACCAGCGGAGGAAGAGACGGCTTCCTGTCTTATTTCCCCGGCTGCCTAGAGTAAACAAAGCCACAAAAGCTTTCTAGGAGTTAAACTCTCCTCTACAATAAGCTGCCGTTTGCTTTTTGAAAGAAAACGCAGCCCGATAATTGTAAAAAGTTTCCACTTTCTTAAATATTTTTCTGTCTGGCAACTACAAAGTCTTAATCCGCATATGTTTCTGCTCCCCCTGGTACCGAAAAAAATGGTACAAACTGAATCATTAGAGAGAGACGGAATAAAAGGGGAGCTGAGCCGAGGCTATTTGGAGAAGCATGAAAATATGCAAGAGGACTTGATGAGGGGGCAGCGAATGCTGGCATGAATGTACCGTAGGTTTTTTCTGTGATGTGACCAGACTGAACAAACAATGGTGATGAGTGGGGGGTTACCATAGTCACGTCCATTAGCTGCCACGTTTTCTATTTCCAGTGTCCATTCCCCTTGAGGATCCTCGCCCCATGAGTGGGTAGTCATAAAGGCCCAGTCATTGAATCCCTCTGAGGAGAAGTCATTGGGCCTGAAAGACAAGGGGGGGAGAACGACGTGTTTGTGTGATTTCTTTCTGAGATAGACTGCAGTTTAGTAGACTTGTGGGAGTATCTGTGCACAGATAAAATTGAGGTACATGCACATTGTGTTTGTCTCTGTGTGTGTGAAAGAGAGATTTATATCGCGGCCCGGTTGTTGGTGTGTACAGTGGTGTGTTTTACTGTGTACCTGGGGAACAGCAAGGTGGAGCGTGTGCCCAGTGGGCTGATGAGATGAATGGCCAATTTTCCTCTCTGGCTGTGGGAGAGAGTGAGGCGAGCCTGAACGTGTTCCAGAGAGCTGACATACTCGGGTCGTCCCCAGCAGGCATCCACGCTCTTGCTGAACACCAGCTTGTTCCCGATGTCTCTGCAGGGTTTGACGAGTGGAGGGGAGGGTGGTTAATGTTGTGTGGCTGCAGCAGTGGACACAGACAATAGCGCTGTGCTACAGATCTACGCGACCGTCCCAGCTCCAAGGAGAATACGGTGACATCTATCAGGCTGGATGATAGGACCAGCAAGGACTCGTAATGGGACTAAACCTCACTGTAGTTTACAAACACACATACACACAAACACACACACACACACGCACGCAGAGCTTCAAGTTGCCCTTCTAACCTTGGCTCTGCGAGCATGGTGTGAACACACTGATGCTGCGCTCCCAGCGAGGTCCAGTTCTGTGCCAAAGCCACCATGGCGCCCGCATCCAGGAGCCCGTAGCCGTACGAATGACTCACTGTGGAGAAAAAAGACGGAGGGGTAAAGGTAAAGAGAATGGCAGGTTGGTGGGTGGTCGCGATGAAATAACATCACAGAGAGAGAAATTACTGTCAGTCAACAATCCACTCTCTACTGTAATACCATGGCGTTATATTCGTTCCTCAATCCTGAGCCGACAATCATAAATTCAGTTCCTTCAGTTATCCAAATCACATTTAGACTTTCTTTTCTGCAAACACAGTCAAAAATAATGTAAATGCATTTTTTAAATGCTAATAGTTTTCTGTTTTTAAAAGGAAGAAATAAAAAAAGGTCTTGAGGAAATATCTGAAATGTTCCTTTTTCATCTGAGCTGGCTGGAGAGTCTTACACCATTGTAGCCTACATGTTATGGGAAGACAGTGTTGTTAACAGTGGTATTGACCACACGGTAGAGACCGCACCAGCATCTAAACAGACCAAAGAGATACTATCTGCAGATAGGTTCACATGCTGTTTAAAGGCAGAGTTGGTAGTGGTGTTCAAAGACACGTTTTGTTATATTTGTTGAACTTCTCATTACATCCTGACAGCAATCACTAAATCAAACGCTCTGACGAAAGAAAATCTGGTATCTCTGTCGCAGCACTGTAATAATCCCGTCCAATCATTTCATTCGGGTTACCTGCCTGCCTGTCTACCTAACTATCTGTCTACTAGGGCTGTGTATCTGCGCGAATCTGGCGATACGATACGTATTACGATACTGGGCTTACGATTCAATATATCGAGATATATTTGCGATACTGTGTTTTTTTCTATGCAATTTACATTTACGACAGTCCCTGTAACATCAAACATCAGAGCACTACTTTGCGATTAAAAATCGATACAGTGTTTTTGAGAATCTATACAGTATAACAAAAGAAAATATCGCGATACTCTATATTTTCTTACACCCCTACTGTCTATCTGCGTGCACTCTGCCCGTGCACTCATTGTGCGTCATTGTGAGTCTTCCACCAGCTGTTAGCTTGTGGAAACAATCGCCGTGTTCGTTGTTTACATTCATAATGATCATTTTGGGGGAGTGGTTTGCCAACTTGGCAAATTTCTCGCTATATTTAGGGACTTTTGGAGATATTTAGCAGCTGGTGCCGCTAGATACTTTCATTGGAAAAGAAGAAGTGCACTCTTGCTCGTTTCTCAACATTACCGACCGTACCTTTGCTGTGCTGCAGCTTATCAGCCATTTAGTTCTCGAGCCTGGGAAATGACGTTAGCATTGCTCTTCTCCCCGGTGAACGTTTGTTAGATAAGAAGGAGAGTTTAACAGGAAAGCTAAATGTGGCTTGTTGTTGTTCAGAGTCTGTGGCTCTTGTGTTGTGTAGCAGGCTGCTGTCTGGCTCAGCGTGGCTGTCTGCTCTGCCTATGACAGAACACTGATGGTTGGAAAGACTTTCATGTCTGCCTACATCCCTAATGAGCTCTGAGATCAGCCACCTGCTCACCTGTGCCAAGTTTGCCTCTGAACAGCACAGGTGAGTCCAATCTGAACACTCAATCAGTGCTCCTGTAAGTAGGAAGGGGAGGAGGAAGAACATTTCTCTGTTGCCATGCTACCAGCCATTCCTGATCCCCTTCAGCATTCATCAAGTGCGTCTTCTAAAGTGAGTTGTTCTCATAATGCAATGCATTCGTTCACTTTACGACTAGATTCATAGGTTTAGCTGGAATATGTTTGCGTTCAAATATTATCTGACTTGCTTTGATAATTGAGATGACGATTAGATGCCTGTGCAATGCAGTTTATGTCATGCATCTCCATATGGTTGTGTATTTGATGCAGCTACACCACTTGTTGAGGTTAAAGGGGAAACTCATCTGAATAAATTCTCCTTTTTGGGGGAATTTCCTGGCTGTCTCTCTCCCTGATTCGGGTTATCTCACGTCCAATACTTAAATGTCCAGAGTCTCCAGCCGTCGCCACTTTGGCCAGCTTAACACTGACGTTACAGCTTGATACAAATACGGTTTAAAATATAGCCATAATAAACCAAAAAATGTAGAATATAAATTTCTTTCTGGTCTTTTCTCAAGGGAGAACACAGGACAAGTGATTTTCAGAGAATATATGTATGCTGTAGCAGAAAACTATAATCCTAGTACTAACCTACAGCCAATCACTAATTACCAATTTTACCCCATTCTTTGTTTCGCTTTATCAAGTTGGTCTCGCATGCAGGCAAAACCTGAGAGCGCACAGAGCAGAGATGCTGAATGCACAAGTCACCGAGGATTTTCGAGTACACAGAGCAGGGAGTTTGAGCCTGAGTGAGAGGTTATTATTGTGTGCTTCTGTGCATAATGGCAAACAATTTACTGTGCACAGAATAGACTTTAATTATATATATATTATTATATAATGCATGTGCTTATAAAAACATCTCTTTCTGTGCTGAAAAAGCCCCATTGTGTGCTCAGGATAGAGGCACACAACTATGCCACCATACAACTCCATCTGTGCAGCGTCTACCTCTGCGTCCCACTCCGTTGGTCTTCCAGTCTCCGGCGCTGAGGTGTCCGGGCCGGGATGTTCTCACCACCAGCTGCTGCATGTCCCTCCAGGTCAGGTTCATACTGCGGCGAAACGGGAAGGAAAGCAGAGTATCTTGTCATGTAGTAGCTGAAGGTATTACTTTCTAACATTATGCACATCGTGAGGGAAAAAGCCAGGTTTCGCTGACCTCGCCTGTACGACAATACGGCAGAGGAAATGTGAGGAGAAAAGGTCAGGAGTCTGTAGGCAAACCTGAAATATGATCTGCCTGGGAGTATACAGTGAGGAGGACAGGCATACATTTCTGAAATATTACACTGAGACATGGAGGAAGCCCTGAGGGATGTGTCAGTCAACCATAACAAAGGTACGGGCTCACATTATGGTTTTAACGGCGGTGTAAAACACCAGTATTAAAAGGTACATCATAACCTACTGTGTTGAAAGGTCGGGGAACACAGTAAGAAAGTGGATACAACACTGTGGGGGAGTGTGTCTAGACCTCTCTGTAATGATGGTTTCTAATGAGGTCTGGGATTGGGGGGGGGGATGAGGTCACCTTCCACACAGTAGAAGCCCAATAAAAGCATGTTCTTTTTATATAGAGTTATTAAGAGGCTTGACAGGAAAGCATTCAGAGGAAAGCCTCTGAGTCATCAATGAAGAAAACGCTGCTCCGTGGTTTCAGATTATCAAACCACGCAGCTTACCGAGTGCAACACCACAGCAGACCGATATAGAAACAGGATTGCACTGTTGCGCATCACCTCCGCCGCCACTCTCATCAGCATTCACATCTCACATCGTTTCATGTGTTATTAATGGACAAGATCCCCCCCCCCCCCCCCCCCCCTCCATCCCCATCCCGATCCACTCAATGTCACCTCAGCACGAGCGCAAGGGGGGAAATAATAAAATAATAAAACACCAAAAAACCAAAACACTCTGCCTATTAAATGATTCCATCTCGGTGTATTCCAGTGTGGTCCCAGTCTGATAAACTAGCTACCCTGTTGTTATTACTGCTGCCTGTCAGGAGAGGTGCAGACAAGGGAGGGGGGGGTTGATATTCTTGGTGGTGTAAACTTTAGCTCTGTCAGTCAGTGCCCTTCTCTTCTGATATCAGAGGTGACAGCGCTGAGATAAACCTGGGACGCCGAGTGTGTACACACCTGAACTGAAACCCGGGCTGTGAGGTGATACTGGATGTTATTTTGACACCTGTCAGCCAAACTGGCTAATGTGGAAATTAGGTTGAATTATGCAGAGTAGGAGAGGACGGGCTGACTGATAAGAGGACTTTAACACACCGTGAGATGTGACTGAAGATACGGCCATAAATGGAGAACACATTAGAGCTACTGACAGAAACTTGGATTCTGACACCTGGAGTCCTGAGCGAGCGATAATGAGAGACATTCTCCGGTTTCAAATCTTCACTGGCGGCCCTACAGGTATTCAGATGTCTGTGTGGGCTGCAGCTGCTGATTTGTCTGGCTAATTAACTGATTATCAAAAGCTTAATTTGCTGAGGAAAGAATTTTCTGGGCTGGGATTTAGGCCAACGCCGACTCCCAGACGCACATAAACACACACATCTCCCGTGAGTGCACAGCAGACAAATGAAGTTTGCAATCAAATTCAATTATAAGAGGAAATTATTATGCTTTTGTGCTTTATCTCTTTCCTTAGTGTTTTATATAGTTTTTTGTGCATATAAAAGGTCTGCAAAACCCAAAAGAAGTTACTCTCCCCCACAGAAACACTGCTCCTGAACTGCCTGAAACACCTTGATGGAAGTCCCGCCTTGTCTTCCGTAACGTGGTGATGTCACCGAGTAACACATTTGCATAATACCTGCCTAGCAGCTAGTTTGGAACAAACAAAGCTAGTTAGAGCGGAGCTGGAGTGGAATCCGAAGAGTTTGGTTTGCAATATGCCGGTGTGAAAAAAATAAAGCGTCTTTTGAACATTAAAGCATGTAAACATGTAGTAAACATGTACATACGTAGTATGCACCTGAAAATTAGCATAATAGGTCCTCTTTAAAAGAGCTACTGCAGACTTCAATGTGTTTTTTGAATTTTAAACTAAGTGATATGATTGTGCTGTGATGAAACACATCCATGCTGATGTTAATATTGACATTTTTTACCAAATTTATAAAAATTGGCGTTTCACGGGTTGACTCAACATGGCATCTACTGTTTTAAATCCGCCCTGTACCATGTAAGGCCAATGCTGACATACTATGGAGTCGACCAGTTGGGACTTATCTATGTTATGAAATCTATATTAAAAAATCGTGTTAAAGCGCTCTTATCAGAGCAACTCCTGCCTCACACATCTATGTTTACTGTAAAAACGTAAAGGCTCCAGGGTTGACTCTAAAAATAGCTATATTATAGGAGGAGGTTGGGTCGTTTTCACTCACTTGGCCTCCAGCGCCAGAGCGATGATCCCAGCAGCCAGCGGTGCCGAAGCGGACGTCCCCGTGTGAGAGTCTGTGCATTTTTGCCTCAGGTCTGTGGTCACCTTGGAGACAGGAGAAGAGCGATAAATACTGAAGGTTAGACACAGTTAATATGACACATTGAGTTTCCCCACATCAGCATGAGTGAAGTTCACGGTAGAGAGGTTAGACAGGGGAGGGCCGGGGACATTGGTAGCTCTGCCTGCAGCGATCGGAGGAGTGAATGAGCAGGTAGGTTCAGTCTCGGGTCTGTGGATCCCCGCCAAAGGGTCACAGCTGGGGAAGTGAATGTCAGCCAAATCAGCCCAGTCAGGTCGGGGTGGTGGTGAGACAAAGTATGTTAGTACTCCGGGCGGGTACACCTCTGCTCTCGGTCTCTGCCATGCCCAGAAAGCTAATGAGGCCTGTCTGGGTCACGATGGGGACATGTCAGAAATGAGAAGGAGCCAGAGGGCAAGGCGAGCTGTGAAGGTCAGGGACAGATTCTGGGTTTGCAACTTTTTGGCCTGACAGATTGTGGCACTAATGGCCATCATCTGTGGAAAGAAGTCTACGTGTCAGAGGAGTAAACAAAGGGAGGTGTCTGCATAGGCCAACTGTTAGATACCAGAAGGGGATAAAACAACACTGAATCACACTCATCTTTATTAATTGTTTTTGATTGTACTCACTGGTTTAGTGATGAGTCATTCGTCAAGAGAAAAGTCCAAATATTTTCCAGTTTTCAGCTTCTACAATGTGAGGACTTTTTGTTCTGGTCTAATGAGGCTAAATGAATAATTGAATAAAAGGTTCTCTATATGGGATTCAGAGCATTAATATAGCAGCAAACAACTATCGTCTATGTAAAGATATAGAGGAGTAATGTCTACCTGAGCAGAGAACGAAGTCACTCTTCCTCTGTGTGTTGTAATCTGAGCTTCTCTGTGCTTTGTTGACATAGCCAGGCCTGCATTTAGTGCATGTTCATGCATGTGAGCGTGTGCCACTGGCTAGCCCACAGCCGCCGCTCTGCACTGCTCTCATACGGCGGTTACAGCTGATAACGCAGTCCCGACCGACGGCCATTGTTTTCTCTGTTAGCATCGTTAGCTGCTAGCCAGCTGTCGCCATGTTGAGCGCCGTGCAGAGGCATAGATATGCTCCCAATCTCGCATTTAGTACCTTTAGGTGAAACAAATAATTGATAGATTAACCAATAATGAAAATAATAGTTAGTTGTAGTCCTACACTGGTTATGTTTTTACTTTTACAAATAGGTTATAAACCTAGCAATTCAGCTACCAGTGAGTCCACGCTGGATTTGTTTCAAATCCCGGTCCTGGTGTGCTTGTGATCTGACAGTCGAGGCACAAATGTACCGAACACAAAAACCTGACAGGGAGAACATAAATCCTAGTTTTAGATAAACGAAAGCTGTATGAACTCACTGATTTAACAAATGGCAGCCTCTGACTACTAAAGCAACAACACAACAGCTGCCGCAAAATGTTAAAATGACTTCAACTTCATTCTTCTGATGAGTTGTGTTTGCTCGCCCGCAGCACGCCTCTGGTGTATTTTGGAGCGAATGGCAGATTTATGGTTTGTTTTATGTTATTCTATGTCCCCGAGGCTGAAGTCTTTCTTCGGCTGACAAGCAGCTTGAAGGAAGCATGTGGCATCTCTCAGTGTTTGTCAGCTTCGCTCACTGTATGTTTCACATCATTCACTCTGATTTTGACAGTTTGATGCCTGTTTTTGATTTGCGAGAGCAAGATTAATGTGTATGCGATGTACCAGCATCGACTTTTGTCTGACCGATAAGGCGAATCGCACAGTATGTTTGCTTTTGCGATGCTGACATTTACAGTGCGCTACAGATCCAAAGTATAAAAACAAACCTACACAAAATCTGAGCTATTCAATGTGTGTGTACACCCACTATCTGTTTCTCCCCCGGGTTTCCAGAGCTGAAGGTGGTAGCGAGGGTGGAAGAGCAGGGCTCGCTGTACCACGGCACGTTGCCGGACTGCGTGGTGCTGCTGATGGAGAGGGTGTAAATGCTGTTGGTGTAGCCGTCACAGTTGCAGCTGTCCTGCTCGCGGCCGCCGTTACCCGAGGCCCACACAAAGATGGAGCCTTGTCCGCCGCGTCCCTGCGGTATAGAAACAAATAGAGACATGCACAAAATAGGTTTAGAGAGAGAGAACGAGAGACTAACAAGAGCTGGTTGAAGTGTGAAACATTGCCTTTGACGAAGACGTTTGTCTCACTGCTTAAACGCCTTGTCACTTGCGCGCTCTCGCTCAGAAGCAGTGAACCGCTGTAGGCACAACTCTTATTAATACATCATAATGTCAAGCGACTTATTGCGGCAGAACATCAGATAACAAACAGAAGAAATGTAATTACAGCATCTACTCAAGCTGAATATCATTTAGGGGCATGATAAATGACAATATGATATCTGGCAGCGAGACCGTATGCTCCTAACACACACACACACACACACACACACACACACACACACACACACACACTGTACAGTTTGAGACATTGACATTTAGTCCAGTTGGATCTGGACTTGCCAACAGGACGCTAGAAACATCTTAGCTAAGTAACAGAAGGGTGTCGTTTGTCAACTCGGGGACATCGCTTTTTAAAGATTAGATTGTTCTTTTTTGTTCCAAGACACACAAATCCTTTTTTTATGCATTTGATTAGATTACTGCGACTCTGTAATTGCTGAAACGCCCCAGAAATCGATGGGCCGCCTTCAGCTTGTACGATATAGAACTGCCAGAGTGTACACAAGTTGGAGAATCTTTTTACACAGTTTCTCAATTTTGGCCTCCCTGCACTAGTTACCTATGGCCTTGAGAATCAATTTTTTAAAGTTTTACTGCTTATTTTTTACAGCGCTGGTTGGTCTGCCACCTTCCTACACTGTTGACCTTCTTTTCTCTCACTTTGGTAGCTCGAGGTCTGCAGACCGGTTTTGGTCCCGTGGGGCTGGGCTGGAGACGGAGGTCAGTAGGGCATCTGCAGCTGAAGCTCTGAAAAAGCCTCTGGGTGGACCTCAGTGTCTTTTTGTTAAAGTCATAAAGACACACTTTTAAACTGCCTTTTAATCGGTTTTTACTTTTGCTGTCATGTCTCATTACGCTTTTCTTCTTCTAAACAATATATTTAGCGAGCACTTTTTCTTCTTTTATTAGATTCTTATTGTCTCTCCGCCAATGATTTCTTCTACTGTGAGCGTTTTTTTTTAAAAGTGGCAATTAAATAAAAGGTGTTATTATCGCCATAATTTACCCACAAGTCCCATTTCTGTTTCGGCATTAATCACACACTGTCATTCAAAAGTTAATCAAACAATTAAAATGGAATCTTTCATCAAAGTGTGAAAGCAGCAACCGCAGAATAAAAACTGAACGATTCAAATGTCTTCTTCCGCATACAGTTTCGAAACCGAGTGGGCGGATAACATATTCTTCTCGGAGAACAACACAATACACAGAGAAATACGTACTGTATGGTGGAGGAACAGATAAAAGGAAAATGGAAAGACCTCTCTTAAATCCCACATACAGAGAGCAGGAATAATGAAACAGTTGATGGTGAGCAAGACATGGAAAAACAGATGTATACCAGTTGTTCGTCCCTGCCTCTCGGTCACCCACAGATACACATTAAAAACGAGTGTTTGATGCAAAAAGCTGCAGGAATGTTTTGTTACTCCGTCTGCTTTGCTACTCCGTCTGCTTTGCTTGAGTCGGACCTGGCTGTTAAGAAAATAAAAGTCCCGTCACATCATCAGTTCCAGTATTTTGGCTTCGCATTCCCGACTAAGGTGCAGGAATCTCTGCTTCCTTATCACTGTTGTTGCAACACTGTTTTCTCTGGCTCCGTTAATCACATTTGAAGCTTGCAAGTGTACAAAGGGACCTCAGTTTCACCTGAACACAGACTTCTAATAGGATTATCCTTTTAGTTATCTTAATGGATTCCTCCATCTCCAATCACAAATTCCCATAAATTCCCTTATGTCTGATGCTGTCTGCATCGCACCGTATCATAAACCTTGCAGCCCGATTTATGACCTGACGCTGCCTTTGCTGCAGGTTACAGAGGGCCAGACGATAACACTTCGGTGCCAGGGGTTATCTCACTGCCAGCAGAACACACGCTGAACCAGAAAGGTCCTGTTGTGCTGCTGTCAGGCAGTTTCTCCTCGCTAACACACCGTGATATGTGGAGCATTTCACATTTGGGGGATGTGACATATGAATCATTCTTTTTTTTTCTCCACAGAATAAAATCGCAGTTTCATTCATTTATACGGCAATTACTGCAGCCTTTGAATTTAACGATTGTTCTGCATCAGTGACTGCTGCTCCGATTCTATTTGTCTCCCATCTCACATTTATCATTTAGCTGTTCTGCTAACGCCTTCTGATGCAGCATGCTGACACATGAGAAATGATGACATTAGCCTTAGATAATATGTCATACTCTATCCGGACCTTAAAGGGCTAGTCAGAGGGAAATTAACAAACTAACCTTGAGTTTGTCCTTTCCTGCAGTACATCTCGGAGAGAAAGCCTCCATTAAATATTGATACAGCATGATTGTATAGGTGGAAAAATGTTCAGACCTCAAATTCCCAAAAGCATTTTTTATTTGCTGGCATGAGGAAGGAATAGTTCAATATGTTGCGAAATAAGCTTACAGGGTTAGATGAGAAGATCAGTATCGCTCGCTATGTCTGTACGGCAAATATTGTACGGTAAATATGAGGGGGCGGCAGTAGCTCAGTCCATAGGGACTTGGCTCGAGAACCGGAGGGTCGCCAGTTCAAGTCCCCGCACGGTCCAAGTACTGAGTGTGAACTGGTAGCTGGAGAGATGGCAAGTTGCCTTGGGCACTGCAGAGGTGCCCTTGAGCAAGGCACCAAACCCCCAACTGCTCGGGGTGCCTGTCAGGGGCAGCCCCCTTGCTCTGACATCTCTCCATTAATGCATGTATATATAGGTCCTGTTTATGCATGTGTGTATTTCGGGCCTGTGTGTACTGTATACTATGTAAAATAACAGAGTGAAAAAATTTAATTTCCCCTCGGGGACCAATAAAGTGCTTTTCCTTCTTCATGAGCCAGCAGCCGGTTAACTTAGCTTAGACTTAGCATAAAGACTGTAAACAGGGGGGGAACAGCTAGTCTATCTCTGTCCAAAGGAAACAAAATCCACCTACCAGCACCTCTGAAGCTCAGAAATTATTAAAATGTTATATCTTGTTTGTTCAATCTGCACAAAAACTGAATTGTAAAAATGAGACATATTATTTCTTGGCTGGGACTTCTTACCAGGCTGGTGTTGTGTCTAAGTCCGCTTCCCAATCGATTTGTGTTTTCCCCAACCTTAACCTGAGCTCAGTCCTTTTCTGCTATGCTTAAAGCTGCAGTCGGTAAAAATGAGCAAACTATATCCTGAGAGTAGTGCATGAGACAGATAATCTGTGAAATAAAACATACTCCTCTGCCTCCTTTTAGTGCTCCTGATGGCATTTGCAAGATTTCACCTGAACAAAAACTACCAATCAGAGCCGAGCTGTCTCTAGAGCAGCTGTCAATCACTGCTCGCGAAACTCGAGAACTCCGATCAAACTAGGCAGCGCTGATAAAATATGAATCGATATTCTGTTACTGTAATGTCTATTTCTTGCATAAAATATTTTCAGAAACATCTTGTACTGTTTAACTGTAAAATGAGAAAATTTGCTTGGGTCACAAACTTGATTTTTTTCACAGATTATCTGTCTCATGCACTACATGGTCAGGATACATCGATATTTTTATAAAAACAACTTTTTATCATATTTGCTCAAAGTTACCGACTGCAGCTTTAACCTCAACTCATCCCTGTGATGCCAAACCACTATTTATCCTGTGGCCTAACCCCTACTGTGGAGGGAAATGGTATGGGAGACACTGTTTGAATGAGAAACTGACTTTGACACTAGAATGGCAAAGAAATATTCCTGCACATAATCCCTGTGAAATGGAAAATTGTTGTTTTTACATTTTGTTTTTTTGTATGGATGAGACAAATGAGATATAACATGTAAATTAGTGAGCTTTAGTGGTGCTGGCAGGCAGATTTTGTTACCTTTGGACAGAGCCAGGCTAGCTGTCTCCCCCTGTTTTCAGTCTAAGCTAAGCTAACCATCTGCTGGCTTCAGAGCCATATTTACCATGCAAACCTGGAGAGTGGTATTGATCTTCTCATCTATTTCTCTGCAAGAAAAGGAAGGTAAGGGAAAAAGCTGATGTGAGTTTGATGGTGATGCAAGAAGCAAGAAATAGGGAGGATATTAGTAGATTAAAAGTCCAAGCTGATGCTCTGACTGACCTTGGTGATTCCCTGGAGGAAAGCTTCCTTAGCCAGCTTGGCAGGGCCGTCCAGTGACTTGCCATCGTCCTCCGGGCCCCAGCTGGCACTGTAAATGTGGATGTGCTGCGGGTTCAGGCTCAGAGAGTGTGCCTCCACCACGTCTGTCACCTCCCCATCCAACATACGAACCCCTGTGAAAATGAACAGTGCGGATCAGGTTACCACACTGGAGACGTGAGAAGTGTTGGGGAAAGAGTGACAGGATGACAGATGGTAAAGAGATAGTGAGCGTATGCATTTTAGCTTCAGACGGGTGGGGAGGTGTCAAAACTTGAGGGGAAAAACGCAGCGTGAGATGACAAGAAGTGAAAACTTGTCATAACAAGACTGAAAGAAATCGGTCGGACCACAAATTCCCATTTTATCTTCTGCCACGAAAAAAAACCAAAACCAACACAAAATAAAAAAAACCCAGAAAAACAGGGCAAACAAAAGACTTCACAGGAAAAACCAAAGACTTCACAGAGGTCCAGTTTTAATGAGTAAGCGTACAACCGCAGATGCTGCTCCGGCTGATACTACACTATTTCACTATCACATAAACAAAAACCCAGCTGGTTGTTAAACCAAGAGAGGGCCAGTTTCCTGACCGACACCAAACACACAGAAAGGACAACCTAACAGACGGCAGGAGACAGAAAGGCACACACACACACACACACACGCACTGATATAAATGAGTTTATAGAGCCTTCCGACAGACTGGTGTGTCCGCAGGGTAGCACCGAATGTCACCTTTCATCATACCTGAACGCAACCCTGTCTGAGCCTTTGAAGTGAGCAGCCTCAGATCACTCCCCCTGGACATTAATGGCTGTAGAGAGGCGTGAAATGAGCCACCCTCAAATAAGCTCTATTATACTGGGCGAAGACCACCAGACCTCAGAGGCAAGACTACTGACTGGCGACGTCCACATTAAGATTTCAATAATCCATTCTAGACAACCTGCCTGGCACAAACGGGTGCCAGCAGAGATGAAGCCAACGTCGTAATTACTCTGTTGGCATGGGGATTCGGCGTAACACAAGTTTGAATACTGAGTAGCCTGAAAAAAAACAAAAAACAGGCTTAACTGGGCTAAACATGCGACATAAAGCCCAATGTTTGCTCGGTTGATCATTATGCGCGGGCTGTATTGCAGCGGTAATGATAATCATTGTCGTAGCAATTGTCATCAACTTCCTGCGGCTCGACGATTCCTTATTAAGATGCTGCTGTGTGAGTGTTGCTCCAGCAAGTTAGAGGAAGCAGGTAGGGATGCGGCTTCGAGTGTGTGTGTGTGTGTGTGTGTGTGCAGACGGAAAACAGGTACAGTAGGTGGAAGGAAACGCAGAGTGAGCCAAGTAGGGTCAATTACAGGATTTAAACACTAATCATTGCTCAGTAACACATTTAGGTTTCCCCTGTGAACTCGGCTGTGCACATACACACACACCACACACACACACACACACACCACACACACACACACACACACACTATTTGGGAGCAAATCACAGCTGTTTATAAACAATCCGCTGACCCCGTGACGTGAACAGACTCACAGAGGAGTAATTTATGAGCGCGAGGGGCCAACGCGCGGCTCCGTCGGGAGACGAATGGTAATGAAGACAAAGAAGGAGAGTTATGGGTAACATCTGTGAGCGGGACTGCTCGGGGGCCCCGCGGGCTCCGCTGAGTCTTGTTGGCAGCCGTCATGTCACTGACAGATTGTCTGGTGACAAAAGTTACTAGAAGCCTCATTGGAATACTTTATCAAGTGCAAATATTTGCAGACCTAATTTGCGATCGCAGGTTTGATTTAAAGGAGTATCTTCTTTCTTAAAAGGTGCAGTGTGTGGGATTTAGCCGTCGTCTAGCGGTGAGGTTGCAGATTGCAACCAGCTACTCCTGTTTGCCAAGCGTGTAGGAGAGCTACGGTTGCCGACGCCAAAAAACGCAAATGGCTCTATATAGAGTCTGCACGGTTTGTCCTCTCTGGGCTACTGGAGAAACATGGTGGCCTGCTGCGTGAAGAGGACCCGTTTCCTATGTAGATTAGTCTTGCTGCGGTAGTCAAGGTTACCGGTGTTACACGGTGGTCAGGCCGTGTTATCAATACATAGTCGGACGACGGATGCTACAAACTGACAGTGAAAATGTCTGCTCCATACGGAGTCTCAACACAAAGTAGCAGGTGTCATATTTCACTCACGGGATGAGAGAGAGTACCTACAAGACGATGGCGGAGGATTTGGTGTCGGAACAAAAAGCAAACGCGCCTATTTGGCAATATATCAGATTTAAACCCAATGCTATAAGGGAACCATAACGTTAATGAGGCATCGCCGCGGTGAGGACAGAGCGGTCACAACCAGTGTATGCGGTGGAGCAGCACCGGGTGGAAACCTGCGGCCCCGCAGCGAAAGCTGGACCGGAGACGTCAGACACACAGCCGTCCGACGGTAAAGATCAAATTGAGCTACACATATGAACCGTGATCTTTTCTTGTAAAATATCCGGTGTAATCGGTAACACAAGTTTATTAACCGGTGGGAAAATGTCCTCACCGTCACATCCCTAATGTAGATATAAACTGCTCAGGTAATGAAAACACATTCTTATTTTCAGGTGAATATACATTGAAGAAATCAGACTTATTAATTAATAACAAACATATTAATAATCTGCTAATAGATCCCCCTAAATGTTACACACTGTTCCTTTAATGCATATCTGCACTTGCTGACAGCTTTATTACCGCTCAAACATGAGCCTGTCCTGAGAGTCTTTTGTATTTTGACCAGCTTGTTGAGCTGATGATTTACACAGCGCTGTGGAAAAAAACCCTCCACTGGGTTGTGAAGTCAGTTTCTTTGACATCAGCATAAAGCTAAATTTAGGCATCACAAAGGACTCAACAAAACACTTAAAAAATTTAACTTGCTTTTTATCTAATTGGCGGAAGAAAGACTGGAGCTTCAGGCCAACTGCCAAACTAAGGTGATGTGAGTTATTATATTTGCTGGTTTGAATACAAAAAAAAGATTCACCCTGTCAACATTTCAATCTGAAATCTACATTTTTCGACGCATTGTTCCGGCAGACTTAACAAAACTGCAATTTACTCATTTCCAGAGGAGAAACCTGCAGAAAGCAGAGGGTATTTTTCTCAGTAGCAATAGATCAAGGACAATTCTTATCGCTGCAGCACACTTTCAGTTGGGCATCTGAGCAGCAGGGAGTCAAACAGTCGGTAAAAGATAGTCAATGGTCCAGAAAAAAACATCATGGATACCAGCTTTAACAGCTATTACTGGGTCTATAACAAAATGTGAAGACACAGCTAAATCTGTGATTCTGATTCAGGTCGCGGACTATATGGAGCCAAGCTGAAAGAAATTCCCCTTGACGTTAATTAATGTGAATATTATTGTGCATATTATTTCTAATTGAAATAATATCAAACTCATTTAAATTATTTCTAATCAAACATTTTTCGACCGATTCAAAATCCCAATTGTATGCTTCACTCACCTCCAATTTTAGCGTTATAGGCCACTCCTACGCCACACACGCCGTTGTCGGCTGCTGCTGCGACTTCTCCTGCACATCGAGTTCCATGTCTGCAAAGAGTCACAAAGGAGAGTATTAATAAAAAAAAAGGAGGAAGATCATAAAGAAACAATTTACACATCAAGCAGGAGCATCACAATAACTCATCCAAACACTGACAGCAAAAAAAAGCAGCAATTGTTTGTAGCTTCCTGAACAGAGCTGGGCTTTTAAACAATAGTGTAGCTGAAGTGTGGCTGAAAATACACCACAGTGAAAAGAGAAGCATAAACCCCGTGGCCCTTTTGTGACTTAAGCAGACTCGTGTCACAGTTGTAACAATAAGTGTCAGACAGCCCCGATACTCCCTTACGAATGAAAGGGCTATTCAATAGAGCAGCGACCTTCATGGTGACTTGCAATAAGAGGACTCAAGGACACACTTGATTTCTTTTTCACGCAGCACCATAAGCACCAACAAGCAGATGAAAAAAACTTCACAGCTCTGTACCACAATTATACACACAAAGGAAAAGGCGAGGGAAATTGTCACTTGGTGATTAGATGACAAAAATGTTTGGCTTTTGTATTTTTTTCCAACAACTGTCATTTGCATTTTAACATTTAAAGGCCTTGAAAACATATTTTCTTAATTGGCGTCTTATAATGAGCGACGGGGCCCTTCAATAGAGCGCTTTCTTCTACCAGAGTCTGAACAGTTTTGGTTGTTTCATATGAGACATTTCCATGTTTGTGTTTCTGTCTTATGGTATAGTAAAGTCGAAGATACTCTATAACAAGGATGACGCAGAACAAGCTCCGCCAATGGTTTGAAATGGTATACACTTCGTTTGCCTCTCCCGCCCATCGCCCCCTTCCTCGTTTAGAAGTGTTGTGAATGCCATGTGGATGGATGAAAGTAGATTGGGTTATATTTGCATAATGTATTCATGTTTTTTTTTGCTAACATCAGATTATTTTCACACCTAATAGCCATATTTAGCAAAATTAATTAGCTGGCATTCGCCAACGTTAGTTGCCAGATGTCTCGAGAGTGTGTTGCTGAGACAGAGAGGGGTCTCGCACAAAGTACATTTTCTCAAAATGGGTCCAATATTTATTTTGGTGACTATGGGGGCGAAAGAATGAGTCATAATTTGTGTTCACATTCACTTCTCCCATTGGGCGGGGCAGTGGAGGAACCCACATGACACAGGTCCTGGTCAGACTTGGTATTAACATGCGTCCTGAGTGATCCGAACACAAGTGGACAGCTTTAAGTACATCTATTCACACCTGGCATTAGAAAGCGTCTCCACATGCGTCTTGAGTGACCACTTGTGATCCGATCTCACTTCCCCGCTCTATATGCAAATAAACACGAAGTAAACAAATGGCTAATACAGCAGACATTGTGACGTAATATTACAGGAATGTCAGTAGTAATATCCTACATATTTGTGAATTTGGGTACATTTTATTAACATCAAAATAAAAGATTATTGTACCGGCGGTCCCCGGGGGAACTCCATGTCGCCGGCACCGCTGCCTTTGCCAGGCAACAGCAGGGTACAGAGCTTCAGAAAGCCGGGGATGGGAGCGAGCGAGCGGGCAGGCGGGCGGTTGTGAGCTCCGTGCAAAGCACCGGAACAAAAACACAGACACATCTCCGACAGTATGATAATAATGCCCTTCCTGTGCCTAGTCTGATAGTCTTTAGATTATGTAGCCTATAGATAAGATATATTTCAATAAAATACAGATGTACCGACAGAATGCAGTAGAGCACAGAAGCCGTTACCATGCTGCGAGGCAGACAAGCGCTCATGTCTGCCCATCTATTCACATGTGGAGCGCAGAGACCCCGCGGATCCCAACGAGACGTTAGTGGAGTAGGCGGTCCTTCAGTGTGGCCCAGGACACATTCGCGTACACACTGCTAAAAGAATGTGGCCACATGTGGCCCAGACCACCTCTGAATGTGGTCTGAAAGATCCGATCTCAATGCGTCTTGAGTGCTTTCACACCTGTACTTAGAGCTATCTGAGGACGCATGTTAATACCAAGTTGTCTCCTTCCTGAACCGTCTCTAGTATAGTTGCTGTATATAGTTTTACAGTTGGAGAAAACAGGTGATGTTATGTACTTCCGTGCACCGATCAGGGTTTCATAACATTTGTATCAAAATCTGATGACAGCTGTGGGGCTGTTTGCCAGCACTGACAGTCAAATCTGAACCAAACACACCCAGTCTCAATAAATAAGAACTAGGGACTTCAACTTTGATTGTTGCTTAGAATTTTCAATGTTACAGAGAAAAACAGCGGTCGAATGTTCTATGTACTGTACATCACCGCATGTACAAAACCTTGAGATCTATGTACCTGTGAGTACAATAGTGAACTTCCACAATCCTCTTCTGTTAAACCGAAAGCTCCTCTTCTCACCTCTTCTACTAAAATATAAAAATCTATTCTGCTGTTGTACAGGATTACAGGATACAGGCAGTGTAGTGAAAACTGAGGACAAAGACCTGTCTCAAACTAACGTTACCTCCACAGTCACTGGCCGTCCAAATGAGATATGAGAGGTTATCGATGTGCATGAATTATTCACCGAGGCTCTCATTAATACCTTCAACCGGCCTTGAGTTTCAGAGAACAGACAGGTTCCCCACAGAGCCTTGTCTAGATGTCAAACACACCAACGCTTCACAAACAAAAAACCCTCTAACCCCCCAAAACCATGCTTTATCAACTCTTTATCCGCCCCTATAAAAGACAATGAAAAGTGTAAATTGAAAAACCCTTTACAACACTTTGCATCGTTCCAGGCGAAAAAAGAGGAAGTAATCGTTAGTGAAATGGATTTAATTTGTTTCACTGACTTCAGGGGTTAAAGCGGTGTGATCAGCCAGCGAATGGATGGAGCAGAACGAGCATTTGGCGTTTAACACAGGTCATTAAGATTGTCTGCTGATTACAGTGCAGATATCTGATTAGGAGGTGTACATTTTCACACCCATCTCTGGGACGCACCGTGTGAATGTTATCGGTACAAAGCTAATTACATCCACAGTATTGTTTTGGAGGAGACAAAAATGACTTTCTTTTTGATCCCCCAGCCTCTCCCCCCGATGATGAGGCAGAGGACAAAGTCGTTTCACAGGGTCAGAGCACGGCTACGCCTCCAGCTGGGATCCTGATTAGACTCTGTGTAGCTCTGTGATATATTACCCACCCGCTAATGCTCACTTATGTTCACACTAAAACATTTTAATAGAGGATCTCTGCTGTTTTCTTCCTTATTCTTCTTCTATCATTTTTTTTTTTTACTAGCTAAGGATTTACGTCAAATAACAAAACATAAAAAGACTGTGTGGAATAAACACTGTCGCCTCCTAACTAATCATTTATTATTAGGCTGTCAACAACTACAAGCATTAAAGTGATTTTTAAACAAGTAATCAAGCAGCCTGACAGGGCGTATTTTTCACTGACGGATATGCCCTCACAAGGACCTTGGCACGACATATGGCAGGGTGCAATACATCACAAATGCAATTAAATTATCATCATTGCTATCAGGAGGTTAAACTGCATTGTTTCACTGCTAATCAGCTTGTATAAATTGCAGCAGTTGATGGAGAGTTGACGGTTCCCCTAAGAACAATATATGTAATCAGGGGGTTAAATTGGGACTTATTACACGGGGAGGCTATTTCTTAGCGGCGTTTTGCAGCAGCAGCAGCAGCAGCAGCACTTTTTGTGAAAAATGCAGCTTCAAACAACCATAACAGCCTAATAAGCATTAGAGAGCCATTATAATTCACATGCGCAAATCAGTCCGTTTGTCTGATTATCAAAGAAACACAGGGCACGGGCCTGCCCACTCGTTATATTGTAGCTCACCGCTGCGCGCCTGACAATGTCTGACCGACTGGCTCCACAAGCTCGTCCACACAAGTCAATCATGTTATTATGTGCTGGAGAGTGGGTGCTGAACGGTGACTGTCAGCCATTTCTAGCCAGAACAAAACAAAACTGTGCGAGTGACTACCTTGTAAGTAATATTCTTTCCCTCGTGACAGAAGACATTGAGGGAAGCTGGGCGTTAGTGCTACTCAGGACACCTACTGCATTTAATGTGCCTGCTCAACATAAAAAAAAAAAAAAAAAAAAGTAAAAGAGATCTGTATTTGAAGACATACAAGACACTAAGTGCTTCTTCTGTAATTTAATGTAGCGGTGGGTCACTGCTGCACACTGGGCTCAGTTTTAATGCGTATAGGGATCCAGCGCAGGTTCCAATTTATGAGCTATTTCTCTTGGAAATGATACCTAAAAATGATTAATACAGCTTTAGCTTTGCACTTGTTTGTTTTTAGTTGGAAGTTTAGCTACATTTTACAATTACAATTACATTACAATTTTACAAAGCAATTTACATGTCACATTTTCATTCGAGGTGGCTGTTAATTTTCTTGTGGTGGAACAGCACTGAGTAAACACAGAAGAAAATAATCATTTCTAATGGCAACACATTCCTTTCGCTATCCAGGGAGTCTGCGGCCATCCGGGCCAAAAACACATATAGTCAGTAGCACCGTGG
Source organism: Sebastes fasciatus (assembly GCF_043250625.1). NCBI lineage: Eukaryota > Metazoa > Chordata > Actinopteri > Perciformes > Sebastidae > Sebastes > Sebastes fasciatus. The sequence goes on along the minus strand of NC_133798.1, from coordinate 17,012,403 downwards.
CCGGCCAGATGGCTCGGTCCAAAATACTACATGCTTGCAATGTGCAGTTGTTGTGCACTGCAAATAGTAGCTTCAAATATCAACTCTCAATGACTTTTGGTTAACAACAAACAAACAAAAAGCTTGGCTCGCTGCTTTGCCTTTTGAAACAAAGAAGCTCTGAATTTGTGTCTGGGAAATAAATTCAAAAAATATCTGATTAGCGAGGCTGTGACTCACCAAACAATTATAGCTGAAAACAATGAGGTGCATTATGTTTAAAAGGGATAAATTATGCTTTTGTGCTTTTTCCCTTTCCTTTAGTCTGTTATATAGTTTTCTGTGCATGTGAAAGGTCTGCAAAGTTACAAAGTCCACACCAAAGGGAGTTACTCTCCTGCATACCCTAACCCTAACCTTGTGCCTGAACTGCCTGAAACGCCTTGCTTGAAGTCCCGCCTTTTTTCTGTAATGTGGTGATGTCACCGAGTAACACATTTGCAGAATACCTGCCTAGCAGCTAGTTTGGCACGCCCTCAAACAAAGCTAGTTAGAGCGGAGCTGGAGCGGAGTCCAAAGAGTTTGGTCTGGTTGACCAATCGTAGCAGAGTAGTCGGCCAGCTGACCAATCAGAGCAGACTGGGTTTTTCAGGAGGCGGGGGGCAGGAGCTCAAACAGCGTTTCAGACAAAGCGTGAAAAGAGATGCTGCAGCACAGCCGATATGTAAAAAGTAAAGCGTGTTTTAAACATTAAAGCATATAAATGTTTTCTAGTAGAAAGTATGCACCTGAAAATAAGCATAATAGGTCCTCTTTAAAATTCAAATGAAAGCCCATGACGGTTAATACTTTGCTCTTATGCCGTTAGCTCTAACTCCCTGCGCATACAGTTACGGTGTCATCCACAGTATCCCTAAAAAGGCTTTTGTGCTCCAGACAGCACATATCATCAGACCAAGGAGCGGTGGTCACAGATGTGATGCCAGGGAAGGGGATTCAGCCAGGATGGGCAGAGTGAACACAGAGCCAGGGGCCTCGGGAAGCCGTTTATAGGATGGCCGTACACACCGAGATGCAGCTGTTTTGTGTGTACGTGCGCGAGTGAGTGATTGGCCTGGATTGAATTCAGCTAAACCAGCCAGACAGCTTAATATATCCAGGGAGGCTCAGACGTTCCTCAGCAGACAAAAGGGGTTTGAGGCGAAGCCACAATTCTATCTGTCAAATGTCCGTGAAATTAAATGATTTCCGAGACACTTTACTGAATGCCTCCATTCTATATCCATTTAAAATAGATTGGAAGAGGTGTCTGACACAACGACTGTCGGGGTCACGCAGAAGTGTAGTTTGAAAAGTTTATACGAGAGAAGCAACACAACGCTTTAAAAATAATGCGGCGGTGGCCTCATCCTGGAAAAAGACAATCACAGCAAATAAATCATTAGCGTGTGAGGCGGAGGACGGCTACATGCTTTGTCGAAAAAGACAAGCTGCGAGAAAAGACCCAACAAAGCTTCAATAAACGGCCTCTGAACTAGCGGCGCTCTATTCACACAGCCAATGTGACCTCTCTTATCTTATCAGAAGGAGCAGAGGGACCGAGTGAGGTAATGCTTTTATCTCTCCTCTTCAGGACAAGCCACCATATTTGGTCAAGTCATTGCCTTGCCATTTACTGGAGAATGTAGACATGTCACCCAACACAATCTCTCTGGACATGATGCAATGTAACCATAGACCATACAGTGTCAATATAATGTACAGTGCACTCTATTAATGTACAGTATGCAGACACAACCAGCAATTATATACTAATTCTACATTGCATCATCTTATTGAAGGTGTCACTAAGCCTTAAACTACCTGAAAACTAAAACTCACCACAAAATGCTTCCTCATACTACCAACTAATTACATAATTAGTAGGAGTAAAAATAAATAAACAACCTTGCTTACTTGCTTATGACTAATTCCATGAATTTGTTGCTTTAGGTTGATTTCACCATGGCAGCACTAAACGGATGTATTGCATTTGATCAGGCTTGTTTCGTGGTTTAATTATATTGCTGACAACAACTGTGTTTACATTCTGTCATTTACTGAGTGATATGAGCGACGGCGGGAAGTTTTGCCTTGTCTCATTACTGAATATGAGGCTATTTCTTCGCAGTTACAGTACTCGGGAGACTTGGAGGAACAACACAAGCATCCCCATGCTAGTATATCTGTAGGCACCGCACGCCCTGACGTGTAGTTACATTGTTGAGGGGGCTCGTGTCAGATATGGCATAGCCTTTGGTGTCGCTACATGTATAACCCCTTAAAGAGGACCTATTATGCTTTTTCCCTTTCCTTTAGTGTGTTTTATCGTTTTTTGTGCATGTCAAAGGTCTGCAAAGTTACAAAACCCGAAGTCCACGCTAAAGGGAGTTACTCTCCCCCACAGGAACATTGCTCCTGAACTGTCTGAAACGCCTTGATTGAAGTCGTGCCTTTTCTTCCGTAACATTGTGATGTCATCAAGTAATATCAAATGCATAATACCTGCCTACCTGCTGTAAAGCGTTTTTTGAGCAATAAGCATGTAAACATGTTCTAGTAGAAACCCAAAATACAAGTATGCATCTGAAAATGAGCATAATAGGTCCTCTTTAAAGCAAAACTATAAATCCACTTTAAAGGGGTGCTGCAGTGATTTAGTACTGCTCTTCCATAGAGTTAGGGGACTCACAAGAGACAGATAAAATAATCGTCAAACAGCAGAGGCAGAAGTATCGTGGCTTTTAGTCCCTAATGTGGGTCAAGCTCTAAAACCTACATCTCCCATAATGCAACTTGACAGCCTCTTTCATTAGACTCTCCCTGACTCCTAAATGTCCACTTCGTTCAAACTTCATACCTAATTTAAGTTTCAAGTTTTAGAAAGCCTTCGATACAACTATTTTAACAGGCTGAGTAGCTCTTTGTGATGAACTAACTGAACTCCGATAAAATCGTTGGAGTGCCCCTTTAAGCTACAAGAGTGGACCCAAATGATTCAACAAAGGTTTCACAGTTCTGTAGGCGTTACTACCAGCAGATGAGCGGGAAAAGCACATTATTTCTCCATGCTGGCGTGGCATACTTCTTCATACAGTACTTGAAACCGAAAGACGAGTATTCAAGCATTGAGAATTTATGTTTACAGATGGTAGACGACACACACTTGTGTAGTGTTTGTGTTGTGTTGTATAGAGCATGTGTGTTGAATATGCATCGCTGAGTGTGACTGATGTCTAACCCATGCTTGGCTAAACTGTAGGATCTGTCTCTTGGCATCGCTCTGTTGGTTTAGATCTGTTTTTAGAGGGACTGAATAGGGTCCGTTCATCGGAGCTGCCAAAAGGATTAGGCTATTTTCTGCTCAGCTCAGCTCAGCTCAGCTGCGGCCTCGGGCAGGTCTGTTCAAATGGTTACACTGGAGTGGAGATCTCTTCATTGTGTGGTCAAACACGGAGGTGCCGTCTACAGCGTTGTAGAAAAGCTTGTTCAAAATTCCAGATTTTTGACTGTAGCGCCTGTCTTGTCCATGCGAGGACGGCTTTTTCTACATAGGCCGCACAAAAAGACTCCTGAGAGATCGCCTCGTTGAGCATAAATATGCCATCAGAGTCAGGAATCGCGACTACCCCATGGCTAGACACTTTAGTGAGTATCACGGGGCTAATGATTCCTTGTTGCACATAGAGTGCATTGAACATATTAAACCATGGGTCAGGGGGGGTGACAGGTGACAAAAACTATACCTGAGGGAGACTTTTTGGATCCATTGATTGGATGCTTTAAAGTATCCTGGTCTTAACCAAGCCCTCAGGAAGAGCGCTGGTCATTGATTCCAATTTTCGTAGTGGCCAAACGATGGTACTACAACTTCCGTGTCCGTCGCCTGATACCATCGTGACCAAAAAGACTTTTCCCCATAGACTTACATTGGGAAATAGACGTCTGTAACTCAGCGGATAATTTGAGGTGAATCAACTTTCCATTATGAACACTGTATTAGCCCTTATTTAAATCATTAGGTCCTAAAAGTTGTAAAATGCACTAATAACCAAATACAGAGTTATTTCCCTTCCTGTGTGACGACAGCGTGGCGGTTGTGACCCCGTGACCGAGCCATGTGACCGAGCGGACGCTGCTGCGCCTGCTCCATGGGCCCAATGGATGCGGAAGATCGTACTTTTCCAGTCGGAGGTCGAGCCATTTTGGCATCCTGCGTCACTGAACAACATTCATAGGAATGAACGGTGCCCCACCTCCGACGCTATATCCAGTTCTCCTAATACATCCATGGTCTTAATGAGGATATAGACTTTACATGCTTTCTGTAAATAATTAAAATGTATATATTTTACTTCTCTCTGTATAGGCTCCCATGTTTGTTTTACAGTCTATGTAAAACATTAGGAGATATAAATGGATTATAACTGTTATTTCTTCATGATATCTTGTAATATTTTGTAGAATTATGGTGATCATGTGATTGTTGATACCATGGTGAGGCCACATCCTCTTTGTCTGTTTGTTGAATGCCCTGACGAAGACCTATAGTGGTGGAAACATGTATGCTTTTTAATGATTTAGCCACTATAATTAAGGCTTTTTAATATACTTCCTTCCTCGTTGCCACTTGTTTTAGTATTTTGGCTTATATATTGCCTTCCTGTCTATCCAGATATAGACATAATTTTCATTTCTGGCTACTTACAGTGGCGACTCCATCTTTTTGTATCAATACAGGGCAGAAGGCAGAGAAACACTTTGGAAAAGTTGTCAGTCTATCATCAGGCAAATGTAGATAGACACAGTAACTGTCATGACCATTCGTGCCTAAAGGCAATTTAGAGTCTCCAATCCATCTGACTTGCATATCGTTACGTGGGAGGAAACTCATGCGGACAGAGGAAAAAAAATCTAACTCTACAAAGAAGGGGGCCAGAAATCGAAATTGTATTTTTTACTGTGAGGCAAAAGCTGCTCCCTGAATAAAATTCAGTGCTCTGCTATATGGAGCACTATGGTAGGAGAGGAAATAAACTATTTTAATGGAGCTGTTGTGGATATATAATGACCACTGCCCAATGATAAGGTATCTGAAAAAGACATAAAAATGCACATTGACTCAGTGTGGGTTACTGAAAACAAACTAGATGCAGTCTGTCAAGCAATAAAGCATGTTTAAATTATTGCAAATGGCTTGAAAGCAATCGGAGTAACTTCATGGGAAAAGATACAAATTGCTCAACATGTCTAATCTCGATCACTGCTTTAACAACCCCATTCAACAGCATCCAGTCGACAGAGCAGGCTAATGTTGCCTGACTCCAGGTGATCAGACTGCCTCCTCCAATCACCACGGGCTACACCTCGTTGAAATGTTTAGCTTCCAATCACACTGGCCTTTTCTTAGGCAAAAATAATAGCAGGAAAGCAGATGGGAAGCCAGAGGAATTGGGTTTAAAGAGCGAGGTCCCTGCCAACATCACCTCCCTCCCAAAAAGTCTGCCTGGCTGTCTGGAAAATAAACAAGCTGTCGCAGCAGAATAAACAAGACGAGGCGAAGCACGATTATATTATTCAGTCCTGACAAAGGATTGCAGCTTTGCAAACAATAATTGATAAATTCAGTGTAAACAGTGAAGGACATTCATCTGCAGCGTGTGATGGCCAGAGTAAATAGAGAAAATATTATCCTTTTGTTTTCTTATTGTTCTTCCTCCATTCACACTGAGTCCACTACAGTCTGAGGAAACTTTTGTCTAACTGTCAAGCCTCACAATGACAAATGAAGTCTCGTAATAAGGCTGACACAACGTAACGCTCACTCTTTACTCGCAGACGTTTTCCTTGTTTATCTACCAGGTGCATCTTCTACAAGTGGATTGAGAAACAACTGTAAGCGCTGCACAGACTCAAGTTTGTCTATTTAGAAATGTCTTCTGCTCCTTAAACCACCAAGGACAAACTATACCTCTTATGTCAAAAAGACATACTTGACATAAGAGAGTGAACGCCGATGCTCGAGGAATGTCAATTCTGCACAGTGTTGTGTTCTAAAATGTGTCGGCAGCAAAGTCGACGCAGCAGCGCGGTGCGACCCGCTGTGTCAAACGCTGTAACAGAGACGCCAAAGCAGACGACGCAGGAGGAAGCTGTCTTCTTTGATTTGTGCTCTCCTTCAGTCTGATTTGTCCTGCATCGCACCCTTGACGACTCAGGTTTATTACCCCCGTACAGACATAGATATGCGTGCAGCGTGTGCACAGCAGGGCACGGGTTAGGCATTTTCATTTGCATTCACGTACTTAAATGGGGGACGTCTCGGTCCCTCAGAGGCCACGTGTCTGTAGGCCAAGGACAAAGTGCCCCGCAGATAGTGTTTAACCCTGTTGCCATTTTATGGTGTTGTCGCCTGAATTCAAAGTGGATTGAGATGTATTTTCTGTCAACTATAAGTACACAAAATACTGCATGGTGACACATTTAAAATGTTCTTTTTACAGTGACGCACATAAACATTTAACCTCCAGAGTCTCTCACATCTTGATTTAAGCAATATGGTTGGATAAGTAAGAGATAAAATCACAAATTAAAGTCTAATAGGAGATAAATCACTGATGAAGGATGAAGATCTTTTAAAAGTAATTGTACTAAGTACAGTTTTTGGAAAATTTTATTATTTGGATGTTTTATTCATGGAAGACACTCCAGAGAAGTTTCACATTTCAGAAATGGGTCAGAGGATTGATTGCTTGCTTAATCCATCAATATATTAAATAACATTAGTGATCATCACCGCTCAAACCTTTCAAAATTATTTAATTTGATTGAATAAAAAAGTACCCTACTAAAAGTCACCAACCACTTTACCTCTTAATGATTGCATGGCTTCCCCCAACTATCTAATGCAGAGGCGGCCTGCCCGACCTTGACTAATGTCATAAGAAATCAAGAGTTCAATGGGATGAAATAATGGAAAAGATGTGTCTCTTCTGCAGCGACTGGTGCAGGTGCATTTACCATTTTTCCCATCCAGCGTATTTCTGCTGAAGAAGCACAACTTTCATGGTCAGAGAAACAAATAGCCATGCGCCATCAAGGATAAAGCAATTTGACAGAGAGAGAGAGAGAAGCGTGCAGACACTTCTTTTGGTCTTTCTCAATGCCGTCAACCAGATTAGCCACCACACCTCTCCCTTCATCCTCCCAGCAGCCTTGAGTTTTAGTCACTTCAGTATTCGTGAGCTGATGGGGTTGGCTGGACTGAAGGGCACACAAAACTGTGTAGCCAATCATTCCCCAATAAAGGCTGCACAATCTCACGGTGTATCTCAATTAATGGACCCCTGTGAAAAGTTCCCTACAGGAGCTAATAGCTCTCCACAGGGAAGTTAGACGGACGGAGGCGGTAAAACAACCTGAAAGAACGAAATTGAATCACCACACCAAAGACCTCACAAATTAAAAAAAAAAAGCCAACTGAATATCTGCCCAGTGGTGTGCCGCACTGATGTGGAATGAAAATGATCTGATGCGAATATGGCAGCAGTTATAGACACAGCACGGCAAGATAATGATCTTTATCATCTTTTAATGATCAGTTTTACCCAGCCAGGACCCCAGAGGTCTCCGGAAAGTGAATTATAATTGAGTATCACTTAAGTTAATGACTCAAACATTTAAGGTTGTCATTGATTGATTTATGAAGATCCGCAAGTTTACATTTTTTTTTTAAGTATTATGGAATATATTGTTTAGATCAGTGATCAGTATTGAATTGTACTTATTTAAATCCATAAAAAATTGGATAAAGGATGAATATTTTCTGTAAGACATTAAAAAAACTATAGAATGTTTATCACTACGACCTGGGTGATGATTTAAAGGTTCTCTATATGATATTCAGAGCATTAATATGGCATCAAACAAGTATTTGCTATGTAAAGATATAGAGGAGTAATGTCTACCTGAGCAGAGAATGAAGTCTCTCTCCCTCTGGGTGTGTTGTAATCTGAGCTTCTCCTTGCTTTGTTGACATAGCCGGACCGGCCACGCATGCTTTTAGTGCATGTTCGTGCATGTGAGCGTGCCCCACTGGCTAGCTCACAGCTGCCGATCTGCCTGCTCTCATACGGCGATTACAGGTGATAACGCCGTCTCGATGAACAACGACGTTGCGGAAACGTAGCAACCACTTTCCGGTCCCCCCCCCCCCAGGTTAACACTGTTAGCTCTGTCAGCACTTTTTGCCGTTGTTTCCACTGTTAGCACCGTTAGCTGCGAGCCGCCAGCTCCGCTGTCGCCATGATGAGAGCCGTGCGGAGGCAATTGAAAAGCTCTTAGTGAAATCATGTTGTGATCATGAAAATGAAGAAAAGTGGTCATTTTACTTTTTCTTTGACATATTCAAAGAGTTTGGTCTCACACATTGATCCATCCATCCATCCATTATCTGTAACCACGTATCCCGTTCGGGGTCGCGGGGGGGCTTGAGCCGATCCCAGCTGACATTGGGTGAAGGCGGGGTACACCCTGGACAGGTCGCCAGACTATCACAGGGCTGACACATAGAGACAGACAACCATTCATGCTCACATTCACACCTACGGGCAATTTAGAGTAAAACATTTCACACATTGATACATATGGAAAAATCTATGTATCATTATCATGATTAATATCCTGATTTTGACCATACTGCACAGCCTTCTTGTCACTCGTTGAGGTTTTTAGAAATATATATATATATATATAGCGTTCTGCTTTAATGTCAGGCTGCGGACAGGAGGTGAAATCAATCCTGCTACCCTCTGCTCCAGCCCCACCCTCTCCGTCCACATCGCACTGACATAATGGAGGAAAAGTGGAGAAAAGTAGAAAAAAAAAAAGCCAAACGCTGACATGATGAAGCACAAACGGATTACCTGCTTGGCACAGACTTCAACCAGCCTTCAACTTAGCCTGCACCCCCTTCAGCAATATCTGACAGAGCTGTCAACTCAAGACTACACAGAGCATCTCTGAGGACAAACCCAGAGATGAGAATTCAAAAATCAGCCTTACGTGTCATCAGTACAAATGAACTGGCCTTCGTGGCTGCGGAAAAATGCCCGCCTCTGACTCTCCTTTGCTTTTTTGTTGTGCGATGAATATATTCATATAATCTCATTGTGAGGGGGTTGTGAGCATTACTCACTGTCAGCCTGCATTTCTCTGTGGTGATTTACATAACTCATTGGATATAATTTGTCCACAGGTCACTCCAGCTCCACGCCGGAGACACAGAAACACACCCTTATGCTTTTCAGTCCATGCCCATAAATTGATCCAGTCCGAGATAATTTGCTTCGGCAATTCCACTGACATGAGTGGTAGAGTGTGTGTGAGCGCAAATCTGGGCAATCTGTGTTTTTATTATGTGTGTGTATGAGTGTGTGTGTCTCTCTGAAGTAATAGCGTGGTGCAGTTGGGGAGTTGGAGTGAACCAGAGGCACGGAGTAATCCCCTCCAGTAGTGCTTTGTTCCATCAGCAGGACAGAGTGGGATCTACTTTACACTGACAGAAAGGGTTTGGGTCGCTCTGCATGGCTGCTCGAGCTGTCGGCAAGGACGAGAAACAAGGCCTCTGCTCTAGAAACTGCTGACGCTAGCCTCTTTCAAGATTAATAAATACTGCAGATGAATAGATCAGGTTTCAGATGAGGACAGAAAAACATAGATAGATTAAGAGAGATAATGTCAAAGTTCACATCAGAACATCTGCGTAGATTCTATTCTTACATAATAGTTTCTGCAATCTCGTGAAAACTGACCAACTGCAAATGGATGCTGCGCTTTATAAACCCCAAAATAAAGAACAAAAACAAACAACTACAAAAAGACTTGGTGGAAGCATTCCCAGAAAAAGAGAGAGATTTGAGAGAAATCCTGCTGTGCTCTTCAGAGGCGGGGATGTAGCTTCTCATCTGTTCCAGGGGGATTGGACAAAAGGCAGAAGACCATGGTGTTTGGAGGAACAGGGAGAGGGAAGGGAGGAGGAGGATTTGCCCTTGCTGGAAGCTTTAGCGTTCCATCAATAAATTGGGGCGAACATGTTTTAATGTGACCAAAGACTGGAGGGGAAGAGCATGAATCACTAAGGGGCAAGTAAACAAGTATTGTATTAGCAACAAATAAGTGGCTGTGGGGCTGGATCTTGAAATGCAGCTACAGCAGCTTGGCTTGTGTACTGAAGCAAGTAAAAAAAAGAAAAGAAAAAGGGGAACAATCTTTCAAGACTTTGCAGAATGATTGCACCAGTGCCTTCAAACTTTCTATAATTGGTTTCTAAATGTAAATGCTTCAGCCAAAGACTTGGTGCTTTTTCACCAGTGTCATTCCCCTGTCAACTAACATTTATAGGAGGATAGTGGCCAGTCAAAAAACAACAAGGGTTGTTTGGTCAAAAACAGAGAAGATAACAAGGAAATCAAATTATTTCTCCGTTTATGAATATGCTTGGCCACTCTCACAACGAAATTAATCATAATAATGTCTGCGCCTGTTTGCCAAATTTCCATAAAGATTGAAAGCTAATTTTGAAGCAATTAAGATCTATTCCTAGTGCTGTTGCCAGGTCGCTGCTTTCGCCAAATTACCTGTTCTCATTTCGCTGCGTGTATCTCGGTTGGGGGTCGGCATCTCCATCATTAACATCATAGCTGGCCTCAGGGTCCTACGACAGACGGGAAAACAGTTGGGACACCAATCATGTTATTTTGAAGCTCTCATTTAACTTTGTTTCATTTTTCTCTGTATATTGTCTGTAAATGCTATTTTACAAATAGGGAGGCTACATCATGCTTCTTTGTGTTTCTGACTTACATAATTGTTGATGAGGTCAGGGTGATCTTTCTCAATGCCGTCATCCAGGATAGTGACCACCACGCCTCTTCCCGTGTAGCCTTGAGCCCAGGCTACTTTGGTATTCAGGTCTTGGTGTGTCGGTGTGGACTGGAAGAGACACAAGGCTTTTGTTCAGCTGTCAATCTGCTGGTGACTGACACTTCCCAGACAGACCAACAGTCTATCAGTGTTAGGTCTGCAGAAAGTTAAACACAGAAATGCTCAATATAAAAGATAAACACCAAGACAAAAGGAAGATCAGAGGTGGCTCGTGGACACCTAAAATCCAATTTTAATGCATCACCCTGACATGTCTGCCTCCCTGGGCTGAGCTGCCCAGTGTGAGCATCCTACTGTAGTTACGCTGTCAGAAAAAAACAGACAGACAACCTGTTGCAGGTCAGAAATCTCACTGAGAGCATTTGCCTCTCTCGCAGAAGAAATAGCAGTCTGAGAGGAGGGGGAGGGAGGCAAAAAGGGGGGGGATGCGGAGTGGTAAAGCGTGATTTGGATGAATAACTGTGAGAAGTGTGAAGAGAAGTGAGCGCTGGAGGTGAAAGAGATGGTTAAAGATAAACATGGGTAGAAATGGAAAAGACATCACAGACAGTCTTTTCTGCCCCCTCCTCTGTTTCCTGCTGATTTTTCTCCACGGGGCTCGACTCCTGCATGCGAGGATGCCTGGATGCTTCGGTAAGTAGCTTAAGTTCTGGATGTAGGCTTTGAACTGGCACACCATTCAATACATATTTTAAGTTAATGTTTGCTAGAAAACTGACCTAGCATAATAAACCAATATAAAATCCTTGGTTGTACTCCCATCAGCATCGGTGGCATATGCGTTAAGCTAATTTGTTTGGTTTTCAACTCTGTGTAGAATACTTTGCATAGGAGAAAAAAAAAGGTTTAAGTCCTAGGACGATTAGAGGTTTAAAGCTGAATGGCAGAGGTGGTTGCACAACTTCTATTCACTGGTGATTTATGTCTGGGATAGTCAATGCTGTCATTAATCCGTTGCAGTGTATGTAAAAAAGGGAGAAAGGGGAGATTAGGGCAAATTGAAGCATCTCCGAGAAAAGCTGTGAATAAAGAAGCAGGGCCATTCGCTATCAATGTTTCACAGGTGATACAGCTTAGTCGTCGATCTGTCCTGACATTTAATTTCCCCACTCAAGCCGGCATCCTGGGATGCGTTGTATTATACCTCTGCTCTGACTGTGGAAACATTGAGTTGGTGGCGAGGCTGTTGTAACTAAAAGCCTACAGGGTTAGCCCCAAAGACAGCAATTCAATTCATGCTTATCTGACTGACCATGAGGGAATTAATAACTTCTGCCACCGCGATAATGAACACATCTTAAATCAGGTGTCGCTTCTGCAGAATTGGAACCATTGAGTGCTGTTCAGACGGGGCTGAATGAGGAGGCCTTCAAGGTTTAATTAGAAATGATTGCAGTGCCGACACTGAAAAATGAAAAAACACTTTGCTGTGAACAAATCTGAATGCAGAGGAGGACCTTCTCCTTGGCGTTTAAATCTGAAAAAAAGCCTTTTGAACGAAAACAAAAAAACACCTACTAATTTATTTGCTGGTAGTGTTACACAGATGCAGCTTTAAAATGTTACTGTGAGATACACAGTGTGGCATTTAAAAAAAAAATAATATACATATACTGTAAGGGTGGGAATCACCAGAGGCCCCATGATACAATATTATCACAATACTTAAACCAATCACAGGTCATTTCAGAGAGAGAGAGCGTTCCTATTGGCTGTTCATTCAACAGAGGCAGCAGTCAATCACTCGCGAACTCCAATCAAACGGTCAAACTAGGCAGCGCTGATCAAATATGAATCAATATTCTGTTACTGTAATGCCTATTTCTCGCCTCAAATGTTTTCAGAAACATCTTGTAGTGTACTGTTTAGCTGTAAAATGAGAAAGTTTGCTCTGGCTGGTGGGTGGTGCTCGATATGTCCTCAATTAATCTCTACATGGCTGCTAGATCACAAACATTCTCATTTTACAGCTAAACAGTCTGCTGCTCAGAGACGGCAGGCTCCAGCTCGGCTCTGATTGGTTGTTTTCCTCCGGTCTGTGAAATCTTGCAGATGCCATTAGGAGCATCGGAGGAGGACACAGAGACACATGAATTTTTTCAGATTACCTGTCTCATGCACTACTGTCAGGATATAGTGACCGTTTTATAAAAATAACTTTTTTTTAATCATATTTGCTCCAATTCTACCCACTGCTGCACAGACCGATGCAGAGGGGTCTCTCATCGCCCTGAAGGGGTTTATTTCACAACAATGACCCGCTAGCTGTACATTGTCTCGCTTATTACGCGGCTACTTACTTAAAAAATCAATAATTTGACACAAAAACGGTCCGCCAGAGTCCGACATCAGAGCTGTGCCCATAGCAACAGTCTGTTATACATAGCAACAGTCTGCTATAAAGAAATAACAGACCGTAGAACGCCGTGATTGACCAATCAGAATCGAGTATTCAACAAAGCCATGTAATAATAGTTTATATAATAAAAGATCGATACTTGACATCCGTGTATCGATACAATATTGCCGCGCAAAATATCATGATACAATGCTGTATCGATTTTTCCCTCGCCCCTATTATACTGAATGTTCGTAATTTTCAACTTCATTTTTGCTATAATGACTAATAAAGGTTGTAAAGATAAGAGACCGTCACGCACCAGGTACCACTGCTTGGGGAAATCAGGGTCTGTTGGGTCTTCATAGATATCTCTCTTCTTCCTTTTTTTCACCACTTGCTGCTCCGCCCACAGGACCTGGTACACACACACACACACAGAAATAATTCATAGTTTAAACAGTTATCCTCACATGCCATTGTGTCATTACTAATGTTCCAATGCTCTAAATTAGCTGTGGAAAAAACGCGGCCCCAGCTGTGTTCCAAAAGCAATAACTAGAAAGAGAGGCAGAGATGTGAAGCAAATCTAATTTGTTTCATTCCTGAGATGCTGAGGGAAAGTGTTGCTGTACAGTCGGCGTGCCAAAGAAGGGTCCTTTGAAGTCCTGGAGGCTGCTGGGATGTGCACAGAATTGGTACGGGTGGGTGACAGCAAAATGCTAATACCACAAATAGTAAATGTCATTTCATAGTTTTGATTTCTGAAGTTGCAAAAAAAGAAAGAAAATCAGTTCTTGCAAAAAGCCACACAATAGCAAATAATTTAATGTCTGTCCATTGGGAGTTAAAATGACTGGGCCACTCAGCTGTTCTTCTGTCATGCTTGTATTTATGTATTTTGACAGGTATTTTGCTCTGTGAGCAGCAGTAAGAATGATTAAAGACATAGAAATTGATATTTGTTCAGATCTGTCCAGACTGCCACTGTTTGGCACATTTCACTGTGTGTATTGTTGACTGAGCATTTCATATCCCAGCTGTGAGACAAAATCAGATAAAGGCTGGAACGTTGTAACCTTAAAGGTCACCTATTATGCAAAATGCACTTTTCCATGTCTTTTAAACATCAATATCTGTCCCCAGTGTGTCTACAAGTCACCATAGTATCATAAAAGACCATCCTCTCTCTTTTTCTCCTGCTCCGTTTGTCCGGAAATGGGTGTCGAAACAACGCTGCGCAGCTTTTCTTTTCTTCTGACGTCGTTAGAGAATTAGCCATATAAGGGTTTCCTGATCGAACCAGAGAGAACCTTCAGTAGCTGACCCCGCCCCACAGCGCGTCACTGTCTCTCCTCCTCAACCGAACTTGAGCAAAGTAGCTCCTACAGTTAGTCTGCAAGAACCAGCAGAACAGGCTTCATGTACTCCCATCATCTAAATATAACATGTTCTTTCACAAAGGCTTTATGTAATTACACTGTTTAAACAGATGATATTTATATATTATATATATTTGATGTCATGCATGTAGCAGAGTACAGGTAGTAAATAGTGACTTGTAAGCAACACAACACATTTCTGTTTCACAGTCAAACTTTATTTGAGTTGACAGATGACAATATTAATTATTCACAGCATTTGTAATCATCCCACCTGTTAGTTAGTTATGTTAACATGGTACAGGAGAAAGTCTTCAGCTCTGGTAAACTACAGTAAGCTAAGCTCCGGTGGTCTGTAGTCATGGTAACACAGAGACAGCTACTACTGTAAATAATATACCATTACTCTGATCTTCCATACATTTATCTTTTAGCAGAAATAATGAACTGACTACTGTTTCACATCTTCTATTTTCCACCCTGATGGTCGCTGTGTTTACACACCGTCTCATAGCGGTAGCATGTAGCTAACCCGTTAGCATGTAGCTACATGCTACCGGGTTAGCTACATGCTACCGGGTTAGCTCTGTATCTCCATGTAAACAGAGCCATCTGCTCTCAGCTGTCTGCTCTCCTCTGGGATGATTCTGTCGGTCATTTCTCACAGATGGATCTGTAAAGACAGACGTAAAACAGAGTGTATGTTTACGGTTTACAGAGTTGATGCATAAGGTAAACACTGAGCTAACTAACAGAGATATAAACAGCATTATTTACCTGAGAGAAACCGTCAGGAAAACCTGGAATCTGGACCGCAGATGTTCATCATTTGTCGCCGATTTCTGATCAGATTCCTCCGGTAACGTGCGCTGGGTGAAGTTTCTGGTTTATAAACTTTAAAGTGGTTTATAAACTTTATTCTAGCTGCTATCTCTCCACCCGTGGCTCTCTCTCTCTCTCTCTCTCTCTGAGAGAGAGAGAGAGAGAGAGAGCTTCTCCGGGAGGGAGGGAGGGGGAGGGTGACGCTGTTATTGAGGACGTTTGATTGACAGAAAACGCTGACCAATCAGAGCAGAGTGGGAGGAGACAGGCTGTGAATCAGGGGTTTTCAGACAGAGGCTGAATTAGGCTCTGAGGCAGGCAGACTCAGGCTGCAGTATGAGAAGAATAAAGGGTTTTTTGAACATTGCAGCATGTAAACATGTTCTAGTGCAACATTAAAATACATCTATGAACCTGGAAATGAGCATAATATGAGACCTACAGAGCTACAGACACAGAAATCAGCACTTTTGGAAATGGGCTGAAACAGAGGTTATAGAGACATGCTGGAATGCATGATCTGATTGTTTTTTTGAAAAAAAAACTTCAGAGACATGGTTTGGAGGTGTCTGAGACCTATAATAACTAGTTTAAATGGAGTATAATATGTGACCTTTAATAAGGAACGCCTCCTGAAAACGGTGGTCAAAAATAAAATATTCCCATATGTCTGTTGCTCATTAACAAAGACAACATCTGATTTGTTGAGAGGTTTGAAAGCACATCAAACTTCCACGATGCTTTCATGTCTTGCTACAGTACAATGATTCTTATATAAATACATTTGTTACAGATGTGTGTGATCCAAAAAGAAACATCTATTATGAAGGATATTTCTTTATCACACATCCACTTTGCTCTAATTCAATAAAAGGCAGTCAGCTATAAGTTGTAAATTAAGGAACAATACTTTCACATGAACATTGAATTTTTGCTGAAGGTGACAAAGCTTAAACTAATTCCACTTTTGAATGCATCCTTAGCTGAATTTTCGCTGAAGGTAACAAAGCTTAAACTGATTCTACTTTGGTGTGAAGAGCACCCAAGCAACGCGTGTCTAAACTAAACAATTTCCGGCACAAAGCTCGGCAGATTCTGAGAGTCTTAAGTTCTTTTCAATCTTTTTCTGTTTTTGCTGCCAAAATAGTTTCTGGAAGTGAGTGCTTGATTTCACGATCACATGGTCTTACAGTACAAAGCAATGAGAACGTGTTCAGTGCAGCTACCGAGGGCGGTGTAGCTCCTAACCTATTTGAAAACTTTGCCTCAGAGAATGGAGCCATTAACCTTATTCAAGTGACCCTAGACTAATTAACATTTATCTCATTTCATTACATTTTACTACTGCACACGACTGACCTCGTTGCACCGCTGGCCCCTGCACACCACATTATTATCAGAGCAAAATTACAACCGATAGATAGATCAGATGATGAGCAGGATACAGCCATCTACTGCGGGATATATAGTGGTTCATTTATATAGCCTATTAAAGCAAATGATTAAACGTTTGCCTCACAGCTCACTTATATCGCGCCACCTTAAAAAAGCTGACATTCAATGTAATAGATGTAATGTAATCTCATCTTTTTAATTATGGCAAATTGTGGAGTATTTTATGTATACTGTATGTGCAAAAACCCCACTCTTAATGACTGACAAAAACAAGGTCAATATCTTCCTAAAGACTCTAGATATAGTATAAGCAGCACCCTGAGGTTCTGGGACAAGGACAAAGAGCAGTCAAACACAACCGCACAAGAAAGCAATCGTGAGGCAAGAAGGAGGTCTCAACGTGGCCTAGGTCTGCGATGCGCTTGAGCAGTAAACTATTTGTTACATCTCTTGCACAGAGTCCTGAGGGCTTTCCTGTCTGATGACTAAGGAGAAGTCATGCTGGTATTGTTTGTAATGCAGAGAGACTGACGGAGAGACAGCCTCTGCTTTGATCTATGAAACTGTGTTTCCACAGAGAAAGATGATACCTAAAAGGATGAGTCTGGTCATATTTTTTTGTTATCATCAACAACTCCCATGAAAAAAACAAAACCAACAACGAATTAATCCTCCAAACAGTGAATCCAAAGCCTGCTTATTTCTCTGTGCTATATATCACCCATTGTTGTCCAAACACTATTAAAAACTAGGGCTGACAATTGATTTTTTATCTGTTCAAAATGTACCGTAAAAGGGAGATTTGTCAAGTATTTAATACTCTTGTCAACATGGGAGTGGGCAAATATGCTTGCTTTATGCAAATATATGTATATATTTATTACTAGAAATCAATTACCAACACAAAATAATAATAATAATAATAATAACTTGGATTTATATAGCGCCTTTTAAGGAACCCAAGGACGCTTAACATAGACATAAATAGACACAACAAACGGAACATAGCAGTAGCTGGAGGCCATAGGCCTTGTTGAAGAGGTGGGTTTTAAGGTGTCTTTTGAGGCTGTCCGGGTATTGGGCGTTGCGGAGCTCTATGGAAAGAGAGTTACAGAGGGTGGGGGCTGTCACACTGAAAGCTCTTGACCGGGAGCCTATGGAGGTGGATGAGGGTGGGGCTGATGTGCTGCCAGGGCTTGGTGCGGGTGAGAACCCTGGCTGTTGAGTTCTGCACATACTGGAGCCTGTCCAGGGCTTTGCTGTGAACCCCGGCAGACAGAACTCCATTGCAGTAGTCCAAACGGGAGGTGACGTAGGCGGGGATGAGGGTTTCTGCCACGGAGTCAGAGAGTGATTGCCGGAGACGAGAGATGTTTTTTAGGTGGAAGAAAGCGGATTTGGTGATGAACTTGATGTGCGACTGGAATGAGAGAGCCGGGTCCAGGATGACACCCAGGTTGCGGACTTCTGAGGATGGGGAGAAAGAACAGCAGTCCACGTCCAGATGTGGATTTCCAACCTTCCGGAGCAGGGCCTTGGGAGCCACAACCATGAGCTCTGTTTTGTTGCTGTTGAGTTTTAGGAAGTTAGATGACATCCAGATTTTTATTTCATGCAGGCAGTCTGGTCCAGAAACCCTCACAGGTACTACATTTAGCATAAAAAAATCAAATCATAACATGGCAGACTGCAGCCCAACAGGCAACAACAGCTGTCAGTGTGTCAGTGTGCTGACTTGACTATGACTTGTCCCCAAACTGCATGTGATTATCATAAAGTGGTGCATCTGTAAAGGGGAGACTCGTGGGTACCCATAGAACACATTCCTCGCCAAAATTTTGCGTAAGTTTGGAGCGTTATTTATTTTATCTCGACAAGCTAGTATGACATGAAAATAAAGCAATGTGAGAGGGATGAATCTCTCTTTCAGTCTTCAGTTTAACTGCTCACAACCCGCAGACATGTGTGACGAAGGCCACTGGCTTAAACACTCGCTAGTACACCAAATCCTCTGCTGAAAATAGTCCACAACAAATGCATCTTTTCCTCATGTGACTCATGCTGAAACATTTACATGTTCAGTAGGAACCAGTGGGCTTGGTGCCGCAGACAAGCCGGGTATTTAGAGATGAACTAATGCATTGTTGGTTTTGGTCTTTTCATGGGATTCGTTTACAATAACACGAATATAGAATATCGCCAGCCTTATCCTTTAACAGTGAGGCCTCAGCACAGCAAAGTGCACATATAGTGCACTCTAAAAGCCAGACAGAGAGAGAGACGTGTAGGGTAAGGTCCCTCCGAAACACAGCATGCAGTAAGCCGCCTTACACTGCGGTTTGTACAAAACCAATAGCAGCCACCCCAAAACAAATCGATTCTTTCCCTCATGGAGAAGGTGTGGGGCGCGGAGAGGAGATGACAAACAACCCTTGCAAGCATAATGGTAAAAGCTTATGCAGCTGCCAATGTCATCTTGCCACTGTGTGATTATTCAAGGGGGAACGGCGATAAGCGGCATGTTAGCACCGCGGAGCACAGGGGAAGAGACAATGGAGGTAATGTGAGAGACGGCAGCCGGATTACAGAGAGGAAACACTGTAACAAGCTCAAAGCTGAGCACTGACTAATCTAAATCCAGCCATTATGTTTCCACTGCCTTTTAAATGCGTTCGCTTTGAACCAGGTGAAGCAGAACCTTTGATTTCCCCTTTTCCAGGGATCAGATGGTCGCACAGACACACAAATATGACTACACAAACGCTCATAAATAAACACATGTAACCCACTCACTAACGCTGTGGTGTTTTTTTGGCAGCGGTCATGCTTTGCCTGAGGTTTGGTCTGTTTTCCGGTTGTGTGGGTGGTGTAGGTAACCTAGGGACAAACTGTTGCTCCGTAGCTAGAAACCTGCCGCCCTGAATAACTGCGGGGTTCAAGCACGGTGTTAACTTGAACCGCTGACAGAGATGGAATCTCTTCTGTCAAAAAATGTCTTTATCTGCCTGGCTCTGCTGTTAGGACTGAAGGTTTCAAATTCAAGATGCTTTCTCTCTCGTTTGGTTTTGCCAGATGGCACAGACACCTCCCTTTCCATCTTCCAGATTAATTCTGCTCCTTGCAAGCCACTTATTAAAGGCTACATCAACTTTCCGTTGACCGTTTCTTATTAGTCCTTCGGTTCATTCTGCATTTTATCCTCACCAAACTCTAAAATCCAGTACATCATTAAATCCTCGACAAAATCTTTCCTTTGTCACTGCCTATACTAAATCTCATTTGTCGCTGATTTTGGAGCTCTCAAAGCAAACCTTACAACCATTTGAGTGCCACAGGACTCTACCAGCTCCCGGCGGACGCCTCTGAACCCATATGCTCTCAGAGCCTTGTTAACATCCACTTAGCCTGACCCCTGACACCACTGGCCTCGCTGAATGTCACCATATCTCACTAATGATGTCTTGGGGCCTTCAGCACTTGTCAGGCCACATCAGTTCTCTCCTCAGCCAGCTTGAGCTTGGGCTCGGGAAAAGCTACAGAACAGTCCTTGGGATCTACTTGGCAGGCCTACCATGCTACAGATGGCCTGAGTCTGTTCTTGCTTAGTAACTGCCCCCTTTTTAGCACCAGTCAGGTACCTCGTAGGATGCTTTTAAATAGAAGCAATTTCCACCACTGCCTCCAGTGTTTCCAATGTAAACATGACAGCAGCGTGTTGCTGAGTCAGGTGTGAGCAGCACTGAAAGAGTGGGTGTCTACCGCACTAGTGCGCACACATACTGTATATACCTGTAGTTATTGCTGCTGATGCTTGGGTTGCAGTTCAACTTTTCTTTGACATCAATGGGGAAGATTTTTGGGTAAAGGCATTATTTTAAATGAGGATTTTAACAAACTGTTGCGTGAACACCCTATCAACATTACTGATTGGCAGATTTAAAGGGTCAATTCATCAAAATCACAAAGAAACATATTTTCCCCAGTGTAGTCTTGCATAGCCTGGCCTGTTAGACTGTCATCAGGTCTTTAAATGTGTGTTATCGGTGGTTATAAGCCTCATACATGTGGATCAGTAGGGCCCTGCTACACCCACAAGTAGGTTTAATCATCAATTCACATGGGCGATCACCGAAAGAAGAAATAAAGAAGACGACAGCGACTTCTAGCGACCGTAGTAATTATCATCAGAGCAAAAGCAGAAGTCAGGCGATGTAGTATAAAGAGTGCGAAACTCCATATGGGTTGGAGGTCGAAGGCGATGGATAGGATGGGACGGGACAGTACTTTCACCCAGGAGGTCGGGTTCCACATCCTGTGTGAAACAAATGATGTGTAGTGTAGAAATGTATGTTCACTTTTAAAACATAGTTATTTTAAGCCAAAACATGATCTTTTTCCCTAAACTTAACTGTTTCATTCAGTTTTACAATGTCTTAGAATGTGTTACTTTTAAGTTTCACTTTTACAACGTAGTAGGTGCAGTAGGCCCCTTCTGACCCACATCTATGAGGCTTATGACGACTGATAACGCACAATTAATGAGCTAACAGTCAAATCTGGTTCATAGCCAGACCTATCTTTACAGCGCTGTGTCAGCGCTAAAGAAAGGTCTGGCTCTACACATTATCATTCTGCTATAGGGTAAACAATTACCTCTGGCTTGTTTGTATTTCTTTAAACCAACCACAATCGTCGTGGGCGGCACTAAGCTCAGGATGCAGCGACGTCGCCCTTGCAAAATAAATGACGCATATATCGGAAGGGGAGGAGAATGGTGCATGACATACACGGCTAATGGCAGACTTATACCTGCAGTCTACATCTGCTGAGTCAGACCACCCCGAGGGGCCAATGCAAAAACAATTTGTTCCAGGTTTTGAGATTTCTACCACTGAGGATTCACACACAACGGAGGTGAAGAGCATTTTGTTTACCGCACTCCAAGCATAAAATCATTCCACTAGTAAAACAACAACATGCCTCTTCCACAGTCCTCACTGTCAACAGAACAATTTTCCACATTATTTTCTAGAAAACAAATAAAACCATCGACAGTAAGGTTTGTGGAGTTATCACTATTTTGGTTACTGGGACCTGTGTGGCATTTTGCCCACTCAGGTCCAAACCACATTTCCTCCCTCGACAGCTCTGGTGTGAATAAAAGCAGCGAAGCCCATGAGCACAGCTTGCGAAAGGTTATGACATTCTTCGACTTAAGAATGTACCCTATTAACCACAGTTTTTGCCCCCAACACACAAACTGGAGAAGTATAAAGTTCATCCGAAAAGTGTACTTTCTGCATTTCCTACAGAATCTCTTCTTTTGATAACATGACCCAAATAATGTGATCTTCTGATAGTGGGTAAAGTTACATATTTCATATAGGCCTGTTATTTGCATATCGCCTGCTGCCTTCACAAGACAGCAACGTAATAATCCATAAATTTCACATCTAATTACCATTTCTATGTACAAGGGAATACTTTACCTTGTACATAAAAGAAACATATTGTATCTAGTGTTTCCTGGAGGTATTTTTTTTCCTGTAGTGTGAGGTGGCTCAGGTGGATGTGCTTCGATCTGAAGTCTGCTGGATTGTGTATGTTTAGCTGTAATGAAGACCATTCTGTGTTAGCCGAAATTAACCACCACATTTGTTCCAAGCCAGTGCATGAACTTCATTATGCAAAGCAACCTAAGACAAGGCTCTTGTTATTCATGAAGGCTGATTTACAACAGTCCTCCTCCACTCTCTCCTCTGGCTCTCTCTGTCATTTTCAAAGTCTATGAGGAAAAAACTTGTCAGTTTTCCCAAATGTGACAAGAGTTGAATTCTCTTCGATTTAAGAAATAAAATCAATACAGTTTTTTTTTTACCTATAATAGAATAACAGCGGATACTGCGAGACCTATCTCCTTGGTAGGAACAGTGCAAACATAGTTTGGATATACAGGTCTGGTAAAGCCAGACTGCTTATCTCTTAATCCTTAGTAAGAAAAAAAAAAACTTCCGTTTCACCATGTTGGCATTCACATGCTGACTCACCTACATCTGGTATGTATATATAGAAGCTGAGATTTTGCAGAGTTATAGTATGCCAGGTATAAATTGGTGTGCAAATTCAGGACCAGATGTCCAAATGAAGATGACATTCAGGGAAGGAAAATGTTCTTGTTTTTGGATGTTGCTTTACATGGATGCATGCCAATTTCCCTCTCTAGTTAACATTTAGATGCAAATAATGATTTTGCTAAGACTGGAGAAAAAGCAAGGCCAAACACAGAGACACCCCCAGCTGTTGTGTTGGGTTTATTTTGCATATTCGCAGCTATGTGGTACCTCAGATCAGGTCAGGGGGACAGATGGAAGGACCGGCGTGGACTAAAAAGAATACAGTTTGACAAGCTGTCATTGACGCTGGCATCCTTTTCTCTTGTGATATATACACACTCTGCGTGTAATCCAATCTGTCTTTTGGCCTTTTGTTGCCAACAATGAGCAGTGTGAGAGCTGACAACAGTCTTACCTGAGGTTCTTTTTGCAGTCGGATGTGCATCCCCCTGTGGCCAGACAAAGCCCTCTTCTCCACGGCATGATGCCTGAAGTGATAATAATCTCCAAAAACCTGCACAAACAGAAAGGGAAAAAGCAATGAGTTCACCCGCAGCGACTGGACGGCTAGATAACACGCCATGCTCACCAAGGCTTTCATAGACACACAAGTAAAATGTGCAGACTGTTTCAGAAAGAGCTGAAAAGAGACGCATCCATTTGGACATCGGAGTCGGGTAATTTGTTCTCTCCATATTCAAAGCTAAAAGAATATCTATTACTGCACTGGCAGTTAGAGAGCATTATTTTATCAGCACCCACAACATATTGCATGAGCCACAGAAGTGCTGTAAAAGCCACATGAGAGTTGCTGAATGCTAACAAAATGTGTCTTATATCATTTAAATGAGGTGTTAAAATTTCACTAGCCAGTGCGGTGTGAGATATTCGTTGAGTTTAGGGTTTGAACAGAGCTCAGAAACATGTTTCAGCTTTGATAAATGATAATTTATTCCACACTGAGCAACACGACCTAGAGGAACAGAACCTGGAAGTGTGGTGAAGAGATGTAAGCTCTTTGCAAATTGGAGAGAATATCAGACACACACACACACATAAGTGCCCCAACAGAAAGACATCCATTACACAACTGCAGATGGACATCATCTATCAAAAATGATTAGACGCATCCATTAGAGATAGTGTCACTTCAGAGCTAAACTGACGCATTCCTCGTGCCGCTGTCATTGTCCCGTTGCACAGCCTGCTCATAAAAGAGCTTTTAAGGACTAGCGGTTGGGTGACAGCTGTCACCAAAACTGGCCTAAAACCTCGGGGAGTGCTTTCTTTTTGTCAGCTTTGCTCTTAAGTGACACACGGAGCGCCCTGCGCCTCTATAGTCATCATCGTCGAGGACGGCTGACCTGAGAGCAACATGGAGGCTAAATAATAAAGACATCCAGAGATAAGTGCGCCGCAAAAAGACAAAAAAATAACCAAACAAAAGGTGGAGGAAGAGGGAGACGAGGAGCCACTCTTTACATGAGAATTCACAAGAGAGAAGCCTCCGTTTGAAGAGGAAGCATTGCAATCTGTACAGTAGTGCCACTGGGGACTGGCTCACCTTCACAAGCCCAGTGGAGCGGAGGAAGAGGGGGATGACGGAGGGAGGCAGAGGGGGGAGGGAGACGCAGGGTTTGACAGGCCGACCAGGCAGGATGGATGTGTGTGAGGAGGGAGAAGAGCAGACGCAGCAGGATGGAAGGCTCTCCTGGGGCTGCAGGCTGATTCTGCAGGCTGGCTGGCTGTCGGCGAGGCGACCAGACTGGAGGCTGGAGCTCTCAGGCCCGGTTCTGGCAGCGCTGATATAAAGCTGCCAGCCTAGCGCCGGGCCAATTTGACTTCATTTGTCAAATATTTGTAATTAAGACTTGATTTTGAATCCCTTGCTGTGATAATTTCCACATAAACTGAGTGACCATCAGTTTTAAATTGCTCAGCGTGGTACAAAAATGATCTCTCGTCCCCTTGGAGTTCAGGCTGCACGCAATTATGTGTGGGGAAAGATGAATAAGGTGGCTTTTGTGAGGAGACAGCTCTGCAGAAAGACAATCCTTAAATGATTCAAATGTGGCAAGAGCACGACGAAAATGTCAACGTAAAAAAAGATTTCTTTACTGATTCAAACTTACATAGACATGGGTTAAACAGCTTATGTGTTCAAGCCCAGCATTACTTGTTAATTATCACAACGCTCCCAAATGTCAAGCAGAAATATATAAATAGGCAAAATAGTAAAGTTTAAAGAGGACCTATTATGTTCATTTTCAGGTGCATACTTGTATTTTTGGTTTCTAATAAAACATTGTTTACACGCTTTAATATAAAAAAAACACTTTATTTGTCTTATACTGGCTGTGCTGCAGCATCTCTTTTCACCCTCTGTCTGAAACGCTCTGTTTGAGCTCCCGCCCGCCGCCCCTCCTTTTCAGTCCAGTCTGCTCTGATTGGTCAACTTGCCCACTGTTTTGTTTGGTCAACTGAACCAATCTCTTCGAACGCCGCTCCAGCTCCGCTCTAACCAGCTTTGTTTGCGGGTGTTCCAAACTAGCCGCTAGGCAGGTATTACTCAAATGTGTTACGTGGTGACATCACCACGTTACAGAAGAAAAGGAGGGACTTCAAGCGAGGCATTTCAGGCAGTTCAGGAGCAGTTTTCTGTGGGGGAGAGTAACTCCCTTTGGTGTGGACTTTGGGCTTTGTAACTTTCAGACCTTTGACATGCACAAAGAAACTATATTACACACTCAAGGAAAGGGAAAAAGCACAAAAGGCTAAGCTAAAACCATACTGAAGGGTGTATTTATATCACTATAACAGTATACTGTCCTTGGAGACACTGTTGTGAAAGATCCTCAGTTGATGCTGACTTCGTGACATCTTAAGTAAATTCAGCAAATCAGCGACTGACCTTACAGACACCTCGTCTGGAAAATAACACCAAAGCCATGCAAAAGGAAAAAGCCTCTGAATGATGCAAGGCTGAGGTGTGATGAGGGATGTGACCCAAGAAATTAATGAGACCCACTTTCACATTGATTGCGGTAGGGCAGGAAGCTAATTTGTGCTGCACCGGGGTGGCTTTTCTGTGGGACAAACCTATTTCCTAGAGTGCTGATGTCCTCATTTAGACCAAGCGTCTATGGGTCTTGGGAAATTGAGATGGAGATAGAAATGTTGGTGTAGCTGCCCATGAGTGCGGCTGAGTCATGCCTCTCTACAGTCTGAACCAGAATGAATCATACGGCGCAAGAGTGTGTGTGTGTGTGTGTGTGCGTGCGTGCCAGCGATAATAATTGAGAGCACTGTGGGTCATTAGTCACCCTGCCACTATGCTTTGAGTCTGCCTTAGAGGAACACTGCCCTTTACGCTCATATCTCTTGTGTTTCTTACTTCAGTTGTTTTTCGCACCTATCTCCGTCTTGTCTATACCTTCCTGTAGCCTTGAGGTAAATCTTTAACAGGAGGGTGCATCTACAGTAGATGACTAAAAAAAGTTAAAACTACTAATCTAGAACAGGAAAGTAGGGCTGCAATTAACGATTACTTCCAATATTAATTTACCAATTGTTTGGTCGATAAATTGGTTAGTCATTTAGAATATTGTCTGACCAATAACCCAATTCAGTTATTCAGTTTACAATGATATGAATGAATCCACTAATTGTTCCAGCTCTAAAGGGAAGTGACATTTATTTGGATGAAGTCAGATAGTCATGCATAGTCAGAACAATACAATGTATATAAGAAATGGACGTACAGTAGTCACCGTGACGTCACCCACTGGTTTGTGAACTACCGTTTTGAAGCCTTGAGTTTGGCATTGTGGCCGTCACCATCTTGTTTTTTTGCAACCAGAAGTGACACGAGAGGGTGGAGCTAAGTACAACCAAATGCTGAATAAGACGTTTTTAGGCGACCAAAAATGTTACTATTAACTGCCATGAACTGAAAACACACTGTGAAAGGATGAAAGACGAAAACACAATCAACTCCCAGACCGAACAACGACGTGGTGGCGGCCTGTCAATCAAAAGGTAGCCACGCCCTAAAGCATACCCTGCTTCATCGTCTATTTGACTCTAAATGGGACCGTAATTTACTAAAAGAACATCATGCTGTATTGAAGAAGACTTGAAACTTGTAAACTCATGTTTACAATGTTTACTGAGGTAATATATCAAGTGAGAAGTAGGGTCATTTTCTCATAGACTTCTATACAATCAGACTTCTTTTTGCAACCAGAGGAGTCGCCCCCTGCTGGCTATTAGAAAGAATGCAATTTTAAGGCACTCTAGCATTGGCTTCACTTTTCAGACCCCGGAGGTTGCCCACTGGTCAGCACAAGATAATCCTTTCACAATAATAGTCCAAATAACTGTAAATCTGAATGAATTAATATAAGATTATTCTACATGCCTAGGGTTTAGTATGTAGTTACGTATAGTATACAGTAAAAATGTGTATCTACACAGAAGAATGATACATTTATGAAAATGAATCTGTGTATCAGCTCTGTGAGAGAGCAGACTCGAGTTGTGGCAAATTACTGTTTTCAAGACTTTCCCTCTGGCCAAATCCAAATCTGCACCTCGTGGACTTGAAGAACCATTCTGTTCTTATTTCTAGGGGCAAGTAGAGCAAGTATAAAAGGGAAAAGTAAGACAGCAAGAATCTTACACTCTACTATACGTGTTTAATCTCTTATTATATGTGGATCAAGGACAAGCCAACAATAGCTGATAAGTATAATTGATCTTAAAATAATCTTTTGGAGAATAAGATGGATTTATTTTCAGATAATTGGGGCATGATTTTGAATAAGAGGGTCGCTGAATGGCTTTGGAGTCCGTATATTCAGGTTTATTCCCCTTTTCACTTTATCCAAAAGAGTATTTCAGTAAAGTTTATGTTCTCAGAGAGTGAAAGCAGTAGATACTGAAAGGACAGACTACAGTAAAACGTCCTTGTAAAATCCAGTGAAAGTACCACTTGTAATGTGTTTTAAGATACAATAGATGGAGCATAATAAATCCCTTTTTTTTCCTTCTTTGAAAGACCTGAGCACCAAAGCCGTCCACAAGGGAACCGTAATCATGTTTTTCATCTTTCATTATAAAATACACTGAGGATCTGTTGAGGTCTGGTGCTGTTTTTGTTTGTTGGCAGAGAAGGTTACTGATAATAACTCATTTTCTTGTAGTTATCAGTTTTCAGGACTTGCAACATGTAAAACCAGATATCAGCAGCATGAGGTATATGACATTTTGGTGAAATATTTCTCACTGACTCAAATAAGACCTGATGACACAAAAGACATACATACTTTTCTTTAACTTCATTAAAACTAACGTGCTTATGTTTCTATAATAGAACCACTGTATTGATCTCTGTCTGAAACTTCAAAAATACTTACAATAAATATGAAACAATTGTTCATTATTATATTACATATTTACAATAACTTCCTCGCTGATCATCAGTGAAACATGTCGAGTCTGAAATGCAGACTTGTGAATACAAGACACAAAAAGACAAAAGCCTTAATGCAACTATAGCTTCCACACTTTGACTGTACTGTATATAAGAAGTGGACATAGTCACCGTGACGTCACATATTGGTTTGTTGACTGCCGTTTTAAAGCCTCGAGTTTGTCATTTTGGCCGTCGCCATCTTGTTTTTTTGCAACCAGAAGTGACACAAGAGCGTGCAGCTAAGTACAACCGAACGCTGAATAAGTTTTAAGGCAACCAAAAATGTTACAATTAACTTCCATGAACTGAAAACACACTGTGAAAGGGTTAACGTTGTAAGATGAAAACGGGATAACTCCCAGACCGGACAACGCCGTGATAGTGACCTGTCGATCAGGAGGTAGCCACGCCATAAAGCATCCCCTGCTTTATGGTCTATTTGACTCTAAATGGGACCATAATTTACTAAATGAACATCATGCTGTATTGAAGAAGACTTGAAACTAGCGATTGAGACCATAAACTCATATTTACAATGTTTACTGAGGTAATAAATCAAGTGAGAAGTAGGCTCATTTTCTCATAGACTTCTATAGAATCAGATTTCTTTTTGCAACCAGAGGAGTCGCCCCCTGCTGGCTATTAGAAATAATGCAAGTTTAAGGCACTTCCGCATTGGCTTCACTTTTCAGACCCGGAAGTTGCCCACTGCTTCCACAATAGGACAGCCCTCTCTTCCTGTGAGTCTGCAAGCGTGAACACCGAGACTCTCCTGAACCCTCCACTCTTTGTTGGCATCCCCTGTACGGCCGTGACAAGATCTTGAATTCCGTGACTGTTTTGAAAATGACATTACTTTTGAACTGATATTTTTCTGAATTGGATTCATCTGATGTAAATGTCAACTATTTCAAGCTTGTAATTTGAACATCTTTGAACTTATAAGAAACAGACATAATGTGGGAGTCTACGCGTTAGCTGACGTTGAATGCAACTGACATTAAGATTGCGTATCAAAAGCTTTCAGTCTGTCCGAGAGCTGTGAAGCATCAAAGAGAAATCAACCAGTTGCACTCTGTTTTTTTTCACCATGTCTTCAGCCCACTCAGTGTACCACTTTTGATTTTTTATTTCTTGAATAACCCTTTACCTTGCCTATTTTCTCTACCTACCACTCACTGTTGGGCAATGAACGCTAAAAGACACGGTTTACAACTGCGTGTTCCAAAGCAGAGGTCACGCTACATTTTTCCTACACTCCACCGGGGAATTCAAGCCATTTGCTGACGTTATCAGTCAGAGTGGTTATTAGACTTCAAGGTGACTGAAGGTAATGTCATGGTGCGTCTCCTACATCCCACATTCTGCTGCGTGTCCTGTTCTGGGCTCTCTCTATGGTGGCTGCCTTGGTCTCCAGCCACCTCCCGCCACAGTTGTTAAGTCAATATTGGCCACAGGGGATTGGCTTCAGATCAGTGGCGCCGAAAAACAGAAATGTAACGAGCTTTCACTGGTCTGTTACCTAATGTTATTTCACATTGCAGCGTGTGTGCATACCAGTGTTTCGGCAACTATCCAATGTCACAAACTGATTTGAAATTTTTCATTCTCATCAAAACTAGTGAGGGTAAAATTATGCACCGTACTCGCTGAGAAATGTGCCTGAAACTTGCTTCGTGCCAGGCACGCTGCGGTTGTCTCAAGTGATAGGCGCTTGCTGGATAATAAAATCTCATTTTTTCTTATCGCCACACGGAAATTCTGCAGGGAGACTTAAAAGAATTCCAATATTCAGAGATGCGGTGGTGTAGAGGCAGCAGAGAGAGTCTCCAGCCAACTAATGCAATGATAATAGTGTGTGTGTTTGTATGCATTCAGTATGGGTGCTGAATACAAATATTCAGTATTCAGCATTGGGAGCTTAAAGGGCCACTATGCTGATATTGACTGTGACAGACGTCCACATTAAGTGTATTCCCTTAAGCTTGGGAAAAGTGCACAGAGGCAAATCCTCTTTATTGGAACTGGCGTCAATCAGAGCCATCTTTCAGGGAAAAACACTAGAGCATCAATGGTTGGTTAGAGACACAGCAATAAAAGTAATTCACTCTAAACAGTGAGCACCTTAATTCACCGCCTGTGATATACGACTCCACTAACCTTGATGGAAGATGCTACAGTGGGCACATAAATGTGTGAGCACACAATGCTCTTTGTACAGTATACAGTACAAAGCAAAGGCTTTCAGACTGAAGCAGCTTCTGTTGCACATCTGAGATAGAAATGTCAGCGGCACATTGATTGCCCACCAAGGCTTTCTCCTTTTATATGTTGCCTTTCCTTTGATTCATGTTGCGTATCCACACAACACGCATCAGTGCAAAAACCCTACAGCAATGGGTGGTTGCAGCTTATATACACAGAAAATATCTTGTTGTGCGTTGGTACGCTGTTGGGTTAATAAAACAGTTGTGTTGTTATCGTCTCCACTGAGCCACTGGGCCTCCATCTTTTAGACTAATTACAGCTGGAACTCTGGGGTTCCGCTTAGTGGGAGAAAGTCATTATTTTACTCTGAAATAGCGGCTAATTGAGTGTTTTCAAATGAAGGGTAATTATTTGTTTGCATCTTAGCTCCGATTCTGCATGTTGCCCGCCTCGTCTGCATTCGGCGGCTCGGGGGAATTGACGTCCTGGGGAAAAAGCTGAGCCACAAAACTGTTCTGGCTAATTGTGTGGCTGAATAGCAAAGACTGAACAAAATGCCCATGAAGCCCGTCCCTCCAGTAGCGGTGGAGTAACAAGGCGGAGGCAGCATGGAAGGTGTGAAAACCGATTAAGGCCATTGAATAAGTCCTCTTTAATAAAAATAAAGAAGAGTTATTAAAGCAGCTGTTGGAAAAGCACAAAGACCTTGAACAAGGTAAAGAGAGTCTAAATCACGGCGTGTCCGTCAAGAGCTATTCCTATTCTGGGGAGAGTGCGACACACGGACGGAATATGAAAGAAAGGAGAGAAATGAAAGGGAGGCAGGAGAAAGAAACACATCGCAGGAGAATAGACGAGGGAAGGAGGTGGAAAACTAAGTCGGAAATGGCTACAAAAAGGCATGCGAGACACCAAGAGAGCTCCTACTGATGCCTGACCTTTGGCTAACATCACCGTAAAACTAAATTCAAACAGTTCTGTCACAGCAAATGACTACTGCCTTGTAATTCTAATCAATGATTGTATCTCCCTCTAGGATTCCATGCCTGAATAAAACATGGTGGATCTACACCGTATCTCTTATGCCTCGATGCAATGAGTTAGATTAGACAAGAACATTAAATGGTCTGAATCTCATGCATTTGCTGCAGACATAAACATTTTTTTTCCCGAAAAAGTAGCATTCCCGATGTACTTTATCTCTATGGTGTGATTTTTCAGAGAACAGATAAGGGACAGAGCAGGGAGAGGGGGCTTATCAAAAACCACACGCACACGCACACACACAGACACACACACACACATGCAGAGTAAAAGCCACATCATCACTCAGCCAAACCTTGCTGAGAGTGGCACTGATACAACCAGCCAGCATATCGAACTCACAAACACGCTGCTGGTGTTCAAAGTCATTTACATAAGTGCACGCACACACCTACACAGCAGCGATTCAGAGCTCTGGCCTTGAGAAAGGGATACAAAAGAGACCTATGTGTGTGTGTGTGTGTGTGTGTGTGTTTGTGTGAGAGAGGGAGAGAGACCTTTTAAATATTTCAGATCACTCTGCCTTTTTAATTTTAAGATTTATCCCACCGGGCTGATTCTCCCGCCTCAAATCCCTGTCCTGGTCAGAGAAATGTGTTAACCAAATTAGTAAACACCCAACTTTAACTATGCTTCACCGGAGCGTCGAATATTCATGGAGTCAAGGGAGAGCTGGATCCATTGCTTTTTTGCAGTGCTCTAGAGCAGCGTGCTGGTTTCTCCTTTTGCTGGTAATATCAGTAATCATGCTGTTAACCTGCTCATATATATTACAGAGCAATGGTCTGTCAAGGCTAGGGCTGAGAGGAGCTACATATAATGCTGCTTTTACCATTCATTGAGCAAGAAATAGAGGAGCAAAAAAAAAGAGAAGAGAGAGGATGAGGTATATACTAACACAGATGCGTCGGTAAACAGAGTCTTTGCTGAAACCAGGGCCACACGGGGCCTCTTCCACTTGCCATGAGGAAAAACCGGAGAAGACTTGATGATGTATGAAAACAACTTCAGCGGAAAGCAAAGCATTGAGATCAAACTGGGTTAATTTCCAAGCCGTCGGGAGAGGGGTAGAGCAAACACGCATTCTGAAACCGAGCAGCATGAGTGGATCTAAAGAAACCTATGGAGGCAAAACGTGCCACCACGGTGAGTGCATCCGACAAAGAGCGTAGGCAATGAAGCATGGTGTTATGTAAATGAGGAGGGAAAAAAATAGCTGGAGAACGATTTAAAAAAAGAACCTCATTGCGACTGGAAATCTTTTGAAATATTGAGTGTGTTATAGTGTTTAGTATGCTAAGGTGTTGTGCTGTTCAAGTACAACCTGAGCGCCGCTGTTGGCCTTTAGTTTATGCCTGGAGGCGGCGTGTCGCCTTGATTGCCATGCCATAAAAATTTAAAAGCAATTCTGATCTGAAGTGAGTAGCAACACTTGACTATCATATAATAAAAAACAAAAACAATATCTCCCTCTTCGTCCTCCTCCACTCATTTATGTTAATAGTGCCCTCGTGCTCCGACATGACTTTGTCTCAACTTGTTGTCCGCACTAATGAAAGGGCACATTCTCCCAAGGAATGAAAAGCACGCTACTTGTTAGTACAGTAACTACAGTCCATGAAAAATCAATGTGTAGAGCACTCAAAGAGCTGTCCTATTGATTTTTCATAGACTCAGATCAGTCAATCTATCAATGGCTGCGAGAGGGGAGGAAGGAGCACGGAGAGAGGCGTCGTGGGTGTACAGCTGCAAATGCAGCAGTGATGGACTACTGAAAAGGAAATGTGCAAAATGTCCTCTGCCTATGTGTGTGCCCTTCACTTCAAGGGCTCAGCTCAAGAAAATGGAAGCTGTCAGCGCCTTCAGACATGCAGCAAGAGGACGCAACGCCACTGAATGAAAAAACAAAACCCCCCCAGAGACAGGAATCACCTCACGCCCTCACTTAAACATCACAAGGCGATGGAGAAACACCTGCACATTCACAGAGACACACGCAGACTCACTCGCACCTCTACATCTCTGTCTCCCCGCTCGCTCAGTGTGCGATGAGGTCAATAAAAAAAGACAACTCCAGCCTCGAGCCGTCCCCTCCGGCTCGCTCCTCAGATGGTGGCCTGTTTAAGAGCGCTGGGATTCTGTGAGGCTGCTGGATTATTCATTTGCAGAGTGTAACTCAGCCCACTGCTCTTTTTCCACATCACCTATGCTGAATTCCCCGGCGCCAGAAGAGCAGCCTCTGTCAGGCTCCGTCACCCTAGTTTTCAAGAACTGAAGTAAATAGGTTCCACTTCCATTTCCATTCAGCGCTCGTCAGTTTAATTCCTTTATTCTGCGTGTCTTTCACTCACCCCCCCAGCGACTCTTCCTCCGGTTCCATCTATTAAAACCGACACGTTCAGTGCTTACATTTTATCCCTCTCCCCGTGTTGAGACCCTTATTAAAATCATTCATGTCTTTCTATCTGCTCAATATAGAAAACCTGACAGATTCAGGCTGTGTGTGATCGTATTACAAATGATCACATTTATCTACAGACTACTGTGCTGTATGTATTTCAGTACATTGTGGATTCTGTGTTTGTAGCATTTTTTCTGAGGTGCAGTGATGTTTTTTACTGCACTGTTCAGCACTTTGGTGCCTCGCCATGCGCTGCAGTGGGTCGAAAGGTGCTGTAGGTTTCGGTGTGTCACTGGCAATCCAGCGACGCAATGCAATTTAGGTGTCAGGATTGTGCAGGCTGCTGCCTGTCTGCCCAGATAGGGTCAACGGCACTATGTGCAACGCCTCCTCAGTCTTTCTGTCATTTTAACAGATGGAGGCACACACCATATAAACCTCTCCAAATACCACAGTTTCTATTTGTGTGCCTGTTTCATTTTTATTATTCATTCGTCAACCAGTAGACACATCTAATTGCAAAGAAAACAATAAGTAAACACAACCTGCAAAACACCATCATCATTATAAAGATACATTTTTTTATTCCCACAGCAGTGGGTAGAATAAGAGCAAATATGATTAAAAAAAGTTATTTTTATAAAGTGGTCTGTATATCCTGACAGTAGTGCACGAGACAGGTAATCTGAAAAAAAAATCATGTGCCTCTGTGTCCTCTGGTGCTCCTAATGGCATCTGCAAGATTTCCCAGACCGGAGGAAAACAACCAATCAGAGCCGAGTTGGAGCCTTGCCGTCTCTGAGCAGCTGTCAATCACTCGCGAACTCCAATCAAACAGTCAAACTAGGCAGTGCTGATCAAATGTGAATCAATACTCTGTTACTGTAATGCCTATTTCCCAGCTCAAATGTTTTCAGAAACATCTTGTAGTGTACTGTTTAGCTGTAAAATGAGAAAGTTTGTGACCTGGCAGCCATGTTGAGATCAGCTGAGGAAATACCAAGCACCGCCCACCAGCTGGAGCAAACTTTCTCATTGTATTTCTCTTGTATTTATATTCATATTTGAGTTCGCGAGTGATTGACAGCTGCGTCCAACGCTCTCTCTCTGAAATGACCTGTGACTGGCCTAAGGGCTAGATTTTTTAAAGCCTGAAAACAGAGCCATGAGGAGGTGCAGAAGTCTAGTTATCTCTCAGCACACTTGAATTACAATATTCTTAAAGGTTATTAAGGATTTTTTGCCCAATGATGCCAAAAACATTCTGCCTACTGCAGGTTTAAGGGTGAGTACATGTTTTCTCTAGAGTTAAGTGGACCAGACCAGCAAAGATATGCAGCTTGTTTTCACTACTAGGAAATTAGAAAACCCTTTTAAAATAGCAATGAGTAGTAAAGGGAATATCATCTTTTTTGATACTTGTGCCAGTCACTGATTTCCTTTGCCAATATAAAAAAAATATATTTTTGAATACCTTATCTGATGAGCATGAAATACAAAATACTTCTGTCATTTAGCCAAGTCTTGTCTAGGGCATCAGTGTTTACACAAACATCTGTACAAGAAATTTGTCTACAAATTAAGGCTGTCAATGCAAATTCATTTTAACGCCACTAATCTCTTTAATGCATTAATGCAATGGAATTTTTTAGTTTTAAAGCTAGAGTGAAGTGGTATCATATGAAACTAGAAAACCTAAAGAATCTATTGGTATCAACCATATCAACGATCATGCCAGCTTGTTGAAAAGGGGGCTAAATAATGCTATAGGCTAAATTTTGGCGAGGAAAAACTGGCATGGCCATTTTCAAAGTGGTTCCTTGACCTCTGACCTCAAGATATGTGAATGAAAATGGGTTCTATGGGTACCCACGAGTCTCCCCTTTACAGACATGCCCACTTTATGATAGTCACATGCAGTTTGGGTCAAGTCATAGTCAAGTCAGCACACTGACACACTGACACCTGTTGTTGCCTGTTGGGCTGCAGTTTGTCATGTTATGATTTGAGCATATTTTTTATGCTAAATGCAGTACCTGTGAGGGTTTTTGGACAATATTTGTCATTATTTGGTGTTGTTAAATGATTTCCAATAATACGTATATGCATATATTTGCATAAAGCAGCATATTTGCCCACTCCTTGATAAGAGTATTAAATACTTGACAAATTTAAGGTGCATTTTTAACAGGTCAAAAATGTGTGATTAATTTGCAATTAATAGCAATTAACTATGGACAATCACGCAATTAATCGTGATTAAATATATTAATCGATTGACAGCCCTACTAAAAATACAATCAATGTGATCAAACTACCATGTTTCAGCTTTTGATGCTAAGATCTACGTACACAGTATAGACGGCACTCAAAAGGCACCGAGGCCTGATATGCAGCCGTAATGATGAGCTGTAATAATATGAAATGACAGCTCAATTTCCTCCTTGCATGTGCTATCATAGATACATACATGCACACAACAGTGCACATTAGAGGCATATTTAAATACTCATAGTTTAATTAATATTTGTCACATTCATTTTCCCTCCGTGCAAGATAAAAAAAGAAAGTGCTTGAAATGTGTTCTATTCTAATTTAAATTATGGTCTGATGATTATCTTCATTTATTAAAACTTAATATAATATTTGAGACTTTGGACGCACACAAGTGAAGTTTGCCTGAACCATTAAAGTGGTTTCTCCGTATCTAGATTTGATGAAAACGAGATAAAAAAACAAAGACAAGGTATCATCTAGTTCCACAGATCTATATCAAAATACATGGCGTACTGTTCAAATTATTCAGTGGTCTGAACTGAACGAATTGTACCAAATGATATACAGTCTAGTCTAATAAAACATATTCTTGCAGTTAAAAAAGTAGATCTTCACAGTGGCCTTAGTAGATCAAACAGAAAGACTCAAGCTCCCTCAGTTCGCTTCCCGAGAGGGGCCCAGGCCACAACACGCGGCGGGCCAAGTAACCAGAGGAGCGAGCCGACTACAAGAGTGGAGAGAGGGGTGCGACTTTGAACCGAGCCTCGTTCAAATTCATGGAACATGAAGCCCCCTTTCCTTGAACCTCAGAAGCACAGACAGTCGAGGACATCAAAACATAGAGAGTTTGAGAATTGGGGTCTCTGCGTGTTGAGAATGGGAGCTTGAGCTTTGCGTACATTCATGAGCGCCTGGATTAACCTCTGTAAGGGAGCTGGATCTGTGCCCAAATCTGAGGGGATGGTGGAGCAGTTGGACTTCAATGAGTCACTGCACAAATGCACCAGAAACAAAAAAAGGCAAGATAAAAACAGCATAAAGTAAGCATGTGTATGAATATCAAACTCAAATCTTAAGTAATATGTGGTTGCTTAACACTCTCAACACTTCTGCCATGAAAAAATGACACATCTCCAACTGAGAAAAGTGTCACAGGGAATAACTGTCACTGCTGCGTGCACACTGAATTTTGTAAAGAAGCAAGTAACATCAAGGACGGTTGTGTTGTGTGATTGAAAGTTTGCTGCCACTTCCTTGAAGTGCAGCCAAGAAAGTAAGAAAATATAGTCATATATATGAGTGTTACATTGTTTTTCTATTTATAGCTATGCTAATGCCCCTCGACTTTCCACCCACATGAGAAGACGCATTGTTTGATCACTCTATTTAATAATTTATATTGTTTTTATTTATTGTCGGCGAGGTGTGAACGCAGGGCGTGACGGCGTTGTTGAGACAACGGTCAGATTATTTAACGGCCGAGCATAAATTAAGCTATTAAAGAGCGCTTTCCCCCCGTGGCATTCAGCCAAGCCAAGCCGGGTATATGCTTTGTTATGGTGCTATTCGAGGCGAAACATCCCTTTCGCTGCAAAGGGCATGACATTTACAACCATTTCATCTTGGCACAACACAGTGTGATCAGTAGAAAACAGACCAAATACCTATAATCATCGTACAACAATACCCAGGCGCAGTGTGAAGGAGGAGAGAAGGCAAAAATAATTGGGAGATGATTTAGAAAACAATTATTTGCGATAAGGGGGAAAGAGAGTTCAGCCATAGTATGTTTCTATTTAAGATATCATATTGCAGCAGACTTATATAAATCGAATGCAGCAGAAACAGAAGGAGTAAACCACCACTCATATTTGCTGTGTGGGGTGTATGCATTTGTGTGGCAGCGCTGGAAATATGAGAGAACACTGCACTTATTATAAAGGACTCTTGTGCAAGGTCCCATGATAGCCTTCATAACAATGATAAATGGCTGAAGCGTTGTGGTAAGCTACATCATACGAGTACCACCTTTAGGACTGTTTTTCTATTACGCAGAGGGCGGCAGCATACTGGGCTTTCTGCGAAACACAACAAGGGATGAACAACCTGAGAACCTTAATATATTTTATTTTTAAACCTCATTTTGTTTTTCAATTTCCTCTCATACATCCATAACAGAGACACAGACATTTTCTGAGGGCTGGGTGGAGACAGCCTGGTGCGTTTTTTTTCAAAATCCTCCTACAACAAACCACAACAATGCAGCTGGTAGCAGAATGCTATTAGGTTTATGATGAAAACCTGAGGAGGAGAGTTTCAGTCATTCTTGACAGCCTCCA
Source organism: Sebastes fasciatus (assembly GCF_043250625.1). Lineage (NCBI taxonomy): Eukaryota > Metazoa > Chordata > Actinopteri > Perciformes > Sebastidae > Sebastes > Sebastes fasciatus. The sequence continues at coordinate 16,973,646 of NC_133798.1, read as the reverse complement.
TGGTGCTCTATTCAGTTAATAGCTTGAAAGGAATCTTCTCAATTGTCAATCTCTCAACGAAATTTACTCCGCCCCTACACTTCTTCAGAAGGCTGGCCTCTAGAGACGAAGATGGAATCGTTTCATCAAGTTTTATATCGGAAATCACAAAACAGCACTTTTGGTTCGCATCAACCTATATCAAATGTGCATTAACGTTAAAGGGTGCATAAGCAGCCTGTCTTTGAAATGCTTGCTTGAGTGTCTGTGTCACTATAGACAGTGCTGTTGCTAGGTAGGTTTTCAATGTAGTGAGTCTCCCGGGATCCACAGGTGGACATTTGAGTAGAACCCGGGGCTCCAGACTAACTTATTTTTCCACCACAGTCCTGAAAAACAATTTTAACTGCCCGAAGTAAAAACATCACTGAAATGTTGAGGAAATAAATAATTATATTTAGTTTGCTCCATTCAAAGAAATACGTTTAAAACAAAACTGAAAAGTTATCTGTAATCAATTATGAAAAAATAAGAGTTCAATAAAGCATTGCTTGGAAAGATTTCACAAGATTCATTATGACATGCTATTATTGTAGCCCTTTAGAAAAAAAGTCACACTAAAAGATACCAGATAATAAAGTTTTCCAGGTACGAAAAGTGAAGTCAATATGGAAGTGCCTTAAACTTGCATTCTCTCTAATAGCCAGCAGGGGGCGACTCCTCTGGTTGCAAAAAGAAGTCAGATTGTATAGAAGTCTATGAGAAAATGAGCCTACTTCTCACTTGATTTATTACCTCAGTAAACATTGTAAACATGAGTTTATGGTCTCAATCACTAGTTTCAAGTCTTCTTCAATACAGCATGATATTCATTTAGTAAGTTATGGTCCCATTTAGAGTCAAATAGACCATAAAGCAGGGTATGCTTTAGGGCGGGTCTACCTTGTGATTGACAGGTCACTGTACGTCTATGAGTTGTCGTCTTTAACCCTTTCAGTGTGTTTTCAGTTCATGTTGATTGTAACATTTTGGTCGTCTGAAAATGTCGTATTTAGCATTCAGTTGTACTCAGCTCCACCCTCTCGTGTCACTTCTGGTTGCAAAAAAAACAAGATGGCAACGGTCAAAATACCAAACTTGAGGCTTCAAAAACGTAGTCCGCACACCAATGGGTGACGTCACAATGACTACATCCAATTCTTATATTCAGTCTACGATCTGAGTTAATTACTGTTTCTTATTGTTTCATATTTACGACATAGTGTCCTGCCTGCTATAATGATAGTGAATGTTTGCATGATAAATAAACCGAAAACAGTTTTTTTCTGCATCATCCAAGCTTGAATATGGGTTCAGCTGTGCCATTACTCTCCGCAAAACAAAGCATGCACTATGGTCTAGTTAAGTGGAACTACTCCACTGCCAAAAGGTGTTGTTTAGAAAATGATGAGTTCTGTATTACAATATTCTCAATCAGCTCTATTGTACAACATCAGAGAGAGAGAGATAGCCTGCAGCCTCCATTGTAGAACTAACGCAGCATAGATAGAGGACAGATGCATGATGGGAGGGAGGGTTTACAAAAAGCTACCAGTGCACACAAAGAGTATAGGCATAAATAATGCACTCATCTTTCGCACTACAGTATAATGTAGATTAGAAATTTATAGTGCTCCCTATTCTATTCAACCTCTTAATGCGGAGACGTTTAAGTAGTGGGTGCATTACTTCTTATTATGACCATGTGTAGTATACATAAATCAAGATGTGTGAAAATTGTATTTCTTTTTACCAGTTAATGAAAACAGCATGAGATAAAAGTATGTTTTAGTTGGCGCAGGAAGAAGAGAAAGTAGGTTTGGAGTCACACGGGATGAGCATCGCGGGCTTAGGATGTGAATACAAACAGAAGTGCGTTCAACATAACGCAGTCCTATAGAGCCCATTTCCCACGGCTTAAATCGCTGTATACCTGAGACAAACTCTTTATCAAGAGCTAAAGAGCCACAAGATTGTAAGTAGTGCCATTTGCAACGAAGAGCCCCCCGGTATGTTCTGGGTCAGCTGCTCCATTCTTTCATGTCACTTTTATTTTAGCGAGCACAATTTGAAGAACCTCTGCATCGTTTAAATTTGAGAGCGAACTGCTCATGCGGCGCTCGGCGCTGTCTCTGTCTGTCTCGGCCCACAAAGGAATCCAAAGCAGAATGAAAATGGAGACGAACAACTGCTAAAGTATTCTGCATTCATCCTCTAACCGTGAACGGTATTCTTTCCACATGGCAGACACTCTTCTTCATTATTCAGGCTGAGAATGATCTGGCTGTATTAGACTGTAACTATAACCCACACAGCTCCCTTTCTCTGGGTGAGGAGCTGCGTGACAGGCGGCGCCCATCCACTCATACATACATAAGAACTCTCTAATGGCTGCACAAGGATCATTAGCCACTAATTAAAACAGAATGTTCAAAGCTTGATTTAAAATTCATACATTTTAGAGAGTAACTTTAAATCAAAATGCTATGTATAAATAAAACATTAAAGGTCTATTCATTGGATCACCCTTGTCTGTTTGTTTATTACTTTAAATAATGCATGATGTGATAGAGCAGCCACTTTCTAATGTAAACAGGTATCGATGGAAAAAACTAATCCACCAACTTTCTGTAAACTCCTGGAAGGAGCTACCTGATCGCCCGCGGTGCCGGAGTCCGGGAGGCCCAGCTGCTGCCTTGTTATTTCACCATCACTCTCTGTCTTGTCTCGGCTAAATCGCATCAGCTCGCAATTGACCAAGTGTCACGCTTCAGAGGGGAGCCTGATATCTCCAGCCTCGCAGACCTTTTACTTCTCCATTCGGCTTTCCTCAAAAGGTCATATATTTTCTCTTTTACAGCAGCACAAAGCACACTTTGCTCCGCACAAAGAATTTTTTTTCTGGCATCGTATCAGCTTATCAGACTTTTTCTTTAGGATGAAGGGGATAAAAGAGGAAAACAGCTCATGGACGGTGGTCTGGTGGCTGTGTACGGCAATGAATCCTTGAAGATACTTTTGGTGCTGGTTGATAAAAAGTTCCACTTGATTTGTCTTTAAGTTATTAATGGGAAACGAATACATTACTTTGCCTTCCCACACAAACGAAGCCGAACACAGCGGGGAGGTCGGGGAACATGGTCATTTGTATGCTCCGAGAGAAAAGTAATTCTCGATTTTTTTTTTTTTTTTGCTTCTCTTACATTAAAGACCCCCTGAAGTAAAATAAAAAAAGATGGGATGTTGGTTTTTGATTGCTGCATAAGTCTTTTGTGGAGCATCACAGACGTCAAAAATCAGAGATAACATCCGTAATGGAAATCTATAATTGAAACGGCCTGACATGCAAAACTCACTTGTAAGTAATTGTGAAGTGAAATGACTAATTTGGCACTTGAATGCATCACAGTGTCGCTGCCATCTTGTGTTATCTAGTGAGCCAGATGTGCGCAGATTATATGTAGTATATGTGAGTATATAGCTTCAAATCACAGCCAGAGCTCCCAGTATGTTTCTGAACTATGGGCATAATATATTGAACTACAGTGTTTCATCACTGCTGGTGTGGCGTTCATCAATATCTCCACAGATTAAAAGAAAACTCTGAGTGTTATGAATGCAGCGCAGACATTCAACCACAAACGTCTGTCCATAACTCCCTTTCATCAAAATGATAAATAAATAATAATGATTAATGATGTGCTGAGCTCTGATTTACATTTTTTGGGGCTCTTAAAATATTCATGCCAAATTAACTGGTTGCACATTAAAAAAAAAAAAATCCAAGTCACTATACTGGCATCCAAACAGGATATGGAATTTAAAAGATGAAATAGTAAAATATCAAATAAAAGATTTTGAGTTTTCCAACAATATATATATATCTGACATTTCATGACAGAATGTGGCTGCACCGCGGAAAAAAAACCCTAATAACTTTTTAATAACTTGTCTCGCGGCCTCAGTCACAGTCAAATTACTTATTGTTTGTACACTTGTACGCTTCAGATTTCAGATTGTTTCGATGTTTAATTTTAGTGGCGCAGCGACAAAAAAGAGGTGTTCTGCCAGCAGAAATGTAATACTGGCTGAGCACTAATCTGATCCCTCGCTCGCACCTCTGGGTAACAACGGTATTGTTTTATTTCTAATTCTTATTTTCATTTATACCCTTCTTGATACCCCACATATTACATTTCTAATATGATTTTCTCATGATCTTGCTCACATGAAAAAAGGAAAGCAAGGAAAATCATCTGACTGTACTATGTTAACAATAGAAAAAAAACAGCTTGAACAGTCCTGTTGTTTGGTGTGCAGTATGCTTATAGGTTATTCCCTCTGTGGAGAGCCTAAGGCTGGCTCAAGGTCTAGTTTTTTTAAACCTGTGGGCAGGATAAGGGATGAGCTCTACAGTAGAACTGCAAAGAAAGACAGTTTTTTTCAGACAATAAAAAAAAAATGCTTAGTAGGTGTGTGTATTTCTGGCTCGACATCGATTTCATGTAATTATTCAAGCTGGCAATTCCCTACAGGAGGTCTTATTCTTATTTTTCTTTCTTGATGTGATTCGGTTCAACTGTGGGGAACACAAATTGATTCAGCAACGATTCACCAAAAATGGCTTCTTCTATACTGGCAATCTTTTTTTAAATTATACACATTTAAAAAAATGTGTTTACTTGTGATTGTCCAAACATGTCCGACACACATCTTCCTCATGAGGAGTGTTATTGCTTGTACTGTGACAGTCATTAGCAGCAGTAGTCTCAGCTGGCAGTGGCAGTAATGGCAGCAGCAGTGATGGTGCCAGTTCTCTGCTTCTCAATCCTGGCAAAGGAGCGACTTGTTTCATCTCAATTTGATTATTGCAATTCAAAGTGTTTCCTATTGATTATTGCTAAAGCCGGAGTAATTTGATTATTTCTTTTAGCAGATCGATGCATCGAATTGGCATCATTTATAATTCATGCGTCGATGCAATGCACACACCTACAGAGCAATTGAGAGGCAGTGCTTCTCTTTCGCAGTGATATTGTAAATGTCCGTAGTCTGACGTGATGGAGTTCAGAAGGCTGAGCCCACTGCAGCAAAACATATCTGATTGCCTACTTTTAAACAGTCGGTGCTGTCGTCGACTGTTACACAAACTACTCTGTCATACGCACCTTAATGCTGCACGTACGGCGCAGACAAGATACATTTGCTCTGGGTAAAAATGTGCAACAGCCAAGGATTAGTGTGAGTAATGTCACCCACAAGACCTGCAAACACATACATTACATCGGATCCACACCTCTGATAGTCTGCTCACATACATAGAGCCACGCTCCACTGCAAAGGGCGCTTCAGGAACATTCAGTGAGAAGAACCAACAAGGGCTTATCATAATAACCTGTAGTATCTAATGTAATAAAATAATCCGGCGACAAGTTCTACCTTTCTGAAACTTAAAATTGTCAAAACATGCCAGATGAGCATGATTCGACAGTGTAATGAGAGTTTTGAGGATCTATTTTTTAAAGCTCCATCTTCAAAAATCTACAACACAAACTAAAACCACACAGGTGAATAAACACCACTCTGACAGTCTCAACAAAATACCAGGATTATGCGCATTAAAAATGCTGTTTGTTATTAAAAAAAGGCTCTTTTGTTGAACTGCATTACATTAGCATTATTTCCATTAAGGTGAATATTACATATGCAAACATAGACAAGAAGAGATATTCTTCAATGTAAAATCCAAAAGAAAAGAACTCTTGGATAAACTGGATCAATTGTAATGTAAAATGCCGGATAATCAAGTGTACCAATCTGATAAAAACTGTGTTTGCTCATGTTTTTTTTGTTTTTTTTTAGGGGGGGGCATCAAACCTATTCTATGGCATTGTATGTTTACATTGCACAATATCTAAAACTCAACATACATGTCGCCACAGAGAATAATAACTGTGGAAAGTGAAAGATTCTAGCTGTAGAAAACCTCTCAAAGTGGTGGCTGTTGTAGCTGATGCCGAGGCTGTGGCCGCATTCTTCCCTGTGAACAAAAGTCAATGTCTCACAAAAGGAAAAGGTCCATCTTCAATTTACTCAAAGCCACCCTAAGTCAATAATTGGCAGATTATGAATGTGAGCAGTCTTAAAAAAAGACCTCCCTGAAGAAAAGAGACCCGAATGGAGGCAGACAATGCACACGCATGGCCGGCTGATGCTCCGTATCTCAGAGGAACAGAGGGCAGTCTGATAGACTTTATCCTTTTCCACACACTTGATCTTGAGTCATCCCGACCCCCCTCACCACGAAAACAACAAGCCTCTTTCTAACCTTCCTTCTCTTCCTGTCCACAACCTTACTGCAAACTTGTTACCAATGCACCAATGTTCGTAGGAGGCATAAAGGAGTTTTATAGGTCAATGATTTTTCAGTTATAAAACACAGTTTTGAGTACCTTTTGAGTAATGATTTCTGCGCATCTCTGGCACAGCACCAAATCCATTTCTAGGAGACATTTTTGGAAACAGCTAAAAGGTCTGTGGCTGCAGGCTCCATATAATGAAGTGGTGCATTTAAATGAGAGACAGCTCTGGGACGAGGAGGTACACTTCACTCAGATCAGTAAACACTGAGATAAAGTGGAAGCTGGAGGATGAAGAAAGGGAGGAGAGGACAACTGAAAGAGGGGGGGGGGGAGAGAGAGAGAGAGAGAGCTCAGAGGAAAGACAGTAGGGAGAAGAAGAAGAAAGGAGACTGACTGGAGACGAGACCTGAAAACAACCTGCAAATATTGGAAGTTTCAAGAGGAAGAGATTAAAGAGGATAAAAGGGGAAAAAATGGCGAGGATACAAAGGGAAACGGGTAGATGGCAAAGCAACATTTCTTTCTTTCTTTTTCTTCTTTCTTTTTTTTTATTGTCACGCCGGTTGTACAGGTACAAACGTGTGAAATACTTTTCGCTAGGAAGCTCCATTAAATAATAAATTATATTACATTTACATTCCCAGTGGATTTTAGAGGATATTGTGGTAGTGAGAGGACGATGCAGATATATAATATACTACATATTTAAGAGAGAAGGGTAAAAATAAACAGGGAGACAAGCACACACATACACAAAGGAGCCTTCGGCCATTAGAGTCTCATTTAAATTTCATAATTAAGTACAAATACCAATAGGAAGTGGACTACTTTCTTAAATGCCAAGTGGCCTCGAAAACTTGTGTGTTAATGTACTGCCAACAAAAATGACCCCCCTCTCGCAACGCTGGAGTCAATCTACTGCAAATAATATGCTGGCAATTTTCTCCATGGCAACCTAATGCCAGAGCAGGCTGTAGATTGGTGTGCCAGCGGGCACACAGGCACGAATGCTTTACAGTGTGTGGCTGTGAGGCTGTAAGCAGAAGCAGAAGGTTGCACCAAACCCTAAGATAACTCACCATCACAGAAACAAATACACACACACACACACACACACACACAGAAATAGAGATAGAGTTAGAGAGAGAGAGAGAGAAAAGGGCATGTAGCTACCCGCTACAGAAACAGCAACCAAGGAGGAATGTAAGGTTAAAGAAATTAATTTACCACAGGCGTGTTAACACAAGTTACTTGGTTTTCTCATTTGAAATTTAAAAGATGTATAATGTCAATAAATTGTGAGCCAATTCTTTCCAAAGAAGTATTATTTCTATGTTAATGTTTGGATGTTAAAAGTGGAATTAAAAAGTATTATATCTCTCGATACAGGGTGATATGAAGGATGATACAAACAAGCCACAAGACTGATTTATGGAAGTAAGTCTAACATGACTTTGACTTACTAGAAAGTAAATGCAAAGAATATATTTATGGAGTATTTTATAGAGCTCTGAAAACATAGTGAAATGTCTATTGACTGGTAACCTGACCCGCCAAATGGTTTGTTAAAATAGAAACATCTGAGAAGCCGTCAATGGAAACTGTTGTTAAAGAATACGGTGCAGGTGATTGGATGAGCTGTCTGTCAATCAAACGGGGAGAAGAGCAAAAACATCTTTTCTATTGAGAAAAGACCTTCAGTGCCGTCCTTTGCTCTTCTTTCAATGAAGAAATCAAGTTCTGATGTAACTGATGCTACTGCAACATCTCAACTAACGGAGATGCTGGATGCTGATTGGTCCGTTGTGTAGCTCTCCAGACACAAACACATTACTTGAAACCTGACAAGATGGATTTTTGTGTGATATGTGATCCTGAGATTCTCTCGCGGCATTGCAAAAATCCAGCTGCCGTGCAAGGTAAACTGACTGGGGGAATTAGTAAGAAAAAATATATAAAAATGTTCATATATTTTTACTTTCTTTTTTGAAGATGAATGTATTTTATTGTTATAAATGATGCGTTATTTACAATCCTTAGCCTCAAGACAAGTGTGATTAATTCCTTCCATTTTTTTGTGCCATAAGGAAACTGAACATTTTTAACTACCCCTATGTAGGACAGATTTACAACCTCTGGTCCGTTCAGACTGAGGCAGCGTCTGGGTGTCAAGAAAAAGCTGTGGCTTGCAAAAATAATCAGGCTATTACAGAAAAACAGAACTTCTCTTCAGAATTCACATGGGATACAGATATCTATATTGTATGCTTTTTTTTCCCCACTATTGATTTACCAACAAAGCTCCACAGCCGAGCGGTCTTTCAACACACTGAATAAGATTCAAATGACAAAATACAAGTTCTGATGAAAATGACAATTCAAATACAACACCATTTCAGTTCCACAAAGTATTCAGAAATTCTAATTCAGTTGTGCTGAATGTAGTATTGGATTAGCATCTATTAAATGGATCGGGTATTGGTGAGAGATGTCTGAACATTTCATGATCTCTAGGGGCCTCATCTTGAAATTTGTGGGGCTTTGGATCATGTCGTGCAGCTTAATGATGTTTGGGAGGAAATGGTGCTGTGAGAGCATAAATAAGCTTAGGCAATGTTTGTCAATCAATCTGTATGAATATTAATATTTTGAATTAATATTGATGAACACACTAACAGGATATTTCCCAACAAGCTGAAATTGTAAACACACTAAGATTAAACGAATGAGATTAAATGAAAAATACCTTTTTAACCCTTTTAGATCACATCCCTGCTCATATTGTGCACGTATTTAATATATGCATTTTTTTTTAAATAAAATCAATTTCTTTGTATTTTATATCACAATCCCGTCATCTTTTCTTTCTGTAAAACAAAATATGACATGTGCTTACGTAAGCTTGTACAAACCAATTTCAGCCAAAAATATCATGACATCCATCCATCCATCAATATGCAACTTTTAGCGACAAAGGCAGTCCTCAGTAGCTCCGTATCGCGCTAGATTCTAAACCCGCCCACTTTTAGCGGTCCAATCAAATGCGAAAGGATTTGATTTAATCCCTCTTGTGACTGTTCACCGCTCAAATATTCTGTTTCACTGAGGAAAATACGTCACAGTACCGGAGCTAAAGATGCTGTAACTTCCGTTTCACTGGGACTTTAAGCAGGGAAAAAAAACACTTCCCACATCCAGTAATATCCCAGTCAACATTTATAAACCCATTAAGCAAAGTGTTATATTTCAGTTGTATGTGCTATAACGCCAGGTCGCAATTATGACACCATACTATATGTCAACCAAGCTCCTGTTACATGAATATCACTCATCTTTGTTCTACCGCATTCAAAATCTTTTTTCACAATTTTATTGATTTTGTTACTTTGGCGACTACAATAACATAAATAAGTTTATCTAATATAAATATGTCAATGGATGCTAAAGATTTGTTTCAACAGGCTTGAACTCCATGCTTGGCAAATAAATTAAAATTGTAATAAGAGTGCTTGTTTACATGGGGGATCAGACAATGAGAGATTAATCACTTCTGCGTGATCTAAAAAGACATTTCACTCCTCCAAAGTGAATATTTATTGCAGTGAAAAACAAATAAAGAACAAAAAAAGGAAAAAAGTCAAACAAATCATTGCGAAAATGACTTGGGACATTAGTGGGCAAAAAAAAAAAAAAACTGAGAAAGCATCTCACGCTTTCTTAGAATATTCTCCTGGTACTATTATATTATATTAGCGCCTCTGGAGACTCTTTCTATTGCGATTCGTTAGAGCCGACGGCGAGACTTCACAGCTTGTATTCAGAGAGGCACTCCTTATTTTCCCTTCAAGGTCTTGGGGGAAATACAAGACAGCAAATACTGCAGGTGTGGGCATTGCTGCAGAACAGTGTAGTACGGGTTTATGAGTGAAACTAGAGTGGCAAAGTGTGAGGATATGAACATCTCAGAGTAGGTATGCACTGGAGAGACAACAACAGGCAGAGACGGAGCAGAGAGAGAGAGAGAGAGACACTTTTGATGTTCCTTTCAATAAACTATTACCTTAAAATGAGGACAAAAGCATCAGCACGACAAACAAATGAACTGCCACACGCAAGCCTCCCAATTGCACACAAGCTAAATGAAAGCAAGATAAAAGCAAATGACACTCTCTGAGCCAATCAGCCTGTCCTGATGGAGCTCGCTTTCAAACTCAAATCTAAAATAATCCAACTCTCCTCACAGCAAACTGCCCTTATGCATTCTTAAAAGCATCAGCGCCATTTCTTAAGTAATAAAACATGAACTCAATCCTGACTTGCTGTGACCAGCTCACGCAGCCACATAAGTAGAGCAGAGAGAGAGAGAGAGAGAGAGAGAGATACATTTCATGTATTTATTTTGTTACATTTCATGCCAATACTATACTAATATATTTGAATTGAATTGAATTGACAAAGAGAGCGAGAGAGTGAGAGAATTGGCTAGTATGCTGGTGCATCACACAGTTGGCAGGGTATCATGTGCAGAGCGATGCACAATGGCCTTGGAGCGCATTACATTCTACCTAGCACACAGCGGGTCTGTGTGTGTTGGGGCTGTGATGGTATGAAATTGGAAAACAGTGGTCTGAAAATTGCAGCAAGAATATTGAATTTTGAAAAAATATTATAGCACAATCAGCCGACATGGGGCGACTGCAATCAAACATTTGACAACCAGCTGGAAACTACCTGTTACCCCCGCAACACAAGAGCTGGCGGAGTGTTTTCCTGCAGCTTTTGAAGAGGGCCACGACTGCTGGAGTAGATGCTGGGAAGTTGTATAACCTGTGTATTGTTTATTTCAGGTTAGAGTCACACTATAGCCACTTTGGAGTGAGTTAGCTATAAATAGAAAGATTTAGAGATGTAGAGAGAGACACACACAGAGAGAGGCTCTGGCATTAGACGTCTACTCCGCAGAGCGGGGTGATTCAGTCTGTCAACGCCCACAGAGCCTGCCCATCCTCATAAAAACAATGATTCTGACTCCGCTCACCGAGAACACAACGTGACATTTAGCTCTAAACCCTGGTCTGGAACTGCCACGCAGACACAAAAGCATTATTGGAGAAAAAACAACCACATGCTATTGAACAGATTACAAAGAAAAGGGATACAAACAACCGCCCGCGACAACTTGTAAAATGCAGATGCACACTGGGAAGTCTTGAGGACATTTACACTTAAACTGTTGAATACAGGTGCACATGCACACTCACACACACACACACACAACACAAGTGCGCTCTCTTCCCCTCACACCCACTCAAATAAAATTAAGCAGAAGCATAATGAGCAAATCTGCAAAATGCACAAAGACGCGCCCAGACAATAAGGCGTTTTCTGAGCACTGCAGCGAACAAATAATCAGTTGCGTGATGATCCCGTAATCACATTAGTGATAAAAATTCCATTACCTCCTGATTATACATCAGCCTCCTTGCTCACTTCAAGTGCTCCGTAGAAAAAAAACACCAAAGGATGATGGAAAAATGACTAAGCCCGTCTCCCCTATAGGCCCCCAGCCATACAGAGCCTCGCTTAACCCGTACCCTCACATAACCCACACTGCACTGTCACTGCATACCGCCTGTAGATCATCCTTCTCCCACAGCACCCACTCAGGGACTGGAGACCTAAATAAAACTTATTTAGGCGCCTCTGTGAAACAATGACTGAAGATGTACTCACACTAAATCTAATTTCCAGACAGTGGATAATACTAAATTTCACCCTTCCAGTCATCTTGCGCTCATGCTTTTTGGCTCTTAATACCAAACTCTCTTAGCTCTTTGCTATTGTCTCCCACACTCCCGCACTCACAGCCGTCCTATCACCACGTCTCACTTCTACTCTTCTTATTTTTCCAATGAAATTGTCAATTATCTCAATTCTTTTCTACCCTCTTTCCTACTTCTTCTTTTTCCTATTATCCATCTTCACCCTCTCTAAACTTGCAGACATCTATATCCACAGTTGGAATAGCTGCCTCTCACATCAAGAAGCTCCACTATAGCATTTCTTCAGCAAAGAAAAGCACATCTGTAAAGCAGACAGACATCGTGTGGGCTGTGGTGTCTTGCACCCAGAACCACAGAAAGGTACTGCAGTGTTGGTTGGCTGGGATGAGGTGAGAAAGGTTTTTTTTAGGACCCTCTTTTGGGGCTACACTGCTGCTCGGGGACCTGAGCGGCTTAATGTCAGATGCACTAAAATGACAAGCTGCCATATGGCATCAGTGATTCAGTGACAGCCGTCTAAGAAGACTAGTTCCTGAGGCTGCTTCAGGCTCTGCTCCTTTGACTCCAAAATAAAACTATACATCTCCGCGTTAATCTAGTGGTTTAACGGACAGAACAGAGGCTGGAGGTGTCGTTGTGGTTTGGGTGAAACGAGGGAAGGAGAGATAAACAGGAGAAATAAAGCCATAAAAGTTTTATGGGAAAGTGATCACATAAGGGGGAATATGAAAGAAAGGAGAATTGCCTCATTCGGAGGAAGAGAGACTTTTTGCTTCGCAGCGTTGTGTCCCTGGGTGATTGTCTAGAATATGTATGTGTGCTCTGTGAGCCGAATATTTAACATTTCATTTTACCCAATTCACTAAGACTTGAGATTGATTCTCTATCTAGAATTCACAGAAGCAATTAAGTGTAAAAGTCTGTTGGGGGCCATTTCGCCTATAATGTACACTCTTTCTTTTCTCTGCGCAGTACAATACGTTTTCCACCGTTGGAACAACTGCAACTATCCAGATCAATACTAAATGAACTCCAGATCCAAGCAGAGTCCCTCAATGTTGAGTCACATGGGTATAATTTAATATAATGTGGTGGACGATGAAGATCTTTTAATAACCACACACGTCTAATCTTGTACAGATTGCTGTAAGATCGTGCGTCAACTGTTCTCTATGATAACAGGGAGGCTAAAAAACATCTGGCTTTGCACTCCAGACAAAGCTCCATCTTCGATCTAAAATAAAGAAAGCAAAGCTAAGCCCGAATTAATTTTCGCAAACCTCTCTTTTAGAAAATCCTCTTTATTTGAGGTGGGGTGGGAATATGCAGAACCACCTACGCATATTCCTAAAAAGTAATCCAGAAGGCTGTTCACTGGCGTGTGTAGCACTCCGGCTGCTCCACAAAGACGCATGCAAATGAGGTAAAGTCTCAAGTGGAGCAACAGGGGGAAGAGGGGACCAAAACAGCGACTCACTGTCAAACTGCTGAGCACAAATATGGAAGAGCTTAGGACTTAACACGCCACTGAGAGAATAATAAGTCACTACCACCTCCCCCCTCTCCCTCCTACTCTTCACCTCTTCTGACAATTATCGTTCTTTTGCCTATCTGCAAACCGGATGACGCAGCGCCTCATTTAATTACAATGACTCGGCAATACAAAAAACAGAAGCTAAAGCGGCGGCAATAAAAACTAAACTACCTACATCATAATTAAACGTAACAACCTTCCTTGAGACCCTGCAATAACAGCCTTGTTATTCCTGTCTATTCGTAACACTACTCTGCAAACACAACTGTCTGCCAGTGTGTGTTTGGAAGTCGTGCCTGCCCCACTTAAAATACAAGAAGTGGAGGGGGCCACACTTTTGCAATCTGCTGCAAAAACAGGATTGCCTGCAGGGGTCATGTCTGGCTCTCTGATGCTCGGCTTTGATGTGCAACAGTTTTGTAACATTGATGTTCACCTACTAGCCATAGCTGTGTGTCGATACGGTCTCGCATGCAGCGACATAGGTAGTTATTAAGTATGTGAGAGACAAACACACACATACTCATGTATAAGAAGGACTTACGTTGCCGTGGTTGATGAAACCGTGCTCCCTGGCGATGCGGTCGGCTTCCTCCGGCCCCCCATCGATCTGGACGGCCCAGGCGTTGGTGTAGACCTCTGCAGCGTCAATCCACTTCAGGAGGACAACGACTGTCCATAAGTGCAGCAGGGCCACCCTGGCATCCATGAAAAGGAGCACACTTCACAGGGGCAGTCTATCCGTCCGTCTGTCGCTGCTTCACAGGCAGAGTGGGGCTGCTCTACCTCACAGCAGCAAAGTAGAACAGTGGCCTAGACATGAGAGGACAGAGGCAGCTATAAACACAAATATGGCCTTCTTAACTGGGTCACTCTTGGGCCTGAATTACCTACTGCAGATACTATTCAGAAAATAAACCAAAACTGCAGCAAAAAATAGACAGCACACCCACAGAGCTCATCAGGCAGCTCACTTAGCTCCCTGTCCACTGTCTAAAAACAACACGTCTTCATAAATGTGCAAAGCATACATATTAGGTCAAATCAGACAAGGGTTCTGCCAAAAACAGACTTATTTTTCAGTCCTCCTTCATCTTTTTTCAGACCTGAAATGGTAATGTATGATAATGATATACGGTAGGCATGATGCTGCAATACAGGACAAGATCCAAGCAAACCAGCTAGTTGTGGCAACTAGACAGACCAAGGCGTCTGAGGGAGAGGACATTTAAAGATGCAGTCGGGAACTTTGAGCAAATATGATAAAAAAGTTATTTTTATCACTATATCCTGACAGTAGTGCAAGAGACAGATAATCTCTGAAAAATCATGTTCCTCTGTGTCCTCCTGTGCTCCTTAATGGCATTTGCAAGTTTCCACCACACCCAAACTAAACCAATCAATCAGAACCGAGCAGTCTCTAACGCAGCTGTCAATCACTGCTTGCGAATCTCTCAAACTCTGATCAAACTGTCAAACTAAGCAGATCAAATATGAATCAAGATACTGTTACTGTGATGCCTATTTCTTACCTGTAAAATGAGAAAGTTTGTGACCCAGCCACCATGTTGACAACAATCGAGCCAAAACCAAAGACCGCCCACCGGCCGGAGCAAACTCTCATTTTACAGCTATACACCGTACACTAACATATGTTTCTGAAAACGTCTAAGGCGAGAAATAGACATTACAGTAACAGAATATTTATTCATATTAGATCAGCACTGACTATGTTTGAGTTTGCGAGTTTCGCGAGCAGTGATTGACAGCTGCTGTAGAGACTGCTCGGCTCAGCCGGTAAAATCTTGCAAATGCCATCAGGAGCACAGGAAGACACAGAGGAACATGACTTTTTTCACAGATTATCTGTCTCATGCACTACTGTCAGGATATAGTGACAGTTTTATAAAAATAATTGATTTTTAAATATTTGCTCAAAGTTACCGACTGCAACTTTAAACACTCACTCAGACACTGCTCTTAGATTTAGGATATTCCAAAATATACATTCAACCAACCACTTATTAAGTATGCGAAGGAACTGTACAACATATTTTAATTGAATAGCAAAAAAACAAGTGTGCTAAAAAAAAGAACATCATATGAGCACATGTTCTGAGGAAAAAGATTTTCAGGTCGGGGCATTCTGTGGGCTTTTGATTTGCAGCTCTTTGAGTCGCACCAAAGGAGCCCGTAAGTCACACATAAAAAGGAAAGCTTTGTGGTGAGATAACTCAGACTCGGAGTAAGAAATATGATAAGGTGTAGGAATCCGCTAAGTATATCAGTCCATCCAAAGGAAGATGAAGAGGAGGGAGGTGATGCAGGTTTAAATGCTTGTCCAGTCCTCCTGCTGATCCCAGCAGTCAGTCCAGTCAGTGAGCCAATCCCTGCTACACTGATGTAAAAGGAAATAGCAGCTACTTTAAGTGTTCCTAATCTAAGCCTTTCAAAGTGAACACATTTAAGTCTGTTGTGTTCACGTATGACTTTCCGCTGGATTTTCTGGGAGGTTTAAGAATTCAAAGAAATTGAATTTCCAATATAAACCTTCTTAGCAGGTACAAAGGGAAGAAGGATGGGGGAGAACTGCTGCGCACATGGACTGGTAGCTCTTCTCATCACCATGGCAGGATGTTCTAGTCAGTTTTTTTTAACCTGACAATGGTGCCAAAGTAGTACTCACTGAGATTTTTTACTTGCTCCCACCAGTGGGCAACTCCTTGGTCTGAAAAGTGAAGCCAATGCGGAAGTGCCTCAAACTTGCATTCTCTCTAATAGCCAGCAGGGGGCGACTCCTCCGGTTGCAAAAAGAAATCTGATTGTATAGAAGTCTATGAGGAAATGACCCTACTTCTCACTTGATTTATTACCTCAGTAAACATTGTAAACATGAGTTTATGGTCTCAATCGCTAGTTTCAAGTCTTCTTCAATACAGCATGATGTTCATTTAGTAAATCATGGTCCCATTTAGTCAAATAAACCATAAAGCAGGTTATGCTTTAGGGCGTGGCTACCTTATGATTGACAGGTAGCTACCACGGCGTTGTCCAGTCTGGGAGTTGTCCGTCTTTTTGTCTTACAACTTTAACCCTTTCACAGTGTGTTTTCAGTTCATGAAGGTTGATTATAACTTTTTTGGTCGCCCTAAAAATGTCTTATTCAGCTCTCAGTTGTACTTAGCTGCACCCTCTCAGGTTACTTCTGGTTGCAAATAACCAACATGCCGACGGCCAAAATGTCGAACTCGAGGCTTCAAAATGGCAGTCCAAAAACCAATGGGTGACGTCACGGTGACTACGTCCACTTCTTATATACAGTCTATGGCTCCCACCACACCCCTATACGGTCAGTTGTGCTCACAAGATGAACTAGTCGGCAGATTGTTATGATCTTTGCTCAGCATTTTTAGGCTCCCAAGGAGATAAACCATTTGGATTCTAATGACCATGTGGTCTTTCCTCTATGGCCATATTCTGGACAAATTAACATTTTTATCCCCACTCCCTTAAGGCTTTTGCAAAATCATCAGTGTGGTGTTCATTCTGTCAAACAGTTCCAAATTGTGGGATGTGATGAACATTGCAGGCTTAAGGGGGCTGCTATGAGACTTTCAGTCTTGTTAATGGATTTCTGAAAAACACTCGGGAGCCTATCTTCTGCAAGGTAAGGCACACCTGCAGTAGAACAGACTGTTCCAGCGACTGTGCCTGAGTGTGTTTAGACTCCTTATGGGCATCATTAAAGGTGCAAGAGAAAAAACTATGTATTTTCACAGTGCATTCCAATTAAGTGGTGATTATTTTTGCAGTAGGTGACAGTTCACTTCGTCACCAAGTCTGTTCACCTCACCTCACACCACTGTACTGGTAATAGAGATGGCACATAACAACAGTTGAAAACAACAGCACATGGCAGTCCAGTCATACTGGGGAACAGCTCAGGGATATGATGACATGTTACTGTCAAAGTGTATCTCAGGAAACCGGGGTGAGGTTTATCAACTGCTTAAACTTGGATCATGTTTAAAAGAAATAAATCTCCTTTTAGTGAGTGCATCCATATTGATTTTTCCACAGTGAATATGGCTCCTGTCAAATAAATGGCTCCTTCTCGTGGACTTGGAAAACAAAACCTACTAACTCTAATTGAAAGAATGTGTATAGCTTGGCAGTGGGCAATTTTGAAATGTAACAGGGTAATTGGTTTGCCGGTAAACTGTTGTGTTAAGTTCCACACAAATATAAATCCATTGTCCAAAACAAGGGAACATTTCAGAACTTTTTTTACCAACACAGAGGATGCCCTCGCCCTTCATTTCACCCCAAAAATTGCTTCCGGGGATTACATATATCCAAACTATTCAAAGAGTAGAAGCTCACTGAATGTATCTGTGGCTTCTCAGATACATTTAGGGAGTGGGTGTGATTGCGGAGCAGCAGGAGAGGTGGTGGAATCATGACCAGGGGCTGACACTCTTCTGCAATTCTTCTGAGCTCATTAGATGCTATGCTGGAGTCACAAAAACAGGAGCAGGGGGTCTGCTGTCACCGAGAGGGAGGACTAGATGGAGAGAGGAGGAGGAGGAGAGAGAAGGAGGTACAGTACATCCCTCCCCCCCACACAGCATTGCGAAAAATAACAAGCACATAATAACACAACGCCCAAAGCACCTTCTCTCCAAACACAGCCTGGAGCGGAGTTAACAAGAGGCTGCTTACTCTTACAATATACATCAAAAGCCTAAAAGTGAGAAGAAGTTTCAACCTTCAAACCACGAGAGAACCTGGGACTTTATAGGATCTAAAAACTACAATGAAAATAGAAAAATCAGTTGCGTAACCTCTTCCGAGATTAGAGTAAGTGAGCCAGCGGAACTGCAGGGGTGGATAAGTGACCTGTGTAGTTCAGGATCTCATGAGGATGGTGAGAAATCTTGATCAACGATTCCCATTTTTCAAAAAACCCTCTTTCTCTATTATTACAGAACAGCAGCAGAAGCAACAACAGGTAGTTCCTATCAAAACATTTTGCTCAGACATTCTGTCTATAACTTCATAATGAGCGATCCTTCCCTCCTGCCTCGGCGATGACAGCTGAGGTGCACTTGAGGAGCGAACTTCACCCCCTGCCGCTCCGGTGGAGCTGCTCAGTGGCCGACAAAACACGACTGTGATGGTACAAACTAACCACGGAGTGATTCCTGTCGTGTGACGCCCCCTCACTATTCAACTGCACTGAGAAGAGAGGGTGATGGATCAACACTGTGCATTCATTATTGTCTTGATAGCATCATTTGAGCCCTTGGGCAACAGAATATCCAGCAGTGTGGAGCACTGCGTGATATTCTACAGACTTGCAGCTTTCAGAAACACCAGCTTTTATGAGCTGTTATGAGTGCTGAAAGTGTGCACAAGTCTACCAAGATCTGGGAGGAATTTGGATATACAGTAATATCAATATGGTATTAATAGTGTATCAATATGTTGTCTTTTGCTGATCTTTCAGGCTGTGTTATGGTTGTACGATACAATGGTCTAAACTGGCTGCAGCTGCAGCCCGACACACATCAGCAGGAGGTGTATTATTGGCCAATACTGGCTCATCACAGATAATTAACGGCAGTTCTGTCATATTTTGGCATTTAATGTTTCCATTTATAGCCGTTTATAAGAATTTCATAATTACATTTCCAGATGACTGTTCATTAGCTTCATATTTTACATTTACTGTTGCTGCCATCTTAGATAATAAAGCTTATTACTCAACTGTAAAAATATCCGGCTTTGTGAAACATCTTTGTCACAGCTCTTAAATAACCAAATTTGAGGGATCCTTGCTATAAAAAAAAAAAAAAGTACATCAGCCAGCTATTTTAACACTCTCAAATAAGGCTGTGTATTGGCAAGAATCTGGCGATACGACATGTATCATGATATAGGGGTTGAGATTCAATATATTGCGATTTTCTAAATCTAATTTCAGGAAAACTGTACGAGAACACACCATCACACATGCATAAAATATGAGTTAAAAAAAAAGTTTACTTTTTATATGCAGTCAGAGCAGCGGGATCTGCATTTGCATTTATCACAGTCCCTGTAACATCCAACATCAAAGCACTACTTTGAGAGGACACAAACACTGAGAGAGCGCCTCTCTTTGCAAATGAAATGAAGTATTAATCTTTGCATATAAACTATTAATTAAAAATCAATCCAGTGTTTTTGAGAATCGATACAGTATCACAAAACATAATATCGTGATACTCAATATTTTCTACTCTCAAATATCCATCTCATTATTAGCCTCAGAATTACAGTATAGGTCGGTTGTAGCTGAGTGAAATGATTAATGAATGACTATCTTCTTGGCCATCATTTCCACTGCTGATTAAAATACCAACAGTCTACCTAATAATGCCACCACATTATCGATATCATGGCACTGACTCCAACACTTATAATTGATTTTCTAAGTAGTAAGGCTGACCGGAATGATTCGAAACGTCGACTGTTGCCATGGAAATCGACCTTGAAATCGTTATTCAAGTGCTTAGTTTTTTTGTTTTTCCAATATACAAGTATGTGATAATAATGTATACATCCCAAAATAGCCCATGAAATGAGGAATAATCCCACAACATTAATTATTATTAATTTTTCTCAGACTGACATCGCTGTTTGTTGTGTGTAGAGGTGCGTGTGTGTAAAGTAGTGCAGCAGTGACACTGTCTCGGGGCACTGAAACGGTTGAGATGGAGACAGACAGAAGAACATATCAGCCTGCTGCTCCCAACATTTCACGCCGCGAGGCTTTGATTACCTTCTAATATTTCTCACCTAAGCTTCGAAGCCCAAAAAATGGTATTCAGGACAAGCCCTAATACGTATATAGCCCAGCTCTAGATCTACCTCTAGTAAAGAGTTGGAGCTAAGAGAACTGGGCTTGCGACCAGAAAGCTGCCAATCAGATTTTCTTACTCATCTGGAAAAAGTGTATGACCAGAAAAACACTTGACCCCTAACTGCACCAGAGAAACTGCTTAGTGAACATGTTCGATAGTGCAAAATGTGCCATATCTAACAAAACAGCATATGCATTCAGTTAACTCTCTCTACATTAGTGTCACTCCCGGTGAGACGCAATAATGTGACAGAACAACACATCTACTCTTGATGGGGACAAGCAGGCGATTTCCATTGGTAATGACAGGCCCACTAAGCTGTGACAGACCGTATGCAGCACTCCAGCTCTATTTCAGACTGCCCACCAGCCAAATCAACACCCACCATGTGCTCTGGGCTGCCCTCTCGCAGAGAACAGAGGCACGGGAGAGAGCTGCAGCGTTTGTGAAGGACCGCTGACAGCTAGGCATCCTCTCCTGAGAGGGGGAAAATTGCTCCAAGTTAGAGAGTGTGATTGAAAAACCAGAGACATCGCACAGGCATGTTGTGTGCTCTGTCAGGACTGTGGTACACAGCTGGAAGTGAGCCGTACGGCGATCATCTGAGACACACTTTGAAGTGAGCGAGAACGCCGTGACTGAGCGCCACTAAAGCCCCATCCATCTTCCGCTCCCACTGCCCACGAGCTGCGGAGATGGAAAAGCCTGATAAAATGTTGTCTGGGGCAGCGGCAATGTGTCCAGGAGAAAGAATCAATTCTGTAAGTAATATCCCAGAGAGAGATCCAACCCAATTTTGAGCAGCCATCTGAATCTTGGCATTGTTCCATGTGTCAAACTTCCTCTCATCCACCAACCAAAACTCTCTCTGCCCCAGTTTATAGATGAGTTATACTGTTGACAAGTTTGTCTTCCTGCTTCTTTCTCCTCCACTGCATTCCTGTTTTATGCTTCTTATAGAAAATGTGTGCTCCTAAAAAGAGCTCACAATTGAAGGGGATTACGAGAAACCAAGCGCCGGTGACAAATCAACAAGAGCTAGAGAGAGGTGGTGTTTTTTAGGGCAAAGTGTGGATGTGAACCACTCAGCACCGACTTCCTCCGGCAACATAAACATAACGCAGGACCCAACCCTTTTAATAAGCTTTGATCTCTTAACAGGCAACGGGCAAGATTTAGGGCCCAACAAAGACATGGCATGCAAGCTTAGTTTTATAGTGTAATCCGATTGAAGAGCGAAGCTGGGTGCCGTGCTGTTTGCCTCCATAGCTGCTGGTGACCTTGACTTCCTTCCCTTGTTGAGATCCCAGTGGGAGTTGCACTTGAGGTAGAACATAACAACAATAACCAGAGGATAAGATAAGTTAGATCACTGAAAGTTTTTTCATTTTTGTTGGTTCAATCTGAGTACACTTTCTTAAAATAGACAATCTGATGCCAGTGTGGAGAGGAAATAGAGCCCACTAGTCTACATAAATCTCTGCCTGAGAAGCAGAACTAACTGAAATGTATTACACCCAATTCCCACCTTGCACAGATAAAAGCACTTGATGAGGGGGTTTAGCCTCATTTAGGCTCCAGGGGGAATAAGTAAGAGAGAAAAAGAAAGAGTGTGTGTGCAAGAGAGACATATAAAGAGGAGGGAGGAAAAAGCAAAGCAAGAACATAAATCTGAGTGAAATGAGACATGCAGAAAATTGCACAGGAGTTGCAAACAAACATGCTTGTGTGTGCAAGAGAGAGACATTTAAAGAGGAGAGAGGAAAGCAAAGCAAGAACATAAATCTGAATTAACAGTGAAATGCAGAAAACTGCACAGGAGTTGCAACAAAACATGCTTGTTTTCTTACCAATAATAAACTTAGAGGAGAAGAAGAAGCAGCGCTGCAGACCGGCTGGTCAAGTCATGTCTCCTCCTTCAACAAAAAGATCCACCTTATAGGGGATGAAGATGAAAGCCTGCTGGGGAGGTGTTGGTTTACCTGACTGGGAAGACTGGTGAGAGCTGTCGGCAGAGGCTTGCTGGAGGAGACTTTATGCAAAAATCGCCGTCATGCTTTCTGCAAATCCTCCCATTGTTCCCTCCCACTCTGCCACGGATCCCCTCCCTGCTGCTTTCAACGCATCTAACTCACACAAACTAAGATGCCTCCTCATTATCTTCTTCTTCCTCCGGGCGGAGACTCTTCTTCTTGACTCTCAACTTTACATCTAACCTGCTGAAGAAGCTGTGCGTCCTCTACTTAGTCCAGGAGATGATGAATAATAATGCTGCGAGCCGAACACGCCCATCTTCCCTCCTCCTCCTCCAAGTGTTAAATTCAACTCTCCAGTCTTTGCTTGTTAACCATGTTGTATTAATTTGCCGGTTTCTTCTACAGTTATTTCACATGGCTTCTTTCTTTTGTTGGCTTTAGAGTAACGTTATGCTGGCTTGCGAAGTCAAAAATCAATTGCGTGCCAACACACAGTCTATAACGGATCACTACTAGAGATGGAGATGACAACAAACTGCCACAAACCCATTTCATCCAGGAAATACGTCACGTTCACAGAGCCAACTGGACTTTCACGTGTGTGTGTGCTTGATTTTACCACCGTGGTAGTTGAAAGAGGGGCGGGTTAGTGTTTTTTTTATGGGATAAACTCACTTAAATGTCACGTTTATCCACTTTTTATTCAACATTAACAGCTCATTTGTTAGTGTTAGTAAGTAGTGAGAAATAAATTAAGTTGTGGCTCAATATTAAAATCATAGTCATGGTAATTTTATCGTTACAAAAGGGTATTTGGGCTGCGCTTGTAAGCAAAACACACATATCCTTGTTTCCCCCAGATTAGCCGGTTATGTGCCTCTGTGTGTGGCCGCCATCGTGTGGACATCTACTCAATTTACACACAGAATTAAAGAGCACAGTAGAGCACGGTGGAGGGGCCATAACACACAGTTTGACTTTAATTAAAGTAATATTAATTCATATTAATATTATTTAAATTTCACATTTTTTTAGAAATTAATAAATGTATAATTATTATTTATTATTATTATTATTATTTATTTATTATTATGAAAGTATTTATAAGTTTATACATTTTAAAAATTAATAAATTATTAAATAAATTATTGTGAAATTATATTATTATTACATTTATCATTATTATGTATTACTGTTTATTATTATTCATTAATTTATACATTTTAAAATTAATATTAATTAAAAAATTTATTATTATTATTTATTATATTATTATTATTATTATTTATTGTATTATTATTAAATTTATGATTATTATTTATTATTATTAATTTATTTATAAATTAAAAAATAATAATATTAATTTAAAGTTTTAAAATTAATTAAAAAAGTTGTGGAACAAAATTAAATTGTGGTTATTTTATTGTTGCAAAGGATTTCTGGGCTGCGTTTGTAAACAAAAACACACATACTTGTTTTGCTATTAATTTAAAAATGTATACATTTAAAAAAATAATACATTTATAAATATGATTTATTATTATTTATTTTATAATTATTATTATTATTATTATATTATTATTATTTAATGTATTATTATTATTTATTATTATTAATTAATTTATAAATATATATATAAAACACACATTCTTGTTTCCCAGGTAACCTGTCTGAGCCTCTGTGTGTGACCTCCATCGTGTGGACATCTACTAAACTTACACTCAGTAATAAAAAGCACAGCTGGACGATAGAGGACGCCATAACACACACAGTCTTGACTCTCACTTGTGTCTACCCGTTACAGCCTGCTAAGTAAAGCCCAGCCCGCTTTCAGCAGCTCCCCCTTTAGCACGGACCAAAGTTATCCCGGAATAAGGACAGCACGCATGTGCCGTCAACCCGGATGTAGATATGTGTCTGAACGCGGTCTAGTCTAGTCTCCATGGATGTATCTGTCTGTTCCCTCGCCAAGTTATCACACATTTACTCTTATTGATGACTAATATATGAACAAAGCTTTGCCCGTGCCAAACCGGGATAACCAGCCGTGACATGTGTCGGAACTACGTGGATGTCACATCGAGTGACAGCTCCACGACAGTCTGTCTCTGATTTACGGTGAGAGGACACACGAGTGAAGTCATATGTGTGAATATGTACATTAAGAATACATGTGTGTCGTTACTACATCTCTATAGCTTTTATACCTCGACTTCTTCTTTCATGTGCATCGTTTCTAGATGTTCAGAGACAGAAGTATAGGCTGGTAATGCGTCTCCATGTGATCATATTGTGTTGCAGGCTACGTCCTGTAACTTAAGAGGATGGACTTTAGGGGCAGGACACACAAGTGAAGTAATAATTGTGCAATATGTATGAATATGTACATTAAGAATAGCCTACATATGTATTGTTCTATATCTCTGTATCTTTTATATCTCTATTTTCTTTTTTTCTTTTAGGTCTCTCTGTATGTTTTATATCTCTATTTATTGTTTTATATCTCTATTTATTGTTTTATATCTCTATTTTCTTTTTTCTTTTAGATCTCTCTGTATGTTTTATATCTCTATTTATTGTTTTATATCTCTATTTATTGTTTTATATCTATATTTTCTTTTTTCTTTTAGATCTCTCTGTATGTTTTATATCTATTTATTGTTTTATATCTCTATTTTCTTTTTTCTTTTAGATCTCTGTATGTTTTATATCTCTATTTATTGTTTTATATCTCTATTTTCTTTTTTCTTTTAGATCTCTGTATGTTTTATATCTCTATTTATTGTTTTATATCTCTATTTTCTTTTTTCTTTTAGTTCTCTGTATATTTTATATCTCTATTTTTTCTTTTATATCTCTATTTTCTTTTTTCTTTTAGATCTCTCTGTATGTTTTATATCTCTATTTATTGTTTTATATCTCTATTTTCTTTTTTCTTTTAGTTCTCTGTATATTTTAGATCTCTATTTTTTCTTTTATATCTATTTTCTTTTTTTCTTTTAGATCTCTCTGTATCTTTTATATGTCTATTTCTTCTTTTACATCTCCATTTTATTTTTTTTCCTTTTAGATCTCTCTGTATCTTTTATATCTATATATTTATTGTTTTTATAATTTTTGTATACCTTTACCTCTCCTGTGTTTCACTCTGTTTGCTGCTTTGACACCTGAATTTCCCTCCGGGTATTAATAAAGGTTCATCTTCTTAGATGTTCAGAGACAAGAGGTATAGGCTGCTAATGTTTTCTCCATGTTATCATCTTGTGTTGCAGACTATACGTCCTGTAACTTAAGAGGGATGGACTTCAGGGGCAGGAGGCATGAGAGGGGCAGCAACTGGACGGACCCGGAGATAGTGGAGCTGCTCCAGCTGTGGTCCGATGAGTCGGTCCAGATTGAGTTGGAGAGCTCATTGCGCAACCAGCGTGTGTTTGACCGCATTGCACACATTCTACGTGAAAAGGGCATCTACCGTACCGGTGACCAGTGCAGGGAGAAGATCAAGAAGATGAAGCTGGAGTACCGCCGCATTAAGGACAACCACAAGATGAGGTCGTGGAAGTTTTACGATGTGATGGACAGGGTGCTGGCGAACCGACCTGCTATCACCTACTCCTCCATGGGCGGAGCGGTCATAGCTCAACAGGTGTTTCATCAGAGCCCCGGTGGGGGGTCTGAGGCATACCTGCAGGGACTCCCAGCAGGTGCCTTTGGTCCTACTACTTCAGGTGGGTTTCTGTTTGGTCAGCCTCCAAAAGCTGGAGATCCGCTGGATATTAAATGTGAAGATGTTGAGGAGAGCATGCTTAATTCAGGTGTGGCTCCCCCCGAGATGTACTATGGATCTGGAGATGGAGATGACCAGGAAACTGATGGACAGTCTCTGCTGGGACCGGAGGACTCTCTGGGTCGAGGAGAGAGCTCAGCAAATGCAAGGATCTCACCTTCAGGTTGTCAATCCAAAATACTATCATTATTAGGTTGAGTTGTTCCCTAAAGTGGGACACACGGCCTAATGTGGGACACCTAAGCTCCAGTGGGTGAGGTCTTCCTAAAAACAAATAAAAGTCAATAAAACTATTGATATTTAAAGGGACTGTTTGTAAGATTCAGAAATGCTTGTTAACAGCGACAACTGTGGCCGTTAAGTCAACGAAAGTCAGCGCTTGTGCTCGCTCTAAATATTCATGAACGAGCATCGCTCAAAACAGTGAGGCGACACACGTCAGCTAAAACCACAATATCACTCTATATTTCACCTGCTTGGCAGTAATGTTAGCTGACCAGACGGAGGTCTCCATGAACCAATGCTGATCCTAGTGTTGGCTTTTCCTGCTTCAGCCTCCCGACCGGTTTCCCGAGACACCGGCACCCGGTCAGAGACGATAACATTTCTCGCTGCAGAGCCCCGTCACTTCACAAACACGGAAAAACTCTGTTGGTCTGGAGGAGCTGCAGCATTTATTTCTGCACAAACGTCCACTGTTCATTCACTAGATATTCTGAGAGCTAAACTAACTCTTCTGCAGTGTATAGTGTGCGCTCATGCACGTGAGGTGGAGCGAGACAGCGAGAACGCGCGCGGTGTGTGAGTGAAGGCAGGCAGGCAGAGGAGCAGAGTACAGCAGAGACTCCGGCCACACGTGAGCACGCATGGGAAACCGACCCGGGTGATTTATACGTCTAAGAAGTTACAAAAAGTCCCTTTAATGTCTTTCTAAAACTATTATAGTCTTTATTCTTTATTATTATTTATAGTTGATTTTGAGGCCTTGTAACAGAGTGTCTTTTAACTTTTCAGTGTCCCACATTAGAAAATCAAGATTTGTCTCAGAAAACTTGGCATTAGAGTTATATGTCTACCATTTATTTTATAAGTGGGATATCTCCATTTTCTTTTTTTTGGTTTGATTAGGACACATCCAGGGGATTTTGGAGTGGTACAGGGTGTGAATTTAATGTATTGGCTTCATATCACAATATGTTCCAGAAATCTGAAATGCAAAAAAAAATGTCCCACATTAGGCTAACTCACCCTATTAACACTATTATTACTGACATTAACATAAGGTAAAAACGTGATTGAAAAGTTATTTCTCTTTCTTTTTCATATCTTCAGGTTTTAGTGACTTGAACATTGCCAGTTCTGCCACAGCTGCCACCCAGACTGGTCTTGTGCCACAGGACGCATCTGAGCAGCCCAGTAGTAAGAAGGGCGCTCATCATCCCCCAACCTCTGTGGGACAGAGGAAGCGTCGCCTTGGTGGCAAAACATCATGGGGACACACGGGTGCTCAGAGAAGCCTGGATAGAGCCTTAGCCAGCTTCCTGAACTGGCAGCAGTCGGCAGAGGAGCGCCTCCTCTCCCTGGAGGAGGCGCGGCTGGAGAGAGAGCTGCAGGCTGAGGAGCGCAGGGAGCAGCGGGAGGAGAGGAGGGCGGAGCGGGAGCGCCAGCATGAGCTCCGCCTGTTCAGCATGCTCACTGGGGCATTGGTTGCTGTCAGAGAGGGCGCTCCGACTGCTGCCACAACCACAACTGACCCCTCCTTCTCACCCGGTGCGCCCTCAGCCCCCTCCGTCTCGTCATCTTTATCTCAGCCACCTTCAGAAGCTCTCACAACACAGCCTGTTTCCACTCAGGAGACAATAAAGTCGACGTCACCTGCATCTGTCAAGGCCTGCAAAATGTCTCTGAATGTTTTGGCAACACTGAACAGTGCAGAATCTCTCAGCCCCAGCGTGTACCTGTCCAACCGGGGTAACGGCATACGACAGACTCAAGGCATTCTCCAGGAGGGCTTTGCCCAATATAGATTGGACAAACACCACGACACGGAGAACCCTGATGTGAGTCTGTGTCATGAATAATACCTGTTACAGCTGTGAAGTGGCAGAAAAATTACACCATAATGATTATTTCAAACCTCTTTTTCTCACGCCCTGCAGGGTATGATCAACTTGGGCACCAGTGAGAACAAACTATGCTATGATCTTCTTCATAAACGGGTAAGATTAACAATGCAATCACACTAATCTAAATAATTCTGCCTGCGTTCACAAATTAATTTCATTATCCTTTTTGTTACAGATGACCAAGCCTGACATGCTTTACATTGACCCATCCCTGTTGCAGTACTCAGACTGGACGGGACACACATTGTAAGAGATTAAAGTGGGCCTTTGTATTTTCATTTTAGACGAGTGGCTCGTTACATTTTAACAAGACCTTTCAAAGTAAAATCTTCATATAACCTTTCTATTTTTTTCTCTTCCAGCCTGAGAGAGGAGGTCGCAAAGTTCCTGACTCACTACTGCTGCTCTCCAAACCCACTGAAAGCTGACAATGTGAGTGAGGGTTATTGCTTTAATATAATAACATGAATATATAGTAATATGAACAGTCTGTGTAAGAATACTGCTACAGTTAATTGAATATACAATACTTAATATTGTATATGGAGGCAATGACAATACATTCTACCTTGTAATATGTTAAAACCTGAGGGAGTTTGTGGAAAGCATATAAATAGCAGGGGTGGAAACTTACATTTACTCACACACTATGTGGTTCATATTTAAATTCTGTTCGTTTACTTCTTCTCCACAGTCAGTCAGAGGGAAATATTGTACACCATATATATTACGACTGTAGATAGTGGGCACTTTGGCTATTAAGATTTTACAACATACTGTATAAATGGTAATCTCCAAGACAGGGCTGCTCCATTATGGCAAAAATCATAATCACAATTATTTTGGTCAATACTGAGATCACGATTATTTAACATGATAACTCATGACTTTGGAAACATCACGCATTTAGAAAGAAAATATTGTAGAATACATTTTAAAGTTAAATGCATCAATCTGGTGCACTTTGAGTGCTAAATTAAGAGGCTAGATCTATTATGAACTTTGTACTCTGGTCAACAGTTTAATCATAAACACAATGGTTGTATAGATAGGAATGGCATTGACACGGCAAAAGAGTCACACTCACAATGCATGGTAAACAAAACAGGCTCCATGTTTCAAGACGGGTCAAGTGAGTTGCCGTCCCGGCCTCCCTGCAGGGAGAGAGGGCACAGCGAGGGCTAAGCGTTGAGGTTCGGGTGAGGGGTGCTGGGTGGAAAGGGGTGCGCTGGATTTATAACAAGACAAAACGAGAGCGCCATTGTGAAACGCAATTCGGCACAATAATGTTTTATGTTGATTATCTTGTTTCATAATCGTTGGAAGCCAAAATCGTAATTAATTGCACAGCCCTGCTCCAAGAGTTTAAACTACTGAATAGTATTACATCTACTGTAGTGCCACGATACAGCACTACAATTCTACCCATAGCACACATTAATTCAATAATCATTTAAAATTGTATGAGGAACTATTCCTCAGAATGACTTAGTTGCACTTTCGACTCTAAATTACATGTTACGTCTAATAATGAATTGTATTTACACAAGTAAACCCCAGAGGTCTACTTTTTGCCATATCTCAAAGGTGCTGTATTCTATCATTGCAATTTTTCCATGACTTTGTCAATTTGTTCCTAATGACTTCATTTAATTGTTTTCTGTTTCTGTTTTAATCAGTGCTTTTTGAAAAGAACAATATATTGGGGTCCTGGGGGTCCCCAGCCACAAGCACCCAATTGCAGCCTATGCAATTAAAAAAAAGAATAGATAGATAACATGTTTGCCATGAGTCCGAATTTAAAGTATCACACACTATCAGGGGGTAGGGGAACTCTGTCAGTCATTTTGAATGAGACAGACACAGATGCGGCAGACACAGATTTCCTCATGTGCTCTGTCTATTTTCGTTTTACACAATATGCAAATTACCTGTAACTTTCCTAAAATAATAATAATCAGTTTTTTTGATGATGACATTAATTTAGGGCTGTCCCGAAAAACCATTTTTTGGGTTTCGAAGCTTCGAAGAGAAATATTCAAAGTCCATCTCCCCAGTTTCAGTGCTGCTGCCTCATTACTGTACACACATGCAACTCTACACACAACAGACAATGATATCCATCTGAAAATGACTAATAATAATTAATGTTGTATATGAATAATATTGTGGGATTATTCCTTATTTCATGGGCTATTTTGGAATTTATACATTATTATTACATACTTACATTAATAAAAAAAAGAAAATGAAGCATTAATATACTGATTTGGAGGTCAAATTCCATGGTAACGGTCAAAGCTTCGAAGCATTTGGGTCAGCCCTACGTTAATTACAAGAAACAAGTTAACATTTTGCTATGATGGTTGTTTCTTACAGTAGTTTATTCTGTAGTCCTTGTATGTTAAATATGTTGGTAGGATGACGGTGAAGTAGATTTGTTACATTACTTCTTTAATCAAACTATTTAAATCACCACAACACATTAGTTTAAGAGAAAATAAAGGCTAGAGCACACTGATTGACTTGCAGTCTTTAGTTGTTCAACACTGCTGTGTTTGAGTAAGTAAGTAAATTACATCAGCCAATGAATTAGCAGTGCTGTCATGAAGCTACATGCGTTGACATGCGTTGACATATGTAGTCAACCTAGAGCAGGTTGGAAGGAGTACATTCATGTGTACGCTTACTTTCACAAACTAGTCAATCTGGATTTCTGTGATTTGTGAAAACAAGGTTCCCTTCCCGTGACTGATACAGACAGATGATGCAAATGATGTAACTAATAATGTTGTATACTGCTGCTGCTGCTGCAGAAGACACTCTAGATTACAGCCATTCATTCTCAAAAATAAAGGCAGTGGATTCAATTAATTTATCTGATTAACTCCATAATGATTATAAAGGAGCTAAATGCTGCAACTGAACTAACATAGCTTCTTTTGTTATGGGTAACCAACTTAATTTGCAGATGTAATGAATGGCTGTTTTTAGTAGGTGGATGAATTTGTAGCATAATTATCAGGCCTCCTTCTGTGCCTTTAATTAGGTCTTTCATAACACGCTGGATGTGTGTGTTTGTTCAGGTTGTGGTGATGAATGGCTGTGGTTCCCTCTTCTCGTGTATCGCTGCAGTCATTTGCGACCCTAAAGGTACGTTCACAATGCACTGAGAAACGCACACAATACATCTATATCTGTATTGTATGAATACAAATATGTGCACAATAATAACAGGTGTTTATTTTTTCTTTGCCTGTTTTGTATTGATAATGATCATCGTATTAAATATAACAGCATGGGGAAGTTGTAGCATAATCATTTAAACATAACACTTTTTTATTTATTTATGTATTTGGGCAGCTACATAAACTGCTTATTCTTTAGTGCCACTGCAGGCAAGGCCTCATTTTAAGCAATGCCTGTAATATAATTTTGCTCAGTAAGTGCTTTGAAAAGCCGCCCATGTTCGTCTATTTACTTCCAACTTGGATCACGTTAATGGAGCACCATTCATTTGTGCAATGTGCTTGGCGAATTTAGATTAGCCACTTTGACTAATTGGTGAATTTGCTTCTAAATTAGCAATGAAAATGACCACTCATAACCTAAATGGTGGCTTATATGGGTATCGTTGTATGTGTTTGTATTTCATGTGATCGTTGTGTTTTTCATGTTGTAGATGCCATCCTCATTCCTACTCCTTTCTACGGCGTTATCACTGAGGATCTACATTTGTACAGTGATGTCAAACTCTTCCATGTTCCTCTTGACTGTGAGGTAGGAACGCAGAGCCTGATTTACTGGCAGTGTGCTTGCTTTTACAATGTTTGTTCCATATTATGTGATTGTTGTGCCTTACTGATCGTATACATTCAATATAACTCTTAGTTACATGGATATTCCATTCACCTCTGAGACCCACGGGATTGCGGGTGATCCTGACCAACTTTACTGTCTTTCAGAGTCTGTAGCAGGTTCAGTTTTAGAGCCAGAGAAGGTACTGATATCATATGAGACTAGAAAAAACTAAGGAATCCACTGGTACCAACCATGTTATGCTAACATGTCGGGAAGGAGGCTAAATAACGCTTCAAAGTTGGGCTAAATTTTGGCGAGGAAAAACTGGTATGGTTATTTTCAAAGGGGTCCCTTGACCTCTGACCTCAAGATATGTGAATATAAATGGGTTCTATGGGCACCCACGAGTCTCCCCTTTACAGACATGCCTACTTTATGATAATCACATGATGTATTGGGCAAAAAACATGCAGTTTTTTGCATGCAGTATAAATATGTTATTTTCGCCTATTCTAAAAATTATGTGTTTGAATATTTCTGCATATTGGAGTCCATAAAAAGTCTTTGAATTACATAAATTGGTTATGACTGTAAAGCTGAGACTCTTGTGGATCCAATGAGCCCAATTGTATTTATGTGTGATGATGTTAGTCCCCATAGAAGCCATTTCATTGTAGTGAGACCATTTTTATTTTTTTTAAAAACTTGACATCACTGTATAAAATGACCTGCTGTGACCTCTAGGATAATCACAGCCTCATGAAACTTTACACCCACAAACTGCAGACCTAGGGCATTCAGAGGATGGATGGCTTTCCTAGGTATGTTGACAATAAGGGGGTTTCTGAGCAGTTTCCAGAACAAAAGTGCTCGCCATCCAATCGCCAAAAAATACAATTCTTGCAGAAATTTCCAAATGTCAAGAGTTTTGTCTTGATGTGATATTTTGGATGGATTATTGATCATTTATATCAATTCTTGAGTTGAAAAAAATAGTTACATTTTGCATCAAATCTGTGTAACAAATGGTATCGACACAAAAATTGCTGCAACAACCTATGAGACATAATAGTGCACGGGAATAGCCATCATATGCTTCGATCATAATGTTCTAAACCTTTGTACACTTTTACAATTTAATTCATTCATTCATTCATTCATTCATTTATGACTAGAACAACTTGACACACAGTGCTGAGCTGCATCTCAAATAAATCTTCAGGCTCCCAGCTTTCAGATGATGTACACCACTTCTATGTGACATCTACTGTTGACCTGCTATCTGCCCATAAACACCCCCTGTTCCCCCCTAAAAAAAACAAAAACGTATATTGTGGGTCTCAGAGGGTTAAGGGCATCATGTGGTGTATTGTCAGTTTTCCAATTTCAATGTTATTGTCTTGTTATTTTTTTATTTTTAGGCCGATGGCAAAGACAGCCGACCCTTCCACCTTACTGTAGGCAAACTAGAAGAAGGTCGGCAAAGGGCTAAACAAGAGGTAATTCATGGATGCATATATTCTTAAAGCACTTGCCCTTCATGAATATTTAAAGAAAGACCGAACCACTCCAAAAATGCTTGGATAAAGTTCTTAGTGTAGATAAATGCCTTGGATGCTCAATTTTTCT
Organism: Sebastes fasciatus; assembly: GCF_043250625.1. NCBI lineage: Eukaryota > Metazoa > Chordata > Actinopteri > Perciformes > Sebastidae > Sebastes > Sebastes fasciatus. The sequence continues at coordinate 16,939,722 of NC_133798.1, read as the reverse complement.
CAGTGATTTGTTCTTCAGCTTTAATTCTACAGACTGTGAAGACACATTTATATTTATTTAGAAACTGGCTGTCTCTTTTAGGGTCTAACCGTCCGAGCTGTTATACTGATGAACCCCCACAACCCTCTGGCTGAGATCTACACCCCGGAGGAGATGATTGCCTTCTTGGAGTTTGCCAAAAGGTATGTTTGCCCCACTATTATCCCACGCTGTGGCCTAACACTGTAATCCTCCCGGCAGTCCTGTAGCTCCTTTAAGCACATCATTGCCAAAGCACTGCATACAGTTCCTAGCGTGAACTCTTTTATTTTACGGCCCGAGAGAGCTCCTATCCCGTGCGTGGAATATCAAGCGCTCTTGATGGAGTTTTATCGCCTCTCTTAACCATCAGCATATTGTCAAGTGCAGCCATGTGCCAAGGAGTCTCCTGCATCATGTTTTCTAAATGATCTCGCCAGAGTAATTCCCTCCACAGACGCTTGCGGGCACTGAGCTGTTGTAACCATAAACCACAGTGCTTTTACACTGACGTTGAAGGGTCCAGTTTACATTTACGTTGCATTTTCTTTGTCATAAACAATCATTAACAATGTGAAACCAAGGTTTATTCACACCGCACTATATGTATTTATATTATCTTTTTTCTTTCCTGCTTTAGAAATGAGCTCCACGCTATCGTTGATGAAGTGTACATGCTGACGGTGTTTGATGAATCTGTCGCCTTTCACAGTGTCCTCAGTGTAGACAGGTACTGAATGAACCTAACCTCTGCTTGATGACTCTATTAGACCCTTAATCATAACGACTGTGGCTGCAGACAGCCTCTTCACTGCCAACGATCTGCTCTTATTTCAGTTTGCCCGACCCACAGAGGACGCATGTGATGTGGGGGATGAGCAAGGTACGTACTGTGCTGCTGTGCTGTATGAGAGTGACACTTTCTATCCCTGCTGCTCACACAGTACAGTAAAATCTCAGCTTTTCTTCAGTGGGTGTTTGCTCTCACCGTTCTTTTTCATTTACCACCTCTTGTCCTCTGGTTTCTAGGACTTTGCAATGGCAGGAATCAGACTAGGCACTCTGTACACTGAGAACAGAGACCTTGTGGAGGCTTTGGCCCAGCTGGGCCCGTTCCACGGTGTCTCTGGAACCACGCAGCACCAGGTAGCACAACTGCTTCATGACAGAGGTATGGATTCAAGCTTCACATGTACTTTTGCAAAAAAAACAATGTATTGAGAAAATAATCCCCACATCAACCCTCTTTTGGTAAAGACCAGTCAAACTAATACAATCAGCTGTCGTTGGTTGAGTTCATAAATTATTTTGGACGCAAGCTTTTCAACAATTCAAGCGTGTTTTGTAGCGGTTTCCTGAGAGACATTGTCCCCCTTTTTTCGGCTTCCTCTGATATGACAGGAGCACAGCGTGGTTCTGCTGCACAAAGACTTGTTACATTTAATTTACACCTTCGTATTGTCACTTCAATCTCTCGTGTTCTAGAGTGGATCAGCGAGGACTTTTTGCCCGAGAACAGGCGCAGACTGAAAGCCGCTCACAGTTACCTGTCAGGAGAGCTGCAGAGTATGTGCGTCCCCTACCTGGACAGACCCGCTGCGCTGTATGTATGGGCCGACCTCAGAAAGGTACCAAGATCAGTCATGCTGATATATTTAACTTCTTAGTCTCACTAATTCAAAAGGAAAATAACCCACACAGCTATTTCCTGTAAACATTGTGTGTGTGCGTTCCCCTGGGCTTGATGTGTCACTTCTGTCTCTTCATTTTGCTAGTACCTCAGAGAGTCGACATTTGAGGAGGAGTTGTCTCTGTGGAGGCGTTTCCTCAGACACAAGGTGGTGTTGAGCTGTGGTCAGGGCTTCTCCTGCTCCACGCCCGGCTGGTTCCGCATCGTCTTTGCCAACCAACAGCACCACCTTCAGCTCGGTCAGTCTGCAGTCCATGTCTTATATTATATGTTGAAAGATTGATATCTGTTTATCAAGCTTTCAAAAAGTGTGTCATGTTATTCAATCTAATTCCCATGTTCTGCCTTGAACTAGACATTGATTAGTGGTTCCCAACCTTTTTCCTTAAGGGACCCCTTTTCTATCATTGAGTAAACTGACGACCCCTGACTAAGTGACATATTTTATGAATATTTCATAATATTCAATAATAAAATTTCAATATATTCAATGCATAACAATAAGAGTACAGAACAACTGATAAAATGTACAATTAACCCAAATAGAGAACGCAATAACCGCAGGAAATTTGTGTAAAACCAGCAATTTGGGTGAATTTTGAGCAGATTATTTCCTGTGAATATTGCATCAGAGTTGAGTTTTCCTGTTATTTTTAGCAACTTTTAATACAATTCTCCATGTGTTTTATTTATTTATTTATTTTTAACAATCATACATACTTAATAGGATTCTTTTTTTTATAAATTAAGTGTTTTCTTCTCCGTGACGCTTGGCCATTGTTCCATTAGGTCTTAGGTTATTTTAACTGTGTACTTTTTTAATGCAGGACGCTGCTGTTCAGCAGAGAGGGAAAGCTCTTTGAATATAGCTGTTCAAATATTTACCTTGCCCTTATCCTGTTTATATTTTAAATAATAATTAGGACTGTCAGTCGATTAAAATATTTAATCGCGATTAATTGCATGGTTGTCCATAGTTAATCTCGATTAATTGCAAATAAACCACACATTCAATGTGCTCAAAATGTACCTTAAAGAGAGATGACAAATATTGTCCAGAAACCCTCACAGGTACTACATTTAGCATAAAAAAATATGCTCAAATCATAACATGGCAAACTGCAGCCCAACAGGCAACAACAGCTGTCAGTGTGTCAGTGTGCTGACTTGACTATGAATTGCCCCAAACTGCATGTGATTATCATAAAGTGGGCATGTCTGTAAAGGGGAGACTCGTGGGTACCCATAGAACCCATTTTCATTCACATATCTTGAGGTCAAGGGACCCTTTGAAAATGGCCATGCCAGTTTTTCCTTGCCAAAATGTTGCATACGTTTGGAGCGTTATTTATCCTCCTTCCCGACAAGCTAGTATGTCATGGTTGGTACCAGTGGATTCCTTAGGTTTTCTAGTTTCATATGATGCCTGTATCTTCAATCTTCACTCTAGCTTTAAAACTGAGCCCGCAACAACCTCCGAAAGATTGGTTGCATTAATATGTCAAAGAAATTAGTGCCGTTAAAAAAAATTTGTGTTAACTTTGACAGCCCTACTTTTAAATAATAATTCAAACTTTAAAAAATAACATTTTCATTTATTTTTCTTCACAAAAATGAATGAAATGCTGAGATATAGGCTAACTGTATATATTTTTTTAAAAGTTGTCTTACACCCCTTAAAATCAAGAAGGCCTCGCGACCCCCCGTGAAGCTTTGGCGACCCCTAGTGGGGGTTGGGACCCCCAGGTTGGGAACCAGTAGGTTAGATCATATATATTATTTAGTTTATTCAGTCAATTGTTTGTGTATTCCAGTTTATTTCCTGCTTTGTGTCTTCAACCAGGTATTGACCGGATAATAGTTACTGACTTGTTCTGTTCATGTTTTGTGTTATTTCAGGCCTGAAGCGATTTCGGGAGACCTTGAAAGAAATTGAAGAAAAAAGCAGCAGCCCTGATTCACACTCGATCAAAGAAGCCAGTGAAGAGAGCAAAAATTCTGAGAGAGAGGACACTGATTCAGACAGTGCTGCGATTGTCAATTCAACATCATCACCCCAGAGCAAGTCATCCGACCAGCCGAAGGAGAAGGATAGCCCTGTTCCTGACACGGGCTTGCCGGCCACTGAGGAGTTTGTGTTGCTGGACTGCCAAGCATCGAAGCCCGCAGACAGTCTGGGCGGTCTGATTGGCACACTCAGGCACCAGATCCACTCCTCCGATTGGCTGGAGAAAAACACTCCAGAGCTGTCTGCTGGGGAGGACCCAGAGATTCTTGACGTATTCAAGGCCCTGCTGCAGAGAGCCAGGAAGTAAGCTTAGGATGAACGGGCACGAATGTAGCTGCCAGATTTCAAGAGGCAGTACTCCAGCATTCTTCTTCGTCCCGGCGTTTGTTGTGAGAAGCTCGACACAAACACCTGACACTAAGTCAAATCTGATCTGATGTTTTTGAGTGAAGGGGAAACATTAGCTGAGAGCAGGCTAAAGAGGAGAGAAGCAGGCATGGCCAGGATGGAAGGACAGGACAGGTACTTTTTCTATCTGCATCACGAGGCCTTATTCTTAAGCTGCTAAGCAAGACAGACTTGTTTTTTTGTTTTTTGTAATCCAGACAGAAAACATGTATGTTTATTTACTCCAACTTTAAGTGAATGCCAAATGTAAATCAACCAAAATCACGTTGTATTCTTGATCCTAATCTGAATTGTAGGCCTACATCTTTATTATTTGTTCATATGCACTTTATTTTATCAGAATGTATTTCTGCAAATTTAATGATCTGTGAATAAAGGAATTCGTTAATTCTTTATTTGACTTTCATTTAGAATACATTTGAATTAGCCAGTGATAAATATATTAAACACGTGTATGTTTTTATTCTATTTTGAAGGAAAAACGCTCCGAAGGCATTTTAGAGTGACGTTTTTTTAACACTTTCTTTTGGGTGGGCTGTGGGTGCCGTTCCATTGCAACAAAGGCAAAGCGAAGGGGGATGTGTGACGAAGAGGAGAGAATATCTGAGGGTGAATACGACATCAACCACATCACGCTGTGCCCCGCTGTGAGAAACCGAGAGTGGGATTTCCTTAAATGTGTTGTCATGCATAATGACCTGCTGTCACCCCCCTACACAGTTTCTGCATTTGACATAAACAAATATCTGAGTGGTATATTGCTGTTACAGAGTATTTCTCAAATATCAAGGGGTTTTCTTAACTTCCTTTTAATGTCCAGTTATTCTTTATACCTTAATGTTGGCACAGTTACACAAACGTCTGCTTCCTCAAATATTGAATGGCAGTTTGTTGGTGCTTTCACTTTCTCCTCTACAGTGTGAGTTGGTGGGTCACAGTGGAGAATTCACGGGGAAATTTAGCCTCCGGCTGGGGGAGTTTCCATTGCAGCAGAGGCGGAGTAACACTGACGGCTTTGACTTGCGAGTGAGGGCTTGTGGTCCTGAGCAGTACAAGCCGGGTGTTCACAGTGTTTGTACAGTAGTATTTGTACAGCAGTAGACTTAAGTAGTTCCTGGAGTATGAACTTTGTTCTACGTGTACACGCAGACTAACCTTTGTTCCTGACACCTTTATGTCTTCTAAAACAACAAAGGTAAGACATTACTTTAATTACAACTCTACGTTCTGAAAGCTGATTTATATGAACTAAATAATAAGGTTTTGTTTTGAGACTTCTGTTACTTAAAGTCAACACACTCTAATTACACATCTCTTTTTCTCCTGTCTCTTCAGTTTTCCCTGCCTCTCTCTCAGGGGTGTAGCAGTATGAAGTTGCTGGAGCTAGGGGACTCCATCAGTCGCTTCAGGTTTGCTCAGTGTTGTGTGGGGTTGGCAGGTTGCCTGTGTGTGTGCTACGCAGTCTGGACACCGTTCTGGCTGAAGGACAGGGGACTCTGGACGGAGTGGAATAACACTAAAAGTGAGCAGACGAGTCGTAAAGATGGCATCGTCTACAACGGTGAGCAACAACATTTACATTTTTGACATTTCTCTGCAATGTGTCTAAAGCTGTCACTCAGGGTTAGGTTAAAGGGCTCACTGACTTACATGTGGAATAAAATGTATGAAGAATATGTATGATGAAACATGTCTTTAGATGCTTTAGATCAGCCTCAGGGAGACTTTGTTCTATGCCTCTGAATCATCACATCAGGAGAAGCATTGTGAAAAACCACTGGGTTGCAGAGGAGCTTATCAGCAGTAGTAAACAAGTTAGAGCTCGCCCCTGTACCAGAGAAGTGCATTCTTTTCATGAGTTTTCACACAAGGCTGGAGGCAAATGTGCTGAAATCTCGGTCAGCTGGTCTTTGTCAGCTACATCTTGTTTGTTGTCATTGTTGACTAAAAGAAATTATGTCCCCTGTCAGTTAGTTGTATTTCACACTGACATTATTAAACATACTTTCAGAATGAATCTAATGCAGTGGAAGTCCTCTGCCCTCACTATGTGTGTAGGTGAGCAGATATGCAGCGAGCTAATCCATGTCCTTTTAAGGTTTTATTGGAAGCGACTGTCAAACTATGAAAACAGTATTTTCATTGATAAATTAGAGGAAAAAAAAAAAATTGAATATTTTTATGTCGTTTGAGAGCCCCTAACCTAAGATATTTTCTATTAATATGTGATAGACAATTGAGTTTTTTTAATCTTTAAATAGTGGGAGCAATAATGTTAGATAAACTGCTGTAAAACTGTGTGAGTCAGGCTTGCTTCTAAAGAATACCGAATTGACACAATATTTGTTATTGTGTAAACACACTTTCAGTTTGAATGTAATGAGCTAAATATAAATGGAAACTACCTAAAAAGCACATGAACTCTCGATTTCACTCTTTTGGTCTCAGTTGTAGGCAGGGACATGTTGTGAGGAGTGTGTCATCACTTCGTCATGCTGCATATTTATAGCAAAAACTTAATGTAACTGAGGTAAATTAAAGTTATCAGTCAGTCTAGTTTTCCATTCTGAACTATGCATGTGTGCCTGTTGTGTGTCTTTACATTTTATTTATTACATCTAGCCTACCTCCTATTTTACAAGTGCAATTACCTCTGTTTACATACATCTATTTTTATATTTTATACTCTAGTGTATCACTTCTGTTTATATTTATTTATTACATCTACTTTACCTGTTTTATATTGCTTTATAACTGTGTGTGTTTTACCTGTTTTATGTTATCTGCCTCATTTAGTCTTGTCAAGTATTTGTTTTAAAGCACTGACCAGAAGTGGCAACTGTGAATCTCGTTGTATTTAATACAATGACAATAACGCTTTATATTCTATTCTATTCTTCCAGCCCTGGAAGCAGAGAGAGTATTTGGAGTTCTCTCCTTCCTCATGGCGGTGAGCACTAGTGCTCTGTGTCTGGTGTTTGCCCTCTGCTGGACATCCGAGACGGTGCGCTCCTATTCCAACACTCGCTCCCTCCTCATGGCAGGACAGGCCCTCTACCCCTCCACCCTGCTGCTGCTTACCATGGCCTCCACAGGTACTGTAACACCACTGCACTGCTCACAATGCTCGAGCCACACACCATGTTTTTCTTTCACTTCATTAATAATTAAGCTAGTGTTGTTTTGGGAGATTTAAAATAATATATACATTCCAAGTAAAGTATAGTAAAAATAGCCCCATATCCAATTAACCTCCAAATAGCCTTTTGGTTTGTGTGGTTCATGTCAAACCCACTCCTCCAGAAATTCTTTTGTGTACTTCTCATTTACATACCCCACAGGGAAGCAGTTTTTAAAGAGACTTTCCTTGGAATTGCAGTTCATTATCATACAAACTCTTTTCTAAAGCTCCAGGCACCTTATAATTGACCTTAATGGACTTTTTCTTTCCCTCGCAATGATACTTGATTTGACTCGTTTTTCTCCTCCATCTACAGGTTTCTTCTTCCTCCTCAGCTGGTCTTTTTTCACCCATGAGCACCGGGAAGAAATCCGCCAAGATTTGTCCAGCCTGGGCTCCTCCTATTGGCTGGGGGCTTTAGGTTGGGTCCTGCTGCTGGTCGTGGAGATGATAGTCTTTATAGCTGAGCAAGCTGTCGTGCCTGACATCCTGCCAGACTTAGAAAGGGCTGTGGAGGGTTGGCGGATTTCCTCTCAACGTAAGGCCGCTAAACACTCCTTCAGCGATGGTTATTACCCTGGTAACAGAGAAAGCAACATGGCTCTCACGAGCCCTGGTTGGAGTGCAGAAATTGGGACATGACAGAGGAAATGAATGTCAATGTGTAAGTTACACATTAACGCACACAGACTCAATGAGGAACCAGTAATTCCTCGCTGCTTTATAGATCTATACAACCAGACTGAACATTGATTAACTGTGTTGGGAGTTAAGTGTTTGCCAGAGGAATTAAGTCTGAATCCTGGAAGTCAGTGAAGGCTCCAGCTTCCTGAAGGACTGGTTGTGGTGGTTTGTATTCAGTATGGACTGAAATTAAATAAAAACACACTAAGGACAATCAATACTGGCTGGGAAACTGGGCACCAAATGTAAGATGAGAACTGTTCTCTGGCAAAGTGCATGCGTAGACTTGTGTTTGCAAAGTTTTGAATTTCATAAAGCTGAGTCAGGTTTGGCCTTGCGGGCCAGGAACAGATTCAGTTGTGGAGGGTTTTCAGATGGATCTATGTAAACAACAAAACACTCACTAAACGTTACCTTTTAAAGCGAGACACCCCTGGCAAAAACATAATTTTTCATGCACAGATCAATTTTGAGATTTGGGGCTATTTTGCTTCCATAATAAGTCTTCTTTCAGACTAGTGAAAGGAAAATATCCAAAATACACATTTGGGTGTTTATTTTACTATACTTTGTCTATTTGTGTCTGTAGATTTCTCCTAAACTCATCTAAAGTTAGCATCAGATAATGGCTCATTTACATATTTAAACATAAAATTTCATAAAACTTGTAATACACAAAATAATTGTCTTAAAGGGCCAGTGTGTAACAATTAGGGGGATCTATTGGCATAAATATAATGTTAATACCGGTTTTCTTTAGTGTATAATCACCTGAAAATAAGAATCGTTGTGTTTTGGTTACCTTAGAATGAGCCGTTTATATCTAACTAGGGAGCAGGTCCTCTTAACAGAGTCCGCCAGGTTTCTACTGTAGCCCGCGTCGACCATCGTAGCTCTCCAACACGCTTAGCACACGGGAGAGGCTTCAGTTGGTTGTAATATGCAACCTCACTGCTAGACATCGCCAGATCCTACACACTGCTCCTTTAATGTAAGTAATCAATTTTGGAAGTTTCATGGTGATATCTATTAGTTTCATTTTGTTACCCTATTCACCTGTAGTGTCTTACAATATGTATGTTATTCTGCAATCCATATCTATAAAGCCGTTTTTTTTCAAAGTGAGTTTTTTCTCTGAGCCAGAAATCTCCACTTCAGTAGCACCAACATACTTTCCAGTTTCATTCCTCTCTATATTCTGAAGGTTTTAACAGGTTTTAAAATTCCCTCTGTAAAAAACTTGGACTCTAATATGTCAACAAAATGAAACAAGAATTTAGATTTCTGTTCTGGAAATCTATGGCAGATTTGATAAGATAATGTCTCATTTGCATATTTAAACTAGGGCTGTCCTCGCCCAAAGAGATTCTTTGTCGTATAACACTCGTACGATTTTGTCGATCAATCGATTAGTTGATTTAATCGACAGATCTGTAAAACTGAGTTTCTCCACAAATAATCACACAAAATAAACACTTTAAATCTTGTGTTTTCCAGAGATGTGCTCATAAGCTTTTTTGAAAATAAGTAATTCAGCATGAAAAAAGCATAAAAAACTACTAATCGACTAAAGAAATCTTAGTCGACTAAGACCAAAACGACTAATGAGTTGACTAATCTAAGAGGGGGCAGCCTTAATTTAAACACAAAATTTCAGGAAATGTGTAACACAAAAAGTAATTGTCTTAATGTAAGTAATCAACTGGGGAAGTTTAATGGTGATATTTATTAGTTACATTTTTGACACTATTCACCTGGGGTGTGTCCCTTTAAACTGAACGTTTCAGTAGGAGCTGCAGTGTAGTTGATGAATGTTAAAATAGCACCATCTTGTGATGCCTGTGTGACACTTTTCACGGTCCTCAACAATAAAATTGTTTTTTTTTTAAATGATGTATGTGGACTTCATAATTATTGTTAAGCTCATGGCAAACACACGTTGTGTTCCTTTGTTGTTTTCTTATAAAAGGTGTCCTGTTTGATGCTGATGAGTAATAAAAAGCACAAATTGCCTAACTGGTCATGTCATTTTTCAATGATTCCTTATTTTATTACCATTTAGTCATCATATGGTTTATAGTATGTTCAACAAGGCTTAGTTTGACTATGATGATCATGTGCTGTCCAAACCCTTCCACAGCTAAATACAAGAGTTAAAAGTTGACATCTTTAACGTGTGTCTCATCTGAGTGTTGGATCGGGCTGAGCGTGGTGTTGTTATACTGCTTGGACAGTTGTCCTACATCAAGCCCACCAGGAGTTGCTTGTGTAGTGAAGCAGACTTTTTGCCAGCCAGTCCTACATCTGTCTCCTTCTTGAAACACTTGCGGTCCCCAGCTCTGCGGAGTATTTGGACCACCCGACAAAGTCGTTATTTACTTTCCTCTCACACATTCCCAGGAGGAGAGGAAGCACTCCGATGTTGGACTGCTTATGTTTATGTTCTCAACCTGCCAAAGTGGGGGAGAATTAAGTGGCTCTGGCTCTGTTAATTGGGCGTTAATCAGGTGTTGCTCTAATTAAAAGGCAGTTCCGCCCTGTTGGGCCCTGGTAATGAGTTTGTTATTAAATCCGCAGAGGATTTTTGTCTCTTTTTCAATTTACCAACAGGGTAGTGCTTAATTGCTGTATAAATGAGGGGAATGTCCTTGAAGGTCGTCTTGCATCAGCACACGATCCACGAGCAGAATTGTTCTAAAGAGCTTCCCCACCCAAACTTCAAATCCGCTCCGTGTGTTGACCTCCTGTGTGCAGCTGTGTGCAGCTGTGCCTCTCAGTGACTGCTATTTTGGTTCAATCTCAAAAGAAATTTGCTAAATTGAGAGAGCACCTACGCCACGTTCTTTTGTAAAATAAAAAAAATAAAAAAATAGATTTCCTTTTCATCTAAAGTTGCTGCTATTCCCCCCGGTGGGTACTGTCTGGGCCACTGAAAGCACGCAGTCTTTTATGGCTGCCAGTGTCTCATAAACAAACCGTCCACTTTTCACCTTCCACCACCACAAACGCTGCTCTTTCACCTCCCCGAGAATAACAGAGCAAAGGTTGAGCATGCCTTCAGAGAAAAAGACAGGCCAAATCAATGTGGAGATAGAAAGACAGAGATAGTGAGACGTTTAGGCACAAAGGATGAAATGACAGATGAATGGTAGAAGATGTGGCCTGATAGACACACAGAGATGGGGAGTGCTGATTGTTGAAGGGCATTTTGCTACAGAGACATCAATCAGAAGATGGCACCACGATTGAGCCGGCCGCCAGCGTCTCCTGTAGCGGCCGGCAGCATGTGTAGAACACAACCTGGGATAAACCACTGCTCTTCATATCAATTAGAGACCAATTATACAGCCATGTCCTACTAATTATGCTGCTCCGCCGCTACCCCATCCCCCCCAGTATAACGTGTCTGTTTCTCCTCTGTGCTTGTGCTCATTGAGATAAATAAATAAACTCTCCGGCTGCTAAGGCGAGGCGTCCTTAATCAGATTTTCAGTGCTGTAAGTTTGTATTTTTGGAGGGGAAGAAAGCAAGCTGTCATTTCCAGCTTTACCTTTTGGTGGTGCTGGTGTAACATCCATTGCGTTTACCTCTTGCAGTGAAATGTGGGAGACGCTGCTCTCATTTGATGAGTAATGAAATCACACAAAAAAGAAGCTGTGCATGTATGTTTGTGTGTGTTTGTGAGTGTGTGTTTGATTTTTATTTGCGAAGTAGACAAAGTGTGATTAATATCCTCGAGCATATTTCAGAGGATTTTGAGCTAGAATGTGCCAGACTGCTTAATAAGTCCGGTTTTTATTTGGCTCGATCTGGGAGCATGATGAATTATGAAATAAAGCGAGAACTCCATGCTTTTTGCAGTTTTATTTCTCCGTGGTTTATATAATTCACTCAGAACATTTGTAACTTTCCTGACAGGTTAATGCTGTCGGGTTCAAAGTCAAGACGCTGAGGAAATACGCAGAAAGAGTAGACAGCAGGGGAGAAATAGACATAAAGATGAGAGGAGGAGAGAGCAGAGAACAAAGGGAGAGACCCTGCTCGAACTCTGTGCTGTGGAGCTCTCTCCCTCTCTATTTTTGGGAATCCAACAGGACAGCATCAATTCCCATCCTCTGGAAAACTCCCACCATCATACCAGCACCCAAGAACCCAACTGCTACCAGCCAGTCGCACTCATTCCAATAGCATGAAATGCCTGGAAAAGCTGATCCTGTTAGACTACAGCTGGACCCCTACCAGTTTGGGTGAAACAAGGGACGTGTCTCCTCCACTCCCTCCTCCCAACATCTAAAATCACCAGGCAACCTTCCTTCCATCCTCTTGGTTGACTTCAGTTCTGCTTTCAACACAATCCAATGCCACCAGATGATCAAGAAACGTCACCACCTCATTAATCGTCATCATCAACCCTGAGCCCCTTAGGGTTGTGTCCCCAGTCCCTTCCTTTACCAGCTCTTCACCCTTCACCACATACATCAAATACTCTGATGACACGGCCCTACTTGGACTACTCACTGACAACTACTCTGTTACCGCCTATAAATTTCTCACTTCACACAATGACGCACTGACACCTAGCTGCAGCTGAACGTGGACAAGACAAAAGACCTGGCCCTGAGCACATCAAACGCACTCCACACTAGACTGAACCCCACCTCCATCCACGGCAACATATTACTAACATCCATAAACGATCCTGCAGCCCATCCTGCAGTACTGTTCCCCTTGCTTCTCCACCATGTTAACCATCTCCAACAAAAACAAACTTATCAGCATTAGTAATTCTGATTCCGAACCCAAGCCCTGTAAACCGCAACACACATCATTACCATGGTTTTAAGACAAAAATCAAGATTTTTATTTTCATAAATAACTGTATTTATTATAATATAAATAAACAATTGGTCCGTGATATTGTTGGCTTAAAAGTGTTTAATTAGTTTCACTACAATTTAAACTTTTATTAACAAATAAGTGCGGCCAGGCAGATGAAAAAGTGTGCGAAAGAGAGTTACAGGGGTGAAAAGTGTATTTCTTTATTTATTAATTAATGCGTTCATTTGTTACCTCAATGCAGGAAATGCGAAAGGGCACCTACCGGCATTTTATTTATTTATTTATTTATTTTTTATACTTTATTTTTTTCGTGATTCTTTATATATATACAATTTAAAGTTCATACTTACAAAGTTTATAGACAAGCTTTTAAGTACTGAGCTTAGAAACGAACAAAGACACAAAACAAGATGCAACATAAAATAATATAAAATTAAAAATAAGTTAAAAAATAAATTAAATTTTAAAAAAAGATAAAAAAAGGGGGGCAGAGATATAACATCTAGGTTGGATGCTGTATTCAAGTTTGTACATTAGTTTCTATTATTTCTTTTTTTATCCCTATATGGCCTATGCCTTGAGCCGGCCCTGCGTCACATTACTTCCATCTTGTCGGACATATACTTTGATGGAGAGGAGTTCGCTTCAGCAGCTTTGTTCCTTCTGCGATAGCAGCCCTGAAAAATCTGCCTCGCTGTTGTGAGCTGGGATAATATAATGAATGCATACATGAAGGTTTTGCGCACTGTCTTGCCATGAGTATATCTATATGTTGCTATCTGTATGTTTCTGTGCACTGGCTGTGAAAACAAATATCCCTCTGGGACAATAAATCTAAAAGGATTTGAGATGTCACAAACCAGATTCATGCTGACCCTGGATTCTTTACGCCAACGTGTGTGATGTCAGATTTTTATGAACTTGGTACATCTTGCTCACCACCAGCTCTCTATGGCCCTGAATGATCTGAGTCTGACCACTGCAGCATAGTGCCCTCCGCTGCATTGTCATCAGTATAAGTGGACACTCTTTGAAAATGGAAAAGTCGGGGAAATTTGATATCTGCAGCTCTACAATCTCAGAAAAAGCAGACAGAGGGAGGGAGACAGAGAGAGCACACCTTGTGTCCTTCAGTCGTCTTTCATGCAGGGACCCGGTTCATCTCGCCTGTAGAATCTGCAATGAGCCGTTGCTCTTTGTGACTGACATCCCACCCAGACCAGACCACCCTGCTGATTACGAAGGAGACAGAAAGAGAGGAGAGAGATGGAGCTTGCTTCAGGGGGAAAAAACGAGTTCCTTGATTATCCTGCTCCTACATTCATCCATTTCGGTTTGAGAGGGCAGGTGCTCTTGCATAGCAGAACTCTCTCTTGTTTTCCTGTCTTTGAGTTCAGACTCGTGAATCCCTGTGTATGTACCATATCTGCCCTTGTTCGTAGGTGGTGTCGTCTCGGACATCTCAGTCCAGACAATGAAGCCGTCGTCCCATTCTCGTCACTCTATTCATCCCCGGCCAACTGTAGCCGCTCCCTTCTCTTATCTCTGTATGACCAAGGAAATTAAATTACAAATATAATCACTTGGCGCCAGTTTCTTTAACAGTGTGTCTCTGCTTTGCATATAGAGTGTGCTTGCTTTGGAAACACGTTGTGTGAAGTTACTTATTGGCCTATTTACAATAATGGGCTCCGCTCTACTAGTGGAGTCACACACACCTTTTCACAATGACAGTGAATGGCACGAGGAAGTGAAGCGAGAGGAGGCTGAGGGGGGGAGAAAGAGTGTAGAAGACAGACATGCAGCCATCTTGGGAAAATCATTCTGCATGGGTGAATAATCTGAAAAGCAATGAGGAGATCTGTGAAAATGAGTAGACAAATACTCAAACACCCACTCACCCAGGTTGTGTTCGACATCGCGCCTTCTTTGCTACCTAGCAAATATCAATATCCTAACAACTATTGAATGGATTGCCTTGACATTTGTACCGACATTCTTGGTTCACAGATTCCTAATGACTCCGAAGATGCCTCTGACTTTTTATCTCTTGATCGCCATCAGGACAAGGTTCACTTCCGTGAAATATCTCTATCTACTCATTAGATTGGTACCAAATTTTTAACAAATTATGACCAGACATTCATGGTTCCATCCCGGTATTGGATGGATTGCTGTGAAATGAGTCTGAATTAACTGTAATATATTTGCTGATCCAGTTCCCCCGGCTCTTCAGCGACATCATCAGTTCAAAAAATATTAGTTTATGACTAAATACTTGCTAAACTAATGACAATTCTATGAGCCTCAGCTGTAAAGTGCTAATTAGCAAATGTTAGCACATGTACTAGTGCACATGGAAAATTATAAAATTATACCTGCTAAATATCAGCTGTAAAGGAACAATGTGTAACATGTCGGGGGATCTATTGGCAGAAATGGAATATAATATTAATAAGTCTGTTTTCATGAGCGAAAATATGAATCGTGTTTTCGTTACCTTAAAATCAGACATTTATATCTATAGGAAGCGGGTCCTCTTCACGGAGCCGGCCGTCATGTTTCAACAGAAGCCCAGAACAGACAAACCAAACACTGGCTCTAGATAGGGCCATTCACGTTTTTGAGGCGGTCACCGTATTCTCCTACATGCTTGGCAAACACGAGAAGTTTCAGTTGGTTGCAATCTGCAACCTCACCGTTAGATGCTGCCAGATCTTACAGTCAGCGAGAAAGATTATTGGCCTTTCCCCTGTCCTGTGCACGAGCATGAACACCCCATGTAGCTGATTGGCTGGAATAGTGTTTTGTGGCTCGGTCCGTGCCACTTTGTTTGCTTTCCATTTACAGAGCCAGGGTTGTGTATGAACACTGGATTTTTTTTCAGCGCACAGCTAGCGGACTGTGAAGAGATATTAGCTGAATTTGACAAAAAAAAGTGTATTGGAATGGAATCGCTGACTGCACCTTTAAGTACAGCCTCACAGAGCCGCTGGCTGTAGAGTCTCGTTGCTAAATATATCGCAATGCAACATTTCGCAGTAACAGATGCGTCATTGTCATTATGCAACCTACACCTGTCAGTGATGATGATGATTCCAAAATGTCCAAAATGAACTGCTCACTGTAGAGAGCAAAGTCAGTCAGTCAATGAGGGCTTGATTTCGGATACGGCATCATTCACTCACTCACTGATGCCAACTGCCGTTGTGTAGACAGCTTCCTCTTTAGCTCAAATCTATTCCACACACGTTAGACCATCTGACTGAATAAACACACTCTCCCTCTTCCTGTCTCTGTCTGTCTGTCTCTCCTGCAGGTCTTTCGCAAAAAGAGGACGGATGAAAACCTGTGTTTATTAGAATGATGTGCCTCCCATGGGAGCCAAAAGGGAAAGTTGGTTAAAGGAAGAGTGATGGGAGTATGAATAGAAGAATAGCATTTTTTATCATTGTTATTATGAGAAGGCCTATTCCCTATTCAGCTAGGAATTCATTTGCTTATGCAGAGACTGTACTCGCTTGTACGGGCAGACCGGCAAATGCAAAAACTGTATCAATGCCTCCGGATCTACCTTCTCCCAAAGCACTCCCCGAGCAGGTGGATGGTGTATTTGTGATCTTTATGTATTCAGTGCCAGTTACTCTCCCCTCCAACTACAGGGACCACATGTTTGTCAGTCCCTTCCCGAGGCATCTCTGTGTTCTGCTGCAGTGAACAAACGCCATATGCCCCCGAGTTAGGCTCAACCGCTCAATTCTTTCCTCAGCGTATAGCCCAATCTACACACCACGTATGACTCTGTGAATTCTGAAAAGAGATGGGACTATTGTTCTCAAACAATGACTGTATATGTCTGCTCCTGTGCTCATAAAGGCCGCAGCTATCATCATCCTCGCCACCGGCAGGTTGCCGTGAGAGAGTAAAATAATGGCTCCCCGCTGGATCGTGTGAATCATTGCGATGACTGGCTGATAAATGCTCCACCACACAGGCTTTGGCTCCAATAGCAATTCCTCTCTCCAACTGGACCGGCTGCCAAACGACAACAACCCTCCCCCCCCCCCAATCCCCCACCTATCCATAGCATCCTTCCACAGCCCCTCCCTCACCTCACCTCCTATAATTACTGTACTCTATAAGTCGGGTTTAAGACTAGTCACTCTAAATCAGCCTTGGATCGCCGCGTGTTACCGTGTCCATTGTACCCCTGTCTGCGCTCTGGCAGAGCTAGTGTAGAAAAGGGCACGGCTGTCCTGGCATTTCCTATAATGGACTTTGTAGTTAAAAGACAAGGGAAATAATAAGCAGATCTACATGTGGGAAAAGAGCTCATTGTGTTTGGTGGGGAGTTAAGACCAACGGACAGTCGGGGGGTTAGAGTTGACAGACAACGGCACTGCTCTTTTCACACTCCTTGACACATAATGGGACCAATTCTTCTCTCTACATCTCTCCCTAGTGGCCATGATTTGCTCATTACATTGATGTAGGGGGGGCTGAGGGAGGAGGGAGCGGAAGAGGGAGAATGACCAGTCCAGAGACAAACGGTGTGAAATTTAGTGCTGAGAATTCACCATTACTCTCATTTCATCTGAAAACTGTAACCCCTTAAGGTGTTTAACAACTTTGCCAAGAAATCCTCCCTTTTCGAGGATGCTGAGCGTTTGAAGTCTCGAGGAGTTGTTTGCGAGCTGCTATCCCTCAGCTGACAGACCTTCTGTGTAAACCAGCGCCAGACAGTTTGAGGAAAAGAGGACTAATACATGGTTAAACACAAGACAAATCCAGTGAGTGGATGTTTATGTGACTGGAGGTCCCCTGGCGTCGAAGGGACCGCACCTCGATCGGGGAAATCTACATTTAATTAGCAGCGAATTAAAGAGCATTGTTGTTATTTTGATTTAAGACACTGCATGGTATGATTCCCCCACTCCACTGTGGTGCTCCTGAATCCGGCTTATGGTTTAATTTCATGTGGTTTACTGCGAGTGGATCAACATCCATCTGGATTGCTCAGATGCAGATCACGCCTTTCAGTATGGCCCATACTGTAAACTCCAGCACAATCGCATTGCAATCTCTGCACATTATTGACCTCTATGTGGCCTATCTTGCTTTTTTAAAAAAGGTTGACGCTCACAGTTGCTGGAGCTTAAGTTGTCCTCCATATTGTCTAAGTCCCTAGAACAGAGGAGATGAATGGAACCGGTCCAAAACCAAAATAACTCTGCAGCGCCTCGGGGAGAGTTATAATGCAAGACTTGGAACGAATTAATGCGGCCCCAAGACTAGACTATCCAATAAAATGAATATTTGGATAGCTGGACATGGAAGATATTGTTGGTGTCAGGCTGTCACTATCTTGCGGGGGATGTTATTTGTAGAAGCTGTGATGTTGTGGTGCGTCTCCGCTCTCTGTTAAAGCTCCATCAGTCAGGATGAGCCGACAACAAACGCGGCCGAGTCACACGGGGTCACGCGAGGCCTCGAGACAGCATCGCTCAACTCAGCTGTCCCCTGGCTGTCACCGTGTGATTATAAGCACGCTAACCTGCGGTACAGAGGGGAGGGAGAGCCAGTAATTAATCACCTCATTCAAATAATCACATAATTGATTATTAACAAAAGCTGAGGTGAGGGTGAGAGGAGAGGGGCGAGGCGAGGGAAACAAGACTTTGAGAAGGAGAGACAGGGGAGATGAATGAGAGGGGGTTTGAGTAGTGGGGTATGGGGTTTGTTCTGGCAGGTAGCTTTGACGAATAGCTCTGCATTGAAGTCTACCTCTTTGAGTATTAATCTGCCAAATCATGTCTCTCGGATGAGCGATGAACGAGGCGGACAGTGGGAGGCGACTCGCTGAGAATTGGCTAAGGAAGTTGTCGAACGCGCTATGAGAATGCAATTAAAAATGTGCATAGCGAATGCTCAGTATATTGCATAACACTCAGTGGAAATACGAATGCCCTCTTTACCCTGAATACAATCACAAAGATGCCTACATTCTTCGTGACATTTAGAAAATATCAGGCTGCAATTTTGGTCGCTCTATTCAAATGTGGACCATGCTGACATTTTATTCCCCGCGAGGAAGACACCGGCGCCGGCATGGAATCCATTCATTGTCCATCTCCGCTGTTGACACTTTTTCCTTAAGCTGCCATGTGACTTGAGCATGTCAGGGGGTCTTTTTTGGACCTTTGGCTTACATGGTTCTGCCTGGAAGGCTTGATCTCTTCCCCCCTTTCCTTGTCACAGCCTGCAATCAGCCTTAAGCCCCTTTGTGTTCTCTACTACTGAGCTAAGCCTGTTATCCTGTGCAACTCCTTTACACAAGATCACTGCTATATCCCCTCTTCTCTGTCTTTCACCTCTCACACCTTCCCTCCCTGAGTAATGATTCTAAAGATTCTCAAGGATGGATTAGCAGGACTACTTCATATTTATGTAGTCTTGTTCTTGGGACTCACAAACAGGGCCAGCTCTATCCCTTTTGGTGTCCTCGGTGAAATTCGGATTTGGAGCCTCAAGCCCCGTAAACAGCAACACACATCAGACAGATGGTTTTAAGAGAAAAATTAAGATTTTTGATTTCCTGAATAACTGTATTTATTATAGTATAAATAAACAATTGGTCCCTGATATTGTTGGCTTAAAAGTGTTTGGTTAGTTTCACTACAATTTTTTTAATTTTTTTATTATTATTTAATTTAATTTAAATTTAAATTTTAATTTTAATTTTAATTTAATTTAATTTAATTTAATTTAATTTAATTTAATTTAATTTAATTTAAAAAGAGAAAGTTTGTGACCGGCAGACATGTTGAGATTAATTGAAGAAGCCCCGCCCACCAGCCTAAGCACAGCCAATAGGAACGATCAAAAGGAATGCTCTCTCTCTGAAATGACCTGTGATTGACCAAAGTCTCCCGTCACAGGCTAGATTTTTTAAAGTCTGAAAAGAGAGCCACGAGGAGGTGCAGAAGTCTAGTTTTCTCTCAGAACTCTTGAATTACAATATGCTGAAAGGTTATTATGGAATTTTTGCCAAATGATGCCAAAAATATTCTGCCTACTGCAGTTTTAAGCTGGCCTTGCTCACAAACCCAAACACACAACCCCCCCTTTTCTCTCCACCCTCCTTCCCCTAAACACATGTTCCCCCTGCCGTATTCCCACTCATCCCTCCCACTGCACACACCTGCAACACGCTCACAAACACACACACACACACATTGCATGCTCACTCATGTTGTTTGGATTCATCATATTAGAAAAAACACCCCCCTCCTACGGTGCACAGTGTCAGCTCACTGGTGCATTGCAAACTCCTGTATGTCCTCCTAAACTGCAGCCTCTACAGTCCCCCAGGGCCTCGCTCCTCACATTCATAACACTCCGCTCCACGCCAGGTGGCTGTCTCCACAAGTCCTCTCCCCCATAAATCAGACTGTCTCTGAGTTGATCAATAACAAGTCAATTAGCAGGCGCGGAGAGATGAGGTTCTCAGGGGGTCACCGCTTGTTTGTCAGGCAGACATCTGCAGCTCCGTCCCTGTCTGCCGCCGAGCTAGGTGTGCCGTTTACCTTGGAAACATGTGGCTACTTGGGCTATCATAAATCTAAATATCAACTATAAATAGGCTTGGAACATCTTGCTACAATCCATCATTTGCTTGCTCTTGGATGTTGCATCAAGCATTGTATCAAGCTGTGTCTGACGGATTTGGATATAGGCCTAGAAAACAGCACTAACTTTTCCGTGTATTTGCACTTCAGCATTTCATAAGTATGCTTGTCACAAAAAAAGCCAAACAAAACAAAAACTGCCATTGCTGTCTGAGGTCACACTTGACCATATGCACCAAATATAAGCCTGCCAGTGTTCATCCCGCGTCCCTGTTAAGCCGACAAGAGTGGGAGAGACCCAACTGTTGTTTGGTGCCCACTGACTGTGTATCTAATGACTTGGCTGGCAAATCCAAAGC
Source organism: Sebastes fasciatus (assembly GCF_043250625.1). Taxonomy (NCBI): domain Eukaryota; kingdom Metazoa; phylum Chordata; class Actinopteri; order Perciformes; family Sebastidae; genus Sebastes; species Sebastes fasciatus. Next base: position 16,918,907 of record NC_133798.1, on the reverse strand, counting down.
AACAGCGACAGGCTCCTGTGGCGAATACACCAGATTAATCCCCTGGATAATTACAAACAAGAATGATCTTGGGCAAATACTCCCCATACCTACTGAGACATCACATCAAGCGATGCTGCCTAATTAAAAGCCGTTCTGTGAATGGTGACGGAGCGACAGCATTTGGAGAAGTGAATGAAATGTGCTGACATTATATAGAGAGAAGAATCGCGGATAAAAACCACACGGGGTGGACCAAATGATAGTGACACAATACACATGGCACAATGCAGTTGCCTTGGAATAAAAAAGATTATATATATATATATATATATATATATATATATATTTTCCATATGTTTTCTTTGACACCCAATTCGACTGTTATCAGACCATTAAATAGGCGTTATCAGTCGCTATAGCTGTGGGTCATTAGGGGCCTACTACGACATACAATATGAAGTTTCAAGGTGTCTATACTACAGCGCCTAACTTGCTCTACTGCTCCGGTCATAATACTACGGTCGCTAGAGGTCGCTGTCGTCTACTTTTATACGTTCTTTCAGTAATCTACCATGTGAATAGATGATAAAAACTACTTTTGGGTGCAGTAGGCCCCTATTGACCCACACCTATGGTGCGTATGTGGAGCAATGACACCTATTGGATAGCCTGACAATAAAAATCCAGGCAGTAGCTATGGCCTCTAAGCACCTCTGTAAATTGCCTTATGTTGCTTGTCAAAATGTTAATTGCCAGATGAACACTTCAGATTCTAACCGCTAAGGCTGCTAATTGGTATCCAACCTAACATGACTCATTTGTATTGCTGCATTTGTCATTTTGATTCACAGCAGCCACCACCTGAATTGCTGGTGCATCAGTCACAACCAGCTGAAAGATGATGTGAAGAGGCTAAAGTCTCAATAATGCAGTAATTAGAATGACAGAGAACAATAACACTCATTATCACTGCAATTACTGTGACTTTCTATTTCTGTTCATTGATTTTTGCTCTTTTTAAATCATTATTCAGTGATTTCAATAAAGACATTATTCTGTCTTTCTTACATTTTGCCCTGTTCACACCCTTACACATACTAGCAAGTCTCTTTATCTCTGCTGCCTCTACACATACAACACATATCATTAGTTCTCCTGTCAACCACAACCTCTGTCTCTGACTTGACATGTATCGCTGTAATTGTTTTGTTCTTGAAATCTGCCATAATCTGTAGGCATGTATGTCTGTTCAAGATGTTAACATATTGTCACCTGTTTTGGGGTTGGAGGAAAAAAATGGCTAAGACACTTACAGCAACAGCATAAATTCTTATAATATGAACACCTCAACACTTCTGACAGATACAAACAAATAAACAAAGATTATCTTTGGCTTTAACAAGTTGACTTGTGACCAGCTCCTGTATTCAGTTTTTTTTCTGTGTTGGTGCACCTGATTCGACTGTTATCAGGCCATTAAATAGGCGTTATCAGTCACTATAAGCACCATAGATGTGGGTCATTAGGGGCCTACTACACCTACTACGTTGTGAAAGTGAAACTTTCAGCCGACGGCCGTGTTTTTTTTTTAACATATCATACAGTATGCTTAACTTCCTCGTAATCTTCTATTAAAAGCTGTTTCTCACTGGGTTTAAAGTACGCGGGACACGTTTACTCCATTTCAGCATCAGTAAATCCCCAATCTACCTCGTAGTCTATTGAGGAAAGCAGTGAATGCGCATCTATCTGAATTACTCACACCTGGCTCAACCTAGTCACACCTCCTCAGCCTGACTTTGTGAAACGCATTAAGCCAGGATGAACTGACTAGACTAGGTCAAGCCTCGCTTTCTCTCTTTTCCTGGATTTCTTTATTCTGCTTTTGTGAAACAAGCCGCTGGATTAAAACCCTGTGTTTTATGTTTTGTGTCCCATCCATCTTCCCCGACCTCCACCCATAATCAAATTTCACACCATCTATACTGCAGCGCCTGACTTCCACTTCTGCTCCTTTCATAACTACGGTCGCTGTCGTGTTATTTTATACCTTCTTTCGGTGATCTACCATGTGGAATAGATGATAAAACCTACTAGTGTGTGTAGTAGGCCCCTACTGACTCACATCTATGGGGCTTATAGCGACTGATAACGCCTATTTAATAGCCTGACAACAGGCTCATCGGTCTGGTCTAATTCTAAATTAGTACTGTCGCTATTATACAAATATTTGTAATACAGTGTTTGTCAGGCTCGTTATTTGTCTGTGTGATCTGTTGTGGCTTTTTCAAAAGTTTAACATTATCTCTCCTTGTGTCAGAGAGAGAGAGGCCACCTGGATGAGGCGAGCCTGCAGATGGATATGACAAAGGGGAGATAAAGGTGAAGTGTTTCCAGCTGAGGATCAGTGTGTTGTGGTAAAAAAAAAAAAAAGTTGCTTGTTTGGATTCTGTACATACACATGTTTGCAACTGTGCTTTGGGGTTGACCTTGTTTTTCTTTTCTTGCTTTTTTTTTTCAAATCAGCTGCCTGCATCAGGTGTCAGGAGTTGACTGTTGGGATCCCATCAAAGGAAGGGTATAAATACAAGACACAAGGAGACAGACAGGGGCAATCCCACTGTCTGAAGCCACAGCTCCTTGTAACAGCTCCAAGCTGTGACAGACTCGAACATAGACAATATATGTAGTGTGGTGTGTACTGTAGGGCCTGTCTGCAGGGCTTCCCTTGTGCTCCCATGCGGAGAGGACCCCCCAGGGGAGCTGACGCCAGCTGAGACCGAAAAAAACAAGGTAAGAGCCCAGCTGACACGCATACATACAGGCTCAGCTGTTTGTCTCAGAGGAGAGTTCAGCATGTCAAGTACTCCGAGAGCCAGGATATGAAGGAGTACTGCCGTATTCAAGCCTCCCAGGGAGAAACTGAAAGATGGATAAGACGCTAGATAGCTGTGCAATGGTAAGATTGTTTGACTGCTTTATTGTAATGGAACCTAGATAGTATGGGAGGAGATGAAATAAGGGTTGTCGGTATCATTGATCTTACCTGTGCCATATCATAACACCACTTTTCTGTTTAAATATAACTCCCAAATTGAACAAATGTGTGTGTTTGGAACAATTCTTTATGATCTCTATTCAATATGATGGTTTCTTTTCCCTCCTGTTTGGTCAATATATATGTATTATGAAATAACTTTCCTGTATCTCCGATTTTTGTTTTTCTCCCCCGCATTCAAAATGCCATTTGGAGGCTCCCGGGGCTCCAATTCTCTCTCCAGCCAAGAAAATGACTAATATAAATGATTGACAGCCTTGCAGGGATAAGGTTGCCCATTTAGCAAACTCGCTGTGTCAAAGGGAAAAAAAAAAAAAATCACAATGGCTCCCTGAGCGATGAGATTGGAGATGAGAGAAATGAAGATTTTTTTGTGCCGTATCGATCCCCTCAATGCTTGTCTCATGCATTTTACACAAGATCTAAATGCCACTTATGGCATAATACAGCACTCTGGGTCGGGGCTCACTTCTCTCTGCTCAGTGGGATTTCAGGGTACTCGGTGTATGAATTCAACAGGAATCAAGTAAAGCTGTTAGAATGTGTCATGGGCTCAACGCTGAGAAGGCGCTGGGGATATCTGAGCATTTTAAACCTTTGAATCTGTTCTCTTTCACCCACGACCGTGTATCTCACGGACAGCTGAAATGATTTTCATACTTTTGTGATACATCAAACTAAGCTCTCCTCTCATCTACTCTCTTCTCTCCTCTACTCTCCTCTTTTCTCCTCTCTTGTCCTCTCCTTCCTATCTCCTCTCCTCTCCTCTCCTCTCCTCTCCTCTCCTCTCCTCTCCTCTCCTCTCCTCTCCTCTCCTCTTCTCACAAGGGTGGAATACACCTACTATCAAATGATGGACAATATGCAGGCCTTCAGCTGTTTTTTATGCTCTGTTGAGGAGGAGGGAGATTTCATTGACAATTTCTAATCAGAGAAATATGTTTCTGTTTTAAATGACTCTGATTATGTTGTATGTCTGGCTCAAGGTGATGATGCGACAGTCATCTGGTGTCTCTTTCCCTGCAATTGTTAAATAAAGGGATATTGAAAACCAAACCTCTCCTTCTCCTCTCCTTCTCCTCTCCAGAGTCTGAGGTCTAATTTGCATCATGGCGGAGGAGGAGAGCCTGGAGACAGATGGCCCCAGATCCTCCATGCCGGCTGAGCTCCACTATCCCCACTCCAAGTATGCTCAGTGGAAGTTTAAACTGTTTAGGCTGAAGTCCATGGAGAAGGCCCCTCTGCCCAGTGAGACGCAGCCTGAGGAAGGATCCTTGTTAGGGGTTTCACCTCCCGCAGCTCCAAATATAGAGTCAGATAATGGCGTGGGTCCAGGGAGTGTTATGAAACTGTGCCTAGGGGGAAAAAGCAGGGAAAATGTGGAAGGCCCTGGCCGGAGGGTAGATATGAAGCTGCAGGAAATGGACACCCACATGAGCCACCTCAGGTGATAACATGTCACTATATAAACTTTATTCTATTATATGCATTTCTTTCTAAGAATTTGATAACATTGTTTTTCCTCTATGAAGGTGCCTTTGCCGTCTCTGTGGAATGACCCTGAGGAAAGTCAAAGGGCCGTTGCACGATATTCACGGGGGTCTGGATGAGGTCAGCAAAGCTTCGCTGCGTAGAATGGGCTGCAAGTTCCCAAGCTGGCCAGAGGTCATCCTCAGAGTCTTCAAAGTGGACGTGACGGAGGACACGGAGTCTGTCCACCCTCTTTCCTTCTGCCATCGCTGCTGTCTGGTGGCCATACGAGGAGGGGGCGTCTGCAGCTTCACCCCAACAAAAGTCCCCGAGTGGAAACCCCACTCTTCCCCCTGCCACCTTTGTTCCCCGAAGAAACCTTCATTCCAGCGGACTGGGAGGAAGAAGAGGAAAGCCATTCCCAGAGCCCAGAGTCTGGCTAAAAGGAGCAGGTGGGACCACGGCGACAGCATTGCCGTTGGCGAGAGGAGGGTTCTGAGGCCGTTCGGAGACAACTATCACAGCCCTGTGCTCAGGGCGTGGAGGAAACCCAGCCGCCAGAGAGAGCAATGGGTGAGGAACATCACCCGCTGCCAGAAAGACCACCTGAATACCAAGCTGATCTCTGAGAAGCTTCCTATAGACTTCCTCTTTTGTTTCACCTGCCTGGTGTGTGACCACCTGCTCTCTGATCCAGTCCAGTCCCCCTGTGGGCACCTCTTCTGCCGCAGCTGTATCATAAAATACAACCACGTCCTGGGACCTCACTGCCCGGCCTGCAACTTGTCCTGCGCCCCCGACGATCTCACCCTGCCAGCCAAGACCTTCTTATCAGCCCTCCATTCTCTGCCTCTGCTCTGCCCCATAAGCAGCTGTGACAAGCAGGTACGGCTGGACTCATTTAAAGCTCATTGTCTGAGCCATGAGCTGAGTGAACAGGACCCAAAGTCATCAGAAGACCTGCTAACCAATAAAGGGGGGAGACCGCGTCAGCACCTGCTATCGCTGACCCGTCGCGCCCAGAAGCATCGGCTGAGGGATATGAAGACCCAGGTGAAGGCGTTCGCGGACAAAGAGGAAGGTGGCGACCTGAAGTCTGTGTGTCAGACTCTGTTTCTGCTCGCACTGAGGTCTGGGAACGAACACCGGCAGGCGGACGAGCTAGAGGCCACGATGCAAGGTAGGAGGCTATTCTGTTCAATCAACATATGGCTGAGAAAAAGCGACACAAACAAATGAAAATTATGATAGTGTTTGCTCATTAATATTTCCGCCTATCTCTGAGGAATACAGTCATCTCATAAATAACAATGAGTTGAAAAGTTCACTATTGAAGAGAGGGAAGAAAGTTCTGATTGAAAAGCATTTCATTATTGTCCATGTCTGTTTATTGAGCCACTGCCGTTGCACGCCCAACCTCCTCCCTGATCCTCTCCCACACTCACTCACTCACTCTCCTGCCTGCTTGTCCGTCAGTCTCACACTCCCTTTAATGCACAATAACAACTCTTGTGAAGGGGGCTGTTAGAATCAAAACAACATCAGCGGCTCTTGTATCTGCAAATTACACAGACAGCACCATCCTCCTCTCTGGGGAATAGAAGCCAGCTGGTGTCTGTTTTCATCTGCAGCCAATACATCACTTTTGCCAGCTTCACTGATTCACCCTCTGTCCCCTTATAACATTTGGAAATTAGGAAATATTGGATTTTGTAATCGCAGGCTTGTGGGCTTTTGACAATGATACATTCCCATTTGGGTGTTAAATTTGCGATTTTACTCTGTCTCGTAGTATAAATGACTCCAAATGCGGGATATCAAATGAGGAAACGTTAGATACTGCAGTTCTTTTCAAAGCTCTAGAAATGGGCTTCCACAGTTTGGTGTTAAATAATTCTCTTCATGTCTAAATCCTTTCCTCTCGCCTTTTTTTTTTTTTTTTTTACTTTGCCACTCTGAAACTTTCTCTCTTTTCCTTTTCTGTCTCTCTGCAGGCAGAGGCTTTGGGTTGCATCCTGCTGTGTGCTTGGCCATTCGGGTCAACACATTCCTGAGCTGCAGCCAGTATCACAAGATGTACCGGACTGTCAAAGCCACCAGCGGCCGCCAGATCTTCCAGCCCCTGCACACCCTGCGAGCCGCCGAGAAGGAGCTTCTCCCTGGCTTTCACCAGTTTGAATGGCAGCCAGCTCTCAAGAACGTGTCTACATCTTGCAGCGTTGGCATTATTAATGGGCTCTCTGGATGGGCTTCCTCGGTGGATGACATCCCGGCTGACACCATCACTCGGCGCTTTCGCTATGATGTGGCGCTGGTGTCGGCTTTAAAGGATCTGGAGGAGGACATCGTGGAGGGGCTGAGAGAGAGCGGGATGGAAGACAGCGCTTGCACCTCGGGCTTCAGTGTCATGATCAAGGAGTCCTGTGATGGCATGGGCGATGTCAGCGAGAAGCACGGCGGAGGACCAGCTCTTCCCGAGAAGGCTGTGCGCTTTTCTTTCACTGTTATGTCTGTCTCTGTCCTGGCAGACGAGGGGGAGGAAGAGGTTACCATCTTCACTGAGCCAAAGCCAAACTCAGAACTGTCCTGTAAGCCCCTCTGCCTGATGTTTGTGGATGAGTCAGACCACGAGACGCTCACAGCCGTCCTCGGGCCTGTTATCGCGGAGCGCCACGCCATGAAAGAGAGCAGGCTCATCCTGTCCTTGGGCGGATTGCCTTGCTCCTTCCGCTTCCACTTCAGAAGCACGGGATACGATGAGAAGATGGTGCGTGAGATGGAGGGCCTCGAGGCCTCGGGGTCCACCTACGTTTGCACGCTTTGTGACTCCACGCGGGCGCAGGCCTCTGAAAACATGGTGCTGCACTCCGTCACTCGCTGTCACGAGGAGAACCTAGATCGTTACGAGATATGGAGAACCAACCCCTTTTCTGAGTCTGTGGACGAGCTGCGGGACAGAGTCAAAGGGGTCTCCGCCAAGCCCTTCATGGAGACCCAGCCCACGATGGACGCGTTACACTGCGACATCGGCAACGCCACCGAGTTCTACAAAATCTTCCAGGACGAGATCGGGGAGGTGTACAAAAAGGTCAACCCCAGCCGGGAGGAGCGGCGCAGCTGGAGGGCAGCCCTAGATAAACAGCTGAGGAAGACGATGAAGCTGAGACCGGTGATGAGGATGAATGGGAACTACGCGCGCAAGCTAATGACCCAGGAGGCTGTGGAGGTGGTGTGCGAGCTGGTGCCCTCGGAGGAGAGGAGGGAGGCCCTGAGGGAGCTGATCAGGATCTACCTCCAGATGAAGCCCGTGTGGCGCGCCACCTGCCCCGCCAAGGAGTGCCCCGACCAGCTGTGCCGCTACAGCTTTAACTCCCAGCGCTTCGCCGACCTCCTCTCCTCTGCCTTCAAATACAGGTACAACGGCAAGATAACCAATTACCTGCACAAGACCCTGGCCCACGTGCCCGAGATCATAGAGAGAGACGGATCCATCGGAGCCTGGGCCAGCGAGGGGAACGAGTCGGCCAACAAGCTGTTCAGGCGCTTCCGTAAGATGAATGCTCGTCAGTCAAAGGCCTTTGAGCTGGAGGACGTTTTGAAGCATCACTGGCTCTACACCTCCAAGTATTTGCAGAAGTTTATGGAAGCTCACAAGAACTCTGCCAAAGCTCTGCAAGCTACCATTGATCCAGTAGAGAGCCAGGAGAATGAGGACTTGTCTCTGGAAGTTAACGACTTTTGATTTTTCTTTTAATGGGAACCTTAAGTATTAACATTTCATTGATTTCAAGATAGTTGTACAATATTTGAATTGCCTCGATCAATAATATGGACTTGTTTACAAATGTGCTATTTAGAATAACAGGGGAATGGAGCTTATGGACTTAAAGCCAAGATTTTTCATATTTTGTTGTGATTAAAGTATCTTTGAAAATTTAAACCAACATCATCCTTTATTGTTGGATTTTCAAAAAAAAAATAAAAAAATCCTTGTACTCGAACAGAGTAATTTTATGGAAAGAAATGTTCTCACACCACATTTTTAAATGCATGTTTTGCTTGTTTTGAATGTATTTGTACTCCCGTGTTGTATACAGTACATATACATTTGTCATGCTTTGTTACCTGTTAGTTACTACAGTGCAAAGATGAATATAGAGGTAACACACCGGTTTCTTTTCTCTCGTTCAGAGCAGGAAAGTTCTTTTTTTTTTATCTTCACCGTCTGTGAAATATGGCACAGTTTATTGTATTGCAAGGATGTGACACATTTATGAATTTATATAGAGGTGATATTTATGGAAACAGATGAAAGTGCTGTAAGTCATGGGGGGGAAATTGTGTTAAAAAGACCACATTTGTGGCCACTGTATTAATATATCATTTGAGCTGGAACAAAATGCAATCACAGAGACCCAAATGTTCTTTGTTTCATGAGTGCCCTCTGAAAAAGATTACTTTAGTGCTTTATCGTGGGATCCCTGAGGGGCAGAATAGATGCCAGGTCACTTTGAACCAATTTTTATCTCTTTTAGTTTTTCCACAGCGGAGGATAGATGATGCTTATTCGAATTCTTCACATAAAATAAAGCATATACTGACCTTTCTGTTGATATCATAAAAATACAGTATGGTCCATTACGGAGCCTAATACCCCATGGACTCTCCAGCAGCAGCCGGGGATTTTTCTTAAGTTCTGTATAAAACCTGGCTCTTTTTCCTCTGCTGATATTTCTTCATCGCCACGGCTGACAGAGGAGAGGGATGAGCGGGAGCTGGAGAGATCGCCATGTAAACGGATTTGTTGGCAACTTTATTTGTTTGATTGATTGATTATATTATCTTTTTTTCAGCCCCTCACCATTTTGAATTGTGACAGGCAATTTTGTTTTCCTATTTGATTGAATGTTTGATTTTATCTTACTGTCACAAGTTTAACCATGTGACAGCTGTGAAATATTCACATTTCATTCCATCGTTGTCATTTTTCCTACAATACCACCATGCTTCAGTGTGCAACTTGTCTCATATTTGTGTTTTTGTGCCATAATGAATTGCATTTCCAAAGTAATGGATGATGGATGAATCACGGGAATCCACTCGTTCACTTTTCACCATGTATTTCCTCATTTTGTGTTTCCATATTACACTAAATATCAGATGTTTACTGGCGGTTGCTGAAGACTTTCAGTGGTCATTTATTTTGCATATACTAGTACTGTATTACACTGAGGTTCCACTACTTTTCTACTGATATTTCTGCCGTATTTTCACTGAAGAAGACAACTTACCATCCTTGTGATTGGATTTTTTTGTCCTTGTTTCCTCCAATGAATAAATAAAGACAAAATCTAACTTGACCTTCTGATTTGTGTTTATTGACTTCATTGAATCCAGAATTCAGGTACATTTGAGCCTGGACGACAGCTCATAGCTGCTTATTTCCACTGCATACAAAATACAAAAGAATACAAAATGAACTGTCATACAGATAAGGAAAACACAAACTAGAAACACTACAGAGGGATATGCTAAAACAATAATATTTTCTGTCACATATAAAGGTTTTGAAAGCCCTTTAATGAGATAAATAAAACTATGAAGACATTTAGGTTCAGGTTGTTCATTCAAGTTGCCTTTTAATTCATTGCACATGTTACTGACTACAGATTAGGTTTTATGAATCAGTTATAATTTACTTAATTTAAAAACAATTTGGCGCTGGAATTCAATGTTAGAAAGCGTTAATTTAACCCCTTATTTTCACTGTGGTCCTTGATGGAATGTAAAATAACTTCAAACTCATATACAACTGATAAAAATGCCACCTAGAAACACTAATATATCAAGATTGTCTGTCACATAAAAAGTTTGAGCAAACACATTAGAAATAAACAGGTATGAAGACAGAATCGGAGGCTGTTTATTGTTTATTTCATTGAGTACAGATCAGCATATTGGGTATTTTTCATTCAGTAATCGTCATTTTAATAGCAGAAAGAACTGTAAAAAGAATTCAGCTCCATCTGGCCGGGGAAGAAAGTGTTAGGAAGTAAAACCTGTGGCACTTAATGGAACACAAAATTACAATGAACTATTATACAGCCTGCAACATTGCAGGCAGACTTGCTAAAATATTCCCTTTTATTTGTGAAACAATGTCACATTCTAATGCAAAATATACAGCTGTTAGACGGGGAAATATCAGGCTGCGATTTTATTGTTTACTTTCTTCACAAAATGTTTCACATTGAGCACAGATCAGCATATTTATTAACCAAATATAAACAAGAAACATCCTAAATATACCCGGCGTTCTTAACAGCGATGCATCATAAACTGGATTCAGTCGAAAAGCCTTCTGAAAAAGCTTTTCTTGGCGGGCGACATCTTCATTATTGGAGGAGTTTTTCTCTCCTTAACTTTCATGGGGGTGCGTTTCAGGGGCATGACCTCTCGAGGCGGGGTCATCTCCTGGTAGGGCAGGCCTCCGTGGTCCAGGCAGAAGTACCTTTTGCTGCCCTCTGAGAGCCTGAGCAGCAGGGTCTCCGACAGCTCCATGCACTGAGCGTGGACCCAGTGCCCCCCCTCCCCTCTGGAGCAGAAGATCATGGCTGGCCGGTGGAGCTCGGTGGAGTAATATGGCTCCCACTTGTTGGGGTCTACCTGGCAGCCGAGGCAGCATTTGATCCAGTAGCTTGTTTGCGATTCGTCCTCCTCATCCCCCTCGTCGTAATTCCCCCCTTCTCCATCGCTGCTGTCCTCCAGCTCATGTGGCTCACGGCCGAAGTAGAGCTCCTCGGAGTCTTCGAGGGGAGTGGAGTCTCCGTAATCTGTTGACTCCTGGCTGCAGCCCTGGCTTCCTTCTTTCTCTTTAGCTTCGCCGTCCGTCTGGAAGCTCACCTGATAGAAGTAATATGTATCTGCTTGGGACGGCCTTCCCTCAGTAGGTACGGCGAGCAAGACGTTTCCCTCCCCAACACTGCTGCCAAACCACGTGCGACTATGAGTGATGTCTGGGGTCCACTGAGGTGACTCTAAGGGCTCGAAGTGGATCCCTTTCTCATCGAGAATCACAGTGCTGCACTCTGTCCTCTTCTGAGAGTCTGACTGATACCCACCCAAGATGATATATCTGTGAGTGGGGCCCGTACGAGTGATTATGGCACTAGAGATGGATATGCTGGTTTCAAGAGTGTCACATGAAAGCAAGGGGCTGCCCTGCAGGAGCTCGACGCGCAGACGGATGAGTCGAGGGGGGCGGGAGTCGGAGGTGAGCGAGTGACCCCCGAGGAAGTAGATGCAGTCCTCTCTGGCGAGGGCCAAATGGAAAGACCATCCATCGCTGAGCTCTGGTAAAGTGTGAGCAGAGGAGCAGCCGAACTCCAAGTCAAACAGAAACACCTGAGGAGGACAGTCGACGACGCTGTTCCAGCTCTCCGTGGTCCGCTCTCCCACAGGCATGTAGGATCGACCCCCAAACAACACGCAAGCCGTCTTCCCTCGGCTTTGAACCATGCTCATCGTGTGGCCGTATCTGGCCCCTGGCACTTCCCCCACCAGCTCTTTCTCTTTGCAGCACAGGGTTAGTTTACGATTGCAGCCACGGCTATCCATGGTCAGCAGGTACAGGCTCGATGAGATCTCGTTGTTTGGGGTGCGGCCACCGTGGATGAGATAACTCTCTGGGAGCCCGTCGTAGGGGTCGAGGCGGCAAACGGCGGGGCACCGTAACGGAGGGAGGTAGCATGAATCATTGGAGAAAGAGATGGCCCTCAGCTTCATCTCACCGCATTTAAACCGAACGCCAAACACCCCTGTGGGGCAGGAGCGCTTTGGCCAACCCTTCTGGCCAAACAGGAGAACTTCACCATCCAGCTGCAGCAGAGAGAAGCCGGGCTGCAGGAGGCTGGCACAGTTCACTGGAGTTATTGGTTGCAGGGTCATTTTCCAGCAGGTGGCTGCGTCAAAAACAAACACAGAAACACAATAATATGTCAGTCAGCTGTTGATTGTTTTCATTCAGGGGGTTTAAATTTGACTTCCTGTTTATTACAGTAACACCTGGAGAATCATGATCTACGTACTCTAGACCCCAAACATGTATAAACAGGGGCTTGAAGTGACATTTTGGGGATGGAGAGCAAAAAAAACATGACACACCTACCAATACTAACAATGTTGTAGGTTAACTTACTTCTATTGTTACATGCTGTGTGCTGTATGTATGCGGCTGCTGCTATTGTGTGGCAACACAAAGTAACGCTGTTTTTTTTTATTCCTTAAGTCAAACATCAGCAACAATATATAACTACACACTCAAATAAATAAGGATAATGACCTCTGTACTTTATTATTATTTACAACCACAAATAAAACCGATACAGTATTTAAATTTTCTATCTTTAAAACAGAATTTTACAGGATGTACTTTAATGCAACATGAGACACAAACAAACACTTCCAAGAGCTGCTTCACTGAGTCAGTAAATTTCCGGGAATGCAACAGAACTCAGCATGATTTTCCTGGAAACTGGGTTACATTTCCTGGTGTCAGTACCATTATGAAATTATTGGACAATGGCACAGCGTGGACATTAGCTAATGTGGATTCTACCTTTGAAAGGAAGCAAAACAAAATGACTGAATTCATTTTCCGATTGAATGAATGATATAATATTTATTTTTATAGAGTTTCTTCTGAGTCAGGCTGTTGTGCCATCATTACGCCAACTGACTTGTATAACAATATAATGCCATTTCAATAGCTATAACAGCTATATAATACAGCTGTGGACAGTATGAGTCACTTCAACACAGACTATATTTACACTCAGCTGGATGGTTACATACTGTAGGCTCTAAAAGAGTAACGGTAGCACAATATTGGTTTAAAAAGCCAGAGAACTATCAGCTCTGAATCATAATTTTTAGTTTGCTTACCTTACGGCCGGGGCCAGGACGCCGTGCTTCAGCTCACTTTACTGTGAACCTCACAATCACAAAAACGAACCTGAAGGGCTCTTTATGCAGCAAAACTTTGACAAAGGCAGACGGCGAGAGAGTCTGTGAAGCTTCGTTGACTCACAAACACTTCCAGATCTCGAGGTTAACAGTCTGTGACTGCTGCTCCACTGGCAGGTGTGCTGCCTTGAATGCATTTAGTGTCTCACTTCAAAGATATCAGTTATACCAGAGACGTTACAACAGGCTCTTGTGTGTTGAACAATCCTGACCTGTATAATACCGTAAGAAAGAGGCAGGTTTTTCCTCAGTGGCTGAACAAATTTAAACATCAGATCTAAAACGCTGCTTTGCTCTGCTTTACCACATTTACATTAAATGAATAAATTGTGTTGTACACATCCAAAACTGGCTTCAATGAAGTGATACAGTAGATAAATAAATGATTGAAACTGATGTTCATAACAGTCCAGATAACAGCCATGCTGGGAAACATGACCTCATTGTGGTGGAAAATGCATGATGACAAAATGTTTTGAATCAGTCTGACATTATTAGTTTTCTCTTTAATGCCACAACAAGACACACCTCTGATGTGAGAGTTTGGAAGCAGACAATACAAATACTTAGAAAGCCACTGTGTGTGTGCTCTCCATTCTATAATGCCTATTAGACAAATTTAATTGTTATAGTTTGTTAGTTATTTCTGAAGAAAGAAACAATGACTCCTGAATGCAACACATTCACCACGCTCCTATTCAACCATTGTATCTTAATTATTGTATTAGCTGATGCAGATGCACAACGCCATTTAATTATATAAAGGTTTATCAATATGCGTCCAACATTAATTTGGAAATTAAACATCTGAAATTCCTTATTTAATTCTAATTTATGACCTGTAGCCAAACCGTTTTCTAAAAGCTGAAATTCTCAAATAATGAATTAGGAAAACATTTTATTCATTATTTTAATTTATTTATTCATTTTCTAGTTTAGGCTAAGGCTCCTAATTCACATCTTTCTAAAGCTGATTACAGGACATTCACATACTAATCAAACCTTTTATTTTTTTATAGTATATACTGACCCTTCATTGGTATTAAGAAAAATATGCCGAAGGCACCTAGAGGTTTTTATTCACTGCTTCATGAGAAAGAATGTGTTCTTTCAAACGTAGTAGTGCTTATTTGGTATCTGTATTTACTGTTCCGCAGCCTAGATTCACATTTTCAGCTTGGCTACTGTAGCGTTAATTAAAAGCTTTGTTTTTGTATGTGATGTGTCTCCCTTCCCCTCATTTTTCTTGTGCTTTTCCTTCAGATTAAGCCTTTTTTCCTCCTCCCTTTTTCCTCATGGTTTTACTTATTTTTGGCATCAAAAATTATCTGATCCTTTAAAAAACACTGTCAGACTGCTCTTATAGCTTGCTGAAAAATGCACATTTTAACAAACATGGCTATTAATTGCAGCCTGCCTTATACATAGACACTCCCTTCAGTGCTGAATGACATGCTGTACGTGGGTGAGTGTGAGTCATTAATACACACAGTCCACTGAACTTAATGCATTATCGTAATATGATGCTGTTTCACCAGGGGGACGGTAAAAGAAACATAATTTCTTCAGCAATGATGAACACATTCTGAATTTCCTTTTACAGATTTGACCTACTGTAGGTAACAGCAGAGCCCCCTATACGAGTGACACACACACACATGCCTAAACACCTAGAGAAAAAACTGAGCTGGAAGCAGCTGTCTACTCACTCATTAGCATAATGTTTTTGTGCACTGAGCGGCTGAGAGAAAACTTGAGGAGTGTGCAAAACAAAAGGCAGAAACCACAAGTGCCTGGAAGACCGTTACAGCTTGAAAACACAAAACAGCAGAGCACCTGTGTGTCTAAACTGATGCTTACAGGGCTGAGTGGAGGAGAAAAGAATTTACTAGAGAGGATATAACGCCTGAATTCAGATGTCAGTGAGATATGCAGAGTGTTTTTTCCCTCTCTTTATTTTTTAGAACTGTTCAATCCGTATGAATTCAGCCTTGGAAAAATAAACTTCTCTAGTCACCTCAAGGCATCCGCACAAAGCTCTGCTGCCTGCCATGTAGCCGCAGTTGGGATGGTGCAGAGCCTGAGTAGGAGGCACAGCAGTGCGTGGGAGACCCCGGGCCATGCAAGGATCTGTACATAATTGATAGAACAAAGTAATTAGAATCTATGGTAGCACCTGTTTCTGTCCCCTGTAATGTATCACTGCCTGACTGTTGCTACCCTGAAGCGGGGTTTTGATGGATGGCGCGGTGACAGCTCTGATGTTCTGACGATCATTGTGCAGTGGTGTTTATCACTATTTAATAGTTACGGTAATTGCTCCCCTTGTGGTGATTGGTGCTGAGTGCTGGTGGGGGCAGCTCCACCTCACTCTGGTTGATTTTGCTGCGGTACTGTGGTTATCATCTGGTAATAGGGTGACCAGATCCCAACAAAACCAAATGTGGGACAAAGAGTATGTTTGTGTGGGACACGTTGCAAAGGCTGATAGGTAATTTACAATTTTGATATAATGTCTATCTAACTTAAATAATAAACATTTCTATTCTGCCCCTTATCTTGTAACATCTCTATGCTTTGCCCGAATGCATCCATAGATCGGCACATCTCTTTTGAGCCGCATGTTTCTTGTGAGACTCACATGAACAGTGTTGAACTGTGTGTGAAATTGATAAATAACAAATTTCACAAAAAACTTATAAAATGTATAAATAGATACTTATAAGTACTTTCACAGTCTTTGTTGTAACTGCTCTTCCTTTACTTTGTGGTAGTTTCCGTCATATTCCGCCTAAATTGGCATAGCTTGTGACTTTGCGGTGACTCGCAATTGAGCATAGTGTAGCAAAGACGGCGACAAGTTAACCTGCACTTGACCCACATGTGCGCAGTTTCACAGCAAACACAGCCCCGTGATAACGGCCTTCCCTGCTTTCTTCCCAGCCATTGGATAAAAGCCAGATTTAAAAAAAGTGTCTGTCCTGCAGTGGTTTGACTTTTGAAAACTACAGCCAATGAAAATGTGGGACATTGTCTCAATATGTGGGACGTGGGACAAGGGATAAAAATGCTGTGCAGTCCCTCATAAAGTGGGACACCTGGTCACCCTATCTGGTAATACCCAACACGTTCTCACTCCCAATTCGTCAAATGCGGCAGCTTGGTCAGTGGCTCTTCGCTTCAAACTATGAAGCTCTATAGGTACCCCTCCAGCGACGTGTCAATATCTGCTTGTTACATGCATACTCAAACATAAAAATTAATTCAAAATAAACTTCAGTTTTCACAGGAAACAATTTGGTTAGGTGTAGGCAACAAAAGTTCTTGGTTAGGTTTAGGAAAAGATCGTGGTTTGGGTTAAAATAAGTAACCCTCACGATTTTCCCTGGACTTGCTCTCTCCCGGTTTCCTACCCGGGGTCACAATTCTCCCGTATTTCTCCAAATTTATGGCCAATTTTCACACTTAACCTGTTTCTGACACTGAACAGCGTGTATAAGCCTTACTGTTTCCACCCGGACGACAATAGAGCTACACCAAATGTCATTTCCTGGCGGAAGAGAGCAGTCTTTGCTCGCGACACAGCGCAGTTTAAAGCTGCGCTCGCCGCTGGGTTCAGCGCACATCACAGCGTGCAGCGAAGTTGGGCTTTGCGCAAGCCTTTAGAAATAATGAGTTTCAGAGCTCAGTGGTGCCATTATCACGTTGTGTTTTAAAGGGTCTTCAGTGAGTGAGAGAAGGAGAGAACTAAGAGAAATAAATACTCAAGCAGGGGCAAAAAATGAAAAAAAACTGATGATGACATTTTAAGTTTAACATAAAGATTCTGTTGCAGTGTACTTATTATTTTGTTATTTTCAATGTTTTAAAGTCACCAGAATGCAGGAAACAAAGTCTCTGAAACTCAAACAAAAACAAAACAAACAAAACCACTGTAAATGAGATTCTCTGCTGCAGCAGTCCTGCTGCGGATATTAACTTTTGGACAGCAAGGGGGAATAGTTTCACCGTCTCTTCGAGCAGTGTGCTGTCTGAGAGGTCAAAGGTCGCTTGGAAAATACAGGAAGTGAATAATCTCTATTTCCCTGAGCTGGCTGGCTGTTGCCGACGGTGAGAAGATTAATGAATATTCACATGTTGTTCAAGGATTATTTAGCACACTGCAGCAATTTGTTGGTTCAGTGTTATCTGATGTTACTCATAAATCCACATTTTGTGTAATTGTTGAGTCTAGGATTGCCGGTGCGGGCGGATTGAAAACAAAACATGTGTTACTGGAGCTCGATGTGCATGAGCTAGGTAGGAAACTGATGATGATTTCTGAGTTCATGTTTTGTATTTTTATTTGTCTTACGTATCTAGCAGTATGGACACATTTAGTTTCCTTTGTAAAGTGAAGTTTGATAGGAGTTAGAGAGATGCCGCTGGCTGTGTATTGTGATATAAGTACCGTATATGTGCCAGATACTTTCCGTGTTGGTACTGAAATAATACAAGATAAATTTTTATTTGAACAATACCTGTTTGTTTTGGTAAACTGAAAACCTTTGCTTCAATGGAAGCCAAGTGCTATTTACTTTTCTTTTAAAGACTACATAAAAATCTGAAGACAATAAAGATCCCACAAAATTTGCATTTGAAGTCTTGTGTGTGATTTATCTTGTGTGCTTCATTGAAATAAGTCAACATTGACTTTTGGTTTCCCTGAGCTCTATGGAGCGTTTTAGCATCTTTCAGCTTATTGTTGCGGTTTTATGGCCTGCAACTTTAATGTTTTGGTTCACTCTCATCAACCTTGTTTCCAGTCACAGCAGGCAGCTGTTTCCAGTGAAAAAGTTCTGATAAACCGAATATGTGCTACCTGCCTAGGACCAAACAACAGACAGACACAGTTGGTGGCTAGCTGGAGACAATAATGGAGCATTTCTCAGGTCAAAAAAACCTGATGTTTCCCTCAAGAGTTTGTAGAAACCAAAACAGAGCTAGAGGGAATATCAGACTTATATTCATCAGGTGGCCAAAAACACAACTCCTATTAATTCTAATGTTGCTCTGTGTTTGCTGGATGTGTTAATAAGCAGCTATTTGCTTGCATGTTAGCCATATCAACTTTATTAGGTGATACGGTTTCAATGTTGTGTGTGCAGCTGATTGTGCTGCACACAAATCCAAGAAATCAATCTATGCAGATTTAAATTTTGAAACCACCCCCCCAAGAAAAACAGTCAGGGTTGACTTGAAGCATGAGATGGGACGTATTGACTTTTTCCAATATATAGTCTTAAAGGGACTATTTGTAACTTTCAGAAATGCTTCTTAACAGCGACACCTGTGGCCGTGAAATCAACGAAAGTCAGCGTCGGGCTCGTGCTTGTGCTTGCTCTAAATGGACATGAACGAGCATCGCTCAAAACAGTGAGGCGACACACGTCAGCTAAAAGCACAATATCACTCTATATTTCAGCTGCTTGGCAGTAATGTTAGCTGACCAGACGAAGGTCTCCATGAATCAATGCTGATACTGTGTTTGCTTCTCCTGCCTCAGCGCAGGCTTCAGCAGCGGGGCTCCCCCGCGAGAAACTCGTATCCCTCCGCCCGCAGCCGGAGAGAGCAGGAAGACACCGGCAACCGTTCGGTCTCGAGACGGTAACGTTTCTCTCTGCGGAGCCCCGTTACTTCCCAAGACACGGGAAACGTCTGTTGGTCTGGAGGAGCTGCAACATTTATTTCTGCACAAACGTCCACTGAACATTCACTAGATATTCTCAGAGCTAAACTAACTCTTCTGCAGTGTAGAGTGAGCGCGCGTTCATGTCTAGAGGTGGAGCGAGTACGCGAGAACGCGCGCTCTGTCTGAGTGAAGGCGAGCAGGCAGAGGAGACGAGACAGCGGACACACGCGAGCATGCATATGCGAGCGCGCATGTGTGCCGACCCGCTACATTTATACGCTTAGAAAGTTACAAACAGTCCCTTTAACTTTAAGTGTTTAAGTAGCCTCAAGCTAATGTATGGGACACAAATCCTGATCTCATCCGGTGTCCTGCATGCAGCCCTCTTTCTATTTCTCCTGTCTGACTTCCTGGATTGGCAATTAACACACTCCATGTCGAATATGTTTCCTCAAAAACACATTTGGCAAAACAAATCACTGCGTAAGGGAGTTTTGTAAGAAATAGGGTTGTTGAATACACAGAGCTCCTTCCATTCTCAGTGTTCCTCTGCTCCAAATCCATCTTCTTTCATCTGGTTCCTATTGTTCTTGGATTCCCTTCTCCACTAAATGTGTTTCCCCTCTGTTGTCCTCTCTCTGTGTAGGTGAGCAGCGAGGTTTGGTTGTCTTGCTGCCATGGCAGGATGCCAGAGGTGCAGACTGCCTCAGATACCCTGGCACCAGACCAGATGCTGGTGGAAACCCTGCGGCTCCTCTGAGCTCTTCTAGGTCTGCTTCATTTACTGTAGCTGTCTTCAGGAACAGTGTCACAGTTCATGGGTTGTGGCTGTTATGTGTTGAACATGCGACCTGAAGCCATGTTTTAAGCTGATAAGCTCAGATCTGCCCTCACCCTGCCTCTCCGCTTTCCC
Source organism: Sebastes fasciatus (assembly GCF_043250625.1). Taxonomy (NCBI): domain Eukaryota; kingdom Metazoa; phylum Chordata; class Actinopteri; order Perciformes; family Sebastidae; genus Sebastes; species Sebastes fasciatus. The sequence goes on along the minus strand of NC_133798.1, from coordinate 16,898,789 downwards.
AACGGGGAGCGCGGTGAGTACACACGATGGCGGCCCTGCAACTTAACTCGCTCCTGAGGGAGGTGGAAGGGATCAAGAGACAAAGGAGGAGCAAAGCGGTCGGAGCACAGAGGGAGCGAGACGTGACAACAGCAGGACAGCTCGGCGGCCGGATCTCGCCCGCGGATCAGGTCGAGGTCAGATCCCCCGCTGCACCCTGGGAGCTTGACGGATTGAAGCTTTTGAGTGTAAAAACCTGCAGAAGAGTTTTCAATCCCCTTCGTTGAATAACCCGCTCCTCTCCTTCACCTGTCACAGTGCTTTCCTCCTTCATCCCCGTCTGTCTCCTCCAGTTTATCTACGCAGTCCTCACCATTGCAGCGAGCCTCGATTTTCTTTAAGCAAATGGCTGGAATGTTTCAGCGCTGGGGAGTTTACTTCAGATGTGTACACTGAAGCATGAACAGGACTTCAGGCAACGCCAGCTATTGATTTTCCCATGATTCTGATTAGAGGGCTCCCTGTTGCAATCGATACCATACATCAGTGAACTGCACAGTGAAACTGATGGTCCCAGATAGGATCCCATATTTGGTTTCCAATTAATCACAGTGTTGATTATTTTTTAAGATTAAAAGGCAAGTTGAGTGAGCACGAGATCCCTCAGCATAAAACACTGTTCAGCATGAGAGGCTCTCGATTGTCCAAACACATCGAACACTGGATGCTACAACTACAGTCAATAACGCCACTTGATCATCATGATTAAATTTTATGGGCTGCTAGACACTGTACACTGTACGATAAGAGTATGATGAAAGATATTGCTCTCATACAGCGCTCTGTTACTGAGTGTCTTATTATCTTATGTAATGAATGACGGCTCTGCTGGTTTGACAGGTAGCAGCTGTGGGAATGAATGCTACAATGCTGGAGGTGAGGCCGGAGGTCCTGATTCTGCACCAGGTATTATTTAATAAACTACTGTTTATTAAGCAAACTGCAAAACAATGTCGACATAATTCAGTAGACGCATTCGTAAGATGCAGGAATAGGAATATATATTTTTTGTTACATTTTGTTTGGCGTGGGGGCAGTCTGACATTAAATGGATGAAGCTTTTGAATTTGGTGGAATAACAAATGTTCCTTCTATTTGAAAACCAGAATATTCTATAGTTACAGTGTATCATTTTAAAGCTCCACAAAAATATTTATATATCGCTATTTTTATATTAACAATCGATTACATGATTAGGCGTAATGTGAAAAGTCTCTATCATAGTGACAAACCCACAGAGAAGCAGTTCCCCTCAACTCTGTGCTGCATCTTAGCGTCTTTCATCTCCTTGATGCCATTGGGCCCAAAAATACTTTTTTCCCATAAACTTATATTGGGAGTCAACGGGTAATTATTTTTGAGGTGAATCAACTCCCCAGTACGAACACTTGAATAGCCCTTATTTAAATCATTAGGTCCTTAAAGTTGTAAAAACGCACTAATAGCTGAATCCAGAGTTATTTCACTTCCTCCGCTCACGTGAACGAGACCCAGACCGAGGCTGGAGCGAGGGCTGGGAGGCGGAGTTAGCAAGCCGTGACGATACCGTGACGTTGTGACCGAGCGGACGCTACTGCGTCTGCTCCATGGGCCCAATGGATGGGTAAGATCGCCGGAAGATCCGGGTACTTTTCCAGACGGAAGTCGAGCCATTTTGGCATCATGCGCCACTCAGCAACTTTCATAGGAATGAACGGGGCCCCACCTCCAATGCTGTATCCGGTTCTCTTTATACATCCATGTTGCAAGCATGTTGTTAGCATGCAGAAATTTAGCATTTAGTACAGCTGTGCCTGCTTACAGCCTAACAGAGCTGCTATGTGGCTGCAGACTCGCCCTGTTCAAAATCGCATACTAACATACTATTCATACAAAGTATGACGTAAGATTTAGTATACTAGATTAGCAAGATCTTCTGAGTTTGATACGTGAGCTTACTGGATGCAATATTTTTAGACATGACCCCCTACGCTGCATCTGATTGGCTTACCCTGATATTCTTACCCTAACCCTAACCAATCTCACTCCTCATCCCTAAATCTAAACAACCTGACCAATGAAGTACTAGCCAATCAGAGACCTAGTAGGGCGGGTCATGACTTTGCCATCCTAGGAAAACAAATTTGCCTATACTGGACAAACTCAACAGCCCCAAAATGCATTGGGCGAGTGACGGTTAACGGATAAGTTACAGTTAAGAGGAAACAACGCGGGAGCTCACATATATACTGTACTGTAGAAAACATATTTAACAATAAAATATTTAATATTTATTAAATTGCCTTAATAATACAGGAGAATCTTTCTGACCAGTCCTTTATATAGTATATAGCGTTTTGTTTGATTACCTTTATTCACTGCTGTATTGCTGATTGTATGTCTACATCTCTTTGGTTCAAATAATAATAAAAAATTTGATCACAAAAACAATAATACAGGATAATAAATTGAATGGAAGAGGTATAATGTTGATTTACATTTGTGATGAACTATTTTCATTCAATTGTAGCTCGGACTGGTAACGTTGTGATCGATACAGTCATGTGATACAGAGAAGACATATTGCTTGATTATACTTCAGTGTAAACAGTGTGCTGGTAATGGCATTACTTAATTGTTAATTCAGTATGCAGTACATACCGATTAAGTATGTAGTACGTTAGTATGCGAACACACCCTTATTGGTATAGTTTTGTCAATGACAGAGTTTGACTTCAGTCACCAAACCACTATTGAGGAATTTACAATTCTTTTCCTCTGACTTGTCAGAACTCAGATTGGCTTATTAAGGGAGGTGTTCTTTGAGAAGAGCATACTGTAGTAAATTACATTTTTGTTATTAGAAAACAAGGTGGTTTAATTGTGCGTATGGATCTTCATAAACACCAATTTGTCCTCATTTTTTTCTGATTACGCTGGAATTGGAGAGGTAGCGTTTCGCCACGCTGTGTTGATATGAGGTTTTGAGACGGCCACGATGCTATTTCACGGAGAATGGTTCTTTTAATCGAGCCTCTGACAGTAAATTACATTCACCGAGTTTTAACAGTTTGTACAATAAAAAACTCAATAAAAGTCAAATATTTCTTAATCCATGAAAGTATGCGCAACAGTGGTGCACCTTTGAAAGGCATTTATGTGACAGCTTTTAATTTAGTAGCATATAGATAATATTAAACGCATATTATGTGTGTGATTAAGGAAGTCGTTTCCTTTTCAATAGTCTGTATTACCATTTTATGCATAATCAACATGCAGATTGCGTAGCCGTCCTGCTGTTAGCGTTGAAGCTCTACCAGTTTTTTATATTCAGTACACCTTCCACAACAAAGCTCTAACCTTGATCAACGACTTAAAAGCCTGGCAGTATTCGTTTATTGTGTATTTAGCTCTGCGTAATGTAGACCTGCTCAATCAACGTGTGGGATTTGATGCTGACTACTTGACACAGCGGAGTGGCAGGTAAGGACTGCGGCGGAGTGGCGGGGGTCGTCTCCGTAATCTGTGCCAAATGGCAGAGAAGTGATTTGGCCGTTGACTCTCTGTTGCCACTCAGAGATGCTGACAAAATGGAACGGCTCGCTGTGAACTCCCACCTTGATTAGCATGTGTAATTATAAATATGCTGCCGTAAGCGTAAAATCAGAGTGAAAGGAGGCGTTCTGGAAAGTGGCTGTGTCTCTTTGACACTGAGCGGCCTGTAATTGCCTCCACCACACGATCAATGACTGCTCAGCATTTGGCATCTGGATGAATCAGCCTGTCGGGATTATTTGGAGAGATTTAGGCCAAGTTTTATTTTTTGTTTCATTTCAATAACTTGTAGAACAAGTATGTACAGTTCATCAAGTATTATACGCAGTCTGCAGACACCTTTTAAAGCCTAAACATTAGCAATGTTTTAATACTGAAACAAATAAATGGGCAAAATTAGTTAAATTAAGGCTCTGTGTGCACATGTGTAATGATCTATATCGGCCCAATGATGGCAGACGTGGATGTGTTAGTACTTGGGTGACATGTAGAGAAGAAAAATTAGAACAATGATATTCCATTTAGTGTGACATGGTGGACGACAACCAGCGCTGAGTGAGGGACGCCCCTTGATACTCCGACACACAGACTAACATGTCAGAGTTAGACACTCTTCCCTCCTCCCTGACACTGTTAATTCCTTCCAAGTCCTCCCCTCTGTCAATTTCCCTCCTCCCCACCCACGGGTGTGGGTGTCAAACATGTTGTATAGCTAACTAGAACATGTCAAGAGCTGATTGTCTTGTCTGGCTCATGAAAATCTTTCATTATTGAATTTACAGCACAGTCTTATGAGGGCTTCAATAGCGTGCATGAAAAAAAAAGGTTCATAGGGAACACAGAGGGAGAGTGGGTGGTATGTGCAAATGAACGATGATTGGCTTCCCTCTGTGTTACCCGCACCCTAATCTTTTTCCCCCCTTACACTGAGAGGAACACCCTGATCACATTCACACAGGTACACATTTACACCTGAAAACTGACCAGTAGAACCACAGTCTGATCTGTTGGTCATTGAGCAGCTCCACTGGAGCGGTTGGGGTCAAGGGCCATGTTCAAGGGCACCTCAGTGGTACTGAGGGCTTACTTTTCACTTTCCCCAACCAGATCTATCCTGCCGGCCTGGGGGAGACCCTCCGGTCTGAAGCTCGCTTCTTGAACCTTTAAGACACCACTGAGCTCCCCGGATGACGTAAAATGCGTCACTTTGTGTAATTTGGTCTTTTGCCGGTGGGATGAGCGGGAAGCTCCGGGCGCCGATATTACAGAGGGAACACAGAGAGAAGCCGAACATGGTTCATTTGCATAAATCACCACATTGCAACGATACAAAGCTGGTGGAAAAACGACCACGTTTCCCTTTAAGGGTTTTGTCTAGAAAGTAACCCCCAAATTGCAAAAACTCTTGCAAGACTCGCTGCCCAACGACCTATACTAACCCTAACCATTAGAAGTCAATGCCTAACTTTAACCATTAGAGGTCAATGCCTAACTTTAACCATTAGAGGTCAATGCCTAACTTTAACCATTAGAGGTCAATGCCTAACTTTAACCATTAGAGGTCAATGCCTAACCTTAACTATTAGAGGTCAATGCCTAACCTTAACCATGAGAGGTCAATGCCTAACCTTAACTATTAGAGGTCAATGCCTAACCCTAACCATTAGAGGTCAAAGCCTAACCTTAACCATTAGAGGTCAATGCCTCACCTTAACCATTAGAGGTCAATGCCTCACCTTAACCATTAGAGGTCAATGCCTAACCTTAACTATTAGAGGTCAATGCCTCACCTTAACTATTAGAGGTCAGTGCCTAACCTTAACCATTAGAGGTCAAAGCCTAACCTTAACCATTAGAGGTCAATGCCTCACCTTAACCATTAGAGGTCAATGCCTAACCTTAACTAAGCTATTTTGTGACAGTTTCGCAACTTGTGGGTGACCTTCTTGACACAAACCCCTTTAAGTACAGATAAGTCATAAAAATGGTGGAGAGATTCTCAAGAACAGCAAAACTAAATAAACACCAGCATTAGTTGTTGTATTGTCTGAGTCTGTGCTCGTCTCTGCTTCTGTCTGTGGTGGCTGTGCGGATGCAGCAGCACAGAAGCCATTTTGAAGGTAGTCAGCTCATCAAGAGGAGTGACAAGGGAGACTAACAATTCACTTCATACTTCAAGGTGAAAAGGCATGTATACTCAGAGTTTATCATGACACAACCCACCCACGCGTCTGTCTATCCATCAATCCAAGCACAGCAGCCCAAATGTCCTTTTCCCCGCTAATGTCCTTCAGTGCTTTCTAGGGATCTAGGAATGCACTGCTGTGTTTCCTGGGTATCCCCCCCTCCCCCAGTAAGCAGTTTCTGGTCCACCCCCTCAGTGAGCTCCTCAGCCTGTCACAAATCACTACGGCAGGCCAGCTTGCAAAGCAACCGTATTTCAGCAGCTTGTATCTCACTCACAGCTGAGCAGGGCTGATGAGAAAACTGTGCTTTGTGGTTGAGCTCTCTCTCTGAGCCTTTGTGGGTCCTCACTGCAGCTGCTAACTGGCGGTCAATCTATTGATCCCCTCTACCAACACAACAACATCACAGGTATTTTAGAAAGAGCCTCTTAAAATATAGGTAATATCTCCTTTGAGAGCAAACAAACACTACAGATAGGAACATATTACAAATCATTAAAGTTGAAAATATGTTGCAAAAAATGACAAACCATCGCGACCCAATTCCCAATAGGCCTTATCTATAGGAGAGCAAATTTGTGCGTAAATGAATGTTCCTGACCATTTTTACTGCCATTTCCGCATCACCTTATATTATATTGAATAGGTAAACCAGCCATTTTGAGATATATATATACGTTTGATATATCACAACTTTGTTTCATGCATGTTTTATTTAATGCTTTATAAACAAGACCAAATAAATGCATTTAGGTGGAGTTAACAGGCTCTCTTGTTTTTCCTCTCATCAGTAAAACAAACAATGTACGCTAGCCTTTCATATTAGATTCAGTGCTACAGTTATAACAACAATACGACCATTCAGGCTCCCTATTGTGGCTCAAAGGTGTGCTGCAAATTTATTTGGCGTCCATAATAAAATCCCCTGCGACCCACCTGTGGTGTCCCGAGTCCAACCCAGTCTTTGGGAATGACTGGTCTATAATGTGTTGTGTTTTCTACAGTGTACTTGCTAATTAGCTTATTTAATGACTTCATTAGTACAACTGGTTATGTTTAATATGTTATACTGATTATGGCGAGATGTTATGCAGCTCAAGTGCCTCTTAAAATGGGGGACCACCACCACTGACTGCCCATAAAAAGGAAACGCTCTGGTCCTTTTTGTCTCGTAGACGCCTTTTTCAGATTGAAACGACAAGAATATCACCTAATAGGGTTTTAATTAAGCTTTTGAATGAATGTTTACTACTACTGTAGTACTGGTGATGTCTTTCAGCAGCAGCAGCAGCGTTTAACTTGTGAGTAGGAAAATGTGATGATTTTAATAAGGTATTTTTTATAAAAACGGTCACTATATCCTGAAAAAAATCATGTGCCTGTGTGTCCTCTGGTGTCCTCCAGTGAGATTCTTTAAAGCCTGAAAACAGAGCCATGAGGAGGTGCAGAAGTCTAGTTTTCTCTCAGAACACTTGAATTACAACATGCTGAAAGGTTATTATGGAATTGATTACCAATGATGCCAAAAACGCGTTGCCCACTGAATCTTTAAAAGCACAAACTAGTCAAAAAAGAAAGAGGGGCCGGCTGTTTAATTATGCTCAACATGCATCATCATGTCTGTGATTGCCAAGCCAAGGGGGTGGAAGGGTTAGCAGGCAAGCAGGAGGCGGAGAGTGTCAATATTTAATAGTGTTGGCTCCTTCAAATTGATTGAAATTTCCTATTATGAACACAAGGGAGTACATAATCATATAACTTAGCCTGCCGTTGACAGTTGCCTCCTGCTCTCCTTTCAGCATGCTCTTTCTCGGCCTTCGCAGTTACTGTGATGTTTTTGTCTGCCTGCTATTATCAGTTTTTTTTTTGGGGCTTTTTTTGTGTATTGTGCTGTTTTTTTTACTCTCCTTGTGTCTGTTATCTGCCTTTGGATTCCATTAGTGCAGTGACAGAGAGGTGATTACAGCCGGCCCAGGTTTTTTAATACAGATTAGACGTCATCTGTGATGCCTTTCATATGCCTGCCATCCCACCATCCCTCAAGTTATTGTCTGGGGCCCTTTTCCTTGAGCTGTTGATATGACCCGCTGTATGCTCCTGTAATGCTATCTGTATTCTGTGCACTTTGCCACGGTGAATATCCGTATTTGACACAACTAATAAGGCCTTTCATTTTGATGGAATTCTCTCTCATGCTGGCTGAAGCCTGTGTTTTCTCTCAGTGAGACAGAGCTGTTTGCTCGGGCCGAGGGTGGAGCTGAGAGACAGATTGCCTCAAACAAAAGTGTTGTGTTTGGCAGGCTCTCTGCTCGCACTCTCTGCCACTTTCCAATCCTCGAGGTTGCACTGCTCGCAATGTCCACTGGTTGAGACTTTGAGAAGGTAAAAATAATTACTTTGCGAAAATTATCGTTTCCATGCATGATTTCCTCGTGATACAATTCAATTACATTGACAAGCAACCCCTTTGCAGAAGCGACTGGAGCCTGATTTAAATTGAACAGCGAGTCAGCTCTCATTTCCACTAATTTGATTGTCACACTCCTGAATTGCGTTTGATGATCTCACAAAACAAAGCCAATGAGATAATCATTCGCAGTGTGATGCTGTACTTATTTTAATCTTAAGGAATACAACAGATTTTGCCATGCAGGTAAGAGGAGCTGTCATTCTAAATCAGGCTGAGCCAGTGAAGCATCCAGGATGGGAAAAGCTGGAGAAGGACTTCGCTTAATGGTTTTGTCTTTCCACATCTCACCATGTGCCTGGCTGAATGCAATTAAGTGTCCTCTGGCATTCATTACTATGTCAGTGTACCTGGAGTGATTTGAGGTGAAAGCATTTACATCTCTGTGCACACATGATGCCCCCATAATGCTTTCCTGTGTCCTGTCAGAAAACAGGATGACTTGTCCTTTGTTTGTCATTGTATTATGTTTTAGCTGGTGGTGTCCTACCAGGAAGGTGAGAATGATGGCGCACTGACTCACCTGTTTCTGCCACCTGACGCAGCTGTGAGTGACCCTCACTGCCTGATCGAGGCCCGAGGACGGAGACAAAATGTCACAGCACAACTGATAGCAATGAAACCTGGGAGCCACAAAAGCTCATGATGAAATGATGATAAAGGAGCTGTGAAATACAACATTGTCTCGTTTTTATTGCTTTGATGTCTCCATGATGTTGTTGAAGAAGAGTTCTGTCCATCAAAATCCAGTCTATCTGTGCATATCTGTCTGCAGCTTTGGTTCATAGGCAAACGTAGATTTGCGCACGCATAGTCGGTTCTTACACTGTGTTGAATGATCAACGATGAGGCAAAGATCATAACAAAAATGGTCATGATTTATGGTAGTGATATTTTTATTTATTTTGAAAATAACTGTTTATAATATTTGGCAAATTCTATATACATAAATTAAAATGGACCAATAGAAAGCCAAACTTTACCTTATTTCTAATGGTACTACCCTTCCATGAGAGATATGCTGAGATTTTGCTGCGTTGAGACTGCAGGCAAATCCTATCTGTTTCTAAAGTCCGAGACTGTCTGCACATGTGATCAGATCGGATTTGTGTGTCCAGACATCACCAAACTATCGTCGTTACCACAGCAACCTACATGGGTTGCTGTGGTAACGATGTAGGCGTCAGTAATTACTTGATGATGCAGCTTTCCGACGCGGAAGCCTGAGAAATGGAGGTCCATCACTTTGCCCTCCAAACTATTGTGCTGTTAAGTTACGGTGCAGAACTCCTCCATCGGGGCACATCAGACAAACTCAGCGACGGGGGAGTCTGGTATACATTGATATTGCGATGTTCTGTGCTGCACTCATGAGAGGCTCCGCTGTGCAACGAGAGGTGTGGCGCCATCCGCAAAGTGATGACTGGAGGGAACATGTAGTCCTTGTTTTGCGAGTGACGCAAAAGACTAAAATCTGATTTTAGCGGCCAGAGCGTCCGAACTGAGACGCATCTGTAGAAACCTGATTGAAATCGCATTGCAAACCTCCTTCAAATGTGGTTTGAATCCGATTTGCAAATTTTTTCTGCATTTCATGTTTTTTTTTTTGCTCTTCAGACTTTCTATCTATCTTAATCTGGATATGAACAAGGCTTTTGTAAACAACCATTTTTCTTGCTATATTCTATGTATATATAGTAAATAAATTCATTTTAGGTCAGTGAATCTAGGTGGGGATTAAATCCATGAGACATCTGGTCCTTTAATAACTAAGAACTGAAGTGTGTGCATGAGGGAAAGGGAGCATGCTTGTGTGTGTTTGTTGTGTCTGTGGTTTGGGAGAAAGGTGTTAGCAGGGTACTATTGTCAGCTTTTCAGTGTTTGTAGCCCACTGGGTGAACATGCAGCACTCTAATCAATTTCATGTCGCTACAGTCTGTGTCTCTGTGCTTCTCTGTAGAAACAAATGGCTTACAAAGGCTGTGAACCTGGGAGGTGATGTCAAATTGTTTGAGTTGGCTAATTTAATGCAGATCCGATTTGTGTGTTAGCACCTCATTAATGATATGACTTTGCAGTGACCTTTTAAAGCACTCTTATTATTTAGTTTTGTTCCCTTAGTTGGCTATAGGTTGCAAAGGCTTTCTGCTGCGTGTCATCAGTTTTACGTGTCACTCTCTGATGCTGCTGTCTTACCGTACGTAAACCGGAAGTGTGTTTTGTATTTGTGTTGTTGAGCGGAGAAGAAAATAGATATTTGTGCTAGAAAGAGAAACTAAGCATGCGTGACAGGATTTGGCGAAGAGTTCATACTGCAGAAAATGGGAACATATTTTCCAGCACGCATGTTGGTTTACTTTACTTTAAAACATTAAGAAGAACACGAAGAAGAGCGATTCATATTTAATGTCCGCTCTTGTCACCTCGCATTTAAGTGTGCGGATGGCACAGTGGAGCAAGACAAAAAGGACGAGACCTTTTCAGGGTTATGTTAAACCTTCAGAGCTGTAGAAAGCCTCACTGCACTGACACACTTTTCTTTGGCAACATTTTGTATTATGATTCAGCATAATATCTATGCATGACTCACATCTGAATGGAGAAAGACACTTGCTGAAGGTCGTCTACGTATCTGTCATTATGAATTCATACCTCCGGAATTCATACAGCTTATTAAATGAACAATCAAGTACGGAAGAGAAACAAAATTGTTATCCCTTAACAAACATGAATTTCAAACACATTATAATCACAAATTCTTCAAGAATTCATAGCAAACTACATTTTTTAAATTCATACAATTAAATAGTAATTCTTAATAAACATAAATCCTTGTCTGAATGATCTTAAATTAAATATTTATCCATCCTCCTTCACACATTTAATTCCAAGAAAATGGTATTGAAATACATTTCTCGTTCTCTGCCAAAGGGGGATTTCTACTTTCACACAGACTTACATTATATTTCTTACACTGTCATTTGTAGTTTACACAAACACACAAATTAAATTAGGGGTCCTGAAATGTTTGGAGATACTGTTTTAACAAAATTTTGAACCGATCTTTTAATATTCTCTTGAACAATATGTAATATATTCAGTATATATATTCAAGCCTGGTGTGGCGCTGATGTACGTTAGCGTGCTCCTGTTTTTGTTTGTATGGGTGAGAAAGTGACTCTACGTGGATAGAGAGGCTTTAGTGCTGCAGACGTCCTACAGGCTCATTCTCCATCCCAGGTGGTGCCGCTGCCTGTGGTGTGCAGAGAGGTAAGGGCCGTGACCACAGCCTTTCAGTTGGTGTTACCCCAACAGGGAGAGATGAGGATTGAGATAAAAGGGCAACCCCAGCCCCTGTGTGTGCCTCCACCGCTGTGTGCAGGTGCACTGTTAGTGGGGCACCAACAGTAACACCCAGGTGATAAGGCTGGGAGAGAGCAAATCAAACAGAAGAGAGACATAGGGCCTCCATCTGGCACAGCTTCTCATAGCATAGCACATTTTGTTCCTTTACTGTTCAGAACCACATTCACTCAATATTTTCAAGATGTATATGTGTCCCTGGATCACTGTCAGATACAATTAACCTGCACTCACACAAACATTTTAAACGGATAAGATGCAACAAACATAATATAATAAAAATCAAAATGATGAAATAAAGTTGCAATAAAGTTGTGTAGGGCCATAACGAAACAGATGCACGTGAAAAATCATCAAAATTCTTTACAGTTGTTCATTTTCTAGTGATATAGCAGGCGTTTGGCTATAATTAGCACCATTTACATGATGGGCTGAAACTGCTGGAATGTGTTTCTAAAAAGCACAGCCGCTAAATTTCCTTCCACTGAAAAAACGCTGGGCCTTGGCTTGTCGCAATACTATATTTACCAACCTGATCCAGCGAGCAACACGGCCGTTTAGCCAGTTAAGCTCGATGTACTGCCAAGCAGACAGCAGCTGGAGAGTACGCAGCTGAAATTGTACAGGCAACATTTGGCATTCATAGGACATTGACAACGAAATATCTTTTAGCTTAGCCAGATGGGTAATTGATGAGGATCATGGTAATAGGTAAGAGTGTGCTGTTTTTTGACATACAGAAAGTAAATGGGTACACTGAGGACAAGAGGCGACTGCAAGTTACCTGGCTGGTGTTATTTCAGGCGTGGACGCAGTAATTTGCCCATTTCACGGGCAGATGGAAAACCAGAGTGACAGATGATTCCCTTTACTTCATCCTCTCTTTGCTGTTATGTGTCTAATCCTATCCCAGATCCTTTTGTTGATGTCTATAATAACACAAACAAACATGTACAAATACTGTATGGTGCCGTGGTGCACTCGTGATGCCAACAGAGAGTATACAGCTCATTTAATTTAAGCAAATACCACACTGAAAAATAGTCCATTACAGGTAAAAGTCTTGCATTCAGAATTTTGCCAAAGCAAAAGTACACAAGTATTGACAGTTAAATGTGCCTAAAATATCAAAAGTATTAATTAGGTAGCAGACTTAAGACTAGTGATCCAAAGTGATCTGTTTCATTCTGAAAAGTCAGCTTTTTAAAAACCAACAAGGCTCAGTTAACGATTTTGTTTCAAAACTTTCAAGTTTCCTCATCTGAGCCTCTGGGGCAGCTGTGGAAGGTCGGCGGTTTGATCCCTGGCTCCTCCACATGTCAAAGTGTCCTTGAGCAAGATACTTAAATCCAAATTGCTCCTGAAGGCTGTGCATCTGTCTGTAAATGTGTGTAAATTAGTGAATGCAGACATGTAGTGTAAAGCGCTTTGAGTGGTCGGAAGACTAGAAAGGCGCTATATAAATGCAAGTCCACCAGTGTTACATTATTATATTGTTACTGATATATTTGTTTAAGAGGTATTTTTAACATTGTAGCTGTATGAGGGGGAGCTCATTTCAAATATACTAGTTTTCTTGTTTACTACTATTAAGAAATGCATTATATGTTATGTTATATATACATACAAATATGATGGAGTAAAAAGTACATTAATTCCCACTGAAATGTAGTGAAGCAAGTAGCAGAAAGGAGAAATACTTGTATAGTACAACTACCTCAGAATTGTACCTAAAGTACACTATTTCAGTATATGTAATTAGTTACTTTACACATCTGCACATAGCTGTTATTTTTTTTATTTCTGTGTAAGTACGTTTAGAGAGATGCATAAAACCAGAGTCAAATTCCTTGTATGTATTGCTGCCTTCAAATGAGGTCGTGTTTACCGTGTTCACGAGAAGAGTCCATATGAAAGTCCCCCTCTTGTGGTATAATATTCACAACCTCGTAAGTGGAAAGTTTCTGAAAGCTCCGAGTTCAAGACTTGTGACGTGTTTATGGAAGTTGTCAGAAATGGCAGAGGCCATGGAAGTAAATTTTTCAGTGCATAATAAGTTAATGTATTGTAATTATAGTTGGATATTGTTTTTCTTTGTAATTTTATAATAGGTCTGAGGAATGTTGATATTCCCAACGGCCTCATCTTTTCCCTCTGTCATTATGCCTTTGCATTTAATGCATTATGTTACCCACTAAATTTTGTCTTCTAGACGCCGACAGTAATGTTAATATTGCCGCTGCTTAGCATTTCATTTGAAGGCACCATGTGTACTTGGCAAATAAAGCTGATTCTGATTCTGGTAGACCTAATTAATCAGAAATTTACATGTGTAAAATTTCTGATCTGCTGCCTTGTAGAGAGAATAAAGTAACGGTACAAAAAAAGCATCATGAAGATATTTTATTGTATGTGTTTTGATAAAAGGAAGTTTGATGTCTCGGTTAATCAGGTCTGATGTGTACATTAAAATGATTAAAAGACTAATATCTACTGAGTTTAGAGCAAACAGAAAACACATTCTTTCGAAGAAGTGCTTTTTTTCTTCTTTGGACCAATCACAGCGCCTCCTGCTTTTCAGGGTCTGGCTCACCGTGTTTACAGCCTTGAGCTCCAGCTTACATTACTAAACCCACTTCCAATATACTGCAGTCCCTCTTGTCTGCCCCCCCCCCCCCTCTCCCTAAACCCAAAATATTTTATAGCTGATGATCATTTTAATAGTTCCCAAGATAATGTGTCAGATCTAAAACGATGACAGAGATCACAGGAACCATCCTGTGGGAGCTGTCTCTTCAAGAGATACCCTGACGCCGAATGAAAGAACAGATTTGCTTTGTGCAGAGACACACTGTAAAGGTACAAACAGTACTGTGGAGCGCACAGTCAAAGCGCGTCATTTGTAATACTCTTGCTGAGAAACTTTTCTCCTGGCCTATTTAAGATAGGGATAAAAAATTGGTGCCATTAATATTTTATTATTTTTACCCTTGCCCAATATGTCTCCGTGAAGTGCCTGCACCCAGGGTATAATCAGCGAAGGTAGTGGGAATTTGTTTCCCTCTGGCAGGAAAGGTATATCTCTCCTCCTGTGGGTGTCACTGTTACCACATCTGAGGCACTGAGCCTCATCCAATGGTCCCACTGCACTAATGAGTTATGGTGGCGGCTGCACACAGACCACTACATTTCTGCAACACTGAACACATTCAAACGCATGGCCTGGACACACACACACACACACTCCCTATACATGTGCGAGCGTATGCACTCCCAGCAGGAGTGAGAGCTCTACACTCAATGTATGAGAGGCTGTTTAGGCAGAGCCCAGGCTTTCACGTCTTCGACAAACAGAGGAAGACAACCAAGCAATTGGTGTAAAATAGCTGCGATAGTAAGTACATTTCATAGCTTTGAAGATAGAGGAGAAGCCCTGCTGGTGTAAGCGAGCTTTGCGTTATTGTCACTACGGAGCTTTCTGGCCTGTCATGTTCCTGAAAGCTTAGATAAATGGACTGCACTGGGATTCAGGGATACATCCTGTTACTCTTGTTGATATGTATGTGAATATAAGGGCTGTAACGATTCATCTACTACCTTGATGTATCGATTTATATTCCTACGGTCCAACTTGATCGATGGGTACTCGGCAAGTTGTCCTTCACGGGAGACGTATATATCGATATAAAATCGATTTGAAACGCAAACATCGATTGTGTCGATACTAAGGATTTGCACCCTGTATTTAAGGATGACAAACGTTATATGAAAGTGTTTTTTAGCACTTTTATTAGTAAAGAAATGTTAAACGTTACTCCGGTTCACTCTCCAGACGCGCGCCAGCTTGCCAGCTCCGCCCAATGCAGTGCAAGCACACATCCATGGCGTGCATGCAGACTAACGGCGGTCTGCATGAGCTGCTGGCGCTGTGGTGCAGAGGAGCCGAGGAGCCGGTCGGCAGAGTTTCAGGCGCTATCAATCCACTTTACGAGGGCGGCTACACCCACAGGTGCTTTCCATGTGCGCTGTCGTTTTTGTATTCAGAAAATGACTTTCCTTTCCCCGTCATATCTATTTACATGCAGCATCAGCCTCACGTATCCAAAAAAGCAGATGGTTTGCGAGGCAAATTATCACAGGAGTAAAGTAAAAAACAAAACAGAAATTCAACAAACGTTAGTCTAACTTGTTTTTAAAATGTTTTTCCGTATGTTTTTCATATATGAAAAGACCCCAAATAAACACTGTAGGTGGACTACTTGATTACTATAAGCAGATTATTTAAACAGCGTTTATAGTTTATAGTTATTTATTAAATTTTTTCCAGCAACCCAAAAATCAAAGAATAAAGACATTTCCCTCGCAAATTAGTGGTATTTTCTTTTTAATGTATAAGGGACATGGAATGTTTTATACTTCTGGTTAATACCATCAAATCAATCTTATTTCTATATATGTATTTTGTAAGTACAGCTCATTTTGTTAACACCTTATTTTGAAAATCAGACGTAGTCACACGTGTATACTTCCGCTAACTTCGCCAAGTCCGTCACTAGCTCTCCCGTCAGCTCCGGTCTCTTTAAACATCCATGGTCAGCTCAATCGGGGCCATTTGAATGCATTTAACATAAATGTCAGTATATGGGTGCTCTAGAGTTGTAGCATCGGCCGATTTGGCCATGGAGATGCGAATGACGGCTGGCTTGACCGCACGTTACGATAACGTTTCCTGTCCATGACAGAGTTAGCATGCAGCTTTAGCCATGAGGTCTAGCTCAGCTTTTCCTGGCAATGTGTGAAATCCAAAGTGTTTCCATACGTAAAAAGTATGTGAAGTGTTTACCACTTTGGATTTAAAATGTGTGAGTGCAGGTCGTATCCACGCAGACTCGTTTTTTTACTTTTTCGTTTTGGCTCACGGCGGCCGGCAGCTGTTTGTTATGGTTGACAGATACGGAACAGATATAACGTCACGTTACTCAGACTGCAGACTAAGAAAGGGAACTGCCTTTTACCTCTGCATGGACTCAAATGAAGCAAATATATCAATTCCGGCATAAAAAAAATGTATTTTAAAATCTTAAAAAAAAAAAATCTCGATACATAGGTCAATCGATTTTTTTCCCCGCCCCTACTAGCTCCACACATTTACATCTTTTATATCAAGCAGCTCTTATTTGTGTTGCAACTTAATGACGCAGTTATAAACATGCTTGATACTAGAGAGAGAAAGAGAAGTGTTGGATCTCCAGAGCAATATTTTTAGGAGTTACCCCCGCTGTCCCTTCGTGGCAGACAGTCACCTTGCCAATACTCAGGACGGCACCACCTGTCAGAGCTCGCCTTGGGCCCCAGACAGAGCCCTCTGTGGTCGAGGCTGGATTTTGTGGCGGATCAGTGGGATTTACGGGGACAAACAGACTGCTGCCGTATACTTCCATGCATGCTGCCGAAAACTCAATTTGCTTGTTCTGCTCCTCATCTCTACTTTACCTGCTTGAATCCTGACGAGGACAGGGACAGTAGTGAGACAGCAACAGAGGGGGGAGGGTATTTCAAGTTCAAGTCTGTTGTGATTTGATTCAGCGCTTTCCAGGCGGTGAAAAAAATAACCGTTTCTTGCTCTCACCAGATGATTTATATGGTTGGATTTTAATGAGATGTGAACTTTTTGATTTGTTTTATTGCGGCCTGTATTATGTCTAATGAACTTGACCTTTGTATACGCAGCATAAGGTTTGGTCATTAATGTGGATCAAAAGAGATTAGAAGGCAGTCGTTGCAATGACATATGACACAACCTTTTCTTGACCTTGTGCAGCCGTGCATGACTGTGTGTTTCAGAATCAGTGCACTTGATATCAGGGGTATGAGGCAAAGCTACAATCACTATCTGCATCTGTCTTTTCTCTTTTTCCCTTGAACAGTAACCAATGGATTCTCAACTGAAACTAGGAGTTAGGGTTGCAACCAACGACTATTTTGATGATAGATTTTTACTTTGATTAATCAATTATTAATTGTATAAAACATGTTTTTTTTAAATTCCAAAACAATATAACTATATATTTATTATTATTATTATTATTATTATTATTATTATTATTATTATTATTAGTAGTAGTAGAATTTTTAGCTTTTTATTGTCTATTTGCCCTTGTTTAAATTTGTAAAATTTTTTGTAAAGCACTTTGAACTTTGAAAAGTGCTCTATAGATAAAGTTTATTAATATTATAATGAAGAGAGAAAACAGACGGAAGGTACTTCTTTCTGCTACGTTTGTTTTCAAATTAGTAACTGTAATCATGCATTTGTCTCTGCACTTTTCTCCGCTGTATCGTTAGTCTCGGCCTCCGACACTTTCCAACTCACACCGGAGACGAACGGGAGACGAAGTAGACGCCGTCATCACGTGAGCTGCAAAAGCCACGGCATTGGCTGGCTTACTTCCCCCTATGGAGACGTTGCTACAGCGCATGTCGTGCATCATAACAGACTCAACTAATCGATAACCAAACTCGTTGACAACTAATTTAATAATAGATTGTAATCAATTTAATGGATTAGTTGTTGCAGCCCTACTAGGAGTCTACAGCACTGGCTATTGCACTTAGGACAGTGGTAGACCTAAATGATAAAGTCAGCATGCTTACAATGACAAAGCTAACATGCTGATGTTTAGCAGGTATAATGTTTACTATCTTAGTTTAGCATGCTCACATTTGATAATCAGCACAAAACACAGCTGAGGCTGATGGGAATGTCAGTTGTTTTGCAGGTTTTTGCTTATAAACCAAAGTACTGGACAGATGGTGGCGCTAGAGGAAAATTCAGGGGATCGCTAGGGGATGGACAATACGGCAGTCCGTCCATCCAGTAATTGTTGAGATATATCTGACTGTGGATCAAAGTGGTTGACCAACCGACAGACCAGCATGGCCATCATCAGAGCCACGCCGCTAGCATGGCCACAAATGACACAAATAATCACACAAAACAGATTTACAAAAAGTAGTTCACCCTTGGATTAAAAAGTCAGTGAATGGAATACAAATGCAACTGATGAGTCATTGGAAAGCAGCACTGCAGAACAGGACTCATCTTTAAAGAGACAAGCGCACACACACACACACACACACACACACACACACACACACACACACACACACACATACACACACACACACACACACAACCTACTCACTGTTAAGGTAATAGAGCCACTGTGGGGAGGTCACGGGATAGAAAAGGCTGCATTTGAACTTAAGTCTACGTTTTCCTGCTTGCAATCAACTGTGACAGGTTCACACAGTGAAACAAACAAACAAACAAACAAACAACTAAAAGACTACTGTCGTTGCTTTAATTTTGATTCCATTTGCATCTGTTCGGAGTTCATAATATGTTCGTATTATTACATCCCCACGGTATCCAGTAACTAACTATCCCTGTTGCTATTGTGCCACTGTGAGATAACGACCGCATAGAAACCCAGATTGAATGTTAGAGGAAAAGGGTGAGAGCAGGTAATATACTGAGGTACTAAAATAGACAGCTCCCATCACAGAATTGAATTAGGCTCACAATGCAACTTCTGGCTCACTGTAACTGCCTCCATCACACCCACTTTAAACGGTAAACAGAACCATAGTCACATAGATACCCTGTACAAAGACAGACTTAGTGCTGATTCATGTTAACCAGAAATCTCAAACTGATTCAAACAACAGTAGGCTAATGGAATGGGTGCCTCTGCTGGCGAGACTCACATTCAGTTAGGGATGTCACGAGAACCGATACTTCGGCACCAACTTGGTACCAAAATTCTAAAAATGTGACGGTACTCGTTTTCTTCGGTACCGAACGATGCCTGTAATGGTCATTTGGTACCGGAGCGGAGGTACTGGAGATACGATTCTTCCAGATCTAATGGGGGCAGTATGCGCTTACAAGTGTTCTCATCTGCCGTGAAATGAAGGAAAAAGAAGAACACTGTAACAGCACGGAAAAAACCAACAACACGAGACGTGAAAGATGGCAGCTGCTGCAGCGCCACCTCCGCCTCAACTCGGTGAGAAAACAAATAGCAAGAGTCAGGTATGGAAGTACTTTGCGTTCGAGGCGGATTTACAAGGAGTAATAATAGATTCTCAAAAAACAGTATGCGGTGCAGTAACGGTGCCGTCATACTTTTCTTTCCGAAGGAGGAAATACTTCCAATTTAGCAAAGCACCTCAAAGACAGACATCCAGACAATATTGTTCGTTTTAAATAATTGAAGGCTACATGCCAGTGTTCTGTTTTGCAATGTTAATAGACGTTTCTTTTTATTTGTTACTTAAAGGCTACATGCCTCTGTTTTTTGTAATGTTCAAATGTTTTAATAAAGGAGTGCGTGTTGAATTACATGGGATTTATTATTATTTATTTTTTTACCGTGGTCTCGAATTGGTATCGAGAATCGTGTAAATTCACTTGTATCGGTATCGACTACTAGATTTCTGGTACCGTGACATCCCTACATTCAGTATCTTTTTGTTGGCAAAAACATTTTAGGTTTATGTGCTCCTCTGCATTTCCTTAGATATATGTTTTAAATCGCTCCTATTTTTCCATTCAGGGGGAAGTTAAGTGTGGCATGGCTGTGTTCCTGCCCAATAACACAAGACATCCAGTAACCTGCTGCCTTAAAATTCAGCTACTCAGCATGGTCTCCTCCCACACCAGGGAGTCGGTCTAATGTGACACTGTTGTATGTTTGTAACATGTTTGCTCTCACAAGTGGGGCCTGACTTGTCAGCCTTAATCTCTGGCCTCTCTCCCTGGTGGCTCTCTGCAGGCTCAGGGCAATCAACACTTGTTTCTGTCAGAGCAGAATGAGGAGCGAGGGATCTTTGACATGATGCTGAGGCTCCTCCAGGTTCACTCATCCCTCTCTCTCTCAGTGGGAGGCCCCTTGCAGGCGTGGTGCACGGAGAACAACACAGGGAAATGTATGGTGTGTTTGGAGGTCAACCATTCCTTTCATTTTTAATAACCCTCTGGCGTCTGGGTATCTGGGATTTATAATATTTATGAAGGCTGTATCTGTTGCAGACAGGATATAAAATGCAATAAATGCTACCATATTTCCTCTGGACTAATTAGGCCTGGAGTCATGGCTATCAGTGTGACCCTGGTGAATGAGACTTCTAGGCCAGGACAAAAGGAAATTGTGAAATGCATGGCTCCTTGCATAATGGGCCCCCCTCACAAGCCCTCTTCAGCACAGGCCCTCACGGTGGCCCACAGAGAAAGTGAAAAAAAAAGCAATTTTGTGTTTGGTTTGCGGTTGGAGTCTAAGGGCTGAGTGATATGTATCACCAGAGGAACATTTTGTGTTTTGAAACCTCATAGCGCTTGTAGCAGACAGGAAATGAGACAGGGTTTTTCATTTCCCTGTTGCTATCTTCACTCACAAACTAAATAAGGACCTCTTTGCCACTGGGCCCCGATTTCATCTACCTACTATTCACATTGCAAAAGGAAGACGGCAGTTCTGTAATCAGGAATGTAATCTACATCATGAATTTCATATTCATGGTAAATGCTGAAAAGCAACAGGGTCAAGAGCTCTGTGGGGGGAAAAGAAAAAAGGGTTGGTAAGATAATTGATTTCACTTTCTGGACAGACTTGGAACTGGTGGGATGTGAGAAGGATGGAGTGATTGACGCGTCGGTAAGCTGTGAAGATGCATGCTGAATGATGGATAGATGTCATCGCGAAAGTAACAAGCAAAGCTGTCTGATTTTATCACCTTATTATGTTGTTGTGGCTGGCGGAGGGGCAAATTGCACATCTCTCTCAAGTAATATCCCGCTTTCTCTGCTTGCACCTTCTCAGTTTTCTGTGTCCTTTTTTTTCAATCAATGCATGCATGTATTTTCACTATCCATCGCTCTTCATTTTTTTTTTTTGCATACAAGCGGTGCAAGCAGCTTTTTGTGTGGGAGGTTGTCCTTTACATTAATACCTACGCCTGTCATGTGCTGTGCAGTTATTTCATATTTACTCCTCCTCTTTGTTCCTTATTTTTTGCCAGCTTTTACTTCCACTCGCTCTTTATAACTGCAGAATTTCTCTCCCAAGACGCCTCCCACATGCCCTCTCCCATTTGTCTCTCTGATTAATATAAAACCTGCTCCCACTTGCCCCACTATTTCACGGAAAAACCAAAACAATTGGTGGCTATTTGATTGGCCTTGGCCTTCGTGGATGCTGGGGGAATTGAGGAGAAAAAGCAAAAGCATTTGATCTATTCATCCATCCGCATGGAAATCAATAGGCTCTGTCTCTCAGACACACCTCCACCGTCCACGCTCACTTTTTATACCACAGGAATTCTGCCCACCGTCTGAGGCAGCTGCACAAGCGTTAAGTGGACACGGCCAGGGGCGTCGAGTCCAACTGCTGCAATAAACACTGTCATCTGCGTAAATTCAAATGATATAACACATTTACAGATGAAATACTGCTGTGAAACAAGATTAGAGCAATTTGTGTATAAAGAGGAGGAACTGAGACATAGGCTGGCAGCTGTGAAGTTTTACAAAGCTTATTTAGCCGTACAGTAAAGCAGGTGTGTCTCTGCAACACAGCGTATGCTTTTGTTCCTCTCCAAATGAGACTAGTGGCTTTGCCCCAGGCTTTATTGGCTGCTTGTTAACCTTTTTAGATGGCAATGAAAAGGTTACTCTGCTCATTGTTTTTGTCCCCTATGATTTATAAGTTTACTCTCCTGTGTGTTTATTTGCAGAGTCGAAGCAGGTGCGCCTACTGTATATGGAATCTGCTTGTGCTATAAGCTATAAAAGGAGGTTGCTGTCATCTCGTCATCGCAAAACATGCTGTGATATTGCTCAGCAGTATATTTGGTGGATGATGTTTTGAAAGATATATTATGCGACAGCATAATAATATAGTAGTATTATGGGTGTAGCTTGGTTGTATTTGCACTCGATGTTCATTGTTTTGGTCTTGGTGCACTTTCACTGATCTCATTAGTGTAATATCCAGATGCAGCGGGCAGCTGTTTTCAGCAAACAAGCTCTGGTAAACCCCACTGTACACTTCTGAACATAGTGAAGCATCAAGCTGCTATATTTCCCTCAGGAGTTGGTGGAGACCAAAACAGAGCTAAAAGCATACCCAAAGCATAATGTAAACAAAGGAGTATGGACCAGGGGAAAAAAAAGTCAGTTTATTATATAGCACAGCAAAATAATAAGAAATAAAGTTTATTTATATAGCACAGTTTAAAAACAACCTGCGGTTGATCAGAGTGCTTTACACAGTGAAAAGGAAAAAGGCAGAAATTGACAAATGACACAATGTCAAAAACACATATTGACCTGTCTAGCGCACATCCACTAGCCAGAGAAAATAAGCAGTTGTTTTTTTTTGCCTGCATTTGAAGGATTTGAAGCATTCGATGATGGGGGCTGATCGAACATGTAGGGAGGCAATTCCACAACTTGGGCCCGGCCACAGAAAAAAGGCACGGTCACCTTTACGCCTCAAACGACTATCAGGGATGGAAAGCAGCAGCTTATCTGATGACCTCAATGTTCTAGGAGGACAGCTGGGATGTAAAAGGTCTCTGAGATACCCTGGAGCTAGCCAGTTCAAAGCTTTAAAAGTAGAAAGTAAAATCTTGTTGTCAACTCAAAATTGACTCTGAGCTATAGTGCGTTGCAGGCGAGAAGAAATAAAGGCATGAATTATTGTCTCCAAATCTCTAAAGATCTAAAAGATTCACTTAAGGAGCTGTTGGAAAGGCAATGATACCAAACACAAGCATTCACATTAGCAACTACATATTAGCGATGCATTAGTTATCAGGCAGTTCCTGATTCATCCCTTACTTGTTACTTGGTAAGTACTCAAAATGTTGTGTACTGTATTTTAAGGTATTAGTGGTATATTATACGTGTAAATTTGTCACTACTTTAGGCTTTGTTCAGACTTTAAACTAAACCACTCCTGAGTCATTTTACTTATCCCTGAATATAGTTATCACCAAATGCTCTGAAGCCCCTCCTGCTAGTGAGCTGCTGCTACAGGGGAGTTCCAATATCCCATTACAGTATTTCCAAGATTGCACATAACCCATGTAAAAATAGTTTAAATGTGCCCTGATTAGCTGCGCAGAGGTGACATTAACAAGACCATATTTCCTCATTTCTAACCTAATTTATGTTGCCGCTTCAGGACAACTGACGCGACAGTCACCGTTTGGCCCTGGCGTGCAGCATAAAGGACGTAAAAAAAGCAGAACGTTGGCATCGGGGCACATTCTGCAGGAAGAGAGGGACACAAAGTGAAATGCTGATTGAAAAGAGGAGAAAATCAATCAAGCGAGCCCGTGTGATTGACAGCTTGCCAAGGTGTTTTCTGTGGAGGTGTCAAGAACAGCACAATTGCTCTCCCCCGTCCTCCCTCTCTCTTTCTGTTTCCCTCTCTCTCTCCCTGTCTCATCCATCACTTGCCTCTTCACCCATCATCACACTGTCGTCTCCTCCTAAATGTCTCACCAAACTCCCCCAATATCTCTCTCACTTTTCACTCCATTGTTCCTGCTCTTCAGCTATCCCTCGCACACCCTCCCATTTTCTCTCCCAGTTGCTTCCTCGTTTTCTTTCGCAGAGCAACATTCATTGCCAAACATTTAAGGCTGCAGACCGGCGCTCCTTTAATCTTGTTGTTCTGTAACCTTCAGAGGGGAAGAAAGAGCTGCTCCACTTGTGTTACCTTTAAACAACTACACCAAGCCATCCTTTATGCTCGCACTTTCTCATTACTCAACTCCAGTGAAGTCGCTGGTTTGTGTTATTTGTTTTCATTATACCCCTCAGATACATTACAGTGGCAGGATGGACAAAAACAGAGTGGAGGGAAAAGGCAATAGGCCACCGCCGTATAGCTGCATGTGGAGTCTCAGCACAGCACCAAGAGGGCATTGAGTGCATGCAGGGTAGCTGAAATACGCAGGGTGAGGCCTCATTAATGGCAACACATCGACAAAATAATTCTGTCGCTAATGGCGGCATTGAAAAAAGTGTGAGCGTTTTTTTTTTCTCGTACGACTTTGGCTCATTTGTCTCTGAAAGGGCAACGTGTTCACTTTCAATCACTTCTAACATTTCACTTCTAACTTTTTGAGTGATTGTCTGAACTCTCCATCTTTGTAAAGGTGGCGAGGAAACAGGGCTTGAGCACTGTTTTACAATTTCACATCACTTGAGGTGGAGCCATATTTGCTTTTTGATAACACCTTGGCTACTGTAACATCGTAGACACGCTTTTTAAATCTGTAAAAGTACTGTTTGTTGATGATAAAGGATTGATTCTGCTTCAAATGTTATTTTATTTTTCGGATATATTTTATTGGTATCCGGGGCCCTGATACAAATAAAATACTTCCAAAAAATAAAAGTGGTTGGCAGGCCAGGCATCAGCTTTTGGTTGGAAAATGAAAATATGTCACCTTATATTTTGAGTTATTAAGATACTATGCACTTATATATCCGCTTAATAATGAAAATGTGATATGTATACATGCCATGTGTATGTTGCACTTCCTTTGCAGTATAATTTTCCGTACTTCAACTCCCAAAACTTCACAAATTTCCTTTTGGTTTTTCGTTCAGGTCATCTGGTTCTTTGTGAGTTGAATCAATTTGCACATTCGTTTGTGATGTTGACGGGTCAGTCGAACTTTTCACCTCAGAGTCAAACAACTGAATTGGCTCCACCCCTGTCTCTAAAACAGTTGCCTGTGTGCAAACGAGTAAACGCACCAACACGTGTGTAGTGTTGTCACATGCAGCGTTGTCTGTTTTCGGTTATTAAATATCACTGATGCAAGAAATATTACAAATATATTTCTTTCGGGTTGCACGTTTTGCTGTTTGCTGTCCCAATTTTTTATATGTTAAAAAGTGGCTGCCAATGATGGCAACCAAAGGTCAATAATTGGTTGCCAATTTCTGAAAATGGTTGCCAATGGCAAATTGGCAACCCTTACTGTCAAACATGTGTAAATGTTATTTGTATTTTAGTAGTGATAACTGTTTACTGATTTCACCCAGTAAACATAATACCACACAAAACTGCACAAGTACAAGATTTTCTCACTATTGATGGACCAGACGCTAAGATGTCTTTATTCAGACATGACAATATACTGTACTTTCAGGGAGCACTAGCTACGCTGACAATGAGATACAATAAGCGCACTGTCTGGTTACTATAGTTAAAATTTTACACAATGCTTACTGAACAACATAGTTTCCTATACATTTGTTCATACACAATTTATTTGCAATAGCCAATATGTTTTGTGTGAAAGGTACTGCCTGGATTACATCATATGTTTCAATATAGGAGGAATATATAGTATATAATATATATATAATATATAGGCAGCAATTATGATTCTGGTGGTTCCAGAGGTATCTGGAAAAGCAACTTTAGGCCGCTATAGACTAGTTTTGTAGGAGATAAGGTTGTTCTTACTTCTGCAATTCACAGAACTTTTGATTTTGCAAAAGATTTTGAAAGCAATAATACTTTTTAGCTTTTAGGTTATGAGTTATGTGCTATTGTGAACTGTACACACACTTAAACACTGTAATCTAGTCTATAAAACAAAGGAGAATGCAGAATAATTGTTTTGCCTTTTGTCAAGCATCCGTTGAAGCTTTCTCTGGGAAGTTATTTGTTTTTGTTCAGTCAAAATACTTCTGTCTGTATTCATTCTTAGCATTTTCATACTATTTTAGACTGTCATTGTTCACCTGTCAGATCTCCACAAAGATTTATTTTACTGGTGGAATAATTTGTGCAAAATTGCCATCCATAATATTCCCCATCTACATCCATTTATAACCATGTTAGCTGTCTGTAACTACTGTAAAATTGAGTGTAATATGACTAATGCATATTCCTGTGACTGGAAATGGTGCATGTTTGTTTTCCCTTCAGTTTTGTAAGTTTCTCTCAGTCCTTGAAAATGTGTTGAAGGTAAGTTGAAGCAGCTGCTTTGTGTCAGTTACGTCCATAAGAGACTGCACTGCGAAGGGATGGGAATCTGGGAACCAAGCCCTGTTGAAATGACTTGTCAGTCAGTCTGCACTTCTGTATTAAAAAGTGCAGAGAAGACATATTGACTCAACCATCCCTGAGTGCCCTTGCTAGCTGGCTCCTAGACGGAGGGAGCCTTGATGCTAATTATAATGGGAATGGGAATCTCTCCCAGCGGGCAAGTTAAGAGAAATATAGTACGATCACCAAAATGATGAATCATGTCTTTTAGTTCCGCAGCTATAAGGAGTTTATTATTTTATCACTCACTGCTCTCAGCATGCAGTCATTTTGGTACTAAAACGATGAATTGTGTTTGTTTATCATTACCAACTAGAACACTTAGTATTATTTTCTTTAGGGCAAAGAGGACAAGGTTTGTTTTGTTGGGTGAACACACTGGACTTTGTGGAGCACTGGAGCAAACAAACTTGGACATATTTGCAATGCAAACACATGTTGAATCACAGTGAAGACAGCTAATTTAGGTCGGCAGCACGTTTTTAATATTTTTGTCATCGAGAAAACTACATGGTAAATGGTAAATGGACTTGCATTCATATAGCGCTTTTCTAGTCTTCTGACCACTCAAAGTGCTTTACACTACATGTTCATTCACCCATTCACACACACATTCATACACTGATGGCAGAGGCTGCCAAACAAGGTGCCAACTTTGCCCATCAGGATCTACATTTGAATTTTCAGTCATGAAATGTTCACATACAGGAAAAGAGAAATCGGTAAATGATGTGTCCTCCAGGAATGTTGTTGCATTCATTAGTCATTTTCTTTATTTAAATTGAATGATTTTAAATGATCAATTTATTGGTAGTTTACTTCACACGACTTTGGCATGTTCACAAAATAATTATGGAATTTAATATTTTCCCTTATTAAGAAAGGATGAACTATTAGTGAAGAAATGGTTGTAGCGCCTTAGTCAAAATCTAAATCACAAAATGTAATTTTTACATTTCTGTCTGTTCACAGATCAAACCAACAATATACAACATGCTTATTAGTGAGTGTTAGAAGTGCTGGTTGGCATATTTTTGAATAAACAACTATTGCGTCTCTCACGTGTGGGGTGTCCACACCAACAGCGTTTCTGCTACTGCTGCCAGCCCTTTCTTTCTACATAGAGTTTGCCTTTCATAATGGCAATTTCATTTCAATATAAATGTAATTTATTTAAATTTTAGACAGAAAAGGGTTAAGAAGCGTGTGCTCATTTGTAAATAATAATAATAATACATAATTAAAAGCTGGCACATGCAAGTCACTGCATTTTCCACAACAATGTTCTGTAAATATTTCAGAATAAAAGCCTTATTTTAACAAATGACGGAATTTTGTCGACAGAAAAAAAAATGCTAGGGCTTTGATTTTGAAATAGAAACAGGAAATGTTGAGTTAAAAATAAATATTAACTTCTTTCCCATGTTTTTGACATATTCTACAGATATGGACATTGAAACTGTGGTAATGTTGCAGGTATGACGTCAGTGAAAATGATCTTTTGACCATATATTATCTGTTTTAGCTGTGATAGGCGAGACCTCAAATATCTAGAAGCGACGCAGCTGATACGAGCCGCGCTGCTCAGTCGGGCTATGTGGCTTCTCTAACCTGTTAACATGGGCACCAAAATAGAGAGCAAGAGGTTCTTCGACATACACACACTGCTCACACGTCCTATGTGGCCCGGCGGTGACTCTGCAAGAAAGCAGATAAGCAAAAAGTCAAACTATTCCTTCAATAACATCATATTTATGATATGGGCATTTTTAATCATTATAGCACTACTCTGTCTTGATGACTTTATCAAAAATATGAGGAGCAAATTCTATCCTAGAGGGACCACACATTCCCCCCCAAGTAGCTTGGCTGTGTTTAGATAATTGAAATTGTGGTTATAGAAGCAAATGTCACCGGCAATCTAGAGGTAATTCAGGGAACGGTAGCTCTCGTCACACCTAGGGATGCTTCAATAAATCAGTTACTAGCATCTGCAGATATTACCAGTCAAATATGATCATTCCATCTGATTTGGTGGAGCAGAAAATGTGAACAAGATGCCTGATATGTAAGCTGCCAAACAGTGCATTACCTCGCTATACATCTGCTATTAGGAAAAATGTCACACTCACTATACCAGTGCAAAATCATACTCGGTAATGCATGAAATCTTCAATGCAAGTGTCTTGAAATTCTACATGTTATACTATTGAATCTTTAATATAAGGTCAATTTAATGATGCATCTAAAGATAAATTGTCCTAATTATCTAAAAATGATGAATCAGAATCAGTCATTACTTTCCCATGTTTTACTAATTGATTCACACACAGATGTAAAATGTTGGATTAAATAAATATAAGATAGCAAGTTGCAACACAGATGAGTTGAAGAGCAGAGATTGGAAATGGGAAAAACTTCAGATCAGATAAAATAGCAACTGGAATTAAAGCGGAAAGAAAAAAAAAAAAATCAATGAAAAAGCAAGGGAATAGAAGAGGACGAG
Organism: Sebastes fasciatus; assembly: GCF_043250625.1. Lineage (NCBI taxonomy): Eukaryota > Metazoa > Chordata > Actinopteri > Perciformes > Sebastidae > Sebastes > Sebastes fasciatus. The sequence continues at coordinate 16,869,548 of NC_133798.1, read as the reverse complement.
ACTTGTGATGCGAAAGTAGGGAGAAGGAAATCAATAAGACCCGTCTTTTGATGAGACACTCCCAACATGAACGTGATAGTATAGTTCTCTTGTGGACTGTAGTGTTTTAGTGATAGTATGTGACAGATGAGTTGAATCATCAGATCCTCTCCAGTCTGATCATCTTCAGAGTCCAATATGCGTCCATTTAGAGTGATGTTTCCTGGCCAAATCCTGGCCAGGGCCGAGTAAAGTAAGTACTTCCTTGGTTGAGAGTGGCAGCCATTCAACGCAGTGTTGTGTAGGGGTTCTAAAAAAGGTCTGATTGTTGAGACAGAAGATTAGAAGGAAAGTGTTGAGGGTGAAGGAGCCAGGGGCAGAGATGAGAGCCCAGGCAAAGCAGAAGAAAGGTGCAGTAAGAAGAAAGGAAGAAAGATGTAATAGAAATGAAAGGGCACTCCTGCTGTTGATAATTGGAGTAGTGATGTGCCAACACAGTCTGAGAGGTTTTCCACCTGAGGGTACTCTACCACAGGGGCCCAGACACTGAAACCACATTACAGCCCTCCTGTGTGCACTAGCCGGTATCCTCCTCTGGCTGGAGCTTGACAAGGAGGAGAGAGCAGAACAGAATACATGAAAGAAAAATGCACTTCTCTGCTCTTTTCTGTCCATTTTCTGCAAGACATCCACTCGTAGTCCAGTGTGGAACAGTGCTGAAGGTTTTTCTGGCCAAAGTCCATTGAGTTTGAGATATCATCAGTGTGGCTGATTCCAAAAAAGTGCTTGACAAATGTCGAATTTTAGATCCTGTATGCTTGCCATGCCCCATTAATGATCATTTCTTCCTCTTTCTCCAGATGAACTATATATGTAGTTTTACAATACAGATGCTAGGGCTGGGACGATTCACCTATGTCCCGATTTGATACTATCACGATACTTGGGTGCCAATTCGATATGTATTGCGAATTTTAAGCATTGCGATTCTACAAGTATTGCGATTCGATACTGGGATTCATTGCGATGTTTGTGAACTTTTTTAACACTAGACTATGAGGGAAAATGTTGAATCATACACTTCTAGGGACTTTTACTGTGGAAAATATCTATATTAGTACAGTTAAAATGTTTGAATTTGTTTTTCATTGTCAGGCATTATTTTTTTCTCTCCCAGCAACCCAAGAATCAAAGAATAAAAGACATTTCCATCACAAATAAGTGGTATTTTCTTTTTAATTTACGAGGGACATGTAATGTTTTATACCTCTGCTGAATGTAATCAATCAATCCTATTTCCATATATGTATTTTGTAGATACAGTTCCCTTTGTTAACACTTTATTTTGAAAACCGCACGTTGTCACATGTGTATACTTGCGCTAACTTCGCCAAGTCCCTCGCTAGCTCTCTGTAGCTCTCCCCTCAGGTCTGTTCTCTTTATACATCCGTGGTCAGCTCCATCGGGGCCATTTGAATGCATTTCAGATAAATATCAGTATATGGGTGCTCTACGGTTGTAGCGTCAGCTGATTTGACCACAGAGATGCGAGTGACGGCCGGCTTGACCGCACGTTACCGCGATACGATAACGTTTCCTGTCCGTGACAGAGTTAGCATGCAGCTTTATGTCTAGCTCTGCTTTTCCTGACAATGTGTGAAACCCAAAATGTTTCCATACTTTACTGTATGTGTAGTGTTTACCACTCTGGATTTAATATGCGAGGGTGCAGGTCGTATCCTCAAGGTGGCTCTGCCGTTTCCTGCTTTGTCGTTTTGGCTCACTGCAGCCGGCTGTGTTTTGTTTTGGTGACGGATACGGAACGGATATGACATCACATTACTCAGACTACAACAATAAAAGCGGTAACTTCCTTCTACCTCCGCATATACTTAAATGAAGCAAATATATTGACTCTGGCATTAAAAGAATCTATTTCAAAATCGTAAAAAAAAAAAATCACGATACATAGGTGAATCGATTTTTTTCCTCACCCCTAACAGATGCCTTTTTTTTTTATTTGTAAGCTCTGAATTCAGTTGATGTGGGCTTCAATGTGAATTGCCCCTGTGCCTTCAGAAGGTCAAAACCAGATGAAAGAATTGCAGTATTTTTCCTAAAGTGATTTGTAACCGTTTTGGAAGGAACACACAAACGTTGTCATCCTGTCTGTGGGGGCGTCAAATTTACAGGACAAACAATGTATTTTGTCATTTTATTTTTAGGGACTTGTTGAAATCTTCCCCTTACACACACACACACACACACACACACACACACACACACACACACACACACACACACACACACACACACAATGTGAGAAGGCACTTAACCGTGTGATAAAGTTGCTCATAGATTGATCCGTTGTCTGTTTCACTCAGCAGGTTCTGGTTAGACCTCCCTCTTCTGTTGCAAATGTGTCCAAGTCTTCTTATCATCATTATGACTCACTGTCAATTTTGGTACAGTGTTTTCTGAACTTATTGTGAGCAATTATGTCAGATGTGATGACAAGCAAATGTTCAAAACATAGCATGTGGGTGGGTAAGCAGTGACATCTGTATAATTAACTTATTGTTGCACATTTGTGGGAGGCACAAATAGTGTCAGCGTTACGTCACTTCATGGCATTCTATACCGTAGGAGTCGGAAATTAATTGATGGTATGTACTATTCAGACACACTTTGACAATTAAATTAGCAGAAAAATTAAATTGTATTCATATTACAGTATCTGGCATTCGCAGATTCTCTGTGCTCCAGATCCTGATCTGAATCATGGAGACACAAGTTGCAGCCCAATAGTTATATTCTTTTTAAACAAAAGTGCTACATACAGTTGCATACTCTAAAAAGATTAAGATACAATTTAAACATTTAGATAAACATTTACAACCTGCATGATTATCTGACTGCTCATGTTCGTTGCCTTGTTGGACCTACTGTCAGCGATATTGCCATGCTCCAAGATCTCAGCAACTACTTTGGTAAATATGTTGTTATCATGCCAAAACATAAATCCAGTTTGTGACAAACCATATTTAATAACACCATTAGGGCTGCACAATTAATCAATATTATATATATTTTTAATTAATATATTTTGGCCCAGAATTAAGTGAAGATGATCGACTGTTATATTGACATTTAAAATGCATTCTCCGCTCATAGAAAAAACTCTGCTGCGTATCAAATCAAGCGCTTCTTAAACAGCCAGCCACCAGGGGGCGATCCAGATGTTTTGGCTTCACTTTTGGGGAGCTGTCATGCTGCTGCGTGTGCATCCTACAGCAGCAGCCTGTGAAAAACTTTCCTGAATGTTGCAGCTGCAGTCCAGAGTTGAAGAGTAATATAGTGTATTATAGTACTCGTTTCGCCCGTCTGATATCTGTTGTATTATACAAAATGCAATGAATCCAGGTGAAGAAGAACCTTATTTTAAGTCTATTTTGATGCAAAGATTTGTTAATGAACAGGACGGTAGCACAACGTGAAAGCGAAAGTGAAAGTGAAAGCAATGCTCTGTTGATTTAATTTTTAGTAAATATTTTGGTACTATTTTATTTCGCTTTTACGAGATGCACTGTGATTTGTACATTAACAAGGAATGTAGTACAACATGTAAGTGAAAGCAGCGCTCTGTATATTTAAATATGAAAGTGCAATAAAATATGTTGTGAATGAATAATCGTGACCTCAATATTGATCAAAATAATTGTGATTATTGCCCTACACAGCTTCCCTTTCATGTTTTCCTTTATTATTTTTTGCATAATATCCCTTGAAAGCAGAGTTTAGATGATGACCTGTTGAAAGTTTGGACAATCTCTTCATCTCCATCATAGAAACTTGCTAAATGTATTTTTTAGCCAGGAGCAGCACTTTCTGTTCCACCGGAAAATGTCAAAGCAATTTATATAATTTTTTAAAACCCTAACCGGCTTAAGTTCAATGGGGAGTTATTGATAGTTGGTGTATATGCAGAGTGATGGGTAACAATACACAAAGAATCAGAAATGGATAGGGGTTCATACATTGGATATCGATCCATTAAAAATGGGATATGCTTGGTGTTGCAGCCGTTGTACTGCACCTCGATGCAGAGCGCTAAGTGAAGCTATAACTCAACGGTGTAGCTGTAAAATACACCTTCACAGCTATACCTTGTATATCTCTTTCAGTATGAGAATATTTCAACATCATTCTATGAAACCATAACCCAAAGGTTACCTCCGTATTGATGTTGTGTCTGTACATGTTAGTCTCATGCTCCCTTGTGCTTTAGTGCTGTTGTTGACAGTGTTTCATCGAGAGCTAGTGGCATCTTGACTTGTGCATCTATTCCTGGTGTGTATTTACCTCACAGAGTTGTTTACTACAGTCGTTCCTCCTGGTGAATTACAATGTTTTTTGCTTCTCATCCGGTGTTCGAGAATTGTTGAAGGACCCAAGGCTACGTGTCCCAATATTCCCTTGGAATTACCTTTTCCCCAAACAGCTGCTTTCATTGGTTTGGTCCAGGTTGATACATCTTTGCTCAGTAAACCTGTGGCTGAAAGCTTTGGGACCACGCGTAATCCCTCGAGGGTCTCAGTGAAACTCTTACAGCTAATAGGTTCACATAGTTCTACAATATTTGACTTGTTTTTAAGGGTAGATGGGTTTTCTCAACATGTTCACTAGAAAGAAATCTGTCCCCACGGCAGGTGAGCATGGTTTAAGGCTGGCTTAAAACTTTTCACTCTGGCTTTCAGGTTTCTCATGCTTCTGAGGACCTTGTGTCTGAAACAGAACATTAACTCTGGTCTCGTCTCACATATTACAATCTTAGGTCTCGACTAAATGAGTCCATTTTTTTTTTTTTTTTGGTGGCCTAGTTTGCTCATCCCTGTATATATTTTTTCCCTTGAAGTTTACAGAGTGTAAATCAAACAAAACAGGAGAGGATGCTAAACACATTATAGTTCCCCAGGGAGTACACGAAACTTTCAAATATCTCTGTTTGATTTTTGTGAGAATCAAACAGTAACATTACTGCTTTCTGGGCAGCCCTGCTATAGCAGAAGGGCCAGGAAAGAGCCGTCTTTTTGCTGTAATTACTGAATGCCTAAGGTGGAAGGTAACCAAGCTCTGGATTTAACTCATTTGAGAATATGGCTTTATGGCTGCACATTACTTTTATTTTTGGTGTATGACTTAACTGTTGGGAGACCTCCATTAGACACGCACTACATTTCTGAGTAGGGATGTCACGAGAACCGTATTCGGGTCCGTCCTTCCGTCCGTTCGCGTATCACACTTTCGTTTCCGGAGTAGAACTCCGAAAGTATTTAACCTAGGAACTTCAAACTCGGTTTGATGGTTGACAGTGTGATCTAGTTGTGCCATTTGGGGGTTAGATGTCCAGGGTGCCCATTAGTTAATTAGTTAATGCCCATTAATTCCATTAGTTCCAAAAGGGCAAAACCTTTGGCCATACTTTAGTAGGGGTCAAGCAGTGAACGGGGGTATGTGAGGAATGCTCACTTTTGCCTTGTTATTCAGTACCACGGGTACCGTAGTTACCGGGGAGCAGGGCTCAAGACAACTGCGTCCCATCGTCCCTGGGACAATTGAAAATGTCTCCGATAATGCTACATTTCCATCTGTTTTGAAATCGGCAGGAGAGCCGCACAGTCCTGTTTGGCTAAATAATGGAGCTAACAGCTAACGTACGGAGGTTGCATTGACTTACATTATGATGCATTCAGTAAAAATGAGTATATAATTACATTGTTAGGTGTTCAAATGTAATCTTGTAAAATGTTGTTTTTGGAGAGAAACTTGAGGCGGATCATCAGGGATTAATAATACATTTGCAAAAAAACAGTATTGCAAACAGTAATAACGGATTGAAGTACACAGCATTTATTGTTTTGTTTTTTACCGTGGTATCGAATTGGGTGTCGAGAATCATGGAATTTCACTGGTATTGATATGGACTACTAAATTCCTACATTGCACTTATATGTATCTGACAGCTAGTTCGTTTTTCTTAAAGATATAACGAGAGATTTTAATAAATCTATAATGAGCATTTTAAACACAATGCTATAGGCTACAGTAAATAAAACTACCCCACAGAATATTATAACATATAACTGTATTATAACATATATTCTGCATATTTAGTATTTCATACTTTTGATATTTTGCTGATACTTCTGTATTTTACACTATTGTATCAAAATATCATCATCAGAGCACTGATGAGTTTTGGGCTTTTTGATTCTTTTAGACGTCATGTATGACAGAGTCTTCACTGTGTGTTTATACTAAGAATGTTTGCTTCCATGCACTGACTAGTTTTAGGGTCCAATAGCTTGGGCACTGTTTCATTTTTAGATGTTTCGTATGCTCTAGTCCAGTCTGTGATTTATAACATAAAGTGCAACCAAGAGCCATTCATTATATGAATTGCTGTAATTTCTAGGGGTGTAAACAACCTGGAAACAGACATGTGCACCGTGCTCACCTTGATTTAGAGGATGACCAGAATTTGTTTGTTGAAATTTCAATTTATAGTCTGCCCATCGCTTCAGAAATGACTATACCATTCATTATTTACCTCCCATCAAACGTTAAGCTCCAAAGGATTGCCTTGAGTGATGTGGGTTATTTCATAGTTCACATCAGGCCAAAGGAAATAACAAACAAACTAAGAAACAGACGACAGATGATAGATTATGGTAATGTGACGTGGCACCGGTTTATATTGGCAAACACAGACGTTAAAGTTAACAGTTTTGTAACTTTTGTAACTTTTGTCGGGTACACGCATACTAATCGCACAACACGATACCATTTTACCCATATGCACACACACACAAGCACACTGCCTCACACAAGCTTGAATACGTCTGCATAAATGCTAAGCCCCAAATTACCCCTAACACCCGGCTCTGACAGATGTGGCAGCGATCAGTGTCTTGATAAATGTCAGCCCAAAAAAAGAATAAAGACCATTGGGTGCTGCTGTTAGTTTGCTTGCCAAACAATAGTTCATTCTTTTCCCTCAGAGGATTTCAAGATCACAGAATATGGCTGCATGGCTATACGCGACTTTGCTGTAGACCTCTGTTATACTTCCCACACAGAACTAGACAAAATAATATTAGTTAGATATGAGAAGTACAACTGTAGAGGAGCAAACCTCAATCTATTTTCCCTGATAGGTAGCAAGAGGACACAGTCAGGTCTCAACAGCCGCGCGGATTGATGAGACTGCTGATGATTTCATCTTTTTCATGCCATTCCAAAAAGACTTTTCTCCCTATTTTTGTGCCACTCATTCAACCCTTGAGTAATTCACTGATTCACCTCCGTGATACCTCATCAACAGTCCTGTTTGGCACCAAGTGAAGTCAGAATTGAGAAAGAATTACTGAGCGACTCTTTTAGGTTCTTTTTGAAATAAGGATTTTGAAGGATAAGCAAGCCTACCCGTGTTTCTTTACTTTGTGTTATTGCTGAAAGAGAGACAGAGTGGCGAAACAGCGTATACGCTAACAAGTCTGAGACCGTCCACGGGGCCGATCCATCCCAGAATCACTGACATTAAGATCACATTGGGGGACATAATGTAATTTACCTGCCTCATCAGCTAATGCAGCACAAATCCATTTTCGCCCAAACAGGAACGGCCACATACATTAACTTGATGACCATGCAGAGTCAAGGGGGAACGACTAATGAGACTAAATGTAATTACCGTCCACCTCCGATTTGAAAACAGAATAAACCCTCCTGCACTCCCATTTGGGTCTCCGAGCACCGGGGACGAGAATAAACCTCGTTCACGTCACCACTCAGCGCTACGACGGGCTTTTCCTGTTACTATTTCAATCGGTGTTCAGGCTCTTCATTATGATTCCTATTAGCTGATGGCTCAGCCGCCGTAGTCTTCCTGACATCCATGAAGTGATTAAATAAGCAGAGAATCACAGGAGCTGTTGAGTTATTGACATTCTAACAGTATGCCACAGAAACTTTCCACTCAGTTTGCCGAAGTGCTTAGTCAGAAGAGATCTGAACCAAATAAGATAAAGCCCCCCCTCCACCCCTTCCTCCCCACAACCTCCTTCAACCCCCGTCAGCCTGTTTCACTGGAAAACAATGTATTTTTCTTCCTGAAGTTTCTGAAGTGAACTGAAAACGGAAAAACACCCGTGTTGTCTCTATCTCTTTCCCTCACACGCCTGTCTCCCCTTTACATTCTCCTCATACAAGGTGACTTCCACACTTCTCTAGGATTATAATGTACCATGGAGGTTAAAGTAGACGAGTGTGCTCTGCTTTTTCTCTCCTCCCCTCTTCTCTCCTCCCCGTCTGCCTCCCTCTCTCTCTCTATCATTACAGGCTGTAAACCTTTGGTGAAATTAGGTATCCTCAAGTAAACCTCGTCAGGCGAGCACTTTTAAAGCCACGCAGCATTATGCCTAATGAAATGTGTGCAAGGGGAGGTGAGAAATGTAAAGGCATCAAAGTTGTATAGTAAGGAGTTTAAGATGCTAAAGGAATTGACATGCGAAACCTTCTCTCAGTCTCAGACGCACAAAGACAAAAGTCTTAATTTCCAGGGAGACAAGTTTACCCTCCAGCTTGTCACTGAGAATGTTTATCCCGAGTATGATTTATTTATTTATGTTATCCCCCTCATTTAAAGTATTGAGGAGGAGAAAGTGGAGTCGATGATTGTGCGGGGGTATGAATAATTAACAGGAAATAAACAAAATAAAATAACAAAAAAAAAAAAGGTAAATAATCTTATCGTATCCAACAGCTGCGTTGATACCCAGACACCCCCACACCCTTGCCTGGTAGAGAAAAACCCCTGTCCATGCAGTTAAGCTGCTTATAAATATTTGTAATTAAAATCGGAGGGGGAAAGCAAGGAGAGTGGCATCTTTATCACTGGAGACACTGCTGCTGCAGGTGTCTTTGATGCCCAGAAAGGCGTTTTCATCTGACAGTGCAGGAGAGCAGAGACTCCAATCGACTTGTCCCACTCAGCAGCTCCCTCCCCCCTCGCCGTGCACACTCAAAATGTTCAAGAGTTCATTACCCTTTTGTTTTGCATTTTCATCTATTTCTACCAGACCTTTGAAATCTCGTCAGCCCAAACCTTTAAATTATTCATCAACACTTAAAAAAAAAAAAAGCACTCCTCTATTTTAGGACACGACAAAACTTAGATTTTTTGCAGACGTGTGCACAATACTGTGTCCAGCTTTATGTAATTGCACTCATTTTTAAATACAAGGCATGATTGAATTTTTAAAGCTGCGCTAATCAATATTTTTTATATTAACGATGGATTAAATAACTTTAAGCGATGTCAAAGGGGTTGCTCATAGTGACAAACCCACAGAGAATTATCACCACTAAATGACCACCCTTTCAGCTCTATGGAGCATTTTTAGCGTCTTTCAGCTGATTGTTTTGGTTTTACGGCTCCCAACTTTACTGTTTTTGGTTCACTCTCACCAGTCTCATTAGCATTGTTTCTAAACAGCAGACAGATAAAGGTAGTGACCAGCTGGTGAACACAGTGGAGCATTTAGCAGCTAAAGAGCCAGGAGATAAATGGACTTGGTAAATGGACTTGGACTTATATAGCGCTTTTCTAGTCTTCCGACCACTCAAAGCGCTTAAAAGAGCCGCATAAAGAGCCTCAGGAGATGGTGGAGACCAAAATAGAGCTAAAAGGAACGTGAATATTCAATTTACATTGTTTGGATGACCAGAAACACAGCTCCAAATTAATGCTAATGTTGCTTATACAGTATGTCTGCTGGATTTGTAAACAGGCAGCTGTTTGCTAATGTTTGCCATGACAACTTCTTATATACAGTATGTCAGTGTTGCAGAAATAAAGGAAAGAAACAATTGTTAAAGCAAGTAAGTCCTCAAATGGAATCAGAGATGTGGGTTCAGAAATAAAAATAATTTATTTTAAATCAGTAAAAATATCAAAACAGATACTGTCAACTAGGGTCAAAATAAAATGTTTTAAAACACTAATGCCTGGATCATAAAACAACCAAGAATGTCTAAAACAAAATAAAAAACTATCTTTAAAAATGGAGTAATTATTAAACTCGACCTGAAGAGGGGTTACAGCCGACGTCAAACAGGGGAGGCACCTCAGGCAAGTGACATAAGGATTCACACGACACTGCAATAAATAAAACTAAATAAAACAGCACAGGCACACTTATGGTAAAGACATGCAAAGATGAGGAAAAAGAGCTACTCGCTAAACAATTCTCAAATGAATAGTCCTCCAAAAATTCACATCAAAACTAAAAGCAAACTAAAAACAAAACCCAACATGATTAAATTACAAACAAAACAGAGGCGACGAAGCCTTTGCGGTGGCCGCCCGTAATCTCTGGAACAGCTTACCTCTTCATATTAAAACAGCTCAGACCATAAAACCATTTAAGTCTCTGCTGAAGACTCACTGAAGTTTTGATTAAGTTTAACTTCTGTTCTGCTGCAACTCTTTTACTGCTATTATGTGCACATTATATTTATTGTCTTTACTCTGTTCTTATTGTTGCTTGCTTTGTATTCATTTTTATTATATACATGTTCAGCACTTTGGTCAACTGCGGTTGTTTTTAAACGTGCTATATAAATAAAATTGACTTGACTTGACTAGAAAATGTCTAATAAAGCAATCAAAAGGCCGTCCAATAAAAAAACAGGAAGAAGTCACATAAAACAAGACAAAAATAAAAACTAATCAGTACATTTTGAGTGAGCAGCTTATATGAATAGGATATAAACCAGGCAAAGCATCAGTGGCTGAAAGATCAGGGTTTACTGCTACAGGTATTTATTTCTGTGGACTGATGTGGAAAGAAACTGCGCTGGTTGTATCATGGGGTCAGTTAACTGGAGTGGGCGTGACAGAGGCTGAATTAACAATTTAAAAACGGACCTCCTGCAGGTGGCCGCGGGAGATTGTTGTTTCCATGATCTAAAATAAAAAACATAATAGCTAGTGCGTTCATTCTTTTTGCAGCAGAAAGCTAAGGCTTCTGTCTTTCACGTCACCACGTTGTACGCTTGTGATGATGTCGTGCGGATTGAAACATAACAAAAAAGTCAAAACGCCTTTGCACTCGATCTGCTCATAAAAATGTGCATATCTCAAAGATGTGCATAGTTCAAATAACTCATAGAGTGTTAAGAACATTTTTTGTTCATGTTTCTGCATTTAGAAATCTTTTCGATCAATATATGTTTTTGTGTTTATTTAGTAACATTTTATGAAAACACATGACAGATTTTTGTGTCTTTTTTTTTTTTTTTTACTTTTAGCACTGATTAATGGCTTATTTACTTACATAACCTTTTAGCTTAGGTTGTACAGATTTTAGGGATATGAAGCATCTGAGGATACTCCAAGAAATCACGATAAGCAAAAATACCAATGTAGGCACTTGCGGATCTTTTCTGTTGCAAAGTTCAAAGGGTTAACCTGCCGGTTACACTTTGATGAAACGGCAAAATGACTCAGTAATGAGAAATAAAAGGCACATTGTTCTCCAAACATCGATTTTGAAGTCAGTGATATTGATTCATAATTTCAAGACAAAGAAAATCAGCGATGTAGTGTTACAACTTCGTTTGTGTTAAGTTTTGCAACCAAAATAGAAAAGAGAGGGAGTAAGAGAATGGGAGGGAGGGAGAAAGAAAGAGGAGGGAGGCATAAATATCACCTCCCCAGAGGCCAGTCCCTGGCTCTGCTCCTGCATTTCACCTGCTACAACCATTTTTTTGGAATCAGCGAGTCATGCCTCAGCCAGGCCGACCGTTCCCATGTTTGGACATTAATAGCAGAGTTGAGCTCCTGTTTTGTGTCTTTCGCTTGGCTGGATATCTTCTCCTTGATGTTACGGAATAAGTCCAATATTTTTCAGGGTTAGAAAGTATGCTTTGGTGAGGAGTGTGAAGTTTAAACATAGCACTGAATGTTCTTTTTTATTCTTTTCAGATGGATATCTAGTAAATACTACAAGAAATGAAACACTGGTGATAAGTGATCAAGAAAGCGCGCCGTGGCCGAGACGACCGGATATACGTACATGTATTATTGCCAGCGCGATACATTATGCCCGTTGGCACACATTTGAAACACTGCAGTCAACAGGAAAGCCTTGCTGCTTGTCAGCCGTGATTAATGTGAAGTCCCTCAAAAACAGGGGAAATACATCAGAGAAACTTTCGAGAGAAAAGGTTACCGAAAACACAATTGCACAGTGAATGAGGACATTGCTGAATTTCATACAGTTTTCCCATCTGTCCCCAATCATCCCAGATGCTTTGTCTCACAAGAATTATGAGACCTTTCTCTCATGAGGAAATTGCTTTTACAGCAACCTCATCCCGCTCTTCAGACTCCTTAGCAGAGTGTGTGTGTATCTGTGTGTGTGTGTCTGTGAGCTATAGGAGTGCTGACACGACTGAATACAATGCCTCTCCTCCTGGACCTAACACAAGGTGATCGCACGTCCTGTCACACATTCCTTCTCTTCTAATTTGTTTGTGTCGTCCCCGCGCACCTGTTCGTGTCATCTCATGTTGGAGATTGAGGTGTAAGAGAGGAGCTGGTTTGTTTTTTCATCTTATCTGATAAGGTTGTTATTAACACTGGCGCTGCCTGCATTGTTTAGTTGTGACACTGGCGTGATTGATATTGTGTCAGCGAGAGGGGAAAAGTTTCCCCGTGCCAAATGAATGGGTGGCTCCCCAAAATAAAGGAAATGGAAGATGAAAATCAGGAGCTATTATGATGGGGAACATTAGCAGAACAGCACAGGGCTGCCATCCGTCTGTGAAGTGACCTTTCAGGAAAAATGTGGTTAGTGTCTATCATTAACCCCCATCCCTCTTTCTGTCCCCGCCTCTCTCCATCCTGCCGTCTTATTTCTTCTTTTTTTTTCTGGATTAGATTTCCTTTTTTTCCTTTTTTACTGAAGCATAAATTTAGTGGTGCAGTGTTCTTTATGTGAACAACTCAGGGGTATGACCCGAAGGGGAATGATTGAAAGACACTTGTCTGAAAGAGACATAAAATCAAATAAAGACCTGGGCTGAATACGAGCCCAAGGAGTTAGCTGGGAGATTGGGAGACCTACATGAACTGAAGAGCGGCGGTGCAATGAGCAGAGGGATGCAACGGTAAATATCCCTGCGTGGCAGGAAAGAAAGGAGGCAGTCAGGTGCAAACTGTTTTTTTTCTTGTTTTGACAAAACAGCTTAGGTATTTCTGGTTCATAATTTCAGTGTTAAAGTTATAATCCATTTAGTGCTGCACCTTTTGTTATCATTGTCAGACTCACAATGTACAAAAACAGATCAAAATCGATGCAGCAGATCTTTTTCGCTTCAGGCGCTCTTCTTCCTTGTCAAAACCTGCCGCCTATATTACCCACAATGCAACTTGACCGCTTACAGATTTGTCAGAGATTCAGGCGTAATATGCTAGTAGCGGCTAATGTAGCCCCGAGCTGCTAGATAAGCAGCGGGCTACAGAGGTATGGTAAACTCACTTCTTCTTAACTCCACACCTACTGTACCTCCTACCTTATTTCATTTTCAAACTTGTAGTCTTCAGCCTCAAGCTAACTGCTGCCTCAAGTGACATCACTTGAGGCAGTTTCATGCAGCTCCTATTTTTCTCACATATGCACTAGGACTGAAATCTTAGGAATAGGGATGTCACGATACCAGAAATCTAGTAGTTGATACCAATACCAGTGAATTTCCACGATTCTCGATACCCAATTCGATACCACGGTACAAAAAAACAACAACAACAATACATTTAATTCAACACGCACTCTTTTATTAAAAACATTTGAACATTACAAAAAATAGAGGCATGTAGCCTTTAAGTAATAAATAAAAATAACTGACCCATTTTGTTCATTTTGGTGTATCAGCGGCATGTTATCAATCAATAGTCAGACGACGGACGCTCCATACTGACCATGAATGCATCTGGTCCGTCAGCTCCTAGTAGCAGGTGTCACACACGGGACGAGAGAGTTGACAGACTGAGAAGTGGCAGAGGATTTGTTGTCGAAGCGAAAAGCAAACGCACCCATTTGGCAATATTTCACGTTTAATCCCAATGCTATAAGGGAACCATAATGTTAATGAGGTAATCGCTGCGAGGTGGATGGAGCCGTCACAGCTGGTGTGCACGGGGCAGCGGCTCCAGGTAGACATCTGCAGCGGAGCCCCACAGCAAAAGCGCTAACGGAGAGGCCAGACACAACGCCACCCGACGGTAAAGATCAGAGTCAGCGCTCTACACATATTGACCGTCATCTTTCTTGTAAAATGTCCCGTGTAATCGGTAACACCGGTGTCACAAGTTTATTAACCGGTGGGAAATTTTCCTCACCGTCACATCACTAGCAAAGACCATTACAGGCATTGTACGTTACCTTCGGTACTGTAGAAAAAGAATACCGTAACCTTTTTAGAATGTGGGCATCGACTTGGTACCAAAGTATCGGTTCTCGTGACATCCCTACTTAGGAAAGATAACTCTAAAGCTTCACAAGTCAGTATTTTGTGCTACTTTCACAGCTGAAGCGTTGCTGGAGGCTTCGTGCTCGCCATTGTCACATACATACGGTCTGTCAACGCGGCGTAACTTTAGCGAGTGTACGACAGAGCGTGTGTGTGGCGGCGGCGACCGGGGGTTGTTGGTGGCGTTATAGCTGTGATAGGTGTAGCAATGTGTGTACAGTTTATTTGTTGGTGAATAAAAGCTACAACTCCTCCGCTCAAGCGAGCTCAAGAGATACCCGAGGCAACTTCCTGTATCTTGCAACGCCGGCTCAGACTCTCTTAAAGTGGGCCAGCTTTTCTCCTTTAAGTGACAAGTTGCTCCCCTGAGTTTTCCTCAGCTTTTTAATTAATTATTAATATTTCTTTTAACTGTTTAACCAATAGCGTTAATCGGTTAAAATGCTTAATGTCTGTTAATGGTTAAACGGTTAATTATTAACACTCTTAGTGTTTGTGTGTGTGTGTGTGTGTGTGTGTGTGTATGTACACATGGCCACTTGTGAGGGAACTCTGGGTCCTGCTGCAGTGAGAGAGAGAGAGAGAGCGGGCCACAGGCAGAGCCATCGACTGGTCTCGTCAGGGTTCAGGGATATAGATGAGTTACAAAACCACCATTAATTACAAATCACTTCTGCCATGAAAGTCGATTAGAGCGAAAAGCAGCAAAAAAAAGTCTGTATCAAACAAAGAAAAGTGATAGGGCGTGCACATTTTTCATCTAAAGATGTGTTTGGCTCGGTATGCCCGCCTACTTTGCCCTTCATCTCCTGAGCTTTTTACGTTTTTACAAGTCTTGTTTAATTAAAGTTGTTGGTTCCTTTGTGATTATTTGTGTCCGCTGTTCATCGGTAATTAGATGTGCAGATTAATTAATGCAGATGCATGTTTTATCCATATTCAATAAGCATGTTCCGCCGCCTTATCGCTGAGCACATAATCAATACCCCCAGACCCGTGATAAATTATGGTCCATAATCGTGCATATATTCAGCATGTGTTGAGCCGTATGCAACGTGCATATAAAAAGCGCCGCGATACAGTCGTGAGCAGGTGCAGGGTTTACGATGATCCACAGGCAGGTTCACAGACGGTCCCTGTCAGCGCCACTTGAGAGAGTCCCTGCTGTCTCAGACAGGTTGCAGCCGTGCTTTGCATTAAAATTGCAAGAAACACTCTCTTCAGCTGCACACAATCTCTCCGCCGCACTCTTTCATTCTACAAGGCAAAATAAAGTGTTCTTGTACCTTAAACTACATATAGCCTGCAACTTATTTTCTCCAGGTCTCACCCGCTTTTTGTGTTCCCACTCTGTCCTCCTGCCCTCTTGTTTCTCAGTACAGCTGCACCTGTCTCTGATCCTTTCGCTGCTATTCTTTTTTTTTTTTTTTTTTTTTTTTTGGAAAGAGACTGCGGTCTGTGATTAATGTTTGGTGTGTAGTTGTGTATGTAAGCAATCACAATTCATCCGTGAAGTCTACTCTTCTTGGGTCTGACAGGCATGCCTGGGCACACAGAGCTCCGCAGTGTCTTCTACTCTATAAAGCTGATTTCAAATACAGCCATTTCAGAGGAGATGCACCGCAGTGGCATGAAGCAAGCAGGCTAAACAGATCAACAGCTCTCTCTCTCTCTCTCTCTCTCTCTCTCTCTCTCTCTCTCTGAGCCTCCGCTTGCATTCCCTCTGTTTTATTGTGACAAGACACAGCAAGTCATGGCTTGAATACCAAAGCGATAATTCTTGACAGTCTCCCTTTTATTTGTCTGCTATCGCCCTGATAAGATGATTTTCACTCTCCGGGTTTGTTTTGTCTTGGCAGAGATGGCCTGGATGAGTGAGCTCATCCTCTCTCTCTCATTTTGTCTTTTCCATCAGTTGTGGTTCTCCTTATATTCCAGACCACTCTCTCTCTCTCTCTCTCTCTCTCTCTCTCTCTCTCTCTCACACACATTGCAATGAGTGTGTGTGTGTGTGTGTGTGTGTGTGTGTGAGAGAGAGTCGGAGAGCATAAGATGATTATGGGAAGATGCCACGCAGAGGAGAAATGTGTCCAGCCAAGCTCACACAGAAGAGAGTATTAGGAAATAATGGTGTGTGAATGCTTGGATAGATTTGTGGAGATGTGGTACTTCATCACATAGTAAAAGAGAGTAAAAGTCCCTCTGTCCATTATTCTGTCATTTCCCTTTGTTTTCTCTCCTATTAACACACCCCTGAGGTACATCTGGAGGCCGTTATTTTGTTGCTGTCTAGTGTCATCACTTGTGTGTAATATGAAATAATAATTAATGTACCACAGACAAGTGGCTGCGATCAGGATCTGCATGCAAAATTAACATGCTAGAGCGGGTTTCGGATAGAAACTCAACGATGACTCATAGGGGGATTAAACTGGGTCAGGAAATGATTTGGTGTAAGCTTATATGAAAATTATGGCCATGTTATGTTGCCAAAGCCCTCTCTGGTCTCCGCAGTGAGCTGAATAAAACACTAACAGGTTAGTAGCCTGAAAAACGGGATAAATTTTGCTCGATAAGCCCGCACAATAGTCCATTAAATTATTGTGGGTCACAAAACAAACGGGCTCCCAGAGAAGTTTGAAAGCCACTCCAGTGGGGTGGATAGAAATCTGGAGCCCACTTGATAACAGTGCCAGACACATTACACACACACACAGGGGCTGCAGAATAGGACTGAGACTGGATATTTTGGCACACAAACCAGCACTCAGAACAAAGCCTATCTGTCCACAGAACTAGCTTTCCCCCCTCATGTCTCCCTCCAAGGCTGGAACGGGAGTTAATTGTTCTCATGATGGTGTCAGGTGGCAGAATTGATCAGCGTTAAAGGATCATTCCGTGTGACATTACCTCTGGAGAGGGGAAAGACAAACTATATGAGAATGGGTACTCTGTTTACGTGACATCTGACAAGGTAAAAGGACACCCTTCGATTGCTTGTGCTCTGTTGGAATCACAAAATCAATAGTGCAGCATTGCTCATATACACATCAACCGCCCTGTTAAAGTATACTGACTAAACCGATCAGCCGCCGCCACTTCACAACACACTCGACTCCCCTTGGTTTTATTTAATGAGATTTTATTCTAACAAGACTTCCAGTTTAAATGTTGATGTTTATCTGCGGTGCACAAGGTTGTTTTGCAAGTTTGAGTGTCGGCACAGCTGACAGTCTGAACATTTGGGGTCAACTCATCACAAAGTAATCGGCTATGGCCATTTAAGATCCAGAAAAAAACAAAAGTGCACTGCTCTTGGAGGATCCCAGGTGAACCACTGGTCTGATATAATCAATCAATAAATAAAGGTATTTTGGAAAATAAATCATAAATTAACATAACAGCTGATTTATTATGTCTGTGTCATTATGGTGGTAAGAAATATTAGAAATAAGGTTTTCAGATTTCTAAATACATATACCATATAAATATGATTCTTTCTAACACTTATCTTAATTAGACCACAAGCCCTGGATAATATTCTTATGATTATTATGTGGACTTATAAAGTATGTGGCCAAATACAGTGACTTTACAATGAGCTAAACGTGTTTTAAATTATTTTGTGTAATTGACAGAATGCCTAAAATATTTCTAAAATATTCATACAGATCCGCAAGATGCTCCTGTCACCAGGGGTATAGCGCTATTTGTATTGTATCAGTATTTAGCTATGATTCCTCTGGAACGACACGCTGTATTCACATACTACTGTTTACAACTTTTACAGCCGTGTTCCAGCATAATCTGTTTCATCGGGGACCACGCTCGGATCCTGTAAAACCTACACTATTTTTCATTGCTGTTGCCGGCCCGCACTGTAGCTATACTAGTCCGACTAGATCCAACTTTTTCAGTCCCGATACCAATACCTGGGCTTTGGTACCGAGTACGATCCGATACCAGTGTTTAATTAATAAGCTGTATGCCTCACTGTGTGGAAGTGACTGGGATCATTCTGTTATGTGTAAGGCAACATCAGACTTGACTTAAACATTGCTTTCCTAACTTTGTAAAACAAAATATAACAAATAAATGCATAGATACAAATTCAGTGAATTGTTATTTATTGATAAAATAATAAATAATACACCAAAAACTTGGCAAAAAATGTATTGTATTACAATTCAGGTATAAACATTTTTAATGCAGCAACAAATTGCTCAATTAAAATTAAAATGCCAATATACAGATATCCGATCCAGCTATTTGAGTCAGTATCATCCCGATATCCGATCCGGTGTTGGTATCGGTGCATCCCGAATTTTCAGTTGCATTTTGTTCTGGAAGCAGGGCCTGAGTTATTGTCATTAATACTAGTTGGATAGCTAGCTTTAGTAGAAGCCAACCCATTGGCTAACCTGAGCTTGGCCTGGGCCTGTTTTTTTTATCATTGTTTAACTAATGTTAGATCATCGTAAACCTTTCCCTTTTAGCTGCTCCAAGCAAAGGATGTTTAATTCCTTTTCATCTTTACCAGTTCACAGTTAACACTGAGAAAAAAAGTATTTGATTTAAATATATTTTAATTTTACTGAACATGCTTGGCTGTTTTTTGTGATACTGTGTGATGTTGCCCCCCAAAGTCTGTGTCTACAGTGATGATGGTGAGTAAGATGTTATCATAAAAATAGGAATGATGATCAAAAACATAAAAAAAACATTCATATTGTAAAAAAAAAGAAGGATTTTTGTTATATTTGCCTTTTAAAAATGCAGAGACACAACCTCCAGCCCGGTAAAGCTAAAGTGATGACAAGGAGATAAAAACTGTGTTTATGTAGAGTATTAAAAGCAATGCATGGAGCCCACATATAATGAGATCCTCCAATGGTGTGCACTCTGAGGTAAAGCTTACAGATGTTACCATCTGCTGCGCTTCACCCTGTTGTCTAGAGAGTGCGGGGACTGGAGAGGAAAAACGGTGCATTAAGTATTAAATTTAGACATGTTGCTAGAAGAATACTGTTTGACCTTATTTGATATGAACACTGCATTTCACAGAACAGGTGGCGAGAATAATTTAATGATGTAAAGCAATTATGTATGTGATGTACTGGATGCACCGTGCTGATCGGTAGGTCTGTAACTGTAACGCAATCTGTAACGAAAACACAGCTCTGGCATTCATGCATGTTTGAAGTTTCAAATCTCAATGTGTATCATTTTGAAATGTTTTGGAAAGATTTTGTAACCACCACCCACTTAAATTGCAACCTAGGTTTTTAAATAAATCACAAAGCACATCCCTGCCTGTTCCTCTCACTGCATTTACGGTCCATAAAAAAATAATGAAAAGAAACACTGAGATGCGAGATTGCACTCTACTAATGTTCAGTTACGTGTGATGAAAACGTTTGATTGCATTCCTCATTCTGTAAATCCAGTTGAGAGATTGCGGCAACACATCTGCAAATACCTCAATGTAAATCTTGACCTGTGTAATAACAACAAAAGCCTCACTTAATGGCGAAACGCATATCGACCATGAATACACCTGATCCTCTCCAAAAACACAATGGAATGAACAATACTGCAGAGCGAGACCTGGCATCGCAGAAAGAACCGCCTGGCATTCCTCATTCATCATGTTGATTGGAGAGATCAATTCACATTTGTGCTTTCCTTGGCTTCCCCTCAGGCATATTTCAGGGCTGTGCTGTGCGGCAAACCATCCAAGTTTACCCTTTTGCAACATGCCTATATGCAGATAGTGAAATCTACTTGTCAGTGGTGCTAACACAATGAGGCTTTTAATTTTTAGAGTACACGAAAAAGGGACATTATCAGAGCCTTAGTGTATTGAAACCTATGCTGCAGTACCTCTCAGACCTTTCAGAGGGCAGTGCAGCTCTATGAGAGAAGCTGGCGGCCACCAATGGGGGGGGGGGAAGAAAAAAAGATTGGTTTCTCTGAATTCTATCCCTCATTAGGTTCCATGCAGTGCCTGAATTACTTGCTGCATCTATCCATTAAAGTCCCTCTTTCTGTATACTGCTCACATTAAACACAGGTACGCTGCCTCGCTGGATGAATGCAGGGTGAAATCTGACCCCATTCCCAGTTCCATTTTGTCGTGGCTCATTGCTGTGGAGGCATTCACTGGTTGCTTTTTGTGTGATTGAAATGTTATATTCATATGGTCTCACAAAAAAAAAGTTCTCGCTGCAAAAAAAGAGCGACAGACTGGACATTTTTGTTTGTTTTCACCGACTCCCATTTGTGCTCGCATCACATTGTTGGGGACCAACGGCACATTCAGCACAACGCTGGCAAATCGGAGGCGATGCACTCGGAATCCAAATCTCCAGATATTCGCTCGCTAATGTTGTGACAGCTTGTTAACTTATTCATTGGGCAGGAGGCTATGGAAGCTGACAGAGCGAGCTGAAGTTCATGTCTCCAGGCTCTACCCTTGTCCACTTGGCTCCCTGCTTTATCAAGGAGACTTAATTCATCGTGATGAGCAATCATCTGTGGGGTTAAGGTGCAACAAGTGCGCTGACCTTTTTCATGGCCTTTTGCCACCGAGCTGTCTTTAACCTATAACCTTGAACTCGACCCCTATATGATGGTTCCACTATGTCAGATGAGCAATCCCTCTGTTGACGAGGAATGATCAGTTCATTTATATTTGAAAGTAATTTCTATTAGTGCTGCAACAATTAATCGATCAGTTGTCAGCTATTAAATTAATCGCAGACTATTTTGATAATTGATTAATCAGTTTGAGTAATTTTTCTAAAATTCTCTGATTCCAGCTTCTTAAATGTGAATATTTTCTGGTTTCTTTACTCCTCTTTAATAGTAAACTGAATATCTTTGTGTTTTGAGCAAAACAAGACATTTGAGGACGTCATCTTGGGCTTTTGGGAAACACTGATCAACATTTTTCACCATTTTCCGTCATTTTATAGACCAAACAACTAATCCATTAATTGAGAAAATAATCCACAGATTAAGCGACAATAGGGCTGTGTATTGGCAAGAATCTGGCAACACAATGCATATCATGAGTAGGAGTAATGATTCAATATATTGCAACATATTGCAATACTGTAAGCAAAGCGGTATATTGAAATTTGTTTTAAATCAAATTTTAGGAAAACTGTCATAGTATAAAGAACACACCACCATATGCATAAAATCTGAGTTAAACAATTCGCTATGAAAAATGGCCACTATGGGGACTAATATCATCACACATGAATACAATTGGACTCATTGGATCCACAGTGATACCCAATTTATGTAATTCCAAGATTCTTTAGGGACCCCAGTATGCAGAAATATTGAAATACAACATTTTTAGAATAGGCAAAAAACAAGACATTCGTATTACGTGCAAAAACTAGATGTTTTTTGCCCAAAACTGCATGTGATTAGCATGAAGTAGGCATATCTATAAAGGAGAGACTCGTGGGTACCCACGCGGGTTAATTAAGGCTCTGTCCATTTTTAAAATTGGATATTCTCCTCTACGTTTGGGCCTCTTGTCCACACGCAAACAGAGTTTTGGGTCACAAAAACGGATATTTTTGAAAACACCTTCTATGGTGCAGATTTTTAAAAACTCTGGTTACTTTGTATCTGTGTTAACATGTAAAATGGAGCATTTGGGAAACGATGATGTCATCTTCTCATTTCGCGCATGTCCGTTTGTTGCTTTGTGTAATGAGCATGCGCCAGAAACAATAACAAAGATTGCAGACTACTGGCTTTTTTACGTTTTATTAGCACTGCTCGGACTATTAACTACTTTACATTTGAAAAATCCTCCACTCACAGGAGGCCGAAGAAGGGAACACATCAAACATGTCGAGGCCGAACGGTGATTGAATGTGCTTTTGGGCGATTGAAGGCGAGGTTTGGAGCACTCAGAAGGGCCACGGACATAAACCTGAATGACCTCCCGTTTGTCAGTTATGCATGTAAAGAGACAGTTGATGACAGCAGAGTGATGACAGTCATGCAGTTTGACCAGGAATCCCTCACCAACAATAACTGTTATCAAACTGACTGTAATGATGCTTGAAGGAAAGGGAGTGAGAAGGGTGGTCCTTCCTTCCTTGACCCTTAACTTGTGATCTTGTGACGGGGCCTAAGATGTTAATTAAAAATCGATAGCGTTTTGGAGACTCGATTCAGTATCACAAAACATAATATCGCGATACTCATGTGTATCAATATTTTCTTACACCCCTAATCGACAATGAAAATAATCGGTAGTTGCATCCCTAATTTCTATTTCGAAAACAAATTAAAGTCCTTGTCTCGTGGATAAAAGCACATCTAACACAAAAAAAACAAGCAGAAAAAAGCCTGAAGGAACACTAAGCAAGACAGGAACCAAGACGAATTAAGCAAGTAACCATATTTGGCACCATAAGCGTCTCTATGCATTTGGACCACTTTGGTCTCCTTTTCATCGAGTGCTTTAGATAACAGCTGGGCTCCACCATAAAGTAAACTCCAGCTGATGTATTGAGATTTTAATTGTGGCGAGTTATTTTGCTGGCAGTCCTCCTTCAGGAGAGGGAACAAAAGGCCTGCCTGTCGTCCCTCTTCGCCTCCCTCGCAGTTGATAATCAATGGAGGGACAGAGCTGCCAGCTATTGACTGAGGAGAGATGAATGACACTGCTCCCAAAGGGTCCATTTGAATTTTGACAGGCAGGATTCAGAAGTCCTAGCCCTCCTTTGATGGTGCCAGGAAGAAGGCTTTTCACTGACACACTGGAGGTAATACCAAGTGCTGATACAGGGCTATGAGAGGACTGAAATATTTTAAGCTGCAGACTGTTGGAGATCATGTGTAGTCAGTTTGAATCACTGCACACTGCATTTATTGAATACTACTTTTGCAGCTGTTTTGTATCCATTCTATAAGGGAGCTGAATCGATGGTGAATTGAAGCCGCGGCCCGCTGCGAAGCACACGGAACAAATGTCAACACAAGAGAAAAGGACTCTCACCTGGCCACTGGTGGGATGTCAAAAAACCTCCCTACTGACGCCATTCTTTTCTTCTTCTCTGCGCAGCTCCTGCTCCAACCCCCCATTTCTGTTGTGACAATGTGAGTCATCTTCAAATGACTGCTGCCTTCAACACACGCAGACAAGCATTTTTCCTTTTTCAATGCAGTTTGACCTTTGTAGAATCAAGATGAAAGCTTTCAAAACATGTGTTTTTACACATGTCGTGCGTCGTTTTTTGTCTTAGCAATGACATGGCCGGAATTATGTGGATGTGTATCAGCTTAAATCAGCAGCCCTCATTTTCCTTGTGCCTGATGTTCTATGTTTGGCTCCCAAGTGAGGATCTTGTTAATGCTGTAGCAAGCTGGTGACTGGCAGATACACCTGCTTGTCATGGATGATCACCCTATCCTGGGCAAACAAACTAAGCTGCCTGTAGACCCAGTAATCAAGAAATAGTACATATTAATAAGACTCTACAGCATGGACCTCCAGTTAGGATTAAAACGATTTTTATTTTACTGCATATTTCCTTGCTAAGTACATAAAAAAGCAGAATAGCTGTCAAGTTCATATTCCAGATTTAAAAAAAATATGTTGGTATAGGAAAATCACTGGGACGTTGTAGCCTTCTCTCTTCAACATGCTGTATATTAAACAGCATTTGCAGCTCCTATTGTGTTGGCACTCATATATAATTATTAATAATACATCGGGGTGGAAATCACCAGAGGCCCCACGATACGATGTTATCACGATACTTAAGTCTCGATACTATTTTATTGTGATTTTAAACATTTTGCGATATGCTGAATATAGTGAAAGATATATATCAACAATATATCAATAATATTTATTACCTTTTTTTCAACTGCAAATTATGCAGTTTGTCTGTTTTATCTAATAAGATACAGTTTTCACTCTGTTTATCTCAAAGTTTTCATTCACGTAGGTCAGAGGTCAAGGGACCCCTTTGAAAATGGCCATGCCAGTTTTTCCTCGCCAAAATTTTGCGTAACTTTGGAGCGTTATTTAGCATTCTTCTCGACAAGCTAGTGTGACATGGTTGGTACCAATCGATTTCTTAGGTTTTCTAGTTTCATATGATTCCAGGATCTTCTCTCCGCCGCGCCATTGGGTGGTTAATAATGTCACGGTCTGACTTTCTGTCATAAGTTGAGTCATAAGGATGGGCTATTATGATTGGCTGCTGAGGTTGTAGTGGCAGGCCTAGTTGGTCAGCAGGAAGTGATTTAAGCAACTCGCGGGAGAGCGAGAGGCCGCCGCCGCACAGGAACGCCGGAGAGATCGACGTGAACGCCACAAGGGAGGACTTTGGCGTGGGGTGTTCAGTCGTGAAAGTTGAATGCCAACCCTGAGAAGACTGACGAAGTGACACCGTGACCGAACAATGCCCCGTGAATGTTTGTGCCGTCAAGTTTGTCAACAGTTCGTCGTGTATCGTCTACGTCTCGTCTTAACAAGACCTTATTGAACTACGAGGCCCACCGTCTGCCCACCGTCGGCCCACCGCTGCTTGGGCTCTCCTCTGAGCCGCCCAGACGCTCCGGCAACGGGACTGAGGCGGAGTCGGGAGCTTGCCGAGCAACTCGGAACAGCGAGCGGTAGCAAGCGGGGACCCGGTAGGCCAGCCCAAACTACACGCCGCAGCAGGTATGCTAATAGCCCACTCCTTCTTCATATGCTCACGGCTGACTAGCTTTGTAGTTACCCCTAGAGAGCCGTGTGACTACTGACAGACCATTATTGAGGCAAAGCTGGTTTGACCGTGACAATAAGAAGTTAATAGTTTATATAATAAAAGGTCGATACTTGACGTCCATGTGTTGATACAATATTGCCATGCAAAATATTGGGATACTATACTGTATCGATTATTTCCCCCACTTCGTCAAGCCCGTAACGCAGCAACAAGTGTCGGGCGTCAGTTTGAAGCTTTATGTCATCGGCTTCCATTAAAAATAATTTGTAGAAGCATCTAGGGGTGTGGTTGCAGATTGCAACCAACTGAGTACCCCTCCGCTCAATCCTATCTTTCCAAGACTGCAGTAACGTGACAAGCTGAGTACAAAATCGTGGTAACCCCATTCGCCTCGCTCAGAGACCATCCTTAACATAATAACACTACTTTAGGAGCAACAGAAGTTAGACGGCGGCTTGCAGTACCACGGTTTTGCTCTCTGCGGCTCACGTTACCACAGTTTCTCAAATGTGTTGAAGGAATACGTTGCAGCAACATGGTGGACTCCGTGAAGAGGCTCATTCTAAGCAATAAAACCACAATAATTCTTAGTTTCAGCTGATTAAACACTTATGAAAACATAGAACATTATATTCCATTTCTGCTAATAGATCTCCCAAAATGCTCACACTGGCCCTTTAACAAAAAGGTGAATGTTAATTGCAGGCCTGTGATGAGATGCTCTGGTCTCCTGCCAGCCACTACATGCCCACCCTTACTTTCCGCCTTGTAACATAAGCAGCACACCACTTCTTGCATTGGCATAGAAAACATTGGCGATAGATGTAAATTGTGTGGTGCCGAATCGTCCATTGGGCCGGACACAGCTTAGTTCTCAAACCTGGAGATCCTGCTGATCCTAATGGGTTGTCTACACCCAAGAGATGATCCACAGTTAAAAGAAAATACGCTAGAGTGTAATTACCGAGGGAGTCGATGAACAAATTTAATTAAGCATGAACAACAAGCAGCCAGACTGTTGTGGTCCCCCCTTGCTCCACACAACTGCTATGGACTTGGTGAAAGAAACACTTTCTGTTTGTAGAGTTACCTTAAATCACTCACTATTTGCCAGATGGTTGAAACCACTAACCACCACCTAATAGAAGTAATTAGTTTAAATAGTCCTTTTAGTTAAAAATGGATTCCCATAGTTCTAGTATGGCTCTCTACCTGTTTTCAAGCTTCATTGAAAGGTGGAATGTTTATATCCTGTGAGCGCACTACCAAGGAAATACAATTCTGCATTGAACTCACATCTTTCAGTAACGCCTTACAGTCTCACCTGTATGCTTCACGCTGGCTTTGTGTGTTATTGTGTGAGGAGCGGAAAAAGAAATCAAACTTACGCCGACACAGATTCTCATAACCTTTGTGAGCCAATGAAACAGCTGACACAGTATAATTATCCTATATGTATAAAACATTTCCTATGGTAAAAGTCATATGACTTACTACTGAGTTTGAACCGGTGTTTGATTTAGGTGCAGGGAGAAATGTTTTCATAATCAGACACAGCTATGCGCCTTGTTGAAAATGAATTACAGATGAATCATTTATATTCAGCTTTTCAACCTCACCATGGGAATCATGTTAGAAGTCCTTAAAGATGATTCTGCAAACACACACAAACACACACACACACAACACCTTGCCTGGGTAATAATGCTTATCAAGCATATGTAATTGCAAGCCTAAACTAAATTTCTCTAGGTGATTCTAATTGGTTTTGTCACTTGTGAGCGATAGCTGACTAATGCTCTTCCATCAGTACCGACAGTGTCACTCTAACCTACTCCAAGTCAAGACATGTTGCTGTGCTTAGCATTGCAAAAAAACAACACTCAGAAGGCAAGATACCAAAGCAAATGGTCTCCCGTGTATTTTCAAAGGAAACAATATCTTAGTATGCATATTTTTCCCTGAAGCAATGTGTGTCCTCTGCTTGTTGTTTTTGTGACAGTTTGTGAAAATGTGAGAGGCGTAATCATGCTGCAGTGTGCTATTTTGTTCAAGGTTGGGTGAGTAAGAATCCAGAGTTGCTGCCAGACACTTAGTTCCAAATCCCTAAAACTTAATAAAACAAAACCTTTTTGGATAGACGTCGAGGTCTCCAGTCCTTTTCACAGCAAACGCACTGTCCTCTGTTTCATCTCTAATGCAAGAGGCAAATAGCCATTAATCATAGTTCACAGTGTCTTCCTGCATTGCATTTGAATGGGCTGCTGAGAGCATGCATGCATGAAATAGCTTTTACTCCGACAGTATGTTATGTTACAGTATGTGTAAGGGTGTAACGGTGAACACATGTTTCAAGTAGATTTAGACACAGACAGACTGGCGTATAAAGACAAAAACATTGTGTACTATATCTAAGGAAACAAAGAAACAAACAACAACAACAAAAATGAAAATATGAGGGCATGTAGAGCACAGGAATGTTCCCAGTAGTCCATTATTGCTCACAGCCCAAGACGCTAATTTTTGTCATGATCCATTTCAAGGGAAATAATTATGCGGCTAATGCAATTTAATCCCTGCCGCTGCATCCTCCTCTGAGAAAGAGGCACATGCCAGCCAACATGAAGTTGGGGCTGTTGCCTCATTACATGCAAAGTGCATCACATTAATTGAGTTTAGAGGAACAGAGAGCTAAACCTAGAAGCAAAGACGGCATCAAATTTGGGGCACATGTGATCCAAAGCAACTGGGATTACTGTTGGAAAAAACTTTAATGAAAATAGAGATTCATTCTGAGTGCTCATGAGCTTTGAAGCTATTTATCTCCTATAGATCTGTATAATAACTTGCCTTAAATTATGTCTGTGTGGCTCAGTGGTTAGAGTTTTACTTATGCAGTAACTCTACATAATGATTTCTATCTTAACTTTCTGTCTTGGGTGCCGGTGGCTCCTGTGGTGAGCACTTTCATGGTCATGATCCCCAGCCTACTGATTTTGGTGATCCCTGACTTTTCCTGTGAAACTGTGGGGTTGGCTAGGTTGGTTAGGGTTTCCACTTATCCAGTCAAATATCTCAAAATCGAGGAGGTGGATTGTCACTAGGGCTGCAATTAACTATTATTTTCATAGTCGATTAATCTGTTGATTATTTTCTTGATTAATCGATTAGTTTGGTGTAAAATGTCAGTAAATGGAGACAAATGTTGATCAGTGTTTCCCAAAGCCCAAGATGATTAGACTGATTATTTGATTATCAAAGTAGTTGGCGATTAATTTAATAGCTGACAACTAATCAATTAATCGTTGCAGCGCTAATTGGCACAAACCTTACTACAAACGTTCACTGTTCCCAGACGGTGTATCATCAAGACACTAATGACTCATTAGCACCACCATGAGGTTCACTTTTTGGGGTTTTGAGCCAAATGTTTCCACAGCTATTGGATGGAGGAAATTTGGTACACACACTCATGTTTGATCTGATGATTTCTGGTGATCCTCTGACTTTCCTCTAGCTCCATCATCAGGTCAAGATTTCAAGTTTTGAGCGAAGACCTGCAAAGCTAATGACATTCCTATCAGCATCAGCTGTACTTTTAGCGTTTTGTGCTAATTAGCCGATGCTAAACTAAGATAATGAACATGGTAAACATTAGGGGTGTAACGATTCATCTACTACATTGATGTATCGATTTATATTCCTACGATCCAACTACATCGATAGGTACTCGGCAAGTTGTCCTTCAAGGGGGGACGTATATCAAATCTAAAATTGATTTGCAAAGTAAACAATCAATTGTATCAATACTAAGAATTTGCACCTTGTATTTAGGCACGACAAACGTTATATGGATGTATTTTTTAGCACTTCATAAATAAAGAAATGTTAAACGTTACTCCGTTTCACTCTTCCTGTGTATAACGTCATTGACATGCGCCGACTTGCCAGCTTGGCCGGCTCTGCAGCGCGAGCGTGCATGCAGATGAACGGCGCCCCTTTGCCGGGACTCCACGCTCTCTCACCCGTTAGGTGCACGGAGGGAGACTGTCACCGGTCTGCATGAGCTGCCGACGCTGCGGTGCAGCTGAGCCGGTCGGCAGAGTTCACTTTAGGGGCATTACGTGACGAGGTGTTATCAATCCACCTGACGAGGGCGGCTTCAACCTCTGTGCGCATTTGTTTTTTATTCAAAAACAATGACCTTTTTCCCGTTATAATATCAGTGTGCACGCAGCATCAGCCTCACGTATCCAGCCGGAAAGCAGACAGTCCGCGAGGCAAATTATCAAGGGAGTTAATTAAAAAAAAAAAAAAAAAATTCAACTAACATTAGTCTAACATAGTTTTAAAGTTGCACTTTTTATTATTTTCAAAGAAAAGGTGTATGTATTTGCCATTAATTGTTGTTTACTTGTTTATATCCATAATTCATTTATCCCTGATTCCCTTACAAGAAAAAGAAATCCTGACCTGCATTGTCCAGTATCCTGATTGAATTTTTGGCAAAAAAAGTTACTCTATCGATTTCAAGCCATCGTATCGTATCGTATCGTATCGTATCGTATCGTATCGTATCGTATCGTATCGTATCGTATCGTATCGTATCGCTCTAGATGAGCCAAATATTGTCTATGAATTGTACGGGAACCATGGAAAGTGGTACGTATTGTATCGTTGTAAAAATGTATCGTTACACCCCTAGTAAACACGATATACTGTGGCATCATATTCTCCATAGTATCATAGTGTGGCTCAGACTCAGAGTTGGTGGACTTTACCTGTTGATACATTTTGAGACGTACTGTGTTAACCTTTTCAAAACAGTGTTTATACAGATGAAAAAGTGCACCTTTAAACTCCCATAGCAGAAGCACACTATGTGCTCTTCACTTCCCGACTCTAATGTTGGGGTATGATTCACTCGTCTCTTTGAAACGTATTTACTTCAAGGCTTGGACTCTTTATCCATCCCTTCATACTCACTCCCATTTATCCATTTCAGCCTCTGATCAAAACTGCTGCCTTTTTTGGCTCTAATATCACCCTCTAACCCCTCCATGAAAAATGAATACCATTATGCAACTTCGGAATATCATGGGTAATTGCTTTTTGAAAGCTCCCCCTATTTTCTTTCTGTTGTTGATAAACATGTAATGGGCTTATTTTTTTTAGAACCACGTGACCTAAGCCGTGTGACCTTCAGCTGTTGCTTTGCATAGCTGACTAGGGCAGAGAGATCCCTGTAGACCCCCTTTAGGCCTCAGGAGTGCCAGCTGCACACTGGCAAAGAATCAGTCCTACCAGGAAACTGAGCTCCGAGAGCAGATGTATCAGTTTGTGGTCGTGTTCGCTCTGCATGTGTGTGGGTCCGACCCGTGCACGCATGTACCGAGAGATGGTGGTGGTTAGGCTGGAAGGAACAGCGAGCGTTGCTGGGTTACTAATATTATTCCCATCCCAATTTGCTGCTTTTGCACGTTCATTACCACTGCAATTATAACGTTGGTGTGTATAGGAAGCATGGGTAAATGAATTAGGCAGGAGCATGTTTTCGAGTGGGAGTGGATACGGGAAAGTGGAGCAGTCTCTAAACCTTTTAATGAGGGAGAAATTTTGCTGAAGACAGTGCTCTGTTAATGGAATTTGAACTTGATTACAGGATAGCAGACACACACATACAGTAGAGTCCCTGTCCTCTGATTCCTGCTCTATTTACAGTATTTATCATCAATGCATTGGCGAATACCATCTGTGTAAGCTTGAGTTACATTATCCAACATGCCTAATGATGTTAATCCTTTAAATTATATCGCAGTCAATTTGTTGGGCAGAGGGCACGATGTATATTCAGGATGGCTTGCTGCACCTGTTGATAGTCGAGAAGTCAAATTCTTTGTTGGCGGTTGTACGCGCTCGTATTTCAGAAAGGGGGGACAGCGAGGGAGAGAGAGGGAGGCTTTATGATTGAAATGATTCCAACTGGGAGAGGAGGCTTTTATGTGAAATTAAATCAGCCACATGGGTGGGAGGAAAAGCAATTAATGACCTTTTTTTTGTTTTTGAAGTTAGAAGTTGGAGAGAGGTTAAAAGTTAGTGCGTTATCTCTCAGTTAATTACCGTCGATGGATAGACTTTGAACTCGAGCGGTTTTATCATTGCGTAAGCTTTAATGTCATTTTCCGTTTTTGTTTCAACCGAGTGGTCTCATCAGTCAAACATGTATTTCAACCATTTTAAATAGTGCCTTGGTTCGCTTCATTGAGCGCATACAGCTTGTTCTCATACGTTTGTATAATTTCTCCTGTACATGCTGGCTGTGAAGTGATCCCTAACATGACTACGCTGTAAGAAATGAGGGACAGCTTTCTGATGTTCATTTTGAAGCTTCAACAGTCTGAGTAAGCCAGATATTTCAATGTTATGGTCTTTTTTAGTATGAAATTCTCTCTTTGCGATGCTCTGCTATAGGGGTGGAACGGTTCACAAAATTCACGGTTCGGTTCATCCGTGCCAACTGAGAAGTTTTTTTCCCCTGATAACTTTACTTGAATTTTTTTTAAACCGATAACCTATCCACGTGAACCAATCACATCCCTAAGTGTGACAATAAACGGAAACCTAACTCTCCCTGAAAAAAAGCACACAACAGGTCTCATAACCTATTTCAAATGAACCCAACAATACATACATGCCCCGAACCGTGACTACCAAACTGATATTTTTATTTGAACTGTTCTATCTCTACTATGCTAACATGGGGATGTTTAACAGGTATAATGTTTACCATGTTCACCATCTTAGTTTGGCATGTTATCATGTAACATCTGCTAATTATCACTAAATCCTGAGGCTGATGTGAATGTCATTAGCTTTGCCGGTGTTTGGTTGCAAACTACAGTATTGAATAAATACAAATTTGGACCTGAGGAGTCAGAGGATCACTATTACTGCATTTGCATTAATGTGAAGGCTTGCACAACAAATGGCCCTGAGATGACGCCAGAGCTGAGTCAGTGCTGCCTTAACATCAAATTTGAATTATTTCATGAAAATGTTCAAGTGTTTTTTGAAAGAGTTGAATGAAAATAAAGGTTCACATCGCAGACAGAAAATCCAAATTCAGAATCAAAAGAAGGTCAAATCCATAACATTTTATTCAAGAAAAATGATGGTGTCATGTTATTACACGTAAAAATAACTGAAATACCAATGGATTTAAATCCCCAAAACAAAACAATATAAAATCATTTCAATAAATGTTACTCCTTTTTGCATGTATGTGTTAAAGTAAATCAGTACTTAATAGCCAGATATTGACTAACTAGATAGGTAAATATTGAAGGAAATATTAAGATTTAATACATGCACAAAGTTAATAATACACAGAGTCCCTTTGCCAATGAAGCTATGGGAGGAAAACAAATAAACTAACGTCATGGTTCTGGGTTTTGTGGGAATAAGACAGGCCATTGCAAAAAACCTAAGTACAGATAAGTCTTCAGGTTTAGTCCTGCTTCTTCTATTAATTTCACTGGATACAAAAAGATGTGTGAGAATGTTTGCTTCATCCTCTAATCCAAATTAATGAGGTTTTGCTTTTATAAATTCTGTGAAAGCCCGTGGCTGCAGATGGGGAAAGAGACCAAATGATACTCTTGACTATTTAATATTATCTCTATCGTGTGTTTGTACGATTTGTAAGTGTTCATTTATCAAAGGTTATCTCTTCCTGTGACCAATGTAGCGAGATAAATTTAGGAGAAAAGGGGAAGCAAAAATCCTATTACAAGAATTAATTGTGAGTTTTCTGGAGGAGGACATCTGAGTGCTTGACACAAAACTGTGTGTGTGTGTGTGAGAGAGAGAGAGGTGATGGTGTGAATGCTGACTGTCACTGTATCTTAAGTGTCAATTTCCATGTTTTCTCTAAGTTGGTTCCCTTCCAGCAGAGTTGTAGTGTATCTGTCAGGATGAAATGGACTGTCACAAGCTGTTCAGTGATACAACACGGTTTAATTTGGGTCCAGGACAATGTCTCAGGCCATCATACATAAGGATACACACATTCATAGGGGGCTGCATATTTTTCCTTGCTGTCATCTTGCACCATTGCACTGCATGCTGCTCAGTTCCCATTTCCGCATGTAGAGGTGGGTGAACGAAACCAATTGTGTTAATGCCTAATGTACAGGTATATCTCGCCTAGATATCACTGAGTGTGCTGGGAGTTATTGTGAAAGCTCAGTGTTCATTCGTGTATTGATTTATTTCCCGAACGTGTGTCTTATCTGCATTCATTTTCCACCGCTGTCAATGAACAGGAACATTTGCTTTAGCATGCACTGAAACCGCCTCGGGGCTGTTGTGATTAATGTGTCCCACTTAGCTCAGGCGCATCTACACTCTCTGGACATGCTATATGAGAGGCCCAATCATATCATTCAAATTCATGTCTTCGTTTACTAATACATCATATGAACGTGCTCCATTATAGCTTCTTTGGGACCGCAGCCATCCATTTGAGCCAGGGTTAAGAGGTTTTATAATAAATACAGACCTGTGAAAGTTGGCAGTCTAACAAACTGGGTGTGGTGGCGGTGGTGCAGACAATGGGGGTGGAACGAAGCACTTTTCCCGCGTGAGTTTGATGGCATGCATCATTGAAGATGACAAAATGTAAAAATTGTTTAGAGGATCTTATTAAATATGTATGAAACTGGGTTTTCAAGGAGGGCATAGACAGCGAAATCCATCATCGTATTGTAAAATGCAGAAATACTATTAAAGTATGAATATTTAGTATCGTTTTTTTCCCGCCTGCTGCTGTGCAGAGGGCTACAGACAAGAGAACACTGAAAACACAATTTTAATATTACATGTGACTTCCAAAGCAAAGTTATTTTTCTTCTTTTGGTTTGAATACATTAATTATGAGCACTATTCCCTGATCCAGAGCGTTTCACTGGAAGCAGTGTCTCGTGGCGCCAAATAGCTTCTAGATAAATAGATTGCCGTAATACCTCCACTCGTGGTGCAAACACTTGATGATACCGTGCGAGAACTCGTCAACAAACAGGAGCAAAATTGACTTTGGAACAGAGTGGGAACAATAGTGTTTACAACCACTCAATTAGAGAGATTAGACAACCTCTCCAAGGTCACCAAAACAAAGGCACGTTCATGTAGTATAATCCCTCTAAGTCAACTATTAATTACTTCATGAATGTCTGAGGACTAAAGGGCATTGTCATGGGCCATGGCTCATGGAAATGTCATTAGGGTTGTAGCAAAAATGTACCAAACCTTTCTCACAAATCCTCACCAGATCAAGAGTCTGAAACCACATCCTGCCAGTTTACTGCGCTGCACTACTCATCCTATTAGCTTGTTTACTTTGCTTCCTAATTAACCCCTTACCAGTCTAGGGGTGGGAGACAGGGGATGTTCAGGGGTAGATAATAAGTCAGCAGTATGTGTCACATAGAAGTGGTGTAGATCATCTGAAGATTAATTTGAGATAGATCAGCCTGTGTGTCAAGTTGTTCTAGTCATTAATAAGAAAGAAAAGTTAATTGATAAATGAATTAATTAAAATATATTGTGAAAGTGTATCAGGGCTCAGAGCATTATGATAGAAGTATATGATGGCAATTCCCATCCTATATTATGTCTGATAAATTGTTGCAGCAATTTTTGGGTTGATTCCATTTGTTACAAAGATTTGGTGCTAAATTTAACCATGATAAATAATCCCTCCAAAATACCACAATAAGACACCAAGACCTCGAGGAACACTATAGAAAAAGCCATGCTGTCGTTTGGTATCAAAAACTTTCGACATTTGGAGATTTCTGCAAGAATTGCATTTTTCGGTGATTGGATGGCGAGCGCTTCTGTTCTGGAAACTGCTCAGAAACCCCCTTATTGTCATTCTACCTAGTAAAGCCATCCATTTAGTTTGTGGTTGTAAAGTTTCATGAGGCTGTGATTATCCTAAAGGTCATACATCATTTTACACAGTGAGGTCAGATTTTTAAAAAATGCTCTCACTACAATGACATGGCTACTATGGGGACTAACATCATCACACATGAATACAATTTGGCTCGTTGGATCCACAATAGTCTCAGCTTTACAGTGATACCCACTTTTTGTAATTCCAAGACTGCTTAGGGACCCCAGTATGCAGAAATATTCAAATACACCATTTTAGAATCTGCGAAAATAACACATATATACTGCATGCAAAAAACTGCATGTGATTATCATAAAGTAGGCATGTCTGTAAAGGGGAGACGCCCATAGAACCCATTTTCATCACATATCTTAAGGTCAGAGGTCAAGGTCAATGTCGGTTTTTCCTCGCCAAAATTTAACCTAACTTTGTAGCGTCATTTAGCAATCTCCCGACAAGCTAGCATGACATGGTTGGTGGATTCCTTAGGTTTTCTAGTTTCATATGGTACCAGCATCTTCACTTTCAGCCCGCAACAACGTCTGAAAGACAGAATAGCAGCCGTGCCTGCCGGCGGACCGTCAGAGTTTTCATGGGTTAAGACCAGTTTTATTAATTGTAATGAAGGTTTCTGTGTGTAGAGTTACACCTTGGCATTCTTTACCTATCAAGGCTATACTACAATCATCAGCTTTACAGCAACACATATACAGTACATCACCTGGCACAATGATGCTGTTGTGAAGCACAGCTATAGTGCCTCTCTGCTGCGAGCCTGCCAACATGCTGCGTTGTTGTGAGTGGGGAGCCCACACCGCTGCGCAGCCTGGCTGTCTTTGGGTTATGTGAGTAGGTATGGGGGCGTATTTGCAGAGAAGAGAGAGAAAATGAGAGATAGGAGCCACAGCCAGAGAGCCGTCCCTGAGTGATGCTGCTCTGCTCCCAGCAGCACCCTGTCAACTCCAAATGAGAAATTTCAGACATCCAGTGAGGTAGCTCTTGAAAGTGGAAATGTTTTCCCACCACTGCTGTGTCCTTTTTTTTTTTTTTTTTTTTGGACAATAACTTTAAAAGTTAGTTGGCTGACCTTCAAAGTGTAGGAAAGATAATGGATTCTATTCATCTCAAGGCATGTGTTAAGTTGATTGGTAGATGAAACAGTGGGAGAATGCATGCTGTTTCAAGATGAAATAGGCTATGTTGGCAACCTGTCGATTGACTTGTGTGGTTTTCCTTTGAACTGTGGCCTGTATCTCTTCTAAGGATTAATACCTAACATGTGTTAATGTGGAGAGGTACATGTGGATACAAAACGGATCATGGTTCAGGAATGTTTGAATAATGAAACGATCACAGCGAACACCAAAGGCTCTTTGTTGATGATAGCTTCTTGTCATAGAAGACCTCACAGCCTGAGTACTGAACTGTATCTGTGTGTGAATACCCCTTAGTCATAGTTCATTGTCAAAGGGCTCCTACATATTATAGCATAAGAAATGAAACTGATAAAAGGGGAAAAATTGGCCCCCAAACTTAGACCCTTACTGACCAAGAATAACCTCCCATGAAAGACAGTATGAGAAGGAAAATGTCTGAAGCCTTAAGGCCTTTACCAGTGCTCAAGCTTTAGGACGTCCCGTCGTCCCCGTTACAGTTAAGTTCGCTAACGAGTCAGCAGCTGACGTTTGCATTTACAGTGAGTGAGCTGATGATAACGCTATGTTAAAACTCTGCAACAGCTCAAATCCTGTTACTAATGTTAACCACTCCTTTACTTACTTACTCCTCCCTTCATCTCCTTTGGGTAATAAGGTTGCAATGAGATGTATAGCCAGCAGGGCCGGTTCTAGCTTTTTGTGGGCCCAAATGCAAAATCTTATTTTTTAACCAAATGCTACTTTTTACACAGAGAAAATAATTAAACGTATCTTAGTTGAATTGTTAACATAAAAATCAAAACAAACATGCAAATTATAAAATAAAAACAAAAAACATTAAATTACTTTTTAAAATAAAAAAAAAAGTTTGGGATAAATTATAAATTTATGAATTAATGATAATGTAGAAAAAAAAAGATTTTAAATTTGGGACGGTCCACATTCTTTTCGGGACAGCTTATGTTGTATTTCGGGGCGGTTCCAGGAGGATGGTGAAAAAAGTTAGTTTAGAGCCCTGCTTTACACACCGGGGGGTCTGATGAATAAACAGCACGAAAATGCGAAATAATCGCCTGCAAAAAAGTCTAGGGCTTTTATTGTGAAAGGTAAGAACAGAAGGAGTGGATCTGGTCTGTGCTACCTTTGTCAAGGTTGAAAGGAGTAATACAATTTGCCATCCTGGTTCGGACTACAAAGTCTCCGTGTTGTTTTATAATTATAGGCGCAACTCAACCGGTTCCGCACAACATTATTGATGACTTTATTTACGGTGCGAAAGTTCAGAAAATTGACCCTGTTCCGCAAAAAAAAAAAAAATTACGCTTCTTTTTTGACGCATAATATTCACGTTCTGTGTGAAAGTACTCATAACAAAAACGACAGTTTAAAAAAAAAGAATCGTACCTGTGTAATAGTTTTTAGGATTAGCTGAATATCTCTCCCACCGTCAAATAAACGGAATAATTGTCATCATCATGGTCATGATATAGTAGCAATAGTTAAAGGTTACTGGCATTGTCTTGGACACCACAGACAAAGTCTTTTACCTGAGGCAAGCAGGGAAGAGTTTGGCATCCAAAACCTCAAATCAAAGACTCTCTCCCACTCAGTCAACCAGACATGCGTCATCATGAATGAACAGGTGTACTCGGAGCAGGGAAACAGAGCAACAAAGCTAAATTCCCTTCAGCCAGAACCCGAACGAGTGAAAAATAATGAGTCCAATGTTGTTCCATGATGCTGAGTCACTCCTGGTAATTGCACAAAACACAGGTAGACTAAAAGGTAGTTCAAATAAATACCGTAAAGCCTGGATTTTAAAACCGTTTTTGCCTCTTCAGGAGCGCTTCAAAGTAAAAGTTGTGTTTTTGGCTGCTGGGCAGCTTCTTGTGTTTGGAGCACACATGAAGTCAATATTGATAGTTTATATTTTTAGCAAATATTAACATAACATCTGCTGTGAATTGGGAGCCAGTAAGAAGAGGAGGGTTGGCACTATGTGAACCTGGCCAACCTCAAACTGCTCCAGCGTGCCCCCATCACACCACCCTCCCACTCATCCAACTTTGCCCTCCTCAACACCCGTTCACTTAACAACAAAGCCCCCATCCTCCATGAACTCATCCTGGACAATTCACTGGACTTCCTCCTGCTCACTGAAACCTGGCAACAACCCAATGACTTCTTCTCCCTCAACCAAGCATCCCCCCCCAACTTCGGCTACCTCTGCAAACCCCGCCCCTCCCGGCGTGGAGGGGGCCTCGCAGTCTTATTCAACAAGAATCTCAGGACCACCGAACTCACTTTCCCTACAGTCACATCATTCGAATCCCTCGCCTTCAAAACCTGCTCCAACACAGTCATTCTCATTTACCGCCCACCTAAACCAAATTCATCCTTCCTCTCCGATCTGTCTGAACTCCTCATTCTAGCATCATCCCTCACCTTACCCCTACTGCTACTGGGCGACTTCAACATCCACATGGACTCCCCCACCTGTAAACTTGCCTCTGATTTCTCCACTCTACTGGACAACTTCAACCTCACCCAGCACATCACCTTCCCCACACACAATAAAGGCCATATTCTGGATCTCGTCTGCTCTGCCAACGTCCCGGTTCTGAACATCCAACCATCCCCCTTTCCCCTATCTGATCACAAACTCATCCAATTCACAATCCCTTCCCCATCACCCCGTCTGAAACTCCCCAGAGTCATCTCATTCCGCAACATCAAGTCCATTGATCCCCTCCATCTCTCCGACCTGCTATCTGCTGCCCTCCACCTGGACCCACCCCCCACCTCGCCCGATGATCTCACCAACCACCTCAACGCCACCCTGTCTGCCTCCCTCAACTCACTGGCCCCCCTGAGAACCAAAACTGTTTCATTCAACACCTCCTCCCCCTGGTTCACACCCCACCTCAGAAAACTCAAACAGACCGGCCGCCAACTTGAACGCCTCTGGAGAAAATCATCACTCACTGTTCACCTCGAAGCCTACAAATCTCACCTCATCACCTACAAAGACGCCATCACTGCTGCCAAATCTGACTACTTCTCCACCATCATCAATGACCCCACCCGTAACCCCCGAACCCTCTTCTCCACTGTCAACACTCTCCTCAAGCCTCGTGCCAACACCCTCTCTGACCCCTCACCCGATCTATGTAACTCATTCCTTCAGTTCTTCAGCGACAAAATCACCACCATCAACAACTCACTGCTCCCCGTGTCTGACCCAGCAGCAACCACACCGACCCCTTTTCTCTCCATCCCTCTGGACCCCCTGACCCCTCCCCCCCAGCACCGCCTCTCCCGGTTCGACCCTGTTGACTCAGCAACCATTGCCAAACTCATCAGCACATCCAAACCCACCACCTGCTCCCTGGACCCCCTCCCGACCCCCCTGCTGAAGTCCTGCCTCCCTGTCCTATGCCCCTACCTCACCGACCTCTTCAACTCCTCACTGTCCCATGGAACTGTCCCCTCAGCCTTCAAAACTGCTGCTGTCACCCCCACACTCAAGAAACCTGGTCTGGACCCCTCCTGTCTCAATCATTACCGCCCTATCTCCAACCTCCCCTTCCTCTCCAAAACCCTCGAACGCCTCGTCTCCACCCAGCTCCAATCCCACCTGCATTCCAACAACCTG
Organism: Sebastes fasciatus; assembly: GCF_043250625.1. Lineage (NCBI taxonomy): Eukaryota > Metazoa > Chordata > Actinopteri > Perciformes > Sebastidae > Sebastes > Sebastes fasciatus. Next base: position 16,829,441 of record NC_133798.1, on the reverse strand, counting down.
CTTGAACCCCTCCAATCTGGCTTTCGCCCCCTCCACAGCACAGAAACTGCACTCCTCCAAGTCCTCAATAACCTCCTCACCTCTGCTGACACCGGAGCCCTCAACATCCTCATCCTCCTGGACCTGAGTGCAGCCTTCGATACCGTGAGTCACAACATTCTTCTCACCAGACTCCAAGACCTCGGTATCGAAGGTACTGCACTCAGCTGGCTCCAGTCATACCTCACCAACAGATCGCACTTCATCTCCCTTCACAACAACTCCTCTGCCACATCCACAGTCACACAAGGTGTCCCCCAAGGCTCTGTACTCGGTCCACTCCTGTTCATAATCTACTTATTCCCCCTCGGTCAGATCCTACGCCACTTCAACCTGGACTTCCACTGCTATGCTGACGACACTCAGATCTACCTCAGCACCAACACCCCTCACAACCCACCGCTCTCCCACATCAACTCCTGCCTCTCTGCAATTAAAGCCTGGATGCAACAGAACTTTTTAAAACTCAACAGCGACAAAACACAACTCCTCCTCATCGGCTCCAAATCCACCCTCACCAAAACCAACAACCTCACACTAAACATCGATGGCACTTCTGTTTCCCCCTCCCCCCAGGCACGTAACTTTGGCGTGATCTTCGACTCCACCCTCTCCCTTTAGCCCCACATCCGCCAACTGGTCAAAATATCCTTCTTCCACCTTCGCAATATCGCAAAAATCCGTCCGTCCCTCACACCCCCTACAGCAGAGAAACTCATCCACGCCTTCATCTCCTCCCGCCTTGACTATTGCAACTCACTCCTCTATGGCATCAGCAACACCTCCATAAATAAATTACAACTGGTCCAGAATGCAGCTGCCCGACTCCTCACCCACACCAAATCATGGCATCATATCACCCCAGTCCTGAAAGACCTTCACTGGCTCCCCGTCTCCCACCGGATCTCCTACAAAATCCTGACCCTTACCTACAAAGCCCTCCACCAACTTGCACCCCCCTATCTCTCTGAACTCCTCTCCCCCTACCAACCTCAACGGTCCCTCAGATCCACCTCAGCTGGTTTACTCTCCACCCCCACGTCCAAACTCCGCAGCTTTGGGGACAGAGCATTCTCCAGGGCAGCTCCCAAGCTCTGGAACTCACTCCCCAATCTCATCAGAGACTCTGATTCCCTCACCACATTCCAGTCCCGCCTCAAAACACATCTTTTTTCATCTGCTTACCCGTAGCCCCCTCCTTCCCCCTACCCATCAGTCCATGTGTATGTATGTGATTGTGCCTGTGTACGTCGCTTTTTGTCGTTCGTCTCCTGTCTGTCTGTCTCACACCGTTTTCCCCCCCGACTATGTTAAAGCGTCTTTGAGTATATTATAAAGCGCTATATAGATCTAATATATTATTATTATTATTATTATGTGGCCAATTTTATTTGTCAGTATTTGGCCAATTTGACCAAACTCCTATTGGCAAAAGTCCTACATTGCTGTGGGAGATGAAGATCACAGAAAGTGTTTTTCTTTTTTTTAGAGCTAAACTTTGTCATCAACACTTTCACCATACACTGCAAACTGAAGCTTATTAGTCCTTTTGCTCAGCATGTTTTCTTAATTTATTAAATATGACTGACTTTCTGCTATGAATAAAGTCAAATCCAAGTGACTTCCTAATTAGTTTGGGCTCTTGCTCCTCTGAAGTGAGAAGAAGTGCCCACTTATGGATGTGTAATTTCTCTAAGTTAGTATAATTGGTTAGTCATTAGTGCTTGAAGTGGAAAAAAATAAGTGCCAGTACTCCTCTTATTCTTATGTTGGCTTGTGTATCGGTCTTTGACAATGAGCGAATTGTTCTGGAAACAAAAGTACAGCATTTGATCCTTTGACCAAAAATTGGGCCCTTCATCTTGACTCACGTTATTGTTTACGTCATAGTTGGCTATGGTAGCGGTGGTGGTAGCTGCAGGTGGTTTTGCTGTTCCTGGACTGCATTTAGTAACGTAGGATTTGACTCTTGAAGCTCTGTTTTGTCATCTTGTGACTCTGTTCATGTTCTCTTTGTGTTGCCCTTTTGGTGCCAGGTCAACATTATTGTAAGGTTAATGTAACGTTACTTAGACTAGCTGCCGACAGACAAAAGCAGGCAGGAGAGGACAGGAACAGGTGAGCATCATGTAGTGCCTCCTGGGTACTAAGTGCCCCTATGCTCCCTGGGTAATGCAGTTTATTTAGGGCAATTAAATCATGCAGAGAAACTGATATGGAGAGGGCAGAACAGAGTACCATCAGCTTGTGAGAAGTACCGGTGTGCAATAAAAAGTCACGGTACACTAGGGCTGGACGATATGGCCTCAAAATAATATCACAATATTTTTAGGCAATATCGCGATACACGATATATATCGCGATATTTTCAAATATCCTCTAAGCACTTCATTAATGCTTGATTTAACCCTTTGATGCTTACAATCACACCAATATGATGATTCTTCTAGTCCCTACAGCACATGTCTGCATTAAAACCTTCTTGTTTATATTCATTAGTGGTTTCTGTTGGAACAATTTTAATCTTGCATGCAAAAAGGGGGAAATCACAAGTTAAATTTAACAAAACAGTATCCAACTGTATTCACTTTCACCCAATAGTTATCTGGCAATACATGCTTTATATATTTTGATAAATACATAAGACACACACACACACAGTTTTTAATGGTTTAACAGTAAGATGTTATAACATTGCTGATAATACAAATTATTATTTTCTCAGCAGTGTAGAAAGACTCACCAATAGCGAGGTGTAGCCTGTGGCCAAAACTGCAGTCTTGTCCACTTATTCAGGCTCACAGCTTTGATTATGTTACCTGGACGTTCAGATAAGTAGTTGTGTAGAAGTGGGTCACCTCTGTTAGCTGGTTGGCAAAAAAATTGCCAGGCAGTTCATATTTTGGATCAAGTGTCTTAATGAGTGTTTTGAATCCGGGCTTTTCAACTACGCTAACTGGCGTTGCGATGTACAGCGGCCGTGATTTCTTTGCATTTTGCACTTTTTTTTGTCTGGTTCTGGTTGCTTTGGTCATGTTCTCGCTACCATACTCGCTTTACCGCTTCAAATCTTCCGATTTCCTTGGGCTCCTTCTCTCTCCGCTGCGTCCCTCCAAATAGAAAAACACGCCGGCCGAATACGCCACACACACTCGCCCAGGAGAGCAGTCTGGATGGGGGCGGAGTCTGTGACGTGTGTGTGTGTGTGTCTGAGAGGGAGTCGTCGGGAGAGAAGGAAATGCCAAAGCGAGTCTCATGCCGGCGGGTTGGCTTAAAAACATTACATGACAATTTGTAGTCGATGTTCGTGATATAGTCATTTTATACAGCGCGCGTGGGACAAGCCGCGATACATCGACAATATTCGATGTATCGCCCACCCCTGCGGTACACCAAAGAGTAAAAGTGCCGACCCACTTCGAGCACTGTTGGTCATACACCACCTCCAGCTCTTAGCTTATTTCTTAAGTCTTTGGTGTGCACATATAACGTCCACACTGTACTGCTGAGCAGACCGTTCTCGTCAAAGGGGTCAAATGTCCCAATAATCTGTGACCTATTAAAACAAAGCAGTGTCTGAACTGCTGAGTTGGCTGTTTCAAGTCAGATGGTCTTTCATGCCACTGGTGTACTGTTGAGACAGGTGTTGGGTATGGAAATGATTCATCCAGGTGCTGTACTGTGGATGCTTTGAACTGTGGCCAATCAGTGCTGAGAGCAGGTATATTCTCTGTCTAATGGAGCTTAGCAGTGTGAGTCTGCTGTTATCAGCTGTCAACCATCACCCAGTACTCTACCATTCATTGTGTAGGCTCTCAGCTATGTGCAATACATAATCGAGAGTGATAGGGTGATGTTTCCTTAGCGAGAACATTGCTTGAACAAGGAAGATCCCACGATTTCCCCTAAGTATGTGGGTGGAAACAGAAGCAATCGATCTCAGGCTACCAGATTAAGACCATTTAAAACCACATAACAGATAAACAGTATTTCATTTTAAAGTAAAGATGACAGATTTAAACTGTTCTAAATAATGTTATGGTTATAGTCAATCCTTATGAATTGTTACTCATTATTAATGCACGATCCTTTTGGCTTTATTACATATTTTAATATCATTATAAACAGTGATTTTGCTATGATTTTTTTTAAAACTTGTAGCAGACGATGAGTACGTTATCTTTTAACTTTTTCAGAATTGAGATTTTTCAGTTTGTTTTCTTATTGTTTGGCAAAGACACCACATTGCAATCACTACTAAAACTGTGTGCGCTGTGCTCATTACGCAGACACTGAAAATTAACATCCTGTCCTCCAATTAGAGTGAGAAAATTGATAAAAGGACTTCTTCTGGCAATGAGTTAATTAGTTGATCTTACTCAGGAGACCTCGTACCCCAGGGTGAAACTACCATGTGCCATTAATTTACATTATGGGGTGAAATTAAATACATATTTTATAAAATCACAACACAGTGGATGCTTCCAAAAACCAATACTCTAATATACATACGCTATTCACATTTTTAGGGGGAATGAGCAAACACAGAGCTTAAGCTTCTGTGTGTTTGCTGTCGCTTTGTGTAATGCCTGCATTCATCTACCTGTTATAGTGTGTGCAAACAATGAAAAGACTGGGAAGGATTTCATGTGCTATTGAACAGGTACCTGAGAGGCTTGCTTTTTGGAGGACTTCAGTAACTCTAGCTGGGCAATTCTCCACTTCTCTGTGCTCTAAAATTGGATCAATAGCATTTAAACCCTGGCTGCTGGGATTGGAAGACTCTCGGAGTGAAATGTCATGCATCTATAGTCTCTTTTATTAAATTCTGTATTAATGCAGGGTGTTCGACCTGTGTTTTTCACATGGGGATTTTATAAAAGATCTAAAATCACAACACACGCACCTAGCTTCACGTTGTCAAACCACAGGGGAAAAAAAAACATTCAACATCAGAAAAAATAATGAAAAAAATGATCTACACGAATATACTATAATACCAATCACCATGACAACATCTTATTGCTATGAAAAGGGAATTCAAAACAGTCTTTTATTTAAGGGTTATATGGACCCATGTAAGAGCACATACAATTAATTAACCTACCAGGGGTGGGTGATATAAAATAATACATAAATATATATTGTTTATATTTTCCTTAGGGATGTCAAAGTTAACACGTTAATGTAAATTTATTTTAATGCCACTAATTTCTTTAACGCATTAACACAATCGAAATTTTGCCAAGTACCTCCAGACAATCCAGCTTATCCACAGTTCTCTGAACACCTCATTATGAACACAACAGAATTTTTAATTTTTTTTATTTTCAACTCGGTCTTAAAGGTGTTATTAATTTGTTTTTAGGATTTCTGATATTTAACGCCACCATCACAACTTAACATTTCATGGACAGTTCTAACATTCACAGTAAAAATTAACATTTAGAAATGCATGAGACTCCTGTAAAACTCCTACATTGATCTCTGTAGCTCCTCAAGGGCAAGTAGCAATGCTGCTCACTTTCCTCTATTTGTTCCATTACTGCCTGACTGTTAACTAATGCTCGTCTTTAGACAGTTTTGTAGCCATTTTCAGCAAGGCTTCCAAAAGGCCTGATATTGGTGCTCATTGTGAGCATCACTTAATCAGTTCTCTGTTGAGAATGGCAGACTATTTGTGACGAATCAATTCTTGACAAGGCAGGGCACCTCTGAAACATATTTTAAAACTATAACATGGACTGGATTACCTGATACAAACTACAACCTTTCATAGAAAATCATGAGCCTATAGTGGGATTTTTAGCCCAGACTGAATGCTGGTTTTCAGTAAAGTATAATTCTTATTATTTTAATATTTCAGTGGTCTCAACATTTACGTCCAATGCCTACACTCAGAGCCAATGCAGTAAGTCTTGCACCTTATGTGGTGAGGCAGAAAGTGAATGCGTGGAGGTTGCGGTTATGAACGAGTGTGTAGGGAGTCCAACTTTGATGCAGGGGATTGGAGTTTGTGTTCCATCGCAGAGCTGATATTAATGTTTAACTTTTTTTTTTTTAACCATGATCCTGATATTGAGGTTGAGGTTTGGTTAGGTTTGCGCACAAAACAGGTTTAGGGAAAAGATCCTGGTTTGGGTCAAAAATATTTTCTTCATCGTCATTGTTACAATAATAAACATATATTTAAAGTTAGTGGATAATTGTGGTCATGCTTAAAAAAACAACAACTGTCGGTTAAGAAACAGGAAATGAACAGCAGTCTCCCTCCCATGTTAAATTCCGGTGTTTTGTTGACATGGTGTCATGACTTTGGCTCTCTTTAATGCCACCTGACTTCTTCTGGCCAATAGAGGTACTTTGGGGCATGCTGTTGTTCTTCTTAGGAAGACAGAGTCTCTTAACTTATTAGCCATAACCACAATCTTGCCTTAATCATTCTGTAGTTGCCATGTGCAGACATTTTTAAAAACGTTGGCATTCAAATGAAGAAGCACCTCAACCCCATTAAATTAATTCTAGTTTTGGCATCTTTGGTACTCTTAACAGCTTGAAGAAGGAGGGATGCGCGTGGACTTGCTATTTTTATAGAATTTCTCTTTATTCAGACACCTTTTTTTTATCTTATTTTTTTTTATATACATTGACCAAAAAAAGTTTTTGTCAATGAAAGGAATCCGAAGTTTCACAGAGTCCAATATTGATGATTTTGAATGGAAGGTTTTGGAAACTTTGTCATATCTATAAGATTATTGACACACATGCAGTGCCTTTAAAGAGAAGTTGTTTGGCCTTGAAAAGCTTTGGAAATAAGTAATGCAAAAGGTGAAGGCAGGAGTCCATTAAAAAAAGGAAGGTTTATTTACAAAAAGAATGTCAGAAATATCAGAACAAAAAATCAAACCTTGGGAAAGTTCAAAAGTTAAAGATGAAATTAAATGTTAAGATGAAACAGCCTCAAATCATTAGACGGTGCCCAGTCGCTGCCTTGAGACAATGATACATTCAGTAATCACCACAGTATTCTACTAACAAACTTGTCTTCTGTTATTTGTTAAAGCTGACAGATAAATTGACTGATTAATACGCAGAACACTGTGCTGAAATTAATGATTTAACACTTGTTAATGCTGGAGATTATAGTGAAAAGGCAAGGAAACAGCTGTTTTGCAACCACTCAAATAAGTCAGAAGCTGATCACTGGATGATTAACACCTTTTTTTGGTTCGTCTTGTGATGCCAGTCTTCAAAATATGCATGAATGAACGATTGCATGAAACATAGCTCTATCTTTTAGCAAGGTTGGAGTCTTGCCTTTTAGCATGTATTGTTGTTTTATTCTTCAATTCTCACTGCATGAAAAAGGACAGACACTTGCACTTTTAGGTGCTCCAGCAGTTATTTGTGCATATGCTCAAGGAAGCAAAACTAAATGAGTAAACATTTCAGAGTTCAAATGATCTGCTGCAAACATACTTGGTGTTTGTGCTCCGCAGAGATGTGGAAGGTTTAAACTGCCGAAACAAAAACTAATAAAACAAAGTAATAAAGTGGAATGCAATACACGTTATATGTATTTCCTTTTTTTCCATGTGTCGTAATTAAATAATGATAATAAAAAACAACACATGTTAAATGGACAATCATTTAACTCTTCGTCAGTCAATCACAAATGTAACTAAATGTACAGTCGACATATGACTGCCTACAACGTCACTAAGCCCCGCCCACAATCATATCCCCAAAGCTGATTGGACAGATAATTATCTTTTATTTTGACATTGACAACGAATATCTATCCATTAAAATTTCCATTAATTGTGCAGCCCTACTTTTTTTCCCAACCTCCCTTCAGCCATCGACCCTTTTGAACATGGCCAAAGTGGGTTATTAACAGTAAAATTTTTCTCGTACATGCCACCCAAAATACTTAAATTGAACACCCTACCTTACCATTTAAGCAGCGTAAAAGGTGATACTGTACGTTTTTATGAACCCCCCGTGTTCATGCTATGAAGGTCTAGTAGCTGGACACAAACCAGCGCTCCTCATTAACCTTAAGCTTCTCAAGTGATACATTTCTCCCTCAAGCACACACACACACACAAAAGTACACACCTCTTGTAAATTTCTGGGATAGTAAAAAGGGAATGAGAGCAAAGAGCAAAAGGGAGACGGAGTAAAAGAAGACTGAGTAGGCTATTATAGAGGAAAGAGTGTATCCCCTGGAGGAGACGCGGGCTGAGATGGCGTAAATGAGGGAAGCGTGGCGGCCATTCCTGTAGCCTCATTACAGTAATGGAGACCCATCCGTTCTGTCAAGGCCTCCAGAAAATCTTCTGTGACACGACTGCCTTTCTTTTCGTGCTCTTCCACATCAACAGTCCGAGGGAAGACAGAAGAGCCGGAGAAAGATAAAGCAGCGGCGATTGCTATTTGGATTCATGTTGCATGAGACGATTTGTGCCTTTGGAAGTGTATTAAGGTCTTGATTAGGGTCTCGTATTCCCTGTCAGAGTCAGTAATGTTCTCTGGTGGGTGACTGTGTGGCCGCGGTGGGAGAATTGCGATACTGTATGCCTCTGGTAAAGATTGGTCTCACCGGTGTGGAGGCTGGGGGGCAGAAACGGCGCTGACCATCTTATTTGCAGTGTGTGCTGTAAGTCTGTAGGACGATTTTTTCCCTTTTATTTTTCACTTTGTCTTGTGTGATGTGAGCATTGATTCCTTTATAGACAATAACCTGTCACCAAACTACAAAAATAAGTTTGTAGTACAATATACATTACAAGATGCAGTACCTATTAGGGATGTCACGGTACCAGAAATCTAGTAGTCGATACCAATACCAGTGAATTTACACGATTCTCGATACCAATTCAGTACCTCGGTAAAACCCCCCCAAAAAAAACATAAATCCCATATCATTCAACACGCACTCCTTTATTAAAACATTTGAACATTACAAAAAACAGAGGCATGTAGCCTTTAAGTATTTAAAACAAACAATATTGTCTGGATGTCTTTGAGGTGCTTTGCTAAATTGGAAGTACTTCCTCCTTTGGAAAGAAAAGAACGACGACACTGTTAATGCACCGCATACTGTCTATTATCTATTATTATCTATTATATAATCTATTATTACTCCTTGTAAATCCGCCTTGAACGCAAAGTACTTCCATACCCGACTCTTGCTATTTGTTTTCTCAACGAGTTGATGCGGAGGTAGCGCTGCAGCAGCAGCTGCCATCTTTCACGTCTTGTGTGGTTGTTTTTTTCCGTGCTGTTACAGCGTTCTTCTTCTTCCTTCATTTCACGGCAGATGAAAACACTTGTTGCGTATACTGCCCCCATTATCACATCTCCAGTACCTCTGCTCCGGTACCAAATAACCATTACAGGCATTGTTCGGTAGAAAACGAGTACCGTCACATTTTTAGAATTTTGGTACCTGAGTATCGGTTCTCCTGACATCCCCAGTACCTATACTTATAGTAGGGGATTAGTGTTGCATGGTATACCGATACTAGAAAGGAATCGCGATACTCCGGCGTTAAAAAACGGTACAACACCCAGTTTTAGTCGTAGCGATACTTTAAGAATGACAGTGTTTTAATACGAGCCGTGAGTTGCATTGATGTGCGATCACGGGGCCGTGTGTGTGTGCGGCGCTCTGCTTCAGAGGATGCCATAAGGATTGTGATTGCGCTGGAGCAGGCGGTTTTAACTTTGCTGCTGGTGGAGCAAGTGGTCAAAAAATAAACTGCAGTGATAACCAGAAGGATGGAGTCAACAAATGAAGTTGAAAAGAAGAAGAAAAGCAGTCGGGTGAGAGTGACTCTTCTCTCTCTTCACCACCACTTTGAAACAACACAGCGCTTTCTACAGTTACTGTGGCATCTTTCTGATTTTAGCAGCTTTTCCTTCATCAACTTCTCACAGAACTTCATATGAACTTATTATCCTTTTGTGGGTTTTTGTTTTGGGAGCCTGCTGTCGTCTTACGTGCTGAAGTACCACTCTCCGCCTTAACTGTTACTGATAGGGGAGCGGGGACGCTGTTTTAAAAAACAAAAAAGCCTTATTAAACACTGTTTATTAAGCGATATCAGAATCAGAAATACTTTATTGATCCTTGGGGAAATTACAGTTGTTCCATTTTAGAATAAAAATATATATAAACATAGATATGTTATAAGAAAAGAATATAAATGAAATGTAAATATGTGTGCATTATCAAAAATAAATGCAAATATAAAATTAATTATCAAAGAAGTCACATAAACTTAAGTATACTGTAGGGGACATCATATCAATGCATACTATTTCATTTTTTAATGGATAAACGTTTACATTTAAACATTTTTAACTAATAAAAAAATAATTTTAAGTTCCATGTCCTGTCATCTATTATTCCATTACTTTTCCTGATGTTTTAGATTTTTGTCGTGGTATCTTTTCAGTATCGGTATCGAGATATTTAGGCAGGGTATCATATCGAAGTCAGAATTTTGGTATTGTTACAACACCAGGTGTGATGTAAAGCTACTATCTTTATCTATATTAATACTGACAAAGAATGGGCCTATAAAGTTGTTAGAATTCATCTAAATTGCTGCTTAATTTTCTGTGTTTTCTACCACCTTTTATAGTGTGTGATTAATTTGTGATTAATCATGGACAATCATGCTATTAATCACAATTAAACATTTTAATCGATTGACAGCCCTAATATATACATAATATACAGTACATACATGGTCCTGTTTTATGAATCTCACTCATTGTAAATTATGAAGATGTGCAAAATCCTGACTTCCTCTCTCACTGCTAGCCATAAATAGATGAATACCACCTGTCTGCTCCACTAGAAACTCAATAATGTTAAAAAAAAAACATGCAAAGAAGAACCACATTGTCTACAGCGCCAGAGCAATGTCCTTTACACATGGCTGTGGTTATTTATAGCACCCATGTCATTTATTACTTTTAATTAATCACACCTGCACCTGTAAACTATCAACAGCAGTTATACTGTATCTCTGTATCCCTGTCATCACTTTGGAAAGGTCATCAGTAATGATTTAGATTCAAGCACAACGGAAAAAGTTTCACAATGAAGGATGAAATGAAAATCACATACACAAGGGAAAATGATGAAAGAAGAAAAACACCAAAAGCTGCATATATGAAAATAATAATAATAATACAATTGAGTACAACAGACTGACATAATTTAAATTGCTAGATATCTTGACACCAAAAAATCATGCACACTCGGTGAAATTGAGTGAACAATGTTGAATAATATTGCATATTAGATTCAGTCACTCACATTATCTTCCAACCTACTAATCACGCTCAGCTTGCTCTAGAAATAAAATTGTCTAAATAATGTCTCTCTGTGCACAACACATACTTTTATAAATATTCGTTCCCATGAGGAAATTGCATACAGTATGCATGTTTTTGTGCCTAAACTTTGTTCATACATTTGGCCCTAGCTGAGTTCTCAAACTAACTAACCTGTCGTAGTGTTTGCCTGAACAGCTGCACTACATGGTGGCTTTGTCTGCTTCGCATGGATGACCTCTGTATTGTTAGGCATCATCCCTTGTCAGGCTTGTAAATGGATGATTACTGCGCCGTCTGGGTAACTTTTCATAGTTCTTTACAACCAAGTACAAGTTGTATAGGCTATGGGGGAGTGGATATTACCAGTGCACATAAGAAGCTTCCTATAGAAGTCAGAGAATGATCTTCAGAAGACCATGGATACCGCTTATTCAGTGTCTCTGATAATAAATGCAGCTCTCTCCATTCAACAGCTCTGTTTTCAAGAACACAGGATGGTCAGAGCTGTGAATAATACAACACATGAGAACAACATTGAATGCATGCTATAACACGTGTTCCATGATATATTTCTTGCAAAATTAGACATGAATATAAGAGCAAAATATAAATGTACCTGAAATGTGCGTGCGCATGATTGCATTAATACTTGTCTTTCAATTAAGCAGCATGTCAGCCTTTTAATTTCTTTGCCACTCGATAAATGAAATATGACACAGCATGGGCACCACTTATAATTTCATAATTGGCCTATAATTTCACATGTATGTTTGTGGACCTATTTATTTTTTAACATTATATCCCATTGGAGAACATTTACATTCAGGCTTTAGGCTGCCTATCCGTACCACTTCACAGTACTCCACCCCACACACCTCCTCACTCCATTCCTCCAGGCTTTGCCGTACCATTTCCATACTGTGTTCACATTCCTTACAGTGTGGCATTATCATCAATAGTCATTTAGGAGAGGGCCGCTTTCCACACCACCGGATGCAATGAAGATTCATAGCCACAATTTCAAAGGGGTTGGGGGAGATGCACGGAATGAGGGAGAGGTGGAAATTGTCTCCCATACACCGCTGGCTATTGGGTTACTACTGTTTGGCCTTGCATGTCCCGTGAGGTGGATGGGGAAAGGCTATGAATGACAAATGTTCAGAACTATAAAGGAGTAGTAATCTTTGGACGACAGGTAGGAGGGAGGGAATATCAAGGCAGTGCTGTGCATTACAATATGTCTCATGTAAGCTTTACTGTGTACAATACAGATTCGACAGAAAACAATCAGAAGTTTTGTGATTCAAAACTTGAGCTGTTTCCATGTACACATGCAGATACAGTGCGGTTTGAAAACGCTACAAACGGACTTATTAATGTATCCATGTTGCTTAATATTTAAATAGATGGAGAGACATTTTTCTTTGATATGAGATTAATTGACTCTTCACTTCACGCCACTGCCGTTGGTTACAGTCGCTACGCCTGTTAAGCTGTCCAATCTAGCACTGCATACACTTTACAATAATTATGGGGGCAGATTTACCACTTGTAATTCATCTTATATATTTTTTTTAAACAATTGGTCCTTGACTTCAGATAGAAGTAGACACAATTAGCAGGCTTACTCAGCAACAGTTTTATTAGCTTACTAAAATTAACTCCATGAGTTGGTCGAAAACCTCCATCCTCCGCAAACGGATCTGAAATTTGGATTGTATGTCTACATACAATTCGTTACATTTTTTAGGAGTGCCTTCGTAGCTGAGCGGTGACAGCGCTCATTGCACAATGTCCCGAGTTTCATTCCGGCCTTGTGACCTTTGTTGCATGTCATACCCCTTTCTCTCCCCCATGTCTAGGCTTTGTCTTTACACTGTCAAATAAAGGTGAAAATGCCCCAAAAAATAATACATTTTGAGACTTTAAAATCCACCATTCCATCACTGACCCCTTAATTTCACACCCGCCACATTAATTGATAACATTTATAACCCTGTGTGGCAACTGAATGTCAAAGGTGACAATTTTTATCTTACCCTCATGTTTAACATTTTATAATACTTCTGACCGGACCATGCTCTTTGCAAATGTCATATATTGTAAGTTCCTGGACAGACTTGTGTTTGGGGTGCCTGTGTGTGTTGGAGAGAGAATGAGAGACAGACCAACCAACACACACACACACACACACATCTATACACAGATAAATGAAGAGAGAGTGTGTGAGTTTTATTAGCGTACGTGCATGAGTGTTTGGGGGAATGAATTATGCCCAGCTTTCAACAGATGTTTTACGGCGTGTGCTGCGTAAGTGCACTGGACTGTCAGAGTGCTTTATCATTCAGTATTTTCGGTAAATGCAAATATGCAGCATGAAACTTTAGCATTTTCACTCCGTGTCATCTTTTGAGGATACTTTATTAGGGCCAGAGGGGATTGGAGGGAAGATTGAGAGATGTAGACCACTCAAAGAACCAAAAACAATTGAAAACCTTTCAAGTGGAAATTAATTTTGACCAATATTATATTGTAGTGTACTGCAGAATACTATTGGTAAGTATATGTATACTGGTTTGAAGCAGAAGTGGCTACATGGTTTCCATAAGGGTTGGGAAAAAAAATCGATTTTCAATCAATTTTGAAATAAATTCTTTTAATGCCAGAATCAATATATTTGCTTCATATAAAGGGAATATTTGTAACTTTCAGAAATGCTTCTTAACAGCGACACCTGTGGCTGTGAAATCAACGAAAATCTGCGTCGGGCTCGCGCTTGCTCGCTCTAAATATACCTGAACTAGCATCGCTCAAAACAGTGAGGCGACTCACGTCAGCTAAAACCACAATATCACTCTATATTTCAGCTGCTTGGCAGTAATGTTAGCTGACCAGACAAAGGTCTCTCCATGAACATGATTTAGATCTGATCCTAGTATTGGCTTTTCCTGTCTCAGTGCAGGCTGAGGCAGCGTGGCTCTGCAGCGTGTCTCCTCTGCTCTCTCCGCCCGCAGCCGGAGAGAGCAGAGGAGACACCGGCACCCGGTCGGTAACGAGACAATAACGTTTCTCTCTGCAGAGCTCCGTCACTTCACAAGACACGGGAAACCTCTGTTGGTCTGGAGGAGCTGGAGCATTTATTTCTGCACAAACGTCCACTGAACATTCACTAGATATTCTCAGAGCTAAACTAACTCTTCTGCAGTGTGGAGTGTGCGCGCGTTCACGTCTAGAGGTGGAGCGAGCTGAGCGAGAACGCGCGCGCTGTCTGAGTGAAGGCAAGCAGGCAGAGGAGGAGAGGCAGCGGCTACACGCGAACGCGCATACAGCAAAGTATGGAACCTCTTTGGGTTTCAAACATTTCAAAAAAAAAATTCTGTATCAATTTAAATATTTTCCAAAATAAAAGTCCCTAGATGTTTATGATTCAACTTTCTCCCATGGTCTAGTGTTAAAAAAGTTGACAAAAATAAATCGTAATATTATAGTGAAGTACTTGTAGAATTGCGATACATAAAAATCGCAATACATATCGAATCGGGAGATAGGTGTATCGTTCCAGCCCTAGTTTCCATACTGCAGGTGGACATGCAGAAGGACATACAGTATATGTAAATCGCAGACTGCCTGATGCTTCCTGCCTCCAGAGAGCCAAAAGGAGAAAAGAAGAAAAAAACGAATAATCAAATGCTAAAGAGGTAATTTACTTGGGTAATGACCTTTCTCTGCTGCTGATGATTAAGGATGAGGCATGGTGATTGACCCTGATAAGGGAAATGTGAGCCTGATTCTATGACTATGCATAGAAGTGGAAGGATGCCACCTCAACCTCATCACCGGGGTTTGAGAACAGAGGACTCTAGCCAGATATCTCTTTCACGTCCTCTCCCTGCAGCACTAATTTATGGTCCTTTTTCCGAGCCTGGCATAGCATGCAGATGCAAAGATCACTCCCTCTGCTCTTTTTTCCTGAGACCCTCTGTAACAAGCTGGCTCCAGCCCTCTAATAAATCTATTAGTGGGCTGAACACTGTATAATAGCTTCAATTGGTGCTTTGGCTCTACGAGGTGTTGCATATCAAAGTGAAATAGACCGACAGCTGACTTCCAACCTGCAAGAAGGTGGATCTGTGCAAATTGAAAGGCCTTTGTATGATGTCATCTTCTCACTACAGAGGATGGGGAGCCGTACAATCATGTCTTTCATCTGCCTGATAAAAAAATGCTGAACGTTTATGTGGGCAGCTGTGTTAATAGACATTGAACATTATAATTACATCCCTAATAGAAGAGTAAAGGCAGTTAGATGATCTAATCAAATCTAAACTGATTTTATTAGGGTGGCTTTTGAAATGCCTGGATGTTATAACTAGGGATGTACCAATACCGGATCGGATATTGGGCCGATACTGACTCAAATAGCTGAAGCGGGTATCAGTAACAATGAGGGCCGATCTATTCAATTCACTTTTATATACTAAATACATTATAGACTGGAATTTTAATTCCTGTTTAAGTTTTGACCATTTTTTTTCTGCATGGGTTCTCAAGGATTTAACAGGTTCTTGTTCATTTTGAAGATTTTTTACCAAGTTGCTGGTGTGTGTACTTATTATTTCAATAATAAATAACAATTCAGTGAATGTCCATATATCTATGCATTTACAATTTGTTTTACAAAGTTACGAATGCAATGCTTAAGCCAAGCCTGATGTTGCCTTACACATAAAAGAATGATCCCAGTCACTTCCACACAGTGAGGCATACAGCTTATTAATTAAACACTGGTAACGGATCGTTACTTGTTATCGGCCGATACCCAGAGCGGTATCGGGATTGAAAAAGTCAGATCCGTGCATCCCTAGTTATAACAGAGCATAAAAGAATATGACTTTTTCAGTTTGAAAGAGGGGGATTTGCAATGTTTTCATGTGGAGCTGCACAGCGTCATCTGTGCAGTATTGATACCATTCGCCGCCGCTCCACAGGGAGACCGGCAGGCTTCACCTTTGACCGACCTGATTTGATTTTGTCAAATGTATTCTTTCGCCCCGCCGAGACCAGACTGGCTGCTCATCTCTCCCCTGCTCCTGTTCATCATGTTTGAGTCAGAGAAGAAGAATGTGGGAGACCAGCGTGAGAATAGAGGGAGGTTGTGGTGGGGTGGGGTGGGTGAGTGGACCAAATCAAGTCTATCACAGTGGCCTGTCTGAGCGATGGTTTTATCATCCCTTGGCATCTTAGCGTGTGACTGCAAATCTGGTTTAACTTTCTCAGTCCCTCCCCCTCCCACTCGTTCTCCATCACTTTGTTTTCTCTGTCTTGTCCCTCTGCTGGCGCCTGTTCTGCCAAATCCCTGGGCAGTTTTGGCTGGAATATCAATGAATCAGTCTCTATTAAGCTCGCATATATATGGAGCTGTAAGTGAAGCGAAACCACAGCGCTTGATGAGACTGATTTGGGTGAGCAGCAATGCCTCTGGTAAGGCACCAGCCTCTCTTGGTGGCGGAGATCAGCATGAGCTACTCCGGAGAGTCGGAGCTCACTTCATTTATTACGACGCAATAATTAAGAGGAGCAAATTCTCAGCATGGTTCAGAGCTTTATTCACAGGGAGGGATAGCCAAAGGAAAAAGGATGTTATTAAGAGAAAATGAAGGTTGTCGCCAGGTGGGGACAAAGAAAGAGAAGTGAGACAAGGAGAGAAAGAAAGACGGAGGAAAAAAGGAGGCTGTTGGGAGGCAGGCAGGAGTCCGTGAAGTCCAGCCGTGCTCTACAACACAGCCTGTGGGACTGGAGCACCTCTGTGCAGCATCACATCCTATTTCACACTGAATTCTTCTCACCGAGTCATTTAAACCTCCCAAGGCTGCCATATATGAAGCAAAATGCACAGCTTGACGTGAAGGCTGCCAAGACCGCTGGTATAGTATACTGTTTTTAGCTGATAGGTGAGATAAATGTGCTATTTTACCATTTTATTTTATTAATTTACTCCTCATTCTTTGATCTGTAAGTACACTCTAATCTTACATTTTTTTTGTGTTTCATTTTGTCATTGTTGAAGACACAAACCTCCATGTACATACAGTATATTGCTTATAGAAAGGTCCAACCTTTCGTCGCGGCCCCCGTCTTCGGGAACTCTCTCCCTCCTGAAATAAGAAATGCTTCATCCCTGGACACTTTCAAAAAACACCTCAAGCACCACCTGTTCATCAAGGCCTATGATCTCAGCTGACTCTTCTTACACATCACTCTTTTAATTACTTAGCTATAGTTTTTCCTCTGTTTTATTTATTAGTATGATTTTGTGTGCCCCCTTTGTAAAGCGTCCTTGGGTTTCTGAAAGGCGCTATATAAGTCCAATTTATTATTATTATTATTATTATTATTATTATTATTATTATTAAGACACTCAAGAGTACTTGTATTCAGGCTGGTGGAATAAAAAGGCATGTATGATTTCATGAATACATTTTTAATTATGCGAAAAAAATAATAAAATTATTAAAATATGGTTTATCAAAGAGTATTATGAGTTACTTGAGACATAATTATATTAGTAAAATGTATTTCTTTTTAAAAAAAGTCTAAAATGTCTCAATTACCATGCAGATATCAAGTTCATGGCATCAAGAATTAAAGCCCAATCATGGAGGAATTATAATAAAAATCAAATGATTTTTTTTTTCATGATATACAACATTTTGGTTGTTACAGTATATATGCCTGAATATAACAATCTTCAATCAAAGTAGTATTACTTTACTATCATAATATTATGCCTTTCATTTGTCGAATTTCAATTTTATTATTATAAAATGATTAAGTATATATTATTTACAGAAATGTGGCTTTTATAGACATTTTTTGAATTGTATACAGTGATATGGCAGACACCTGACACACTCTTACTTGCTTCAACATTTTGAGGAGAAACGCATTTCAACATGGGAACCGTATTCAACACAACACCGGTCAGCGGCCTGTTAAAGTTGTCAGTGTCCGGCCTGCTGTTGTGCTTTGCATTGCCGATCTTTTGCTAACTCTGCTGCAAGTATAACACTACTGTAAACCTGCTGCTTGTAAACAGTCTGCAAAGAATTTGCCTCAAGACGGGTTTTACGGAGGAATAAAAGTGTTTCTTTGTGCCTGTTCCTGTTTTGGCCAAAGGTGCACCTCGAGCCGGAAGAGACGCCCTTGGGTACATGGAGACTTTACTCCAAGTTTTCTGTTGGATATGCCAAGCAACGCTGCTTCACTTCAGCAAAGCAAGTAAAGTTTACTGCTTGTGCTAACTGTTGATGACTGTCATGGATGGCAGTTGGTGTTTGTGTGCTTAGTAGGGGTGTGACAATTCACTCAGCTCATGATACGATACGATACACGATCTTGGGTTCACGATCTCAATACGATACAATATTATAACAATAATTTTAACAAAACTTGAATGATGAAAACATATGACTGAAAAAGTAGCCCTTTATTCAAAAGTCGTTTTTATATCGCGATATTGCGTGGTACGATATTTCGTCACACCCCTAGTGCTTTGCAATGTTGTCTAGTACCTATGGGTATGGGCAATATTTTGCATTGCTGTTAATTGCAAATTAATTTCCTGTAGTGGCTGAGCTTATTTTATTTTTTATGGTTCACATGCTAAACAAGCACAAAATACTATAAGTTAGTATCCACAGTCTGAGGAACATGTCGCTGTTTTCATTAAGGCATGAGCAGAGGCCAATATGGCACTCACCCTCTCTGACTTTTTTCACTAATCACATTATATATTATATGATACATTAGCTTGAGTATGAAGTGTTACATGCATGTCATTAGCTGTACATCAACAAACATTATACCATTTTCAGTTGACAGTTCGACAAAATTTGTACAAAGTCTTGTCTGGAGAGGTGAATGGGCCAATGGGATTTTGAAGTGTGAATGCAATCGCCAGAAGTAAAAAGCTAACGTTGGGCTATAAACGAACTACACCACGGTCGCATGAGAGTGAGTACATACAACGGGGCTGTAAAGGAGTCAATGTGATGACGTTTAGTCGCCTCATTTAGCCACTTGTTAGCAACCGACTTTTTTAAGACACGTAAAAGCTTCAAAATTCACAAGTAGGATAATTACCGATGTGTTATATATATATTGTAAAACAGACCTTATCTGAGGCATCTAACTGAGAACCCTTTAAAAAAAAATACATTGACCTCTGAGACGAGGGAACCGGAAGTGCTACAATTCATTACTGCACCACTCTAGCAGCATAATAATAAATGTGTCATGTTGAGGTCAGGTCCACGAGATGTCTGATAGCAAAGCTGAGCATCTGGGGTTAACAGGGGAAACAGATTATATAACGTTGGAAGCACTACTACTATTACAATCTATATAGTCATCACATATTTCTCTATGTTTTTCTGACTGCATCAAATAT
This sequence comes from Sebastes fasciatus, assembly GCF_043250625.1. Taxonomy (NCBI): domain Eukaryota; kingdom Metazoa; phylum Chordata; class Actinopteri; order Perciformes; family Sebastidae; genus Sebastes; species Sebastes fasciatus. Next base: position 16,809,595 of record NC_133798.1, on the reverse strand, counting down.
GTAGCACAGCGTTAAATATTGCTATTAGAGACAATATGAATGAATATGAATTTGAACACATTACCTGACAGCAGTATCTGCAGTTTCTGAGCTTCACTCAATGATTCCCCTGATGCGTTTGTTTACTTCCTATTTGAAAGAATATCATTGGCAGTCTTCAGTCAAGTCACGTTAGAGCAAGTTTTTGATTGGCGGTGTATTACTCCCTAGCGTTTTCTGATCAGTTCATTAAATGTTTACTTTTCATAAAACTATGATCGACATGAGACTGCCAACAAACTGAAACGTGTTCAGAAAAAAATCATTAGTTTATATGAAAAAAAACAATCTTCCTTATCGCTAAGGATCGATCATCAACAACTAAAGCGGATAGCAGCCTTCGGCCCACCGCCTATAGCCAGTGTTCAAGGATCATGCCAGTATTTTTTTAGTTTTTTAACCCTTTTGCATTGCATTCAAGTGCCAGTGGGAGGCACATGCACATCCAAGGTCGATCTGCCCTGAAGTCTGAGCTTCCCACCAGCATCCGTGAAACATATCCTACCACAACCGTTATCAGTCACACACACAGTCAGAGCAGCCTGCCTTGCTCTTTTAGAATAAACTTTGCAGTTTTTAAACAAAAATAACAATATACTGTAACATACTGTACAGGCTCCACACGAGAAAAAGCTCACACATGGCTGTCAGCCTGGAGAATTAATCCCCTGAGGTATTATTAGACAAAGTTAGAGCACATTTAAGGAACGTTTTTATTAATCTGCATAAGACTTAGTGCTGTATGGAGATTCAAGGCTGCTCGTGTGGCCTCTAAATCTCTCGGCGCGATGAGGGTGGGTGGTTGGTGGATCACAGATTTATCAATTGGCTGCTGTAGAGATGCACCTTCCCATATCCATATAAGCTGTAATATCATTGAGAGACATTAATCATCCTGACAGAAACAAATTGCAGCCGGGCATCCTTTACTTACAACTGAGAAAGAAAAAAAAATTAACGGGTGGACTATTTCATACACTAACATCCAAATAGTAATGTGCAGTGAGGGCAGCTACTTTCCTGTGTCTGAAGTGGATTTATCAGCTCTTTTTCATTTCAGGGTGCTTCAAACCTAATCTCTCCCCCACCCCCACCGCTGTCAGCTGTTTTGTTGATGAGATCAAACAAATTTATAATAAATAAACTTCCATCATCATTTATTTGCCTAGGATAATCCTGTGTTTATTCTGGGAAAACATCCTGAAAACATTACTTTGCAACTCCTTTAAGAAATGAAATTTAGACAAAACTTTCGGGCATATTTATTCATGGGATCGTGCGGTAAAATCTTTGAGGTCTTGTCAGTATTGCTAAGCTGAAAAACTTTTTTTCCCCCCTCTCTGTAGAACACATATAACTGATGATTTGTGTTGTTTTGCCAGCAGCACACTGTGCTCCAGATTTGTGTTGCTTGCACTGTCATAGAAACTACATTGATTGTTATGTTGAACGTTATATTGAATTTTTGCACTTGTTCAATTCAGCCTTTTGACGTTTTAACATTTGTTTTGATCTCACGACGGAGTCACTCGCTTGTTTATGCCGCTGCTTGGTGATTTCTCAGAGATATGGATCATGGAATCTGTCTCGTTGGCATGCGAGAGCCTCCTCCGCCTCATTCTTCAAGCCATTTTACACACGTTTCGCAAATGTACTTATCGAAGGCTCTATTTGTCATTCATTTCAGCTCCAACTGAGCTCTGGAGATGCTGTCCAGTATGTGTTAATTTTATGCAGGGCAAACACAGAGATTGGGCTATATATGTGAGGAAATTGGTGTGAAATCAACATATCTGCGAACACGACTCCCCCTGGAGCCTCTCTGTGATCAATTATTTATGTACTGAAGAGAGATCCAAGAAACTATATTTAAAGATAAACTTCTTTGCATTTTCAGTAAAAAAAAAAAAGAAGAGAAAAATCTTTAAAGGAAATATGTGTATTGAGTATTTATGTTGATGAATGTCAAACGAAGCAACGTGATTCAGGAAAGAGGAGGGAGAAAACTAAAAGGAGAAAAGTGTCAGAGAGCTGTTGGGATGGGAGGTTAATGTGGCAACGTGCTGACAGAGCATGATGGGGGTTTGCGCTCCCGCTCCCCAACTCATCGTGTGCCTCCTGTCTTTCAGACGCTGCTGTTGGACCACAGTAATCCAAAGGGATCCTGGCGTGGCGCTGGAAGCCAATCAAGGATCTTTGTAACTCGATTAGAGCAACCTTGCAACCAATAGTAATAAATTAAAGGAAGTGCAGATGCAGCACTTAACCAGGTGTATACTGTATATGAAACATCCCGCAGCAGAAGATATAGAGCCTTTTAGTGTAAGTTTTCTTTTTTTGTTGGATTTCTTTTAGGGCTGTCAAAGTTAACACGATAATAATGCGTTGATGTAAAATTGTTTTAACGCCCCTAATTTCATTAATGCATTAACGCAATCGATCTTTCCCAAGTTGTAGCCATCCATTGATAGCAAACATGTCATACTAGGTTGTTGAGAAAGAGGCTAAATAACGCTCCAAACTCATGCTAAATTTTGGCGAGGTAAAACTGTCACGGCCATTTTCAAAGGGGTCTCTTGACCTCTGACCTCAAGATATGTGAATGAAAATGGGTTCTATGGGTACCCACGAGTCTCCCCTTTACAGACATGCCCACTTTATGATAGTCACATGCAGTTTGGGTCAAGTCATAGTCAAGTCAGCACACTGACACAATGACAGCTGTCGTTGCCTGTTGGGCTTCAGTTTGCCATGTTATGATTTGAGCATATTTTTTAAGCTAAATGCAGTACCTGTGAGGGTTTCTGGACAATATTTTTCATTGTTTTGTGTTGTTAATTGATTTCCAATGATACATATATACATGCATTTGCATAAAGCAAGCATATTTGCCCACTCCCATGTTGATAAGAGTATTAAATCCCTCATAAATCTCCCTTTAAGGTACATTTTGAACAGATACAATTAAAAAAAGATTAATCATCTATTAAAATGAATTACTCATGGACAATCATTTGATAAATCGCGGTTAAATATTATAATCGATTGAGAGCCCTGATTTTTTTCTTTTAGGTTAACTGCTTTAATGACATAAAACTGTTGACAGATTGGCTCTTACATGGCTTAACCACTCAGCCACTCTAAATATTTAGATACATCGAATATAAATGAATGATAATAAAAAGGATTCTGTCATTGTTGTTTTTTCCCAGAGAATACACAATATTTGAATAAGACATAAAACCCTGCATCCACTGAACCACTGGCTCTTTGTTGTTAGCTTAATCCACCGGCTCTTCCTCTTATTTCTCCCATTTGTCGAATATTTTAAAGCTAATCATTGGCAACTCTGGTGCCATGTTTTTAATTCATTCGTTTGGCTCGTGGTTGTTGGCAAAATAAGCGCTGGCATACTTTCCACATCTTCTGAAGCTACGTCTCTCTTTGCTCTTACATACTGTAGGCCTGCAGTGTGCGTTTTATATGACAGCATGAAGGACAATACAGGCAAACTGAAAAGACACAGTGGGACCGGAACAGTGTAAGGGGTGGCGAGCGTCAAGAGTGCAATACAGAGGATAAAAAATAATGTGCAAATTCCAGAAGAAATATGTTTCAAGGACAATAGCTTTGCACTCTTACACGACATATGGTATGTCAATAAATGCTGAAAAATATAATGTCATATGTCAAGAAATAGAACCTCACAAATCGACTCTTAAACATCTTCAGCTGGTACACCACTATGTTCCACTCAGTACATGTCTTGCTTTCTACTCTTAAATAATCAAATTTAAGGGACCCTTGTATATTATGCATTAATGTTAGAAATTAATACTAACCCATTACCATCTTCACATTTTTAAACTCTCTGTATTTGGATAAAAATCCAGTAACAGTCAGTATCTACATACACCTTTATTTTGGAAAGCCAACCAATATACTTTTATTTTATACATGACATTTGTATTATTCTGCAGAATAATTTTCTTTATATGCCACAGCACTTCCAGATTCATTAATAAATGCATGCAAGTGTCTTCTATTCTTCATAAACATGAAAAATTATATTTTTCTTACATTTCATTAATCTAATACCCTGGCATAGATTAGGATTATCAGATCTACATTTAATGAATATAATTCTTTTACTGCATGAGGACATTTATAAACACAATTAGACACATTATCCTTGATTAGCGGCCAGCTGACTCCCCACAATTCCACTGCCCTTAAAAAATGGCACGTGTCCACAAGGACATTGACATCCATTACAGGAAATTATGAGCCAGTAGGGAGTCTGGTTCTTGGAGGACACGCTGGCTCCTGGCTCCTTGTTTCCTCCACAGAAGACCACACATTTGCATTTGATTCCATTTGAATAATTGCATTTCCTTAAACTCAGATTGAAGTTTGTTTTTATTTGATAGCTTTAGATTAACCTCATTCTAAAGATAATTATTCCCTTTGGTTAGGTATCTCATTTGGGCTTTCTGCTGTGATAAGATTTGCTTAAGGGCCTTTTTTCTGTGACCCTATGTACCGCTCTTTCATCCTCCATTTTCCTCTCTTTCTCTGACTCCGGGCTTTACCTGGAGTGTGATACCTGTCCATCTCACGCAGAAAGAGAGCCTGAGAACGACGAAGAAAGTAAGAAAAAAAAAAGATAGGCAGAGGTGGTGTCAGCGGAGAGACAGCATTGACACTCAAAGGAAAGAGTGAATAATTGAAACAGCCTCCAAAGAAAAGTGTCTAGTTTTGATGGTTGGGCTGTCAGCATACAGTGAAGTAGAGACATGATGCCAAGCAACTTTACAAGCTGTTGAGGGGTCCCTCTTCAATGAGATGGTAATAACCAGCTCTCCTAAGCCCTGCTTGCATGCAGACACTACGTGAGAAAGATAGTTTAGAGGAGAATGTCTTTGTTCCTGGCTTTATTAAACTACACAAGGTTCTGTCACCATGATGCGCCTGTGATTAAAGGATGTGCAACACCAGCACCTCAACTTCTGACAGTTTCTTACAGCTGAGCGGGGAGAGGTCTAGCTGATATTTGTTTGTGCTCTCAGTACAGTAGCGCAGTGTACAGTGTATTCCCAGTGGTGTGTGCCATAACAGTCTTGAGTAATGAATCAAAAAGCACTCGGTTAAACAGCATCTAGTGGCTTCAGGGTGTTGTTGGCAGCAGCTCCCTGAACAATGAACATACAGAATATCCACATACCAGTAGTCGAGTGCTATAAGTGATTGTATGACCATTTTGATGTTGTTAAAAGAGCAACACACTTCATTTTGATTAGGGAATGTTCCTAACGACTCATTTCACTGACATTTAAAAATAAGTTTAAACTTAGGCTAGTCGACCAGTCTAAAAAGCAAGAAAACACTCAAAGTTGCTCACAATTTAATCCTTACGGTTAAAGATTGTGTATAAAAGCTATTTGAAATCGGTAATCACATTTTTTAATAACCAAATCGTATTTGAAATGTTGCTGAAATCAATATATCCCCAGAGTCCACTCCGGTCGCCCTGTTAGAAATTGCGCCTCGCACAAACCACGGTTGTATGGTGTAATATTTGATTAAACACCAGCGGGGTCTAAGAGGAGTTATGGTTTGGCATCCCTGATAGGCTACCATTCGTATCTTAGTGTGCAAGTTTTATTACCTTCCACCTTCTCTTCCCTCTGTCTCTCTCAAACACACACACAGAGCGAGCGACGGGGCGCTCAGCCCTCATCTCGTAACTTTAATTATCGCAGTTCTCAGTTCAAAAGTCTAAATTTATTGGAAAAAGATAGATGTAATCATTTCTAAAATTCACTACATGTTTTTACCTAATGAAATATTCTGCTTCAATCCATATTTGTTGGCGGTTAGCCTTTCAATAACGTCTTTTTCACTGTGGTCAAAAACCTCTACCGCACACAACTGTATTTATGGGGTGGTCAAACGTCATAAATATGCCAACATTCAAAAACCTCAATCAAAGTTGACTAATCGTGCACACCCCTAATTCTGATAAAACTAATTTGATTTTTAGCTTATGTGCAAGGTGATCCATGCTAGTTTTAAACATGCTATTTACAAAATCCCTAAATTTCTATAACATAGAAGTGTAGAAGTAAATTAGAAGCTTGTATGGCAGCAGGGGAATTTGCAGTATGCGGTCTGGCATACATTTAGTATTTTTAGAGATTAAGATGATGTGTGAAGATCATCAAAGGGAGAATGCAACTATTTGAGATGCAGCAGAATGCATACAAGATGGTGTTGTCAACATAGAAATGGGCATTCAACTGCTTAGTTATACTGGAAATGTTACTATACAGTATAGAGTAACCAGTATTTGACCTACAGTATAATGATCACTAGGAAACATTTACAGATTAAAACAAGTTTTACACCATCTGCAACAATAATCTGAGTTCTTCCACAGAAAAAACGTACACTGTTTACCAGGTATTTGGGCAAAGTATCCTCATACAATGGTTCGTATGATCTTACAAAAAGGTATTCTTCATTTTTCATGCGTTTTCTACGAATGTCCAGCAAAACGTGATGCACGCCTTAATTTCTTCTCCAGACTTTTCAAAATAAACTTCTGTCTTCACAGGAAACAACTTGGTTAGGTTTATGCAACAAAACTACTCAGTTAGGTTTCGGAAAAGATCGTGGTTTAGGTTAAAATAACACCGTAAGTGGCGTAACTTAAGTACGGAAATTACAAATAAATCAACATTGACTTCTGGTTTCACACGGGGTACAAACACCGGTCTCTGGTGTTTTTTGATCCACCCAGACCTTCTCCCTATGTGGCATTTGTTGCTCTTTATACTTCCTGGTTAACAATTACGTGGATAACATAAAAATTGATTATGTGGGATATGTACAAATTACAATGCATTACTTTTTGTAGGTATAGCTATGAACAATGTTTGAGAACAGCCTGATTTGGACAGGCAGTGAGTGTAGTTAAGACAGGACCAAGGAGCACTATCATTAAAGTGGGACTGACTAACCCAATGCCACTTTGAAACTGGCTTGATGGATAAAGCTGTAAGCTGTGTTCTTAGAGAAAGGCTTTGCTCCGTCTCTTTTGGGATGGAGGCTGTTGCTGCCAAATTCTGTGCCAGATTGGGCCCTTTGTGCCGGACACCATGATGTTTCCCCGCATTGCTCGACTTGATCACGATCAAAATTGCTCAGTGGATACACAAATCCCCAATACACACCTGTGCCCGCAAACACCATCACAGGGCAACATCTGAGGCAACGCTTTTGGCTAATAGATTTTTATATTCAGTGTTTTTTAAACCCCTCTTGAATCCCATCATTTACACAGAGTCGAATAACAACCTTAGTGAAAATTATGAAAAACACCTGTTTTGATTTTTGGATATGTGAAAGCCTTTTTGTGGCTATTACAGCAGAACACAGGATTACAGTCTTCAAAGATAAGCTGCAGATGAGCAGGGGATATATTATTTACAACAACCAAAATATAAACAGAAAGTAATGTATATCTCTTCAATTTCTAAAAATGTTTTGGCATGTCTCATCAATGCTTAATGCAAATCGTAGTTGGTAGAAAAGTCCCTATTGTCCTGCTGTACTCATTGCACTAGTAATGAGTCATTAGAGAAGGAAGAACATTGAGCCTAATTGGAAAAGACATAAAATAATGTGAAACATGTGTTGCATCGACCCATTATAATATATACATATTCTGAATTAAACAGGCCTAAACCTGGCTTCTCTTATGGAAAATATTTTACACAACCTTTGAATTGCTGCTTACAGTTATATTTATAGCCGTCTTTGTCTCGAGTCGCCTCACGTCGTGGTTTGCCTTTGGTGGTTGGAATAGCCCAGATGAGGCCCTGCTTTCACCATGGTAGCTATAATAATGTGTGCGTGACTAGTAACAGAGGTCATTTGGAGCTCAGGAATTCAGGAGTGCAGAGTCGGCTGAAGGGAAGGAACAAGTTCTCCCAGCGTGGCACCGCATTAACCTCAGATCCTTCAAACATTAACATCTACCTCTAATGTTCTCCCGTCCTTTCTTCAAGACCCTTTAAGCAATTTAGCCTTTAATCATCGACATTGCTGTACAAAATGATGAATCCCCATGGGCAGATCAAGCTGAGCAGCGAGAGAACATATTCCTCAGCAGTTTGAAAACAAAGGATGGAGAGTGTTTAAGTCTGACTATTATTAGCACTAATTTATGTCATTATAACAGATGGTTGTTGTCCAGAGGTCTTTGCATTCACATAAGTACATCATACCATCACACACTAGCTGACAGTAATTAGCTGAAAGTGTTCACCCTTCAGTGAAAGTTGATATTTATAATCTTTTCAAACATAATGTTTCACATATACTAACTATTGTCCTCCTTCCTTTAATCAAGACCACACATTGAGATTTATACATATATGATGATGGAGATGTAGACAATACCAAGAACACTAATGCAAACTGTATAATACCGCTACGCTTGTGAAGGTTACACTCAGTTGCCAGTTTATTAGGAACACCCAGCTAAAACTAATGTAGTCTAATACAACAGGCCTGCAATAAATCATACCTTCATGAAGGTTATAATGTTCAGGTTTTGTTGAAACTGTTTTAAAGATCTATGGTCATTTTGGAGGTTATAAGATAGTTTGTGGTGCCGTTGAACTGTGTTGGGTTATAATGTTTTTGGTGTTGTTAATATTTAATCCACCCTCATTGATATAACCATGGTGGACAAATTACATTTCACTATGTTTCAGTATATGCAATACAACTCAACAGCACCACATCTACATCCTTCAAAGTAACCATAAAGTTGAAGGTTTCATTTTAGCTAGATGTACCTTTTACAAACTGGCAACTAACTGAATAATGTTTATAACAGAACTAGAACTAGAACAGCACAGCGATGCACACAGGCTGTTCTCATACACTGTTCGTAGCTATACCTATGAAAAGTAATCCACTGTAATGCTTATATATCCCACAAAATCAATTTGTATGTAATCCACATAATCGGGAACAGGGAAGTATAAACCTAATCAAGTTGTTTCCTGTGAAGATAGAAGTTTATTTTGAGAAGACTGCATCTAAGGAGCAGAAATTGATACGTGCGTCAGGGGTTGCTGGACATTCGTAGGAAAACGCATGAAAAATGAGGAATAACCTTTCGTAAGATATCATACGAACTGTTGTATGAGGATACGTTGGCTCACAATGATCACCAAAGTCTATAGGCTACTAATTAATACTAATACTAATTTCATAACAATCCACCCAATAGTTGTTGAGATATTTCAGTCTGGTACTGTCGGACGGACCGACAGACTAAAGGCATTTACACATCGGTGGCGTGATGAATAAATGACACGAAAATGCAAAATACTCGCCTGTGAATATTTTATGTCAAGGGCTTTTATTGTGAAAGGTAAGAACGGAAGTGGATCTGGTCTGCGCTGCCTTTGTCAAGGTTAAAAGGAGTAATAAAGTTTGCCATCTTGATTCAGACTATGGAGCCTCTGTATTGTTGTTTCATAAATATAAGCGCAAATCAACCAGTCCTGCACAACGTGATTAGCGATACAAAAGCTCAGAAAAACGGCCTTGTTGTTATAATGAATTATATATTCACAGTGGTTTTCTATTAATATTAATTCAATATTTAAAGGTGCTATTGATAACATTGATAACAGTCAACCTCTAAATGTCGCATTCTCCACTCCCCGTTCCATTGCATTCACTTCACAACAAGTGATTGCCAGGCACTTACTGTCAAACTCAGCCAGTTTTTTTCCACACTAACTGGCCACTTGATCACTGACGATCGAGAGGTACCACGTAATACCAACGCCGGTATACTATTGGCTTACAAGCCTTGTTAGAAGTGGGAACCAAAGGTCTGATAAATTCCACAGAGAAAAATTCAACATTTATTTTGGACCTGTCAACATTTTTAAAATGATTAATTTATATTCACAATTGTTTTTTAGTAAAAGCCATACGTTTTTCGCCACACATATATACAGTATATGTATACTACATAAGAATGTTATCAATACAATTTTTAATATTGGTTGCATATTCAATCATATTTACAGGCATTCCAGTTCATCGTGTCTACTCCTTGTGTCTGCTGTGGCTCCACAGTTTGGTTAGATGGTGCATTACTTTTCCTGTCAAGATTAAGCCCTCAAGTGCTCGAGTGGATTCTGCCCTTCCTTCTCTGTAAGTGGTAGATCACAGAGGGTGCGTCTATGACTCGGGTATGCACAAGCGCTTGTGCGAGTCTGCTCAGGTAATTACAGCATCTGTTAAGAGCTTTGCTGATTGTTTTTCATCTCCACATGGTCACCACTCCAGAAAACCAATTACCCAGGGGAATACTAAATCACCAAGACCGATTTGTTATTCTATTGCAAAAAGCAGAAAAACCTGGATAAGAGTGGGGCTGTGTTCCCCGTTTGTTCACATGCAGGTAAAACACATTAAACAGAGAGTAATACAAGGAAGGGCTTAATGTAATAAAAGTGAAAAAAGGAACATTTTAAAAAGAAGAATATACAAAACAATTAAGACAAAGAGGAAAAGCTTTTGTAGGAAAAGCTGATAAAAAGCACAATAAGACTTATCAGGTGGTTTGCAGTGTAGCAACCTGCTAAATCTTACAAGAGTTGTTTTTTCTTCTCAAAAGGAAATAGCTATTTTTCAATATAGTAATACTGTTCCACCAGCTTTGCAATCTTTTCCTATGAAATAACTTGCATTTTGGGCAATCAGTGTTGAGCTGTTTTATTCATAGTACTATTAAATAAGGCAACGCAACCGGAAAATAACCCTAAGTAGGCCATACTTAGTAGACCTAGTTTCTGTTTTCACAATACATGCGACTGCTATTTCAGGACCTTCATGTGCGTGGTTGACTCAGATGCAGAAGAGTACAGTATGCGTCACTTAGAGTCCCGCTGTTGCTCATGTTTCGCCGATGCCTCTCTGTGTTGGCTGCTACAGGCTGTTGCCCTTCTCTAAAGCATTTCAAATGTCAGAGTTGCACAGATTCATTACTTCGGTAATGTGACTTGGTGAAACCAGATTGTTTAGATGGATAAATGGTGTGATTCACATTAACTGTTGATTAATTGTTCTCATTTATTGTGCCGACAGAATAGTTTTCCTCCTCCCCTGACCTCAATCTTCAACGTCCTTTGTAACCACTGTGATGACTTTGAGTTCTATTTTCTCCTCTCTGGCTCCTCTTTTGCTCCGACTGCAGTGCTTTTGCGGAAAACCTATAAGCCGATTTAAGTTTCCGTAAAAAAAGAGAAAAAAAAAACAACTCATTCACAATGAGAAAAGTGAAAAGCTTTATTCTCTTGGAAGTGCTCCGGATTGCCTTTATAGCAGTGCCTGAACTCTTTTTTATTTCGGCAGTCCTTTAAACTACCGTGTCTAATTGCGATGGCATTTTTAATTAAAAGTCAAGGATATGTGGTTGTTTGTGAAGGGAGACTAATCTGTTCTTGCCTCCACCTCTGCCAGTGCTAGCTATCTTCCATCTATCTGCCTAATGAGAAAATAGAGAAGCCGGAGCAGGACTTGTTGATATTTGCCTTTCTCTAAGTAGATTTCTGTGAATTTACGATTAGCAACCAAGCCTCAGACCACGCTATGCTGTAGCTCAGAGACCTTATGGATTACTAAAGATAACAATGAGCAATTTTCCTCAGGCCTCCTACGTATAAATTCACTGGATGCCATGAAGTGTGGCTGCATGCTGAACTCAATATTGTATGCGTTCATTTTGAGAAAAAATAATGTTTATCAAGTGTGGGGCTTGAATTTATTTGTTCTATATGGATTTTATTGATATTTAGCACTTTGTATTCCACAAACAGGAGGTTGATTTATAGTGCGAATATAGCAGAACCACGAGGTATGGTATGAACCATTTTTTATTTAAACTTTTTTCTTCATCGGCTGCCTGGTGAGCATCTATCTTTGGAGGGTGGTGTTGTGAATAGGGAGACAATTATTCAAACGGAGGACAAAGGTTCAAGCCCTTTTCTTGGCAAGCATCCGTCTTGCTGAAGTGTCTGTGTGCAAAAATGCAGAATCCCTGCTACCTGACTCTCAGCTCTGACCCGCCCTGTGAGAGGACAAACAGAGTACATGCACAATGATCAATGAAGAATCCAATCATTATTTAATTTCTGTTATTGAAGTCAACTGTCAAGCCTTGTCATCTTGAATTTATCTCGCTATACTTTTAAATTACTTTTCAGCTTTTTTTAATCCTTGTGGGTTTCTTGTAATGTCATCTGAACAAACTTTGCTTTCTCTCTCTCTGTAGATTACAGAGTTTCAAATATAAATAAAAACTAACTGTTTAAAATGTCTGACTCAGAGCTATAGGAGTGAAACAAATATGAATACCTTTTTGAAAAAAAACAGAAAGCTTGTCAGACTGAAGGCCATTACAAGAAATGCAATAGAATCTACAGACTATGGGACAAGAGCTGAATGAAATCAGAAGGTTTTGTTCAAGTGTGCTTTAAATATTGAATGAAACCTTCACTATTTCTATAAAAAGAAATGTATGTACTTTTTGAAAGAACTGAAAAACTAACGGTGGACAAACGGTGTATAGATCATTTCATCTGCATAGAGAGGAAGTTAAAACAAAGTCCTTGAAATGTTGGTTGATGAAGTTCTACAGAAACTTAACCACATAGTTTATACCAAGCAATAAACTTGGATTCATTAAAGCAAGAGCAAACAGCATTTTTGACTGTGTTTGTACCCATGGCTGTGGTGATAGCAGAGGTCCATGTTGCCCCCCCCTCCCTCCACATTTAAGAGCCCAGTGGGGATGCAGGGCCACAGCTGGGACTCGGCAGAGAGGAGAGATTAACATTGTGCTCCACCATTCTGCTTCATGGAGAGGGCCCAGTGCCCAACCTTACAGCTGAGGAGACATAGCCATGCCTGTGGGCAAGCTAACCCCAGAGGTGACCCACAACCGCAGCTACAATCCAATTGATTCCAGCTCGCACAACCATTAGCCAGATACAGACTCCAGTGGCCTTCGCTGTGGCAGCCTTCTTGACACCTGGGGGAAAACGTCACCTAAAGCTCTGTGAAGCACAACAGGTTCAGAAAAACTCCTATCCAAGAAAAGTGATGTTTCTCTTGTCAGTTTATACTATTTCAAATCCATTGGTGTGTTTATGCAATTTGATAGAAAATAGACAAGAAAAAAAGTAAAATCAGCCGCCGCTACAACTGTAGCTGACATTTATGTTAAATTGATTCAAATGGCCCCGATGGAGCTGACCATGGATGTATAAAGAGACCGGAGCTGACGGTAAGAGCTAGCGATGTACTTGGCGAAGTTGGCGGACGAATACATACAGTATAGTATAGTATAGGAGCAAAGTATATGCAAAATACATATATGGAAATATGATTAATTGGATTGTATTAACCAGAAGTATAAAACATTACATGTCCCTTATAAATGAAAAAGAAAATACCACTAATTTGTTAGGGAAATGTCTTTATTCTTTGATTTTTGGGTTGATGGAATAAAATTATAATAAATAATGCCTGACAATGACATCTCTGACTACAAACATGCTGAAAATCAAACATTATTACTTTATTAAGTTCGATATTTTCCAAAGTAGAAGTCCCTAGAAGTGTATAATTCAACTTTTTCCCATGGTCTAGTGTTAAAAAAAGTTAACAAAAATCGCAATAAATTGTAATATCGAATCGCAATACTTGTAGAACTGCAATATTTTAAAAACACAATACATATTGAATCGGCAAACCAAGTATCATGATAGTATCAAATTGGGACATAGGTGTATCGTCCCGGCGCTACTTAGCATTAGGTTTGAGCTAATATGACAAGATCAAATCAAAGACCAACCCGAAGACACGGCATGCACCCCCTCTCATTGCTGCACACACACACAGCCTCACTGATCATATATAGCGTTATCTGGAACAGAACACAACATCTCTGACATAAAAATGCCAGAGCCAAGGGAGAACTGTAAACTGGAATTATATGTAGTGAGGAGGAGGTAGGTTGGCAGATAGTGACTGCTGTGGCTATTCATCAGCTCCAGTAGCAGCAGCAGCTCCAGGGATGGAGCTCCGCGGTTGCCCATCAGCCAACTGTTGAGCTATAAATGGCAGCAGGCATCATACACACAAATTCTCTGTTCATACCACCAAGATGTATTTGTTTCGAATGGACATATGAATTTTGTATAACACACAGTATACAAGTGTGTAAGTATATAATCACTAGCATTTGCATGCTTCTCTTCCACCCCCATTTTTTGTACAAGGACCCATCAGCATGTCTGTAGGGATGAGTCATATGCTCTGCAATTGACCTGCCAAAAGGTGTTATGCAGCAGAAGTTTCTCTGCTAACTATTGTGTGTATACAGGAGAAATGTAGGTTAGAAGCTTTTATACAACACACAAAAAAATAAAAAAGATATCATCTGAATAAAGAGAAAAAGTACTGTTAAACTGAGGGATGATTGAGGGTTTATCCTTCCAGCGAAACGCTAGATCTACTAAGAAAACTTAAATTAAGGTTTCATTTTAGCGTTGGCAATGGGATGAATGGGATGATGTTCACCTTTACAGTAAGTCTGCATCATTGCCATTCACACAATCAAACATGATGCATAGAGAGTGAATATTTAAATTAATCTCTAAAATTGTGGGCGTCACGGTGGACTAGTGGTCTTCAGCGTATACCCGCAATGTCCCTGAAAATAAAAGCACAGGTTGTGCACCATCATCACTGTTATGACAATTTTATACTTCTGCGGAAAAGCTTCTGCAGAGCCGCAGAGATGGTTTGTGAAGCTCTTAGAGAAGCGTTGCGCGCTTCCTGAAAAATGTGACTACATGCCAGGCACTGCCAATGACGAAGAAGTTTGATTGGACATCACAGCCGGGTTGTATTAAGAGGCCGCACATACCACCTCCTCATTTGGTTTTCTCTTTTTTCTCCTTCTTAACCCTAGGCACAGGAGCTCCTACTCATCATCCAACTCTTCCATATTTTTTTTTTCCCAGCCATGGAGTTGTGTTGGGCCACACCATAGACTGTATATAAAGATGAACGACATGACGGCGCCCAAAAAGTGAAGCTAGAACATCTTGATCGCCCCCTGGTGGCTGGCTGCAGTATAGGTCATAACTCCGACCTAATGTCCGAGATGGGACATGGACCAAACTAAAAAGTCAAAGTACACATCAAATACATTTTTCCCAAAGATGGTTTCTGTCATTTTAGGTAGTTCTTATCACACTGATGAATGTTCAAGTGTTAATTGTTTTCTGATAAGTTTGGTTTTAATTATTTATATGATGCTATAAAAAGGACTGTTTTGTCTTCACTTCTGTACAGTGGGAGGAAGTGGAGATGCATCGTCTATCTTTATATACAGTCTATGGACCAAACTTATCTGGAACTATTGAATCAAGCCTTTCAAATAAATAAAAGACTGCCTCACAAAGGACTTGAAAACCATGGGTCCAAATCAAAAATAAATGACATGCTATGCATTATTCGCCGCAGTACTATGTATGCCCGGCACACGTGAGAGGTGCCAGCACAGAATGCATATGCGCAGAGCCGCAGGAGTATAAATCAGGCATCAGTCTGTCCTTATCATAAACATAAAAATGCTCAAATGCAGATCTCCACAGGCATGTAATCAATTACTTGCTCAGTTAATTGAATTAATTGGCATTTAATCATTTAAGCAAACATGCAAAACATTAGCAGGACATTTCACTATTTTGTCACACTATATAGAATGGAAGCATACTTGAAATGATAACCTACAGATTAATTGGTTATAGAATTAATTGCAAGACACGGATGCAATGTGTTTTCCTCGCTGTAATTCTGGAGATGCAACATGCCGTTGGGCAGTTGCAGATGGGGGGAATTACTGAAAGGTTTGCTGGTGCAGTTGCTTGAAAAAAAATGTCTCAGGAAAAGATCTCCTGAGGTTTAGTGGTCATGTAGTCTTTGCTTTGCAGCTGAGAGCAGCGCAGTCTTGAAAGGTCTTAGGTAATGTCTCAGTCTGCATCCCCCCTGCAACATCAAAGATAGAGGGGGAGCTGCGGCCTTTTGACAGGCTAACATCGTGTTTGATGCTTGTACAGAACATCATGCTGCCTAATGTTACAAAATGTAAGACTGGCTCTTGTCGTAAGAAACAGTGTGGCTAGAAAAAACGGCTTAGTTTTCTCTTACACATGACAGAAAAATAAATCAAAACAGTAGAAATCATTTGCGTAGTTAAATACACAGCCTAAGGTTGGGATCAAGGCTTGTGTGTGGGGTATTACTTGGTTCATCAAGGCAGAAAATGGTTGAAATGTTCAGCCAGAACCCCCTCAGGTAGCAAAAAACTAGTCCATATCCCAGACTGATTATGCTCTCTCTCTCTCTTTGACCTTCATAACGTTCATTTAGCACCATTAGATACACCGTGCTATCACAGCAGTGTAGTGTTTTTTTGACTGGCCCTGGCTCCAACATGCATGAATCAGCTTGAAAGTGTACAGTGTGTGTCTTTATGTGTGTGTCTGGGCGTGTGTTTCTTTGCCTGTGGTAAGATTCAAAGGGGGCAAACTTCGGGCAGCAGAGTCTGTCCTTGTCTGGACTTCCAATAGCCCGTGTATGGTTGTGTGTTGAGCGGGAGGTGGGTGGTGTAAATTCTCCCGGCTCTTCCAGGCATCTGAGCCCACTCGCTAGGCCTCTTTGGCAAGGAGAGAGGGACCAGGTGTCGGCTCGCGTACAAAGGGCTTTGATGCCAGAGTGCAGTGAGATGTCAGATTTGGAACCCCTTCTGCATAACAGTGTGTATGCCTGTGTGTCTGTGTGTGTGTGAGAGAGAGGGAAAGAGGTTGGAGACCGAAACCGCTTACTTAGCTACTA
The DNA here is from genome assembly GCF_043250625.1 of Sebastes fasciatus. Classification (NCBI taxonomy): domain Eukaryota; kingdom Metazoa; phylum Chordata; class Actinopteri; order Perciformes; family Sebastidae; genus Sebastes; species Sebastes fasciatus. The sequence goes on along the minus strand of NC_133798.1, from coordinate 16,792,549 downwards.
CAGTTGGAGTGCAGCTTAAGTCGGAACAGCTTTCTATTTGGTGACACGTCAAGCATGTCTTAAAGATGTAAATCTAAATAATACTTAAAACTAGAATGTTATCTGACACTTCCCATCATGTCACTTTAATATACTTAAATCTTCTGATAATATTCATGATTAGAATAATTGAAAGAAATAGAATAAATATTTGAGAAGATGGCTTTTAAGTCTTTTTTGTTTACTTTGTACTTTTTTGAAAGCTTTTTCTGCACTAATAGTGACTTACTCTTGGTTTAAGAAGAACATCCATAACACTCACTGTAGTACAGATATAGTGTAAGCGGCTACAATACAGGTCATCTTCAATAATATACCAATTTATTACTCACAATAAAACTCAACATCAAGTCTTCAAACTTCTAGTTTATTAGAAAAAAAATCAACCCTCCATTTATTTGCATTCCTATTTTTTCTTAGTTCTATCTTTTTTTTCTAATTTTCTTAACTAATCAATCAATAACTTATTTTATAAAATGTCAGAAAATAGTAACAGGGATGCACAGATACTGATATCGGATCGGCTATTGGGCCAATACTGACTCAAATAGCTGGATTGGTAATTGTGACAATGGGGCCGATCCATTTAATTCAATTCTATGTTTATATACCTTTACACATTATATACTGGAATTTCAAATCCTGGTTTAAAGTTTTGCGCAATTTGTTGCTGCATTAAAAAGATTTACACTTGAATTGTAATTCCTGATTATTTCCTGAACATTTCTTACCAAGTTTCTGGTGCACAATTTATTATTTTAATAATAAGTATCAATTCAGTAAATCTATGTGTATGTATTTATTTGTTACATTTAGTTTTACAAAGTCAGGAAAGCAATGTTTAAGTCAAGCATGATGTTGCCTTACATATTAAAGAATGATCCCAGTTACTTCCACACAGTGAGGCATGATATGGCTTATTAATTAAACACTGGTATCGGATCAGTTCTCGTATCAGCCGATACCCGAAGCACTGGTATCGCTATTGGTATCGCCACTGAAAAAGTCGGGTCGGTGCATCCATAAATGGTAAGAATCTGTCAGGATACCCTACAGCCATAAGTGATTTGTCCAAAATGCGTATTTTCTTTCCGTCCAATAGTAAGAAATCTAAAGAAATTCAGTTTACTATCAAATAAGACAAAGAAAAGCAGCAAATACGCACATTTAAAAACCTAGAATCAAAGAGTGTTTTGCATGTAAAGGATAATGTACAGCGAATATCTCATCGCCCTGAAGGGGTTTATTTCACTACAATGACCTGCTAGCTGTACATTTTCCCGCTTATTACACGGCTACTTACTTAAGAAATCAATAATTTGACACAAAAACGGTCCGCCAGAGCCCAACATCAAAACTGCGCCCATAGCAACGGTCTGTTATACATAGCAATAGTCTGCTATAAAGAAATAACAGACCATAGAACGCCGTGATTGACCAATCAGAATCGAGTATTCAACACATCCGTGTAATAATGTTGTATAAAAAATTACGTAAATTATTATTCGTTTATCGAAAAACAATATCTATCTGATAATCATACTGGTCATTTAATCTCTGAAAAGAGACTGTGTCCTCCTACAGAACCAACTCAACTTTAGTAAATCAATTGCTAAACATTTTACTGTGCTGACCTTCAGGTATATAGGTATGATGGATTGTGTTCACTGGAATTCACTTTTTCACTTTGCATTATGATCCGCACTTTATGGCTTTTTCTGAACATTTTTCTGTATCCTGAAGCGATGCATTCCAGTGTGCTGGTGTGTGGTAACTCTACACTGTAAGTGTACTACAGGTCAACAGAGGTTGATGTTTATTATATTGCTATAAAATGACTTCTGAATTTGTAGGTCTAATGGGATGGAAATTGTTTTATAATGCCTGCCTAAACAGCATAAATTCATACAGTTAACTGACAAGTGGAGGGCCAAGTGGTAATGACAGCATTTGGCAGGCTTTAGACCATATTTATCTCCACTGCTGTCAATTTTGCCGAACCATCAATAACGGTTCATCCATCACTGTGCATTTGAATGTCTTCAAGGTGATCTTTAACAGATCACTTAATGCATTTGAAAAGGCAGCAGTTTGCGGCTTATTCTACAGTAAAGGGTGAAACATCATCCTTTTTTCTCATTTGATCAGTAAAAGCAGCAACATTTGTATTTCTTTCTTAACATACAAAGGGCCATTAAGGATGTGCACACTTATTAGTACATCAAAGCTCAGATAGCAGTGTTTGACGGGCACTCCCTCGTTGCCTTAACATGGTCAACAGACTCACTCCCTAGAAGGTGAGATAACGCTTAGCATCTAAATGAGGCCAGCTCTGTCACAGGTCAACGCTATGCAGCTGAGTTCATAATGAGGAGGAAAGGTGCACGCCTTATTTGAGGATTTTGGTTTACGCTGTCGGCACCTATGCCACGTTGCCCTTGAAAGAGGCATTCTCATTATGGATAGTCAGGATGCTGGAGAATCACATTGGAAATTAAATATGCGTATTAAAGGTGATGGATAAATGGATTATGTTTTAATTGGTCTGTTATTATGAGTGGTTGATTGGATTGTCCTTCGCAGGCTATTGATCTTGGGGCTGAGGTTGATTAAGAAGTGGACTGAGAAGAGGATGAGTGAGTTTCAATGCGCACAGAGAATATATATTATATATTCAGGACACGATGCCCTGAAGATCAGTTGTGGAGAAGTATTTAAATTGTTCTTGTGAAGTAAAGATAAAGGGTACTTCAGTGTCAAAAGTAAAAAGTGCTCAGGCAATGGCCTTTTCCAGTAGGTATTTTTGTATTAATATGCAGTATTTTTTAGTGGCCAGATGGGAAATATGAAATGCAGCAATGAATCATATGAGCTTATTTTGAATATAAAACCACAATCTGTCAGTAACTACTGGCAACAGCCATTGGATAAATGTCGTTAAATTAGTAAGAAGTTTCCATCTGAAATGTAGACAATAAATTAACTTTGTAACTCTCCATATCTGCCCTTTGGTACTTTATGACTGATTAAAAAAAGATTGAAAAAACGGAATAAATCTGACGTGGCTGTAGAAGATGTAAAAATATTTCACAAACACAACACAACCCAGTCTTTCATCTCTCTAGTAAATGGAGAATGAACAGTATGTTACGGCTGTGCAAGAGTTGGTCCATGTGGCTCTGAAGGCAAAGGTGACATCTCACTATGACTTGGGGGTAAAGGTGTTTATATACACACTGCCAGCATGACTCACATTTCCTGCCTCCCTGAGCACAGCCTGTTCAGGTCACACACCCGGAGAAAACCCCTCATTGAGACTAACCCAACAACAATGACCTGTGTGATGCTGGAACCTACTCAAATAACTGCAACAGAGGGCTTTTTCTTCAGCTTTGTGTTCTATGATTCTGTAAATCTTATTTCCCAACAAAACAGACCTGTGCCATGTTGTGTCGGGATGTTCTGACCTCTGCACTACACTGAAACACAGAGCTTGGTCCGTATTAAAAGTCTTTGTTATGACATTAAACATTCCCATTAAAAGATGGAGAAACACACAGACACATCACCAAAAATCATATTGTATCCATAAACTACATTGTTTAGCTGCTGTTCAAAAACAATACAACAGAATATCTATAGGTCAGAGTAATACAATAATTACAGTATAGACTGTTAAATTGAATTATGTTTTGGGCATTTGAACTGATGCTTTAATGCAGTAGTTTCACTCCCACCATTTTATAAAGCAAAAAAACCCATGCAGACTTTATGCATTGTGCCGAACAATGTCTTTTAGCTATTCTCAAATCACCCTCAAACAGACAGGATCACTGTGCTGCTGCCAAAAGGCAGGCTGCAGGATACATGTAGCTTAACCTAAAAACAGAAATATCCATTTTAAATTCCCAGCTGCAAGTCTCTGCTGAGCTTCAGTAGAGCTCTTGCCATGCTAAATGGCATTTTACACCGTCTCAACTGAGGTGAGGGCACAGAGTCAGTTTTACTCAATGATGCAGTGGGTTATTAAAACTGGGTTTTAAGCAGAGATGTCCCGAGCCGATCCTAAGGATTAGTATCGGGGCCGATCCGGGCATATTTTAATGGATCAGTGGTTAAAATAAAGCCGATCAAAATCTGATCCTTTCTTTACAGAATTTTATTGTGCTTTGTCCATCTCAACCTGCTATTGCAGCGCTGCCCTCCTTTACTACAGCGAGGCCACAGTGCGTTTCACTGAATATCCAAGATCAAATTAGAGTGGGTGAATGCGAAAAATGATTTGAATGGGGTGACTCGACTCGGGACTCTGAGGTTTGCAAAGTACACTGAGTCGCTAAACAACAATGCAAACACATTGTTATATCTCCTCTCTGCCTCGTTAGCAAAGAGCAGCAAACTTTTCGGTAACAGCTTCACATTTTTAGCAGCCACTGACGGTCCCTTTCACACGTTTAAATGGCGAAGAGAGTTACTTGACAGAGGGCCAACATTAAACTTGTCTGTTGTCTGGTTTGTGTGCTCGCTGTAAGCCGGTGTCTTTACTCGTCAAAGATAATTTGTAAGGGAAGAACTTCCACTGTGTAACACTACTTAGTTCCCACAGCTCCAACAGAGTGTTACGTCTTCTCTCTAGCAGATTTTGTCATATCTGTCATTTAAAGGAACAGTGTGTGACCGATCGGGTCGAGCATAGCGACCCACTGGTTCGAGTACAGCGACCCACTTGGTCGAGTATAGCGACAGACTGGGTCTAGCGAGTGACCGACTGGGTCAAGTATAGCGACCCACTGGCTCCACTGAGTTAACATTTTGCTATGATGGTTGTTTCTTAGTTGAGTGGCTGTGGCTCAGAGGTAGAGTGGGTCGCCCATCAAACGGTATGTTGGTGGTTCGATCCCCGGCTCCTCCAGTCCACATGTCGAAGCGTCCTTGAGTAAAATACTTAACTCCAAATTGCTCCCGCAGGCTGTGCCATCGGTGTGTGAATGAATATTTAGACGGGCAGGTTGGCACCTTGTGTGAATGGGTGAATGCTGACATATAGTGTAAAGCGCTTTGAGTGGTTGGTAGACTAGACAAGCGCTATATAAATGCAAGTCAATTTGCCACCTGACAGTAGTTTATCCTTTGGGTCCCCAGCCGGTAGTCCTTGTATGTTAAACCGGTTGGTAGGCTGAGGGATAAGCATGCAATGAATGCCATTAGCGCCATGGCAAACCTGTTCCCCGGTGTTAATGTGGACCCTACTTTACAATTACAATTAGTTGTAAAAATCCCAAATAAAGACAAACTTTATTAAAAGTACATACAGATACTAATACTACAGGTTTATACCCATATATGGTATATCAATATAAAAAGAAGCCAATAATTATAGTGTCACCCACCCAATTTTGACTAAATATGTTTTTTATTATTTATTATATATCATATTATACAATTATACTAATTATATATATGAATAATAAAGATTGAATAACACAGGACCAATAATTGAACCCTGTGGAACTCCATATAAAGCCTTTTACTATTTAGACATTAGGTCCCCCAAAGAGACGAAAAGTCATTGTCCTATATTTAACCAGTTTGGGAATGGTCCCTGTAATCCAGTGCAATTGTCAAAATGTTGTGACCCACTGTTTAAATGCATGTTTGTTTTTGCGAAGGTCATGTAAACTTTAATAAGTACTGATGGAGTCCTGGTGGAAGGTGTCATATAGTTCTGTAGTTACTGATAACATAGGTATCCAGGTAATTCTTTTTCAAGCATATTTGTAAGACGGCAATTAATACTTGTTTCACTGCCTTTTTCTAAAAAGATAAAGAAAACAAGATAAACACGAAGGATTTGTGTGGGATCACTGCTCAGAAACATTCCTAATGACTGTGGGAATAAGGTCTTTAACTTGACGTACCTCAGTCCATATCCATGACTTCCCAAGTTTCAATTCCCTGAGTGACTTTCATAGCTCTACAATCGGTCAAGCAAAAAATATTAATGGGAGTGGACTGCCAAATCTCCTTTTAAAGAAACCCCCCCACCAATAACAAAGTGAGCTCTGGGCAGCAAACACAGCACAGCCGTTCCTGGAATTGTTTGCTCTGTTTGCACAAGACTTGAAATTTTACCAGATACTTTTTCAAAGAAACAGGTTTACTGCAATGTTCCTGCCAAGGTGAAGGACAAACATGAAGACACTCGAGCACAGTGAGATTACAAAATAGGGAGGATGGAAAGCATGAAGGAAGCAATAAAACAAATCTTGCTTATTACATTGTTGCTCGCCCTCACTATAAACATGGGATCGCCATTGGGGGAACTGCTATCATTTTATTTGAAGAAGACGAGAAATGGATGGGATAAAACAGCAGCAGAAATAGTTAAATGTGCCCTTATCTTCCCTGTTTTCTCCAAGTCACGTGGGAAAGGCATGCGGCAATAAATGTCACTACATAGAACTTCACTTTGAACTGAATGTGTCAGTCTGCTTATCCGGCAATTTATTGGTCTGCATCTCACTTTAATTTGCAAGCAACTTTTCTATAAAATGAATAAGTAACTCCCAGACTCTTTTCTGCAATGTGTAGTTATAGTGACATTAAAGTACAGACTAAAATAAAGTGATTGTAGGATTCTTCTTTTTCAAAAGGTTTTATTTAACTGAATGCAAAAATCACAGTTTTTTCTGATTAAGCAATCTGTAGTTTTCTGCTCAGGTTTGTCATTTGGACCAATGCCAGGTTCATGCCAAATGAGACAATGCAATTTGATATAGGGCTGTGTATTGGCAAGAATCTGGTGATATGATACGTATCATGATACAGGGTAGCGATTCAATAGATTGCGATATATTGCAATACTGTATGCAAGGTGACATACCCAATCTATGCAATTTTAAGACCATTTTGGGACCCCAGTAGGCAGAAATATTCAAATACACCATTTTAGAATAGGTAAAAATAACACATTTGTACTACATGCAAAAAAACTGCATTGGATTAGCATTAAGTGGGCATGTCTGTAAAGGGGAGACTGGTGGGTACCCATAGAACAAATTTTCATCGGGTGAGAGGTCAAGAGGTCAAGAGACCCTTTTGAAAATGGCCTTGGCAGTTTTTCCTCGCCGAAATTTAGCGCAACTTTGGAGCGTTATTTAGCCTCCTTTGCGACATGCAAGAATGACATGACATGATTGGTACCAATGGATTTCTTCCTTCCTTTGTAGTTTCAAACTATCCACTCATTCACTCTAGCTTTAAAACTGAGCCCGCTACAACCTCCGAAACACAGAATAGCGATTGGGTCCGCCAGTGGGCCGTCGGATTTTTAAGATGTTACTTAAAAATCAATACAGCATTTTGAAGAATCGATACAGTATTGCAAAACATAATATCGCGATACTCATGTGTATCGATATTTTGTTATACCCCCACGACCTCCCAACATGCATGATTTGTAATAACATGTCAACTAAGACTGATTGTGGATTATCCTTATCACTGTGTGCAAATCATTGAACACTTAATTATCTATGAAAAATGAAAGTAATTTTGTTTAATAGATTATACTTCAACTTTTATGCTCTTCCACTCTTATCTGTCAACCCACTCCACACACTCTTTCTCTTATTTCGCGTCTTGTGCACCACCATTAGGACTTTGTGTCACTGAAGTTAAACTGTTGGGTAAAACTGGTGTATTCATTAGCTGTAGTGTGGTGCAGCCACTGCATTGCAGAGTTGGAGAACTGATGAATGTTAAGACGGCTCACTGAGAATGTAGATTCTATTTTACCGCCTCTTTTCAAGGCACTTATAATGGTGACTGCATTTAAACCCTTTTGCCGATAATTCTGTTCAAATCCATACATGACATCAATGCTGGCTGTAGGGTGTTTGGAAGTCAGTGTTACTGGGGGATCAACGACCCTGTAAATTTCCCTTAGGCAAATCCCGGCTGACTGCTTTGACAAGGTGATGTCGCACAACCACTCACCGCTGCTGCTTTTCTCTGCTCACAGCTTTCGCTTCCACTGGAGGGAAATAGTGCCAGCTTAACAGCTTGTTTGGTCAAGTAGCGCATCAGAGACATTAGACAACAGTCAGTCTCTGAGCCTCAATGCTGCTGCGCCTCCTTTTCTTTTGTTTGCTCATACGGAATAAAAGACAAAAGATAATGGGTATTGACATCCTTGGTGGATTGCCTCACAATTTCATTGCCAAGAAAAATAAGAACAAATTGAGCTGGATTCTAAAAACCGGTTAGAGGAAAAAAAAAAAAGAAAGGTTGCAGAGCTCCATTTAGAGATGATGGAGGGGTAGAATCTCCCTGAATGTTCCCTGCAGAGCAGTGTGCCGAGGTTGTATACTACAATGACCTCCTGCCCGGTGCTCTGCTGACTATTTCATTTACAGACGGGAGGTCACAAGGGGGACATAGTTTGGACTCTGCAAGAATTCATTACTCCAACCCCATTACCTTGAATAGGAAATGAAGTCCCTGGAAAAGGTGGAATTAAAAGAGCTGAGGGAAATGTGCTAGCTTCAAAAGCAAAACCGCATTTGGGCTGCCAAAGGTTAACTCTTAACATTTTCCCACTGGCGGCTGCAGCGTCAAAGCGTGCTCGATACCAATCTGTGAAGAGACTCAATGTGTACCTTATGATGTCGGTGACTGGGGAAATTGGAATCTTTATCTCTCTCTCTCTCTCTCTCTCTCTCCCTCTCTCTCTCTCTCTCCCTCTCTCCCTCTCTCTCCCTCTCTTACTGCCAGGTTCCTGGCATTCGAAACATGTCTGGGTTTGTTAATTAGACACGGAGAGAAAGACAGAGCGAGAGACTGTTTATCATGGTAAGGATTCCATCTTTGGCAGTCTGGCCAGGAGTTTAAACAGTTATCTGGTTTTATGAAGTCAGATATCATCAGATAATGATCTTTGGGTTCCAGTGTTGCCAGAATAATATTGCTTGGCTGTGAAAAAACACTTAAATTCAGCCATTTCCAGTATTTCAAAGCCCGATGTACAACTTAATTTGCATGAGTTACTCAGGCTTCATCCACACTAATACGTTTTAAAATGAAAACGATCACCGTATACATGAGCGTTTTAGCACCATTTTAGAAATGATCTGTGTCCATACTAACATGCCTGAAAACGAATATCACATGACCATTCATTTCCACGTGTGCCGGTGTAAACAGAAAGCAGATTTTTCTTCTCTGCGGTTGGTTGTTTTATTATTCTATCGCAGTAACAAAGCTGCTACTAGGTTACTATAGCCTAACTTAGGTCTTGCTTTAACTTTCTCACACACATCAAATTTCTTTTAAAAATGAACAATTACAAATCAAAGTTTTACTTCATTATGGGTCAAGCAATTTGGTCCACACACGTCTCACTCGTTTCGCCTCCGTTTCGTTGTTGTATGTTCTCACACTCGTAGATCTGCCAGGTGTCTGGAAGACCCTGTCGTACTGGAGAGCAGCAGTTATAGGGAAGTGTACGTTGTGATGTATAAGACCCAATCAAGAAGCAAATTGGGGGTCTGTGTCATCGTTTTGAAAGGTCTCCGTTTCTACCCGTCTACGCTAAAACGCAACAAGTTTTTGGGGTTCTAATTTGCCGGAGTAGTGTGGATGCTAGGCGTAAACGTAGCAAAAGTTATGTGTTTTAAAACTAAAATGTATCAGTGTGTATGTTGCCTCAGTGTAAAGAAATGGTATTGCCATCAGAGTGACCTTACCATCTCTCAAACAAACAGTTCAAATACTTTGTTTTTAACCAAAGTTAAAGAATAAGCAGTAGCACCTCTAAGCTGACCAGATGACACATTGCATCTTGTTTGATCACTTTACACACAAACAGAAATATCAAAAGACAGTTTGTGGGTTGGTGTTGTAACCATTTCTTGATGAACAGATGTTTATCCATCCGCCCAGCATTTCTGTGTAGCACATCTGCTGGTTGCCTGGTAACCTCACTGTAGCAACAAGAATCTGGGAAGCTCTTAGCTGTTGTTTGCCAAAAAATAGTCACTGTGTGTTTTACTGTCATTCTTACATACACAAACAAGACACAACATGTTAATAGTGAACATAAGAGATGATGGTACTCTGATTTGTTAACGTTGGAGAGAGCCAGGCTAGCTTTATGCTAAGCTAAGCTAATCGGCTCCTGGCTTCAGTTCCACACTTAATACACAGACATCGGAGATTGGTATCAATCTTCTCATCTAACTCTTGGCAAAAAAAAAGTGAGTAACCATATTTCTCAAAATGACAAAGTACTTTTTGTTGAACGAACAGGGGCACTGTGCTTAAGATAAGATAAGATAAGATATTCCTTTATTACTCCCGCAGTGGGGATATTTTGCAGTGTACAGCAGCAAAGGGGATAGTGCAAAAAACAAGAAGCATCAGCTAACACAGTAAAAAAGAGCTAAACAAAGTGTAACAAAATATGAACCATTTAAATAGAAAGAAATATAAAAATAGGATCAGTAAATACAGAATTGACAATTAACAGACTATTAAAAAATTGCTCTAGTGGACAAATGAAACTGCACAGTGAGAATGAAATGAAATTCCTCCTGATTTTCCACCACTATTTTATATACATGGTCTTGCTGCTGTAACTACTCACTAGCACATCAAATATGTATTAATCTGCAGATGAAAATAGTCCCCAACAACTCACTCCTGTTAGAGTATAATGTTTGCAAAAAAAACTACAGTGGCCAGCTGTTTTAGGAAATAACTTAGCCGATGTAAATAACAAAGCATACATTTGTGACCTGTTTTTAAGATTCATGTAGGAATAGGAATTATTAGTCCTGAGTGTCAACTCATTGTTGGCTTTGGTCTTTTCATGGGATTTGTTGAGCGTAAGAAGCCTTATCCTCAAAGTCATTAAATCAAAGTCATTATATTGGGTGCTGTGTAATACACAGGCACACACCCTCCAACACGTTTATCTTAAAATCTCAAATTCCGTACATTTTCATATCAAACGGTAGCGTGTGCTGATTAGCAACCTTTACATATAACTTTGTTCTCTTTATTTGAACCCCACCCCAACTTGCTCTCTCTCTCCTCCTCTCTCTGTCCCCACCCTACTCTCTGTGCTCTGGGGGTGGGAGTCGGGGTAGATGGGTGCATTAATAATGCAGTGCTGCCTGGAAACCAAACACGCTGCAGCAGAGTGCTGTGTAGAATTCTAAAGAGGTATTTGTTTGGACGCGGATGCCACCCTCCTCCTTCTGCTCCTCTTCGCAGCTTTCTCATCTCATCCCCCCCCTCCCCCACCACCACCCCCCATACCCGTCTCAACAACCGTCCAGCATCAGTGTACAAATCTGTTTGTCCCCTCTTACGAGACGTCTACTGTACAGACCGGGAGAGAGCTCAGCAATAGGCCCCCCTCTTGAATTGTTACTATAATCAAGATGATGCTTTAAGTGCATCCATTGAATTGGCTTCTTTACTACTCATACTTTTCTTCCAGAGAGAGCAGCTTTGCAATCCAAAAAGGAAGATGTTGTGGCTCTAAAGCTGAACTGCAATGAAAGACCTCTTTTGTGCATTCTCCGTACAGCAATAAGATGGGGACGGCATAAAAAGAGTGAGACAGAAATGGCACAAAAGACACAAAAATTTGGGTTAGTTGTTATTGTGCCTACATTGTACTTGTGTGAGTGTGTTTGTGAGTGTGCGTGTGTTTCGACAATACCCTCTGATTTCAAATCCACACAGCGTTTAGGAGCATCCAGTTAAATTGTCATTTCATTTTTGATCTTTTGTTATATTTTCATCTTATTCCCTTTTGGAGGTATAATAAATATCCCCAGTGTTCTAAATTAGGGATGGCTCGAAACCACTTTTTTCTTTTGTCCGATACCTATATTAATACCTTGAGTATCTGCCGGTACCGATACCAATCAGATACTATCTTTTTCCCTCTATTAAACAACTAAGTTTAATAAATGTAATAATTTTAGTTACTTTGCAGATTTGGGTTATTAATACAAAAGATAATGAACTAATAAATGATGTATTATTAAAGATTAAACTACCCAGCAGTATATAAAGTCATTAAAATGACCTCCACATTTACCAGCTGCAACATTAAAGTAATGAACACTTTAATGCATCAATAATTACATTACAATAATATAATGTATATTATTCTGCATAATGAGTACTTTTACTTTTGGTACTTTAAGTATATGTCGATGCTAATGTTTATGTACTTTTACTTGAGTAGCCTAATATTTTTAATGCAGGACTTTTTTTTTCTTCCATCTCTGTATGTTAATATTAGTTTATTGAAATATTAAAAGGGTTTCCCTTCACTCACATGCACACAATTTCCAGATGCAGTTAATGCAGTGTAGTGCGTGCACTGTTTACCTCTTCATTATCTACTGCTGCTGTCTGTCTTTCTTTCTCTCTCTAAAGTGCGTTCACGTACTGAGTTTTCACCTCTAGTAAAAGGAGTCGTTAATCTTTTTAGTTCTTTTTGGAGTGACGCCGTAACGTAATGTTATGCAATAAAATAAAACGGCAGCTACAATCATGAAGAAGACAAAACTCTCTGCCATTTCTCCTCTCCTGTTCCCACTGTAAGTCACTCAGCGCTGACTGTCAGAACCCTTCACACACTGTCGGTTTAGAGACCTGCATTTACGTTGACAGTCAGTTCTGTAAAGAACACCATTCACACACTTGACATTTTCTGTCGGGGCTAAATTCAAAACATTCGGGGCTTTAGCACTGGCAAAATGACCTGGCAACGCCGACTCAGAAGAGTGTTTGTGTCGGACTGATCCCTGCACAGCTCGCGGCACAGATGCCGACATAGAAGAGCGTATGTGAAGGAAATGGATCGGATAAACTTTTTTTCCCCTCCAATACAGTTATTTTGGCCAGTATCGGACCGATACAGAGTATCAAATTCATGAGGGTGTCTGTTTACTCCCTCTTTGGGTACTAGCCTACCAAGTAAGTATGCTAATTTTGAAAGATTTTCTTAACCGATAACCGACCGTCTCCAGTTCACCATCCGGGAGTGTTAACTTAGCAGCCTCGATGCTGCGTGTAGTGTCACGGACACGCAGCCACTTTCCCAGTAAAAGTCTCCACCAAGGTTAGTGCTCACCTACAATCTGTGATGTTAAAAAGCTCAGACCAAGCCAGAAACCTTGGTGTAGTCATGGACTCAGACCTGAGCTTTAACAGCCATATTAAGACAATTACAAAGACAGCCTTCTATCACCTGAAGAATATAAGAAGAATTAGAGGACTGATGTCTCAGCAGGATTTGGAAAAACTAGTCCATGCATTTATCTTCAGCCGACTTGACTACTGTAACGGCGTCTTTACCGGTCTTCCTAAAAAATCGATCAGACAGCTGCAGCTGATTCAGAACGCTGCTGCTAGAGTCCTCACTAAGACCAAGAAAGTGGATCACATCAGTCCAGTTCTGAAGTCTCTACACTGGCTGCCTGTCTCTCAGAGAATTGATTTCAAAATACTGCTGCTGGTTTACAAAGCACTAAATGGTTTAGGGCCAAAATACATTTCTGATCTTCTGCTGTGTTATGAACCATCCAGACCTCTCAGGTCATCTGGATCAGGTCTGCTTAGTGTCCCCAGAGTCAGAACTAAACATGCAGAAGCAGCGTTCAGTTTTTATGCACCAAATATCTGGAACAAGCTCCCAGAAACCTGCAGGACTGCTCCAACTCTCACTTCTTTTAAAACAAAGCTTAAAACTTTCCTGTTTGCGGGTGCCTTTTATTCTGACACTGCACTATAACTTTTACTCTTGAGTTTTATGCAATTTTAGCTTCTATCCTAGCTTTTATTTTTAGCTTGTTTTTATTTTCTAATCTTTAATGTTTTTATGTTTTTATAACTGTTTTAATTATTTCTTGAATGTTTCTGTAAAGCACTTTGAATTGCCCTGTTGTTGAAATGTGCTATACAAATAAAGCTGCCTTGCCTTGCCTTGCCACCACACATTTAGTTAAGTTTAGCAGGTTGTCCGCTGCGTGTCTGCCCGGCGTAATGATAACAATTGTCCGAAAAACAGTGTGTGTGTTTTGTGCTACGTTAGCAGCTGTGGTTCTGCTGTTAGCTTGTTCACCATTGTCACACACATACGGTCTGTCAGCGCGGTGTAACTTCAGAGATTTTCCGACAGACCGTGTGTGTGTGGGTTTGCCGGTGGCGTTATAGCTGTGAACTTAAGTGTAGCAGACAGTGTGTGTACAGTTTATTTGTCGGTGAATAAATGCTACGAGGCTATTAGTGCGTTTTACAACTTTAAAACGTAATGATTTAAATAAGGGCTTAAGAGTGTTCGTACTGGGTAGTTGATTTAGCTATAACAAAAAGATCCGCTGAGTTACAGACGTCTCTTTCCCAATGTAAGTCTATGGGAAAAAGTATTTTTGGGCCCAATGGCATCACGTGACTGACGGATCAACGACCGGCGCTCTTCCTGGGGGCTTGGCTCAAGCGAGCTATAGACGGAAGCCAACTTCCTGTATCTGTAACTCCGGCTCAGACTCTCTAAAGGTGGACCAGCTTTTCTCCTTAAAGTGATGAGTTTTTCTATGCTTTTTAATTAATTATTAACATTTATTTTAACCATTTTAACCAATAGCGTTAATCGGTTAAAATGCTTAATGTCGGTTAACGGTTAAACGGTTAATTATTAACATCCTTACTACCAAGCCTATTAAGCTCACTTGGGAATGAATATAAACAATACTTTTGAATACTTTTCAGATGTTATTTTATAAGCCACATATTAATCATCTTGCAGTTTAGGCAATGATGACAGACTGTGGGAATTTCAATGTAACTGCTGCATTTGTTAGCTGAACACATATTGCATGAAAATTTAGAGAACCCCAGTCCTCCAGAGTGTGACTCAAACTCAATTGTTCTATATGGACTTACTTTAACTTCACTTTCTACTTTTACTTTTACTTCTTCTCATTTTATTGCAGGCTGGAAAAACAGTTTAAACACCGTTTGATTATATACTGTTGCCTTTGCCGTGTAGACTGGGATTCGAACAGTCAACTAGTAGTTGCAGTCTATTTAAGATTAACATGTACAGTGCTGTATGCTATTATTTTTCTAATGTTTTGTAACTGGTTGTCCTTTGCCCCTCAGCTTTAGTTCTTTCACATCCACTGTTGATTTGCATATTCATTAGTTTGAGCTCTGCACCTGCTGCCACCCACAGATGAAGCTGAGCAGATTAGCGATGCATGACACCAACATTTCTGGAGTCGATTTGGACAGACTTTTACTGTGGGAATCATTGAAATTGACTCCTGGAAAGCTGAGAATTAACCACTGGAACCTGCTGTATTAGCAACGCTCAAGAGGCTAATGTGAAGACTTCTGAAAATGTTGCAGGGGCATTCATCATTTTGCACATTTTGTTTTTGTTAAAAACATAAAAAATCTTCTAATGGGGTTTCTCTCTTGTACCTTCTCAGCACAATATCCACATCTATACATTTATGCCTGCATTTGCTCTAGAGAAACAGGATTATCATATTCCTTGATTGCAGAATCAGTGCTGTTCAACCCATTATCAAAACACCAATACCCAATTGTTTTCTACCAGTGCTTTGCCCATTCTGAGCATGTACCATCGTAAATTCGTGAGCCTGGTTTGATAGCTCAGGGTTTATGCCCTTTTCTATCCATGCATGTACCAGTTTGGAGCGGACTGGCCTGGCTCCCGGTATTACTGCTTGTTGTTGGGGTGTGTGCCCGTTCGGGCTGATTTCTTGGCCTCTGGAAGTTCTGCTTGCTGCTCATCGCTCGCTGACTTGAGGGAAGTGAAGAAGACTTGACTTGACTTAACTTGACTTGACTTGATTGGTTGTAACGTTAGTATATCCAGCATCCAGCAGCAAAAGTGAGCCATGGCCTGTAAAGGCCCACTGCGGACAACATACTCGAGTCAGTCCGCAAAGCCCTGATGCCCCGCCAAGAGTGCTGTTGCTTGTATTAATATTGAACATGTCACACGGCTAAATTGCACCGTGCACATCCTTGGGTTTATAGCAATGCAACCACTAAGTGTGAAGTAGATCGGATGAACTGTTCTCGAGATATGTGAAGGAGACGGACGCACGCACCCACCCACACATACACACACACACAGATTCCTTGCTTTATAGTGAGACGATGCTGCGACAGCCCCACCTATTGGCCAAATGGCATCAAACGTGTCATGGTCATTCAGACATCTTATCTTCACATGTCCACCACATTTGGTCAAAATGGCACAACGCGTTCAGGAGATATGACATTTTTAGTGATATAAGCCCTGCCCACAGCATTTGAGCTAACTTTGAAGGGTCAGGTATAGCAAAACTATATGGAACAGCAAAACTGAGAAATTAATTGTTTACGGCCTGGTCCAGAGACGTTCTGTACCAAATCTGGTGACAATTGCTCAAAATTTGTGGGAGCAGTGGTAAAAAATGTGGACACAATTAAAAATGGCGAAAATTAATGTAGTCGCAACTGGGCTTATAAGGATAGATTGGACCCACAGAATCCAGGAAACAAAGGTTTTTGTTTTGGAGATTTTTGGTTGTAAAGTTACAGGCCAGAAAGAGGATTTGTTGTTATAGCGCCACCATCTGGCCAATTTGCACCAACTTCGAAACTGCACGTCCTTGGGTCTGCAGCAATACACCTGTGAAGTAGATTGGATGAATGGTTGTCAAGGTATGTGAAGGACATACCCACAACCCATACATACTGTATAAACAGACAGACAGAAAGCTCGCCAAAGTCCCTATACTAAAAAAGAGCAATTCTGTGGTATTCGCCCCCTTGATTAGCACATCCCAGCTACTTTACCCTGACAACTTTATCTGTCTGAATAACGTGTCCAGTGATGCACTCTGCTATGTGGCCATTGTGCACTAAAGACTCAAATTGATGATGTCATTAGGTGACACTTTTTGGAATTGATCCTCTTGCATTTAATTAATGACTGACTCTGCGGGCTCATTGAACTTTTGTTTGAAGTAGTCTATCCAAATGCATTTTATTTTCTTCAGTGAAGAAGTTACAGCTATAAACCAGAAGATGCTCATACCTTAGTAAAGTCATCCTGCCTGCTGTCATACCGTCCTAGCAGGTTCTCCATTATTCACTGTCTATAGACTAATCCGCTTGCTGATTTATGTGTTGTGCTCTCGAGTGATGCCGCCATTACTGCAGAGGCATAGTCGAACTGAACACAGTTTTACTGACAGTGAAAGCATGGCTGGATTGATCACAGTTGGCATCGCCCCCACTGATGGATGAAGGCAGCCAATGTGGATGCTTCTCAGTCTTAAAACAGTAGTTGGAAATTGGTCATCATCAGTTTTTAGAGAAAAGATAACGCCTCTACACAACAACTTTTGGATGTGAAGGTGCTGTGTAGTGATCCTCTGCTAGCATTAGTTTTTTTTTGCTATCATATAATTGTCAACCCACAAACTTGTAATCCATAATTTTTCACATAGCTGTATGGGGTGCTTCACTCTCGACCATTGTCACTCATGAAAGTACTGCTGTTGGTTCAAAACAGTATTTGAACTTCAGTATTTTGTTCATTCTGGAGGGACTGTATAATGTAATAACACCACATTATGTAATAACTAGACACAATCTAATACATCTTCACTTCATTATATAATAACAACGGCATTTTGTAATAATCTGCCGCATTTTGTAATAAATAGCATGAACGCAATGTGTAATAAATTCCCCCACATTTTGAAATAAATTATTACATATTGCAGTGGTTATCACAAAATGGATGTCTTTGTTCATAAAAATCATTAGAACATTAACGTTTATTTTATGCATTCAATCGTGAATCATATTGACTCAAATTTATTATAATTATTTTAGAATATACAGTTATTTCAATAGATGAGTAGATTATCTTTCCTTGGTCAAAACTACATCAAGATCATCATATCTTTTTTTGTTGGTTATTACATAATGCATGTCATATTTAATTTTCACAAAAAAAATTGCCACCCCCGCATTTTGAAATAACCATTACAAAATGTGAGGAAATGCATGAAATATTGCTTTCAAGCCGGCGTTATTACATAATATTTTGGCTGTCTAAATGGTGTCCAAGCCTTTCTCTTACAAAATACAATGGGATACTAGCGGATACTAGTGGAGCTTGCTTTCTCTTGTTTTCCAAGAGAAGTTTGCCACTACTGTTGGAGAATTCTGTAACATAATAGACATTTAGTTGTCTTTTAAAACTCTGCTTAAGTTAGTTATACGTATCTGCTATTTCAATTGGATGTTGATGAGCACCATTTTCAAATCCATTTTGCTTTAAACGTCTAATTTGGACAAGATAATTTGGTGTAACGACCACATATCATCATGAGGTAATCAACTGAAAGTCAATAAACAGTAACATGTAATTACCTGGCAGCCCTATATTAATGTGCCTATTGCTTTATTTGACCCATAACATACTTGGTTTATTTATGTTAAAGCATTAGCTTGTGTGTTGTTACTGTCAAATGCATCATTACAGAATTCCAACATGCTTCAATGAGGCCACCTTCATGAAAGACACCCTGAGAAGTAGTGAAGTGCTCATTGAGTTGGTCAAACAATGCCCTGTGTTGGGCAGCTAGCTACAGCCATAAATATCTCACAATGAGCCAGCAGCTGTGGCAGCTCTGCAGACCTACGAATTCACCTGCATCTCAGCAGGGAGGGGGGTGTCCATTGGGAGCCTGAAGGACTTGAGCTGAGCTCAGAGATGTCCTGGCAGAAAGTTCAGACAGAGTCCGACCGCCGCTGTAAGGAAGACTGATCACCTGCTCTATAGGACCTTAACAGTGCAGGCAGATGCACAGTGTTTTCCTCCATTCATGCCCGTTCCCTAGACAGCATCGAATCCAAACTTATCGATCGACAGGGTTACATGGCCTGTGCAGTCCTTAATCTGCGAAAGATCCATTACTCACTGTACTGTTCAGGGTACGGCTGTCCAATTGCCATTGACTTACATGTATTATCTTTTGCTGTTTTTCAAACAGTGTGTTGTTTTCAAGGAGTACTCCATTATCAAGTTCAGGTTTAACTTCATTACCCCTTAAGGACATTTATTTGGTCAGCAGTGCAGAGATCTATACTGTGCATCCCTCACATGATGAATCTAAAGTGACCTCAACTTAACTTGCCAGATCATTGAATTAATTACTTTTGAATGTAAAACGTGTGAAAACATATAGAGCCAAGAACCCATTAACAGATACAGTACAGCCTTGTAAAACACAGACATTCTTTTGGTCATTGCTCAGCGACTCATTGCTATTTAATAAAGCTGTGTGCAACTGGCTAATGTGTCCCTTAGGTCTAATTTAGAGTTTTTTTGTAATAAAAACAAATGTTGGCTCCAGTTGTAAGCTCATTCAGTCTTGAAATGAATTAATTCATTACTCAAGAAGACTACATGGGATCCCATTACTGAATATGTGTGGCAACACTTCTTTTAATGTACCAAAGAGATATGGCACCTTTATAAAAAGCACTTTAAAGCATACGCGTGTCTGCATGATGTATTGAAGACTTCTTTTAATTCATGTGTTTGTTGAAAGCAGACAATAAAGCGTGTGGTCACATTTACTAAATGAATTCTCCCCCGGGACAGCCATGAGGTTTGCTATTGCTTCGTTTTGTTATTCAATTTAAATTTCACACCATTTACAATAAATGTCTTCTTAGAATAATGTTCTTTTAAGTGTTTATAAATTATACATTTTAATGAATTCATTTAGCATAAATACCTGTCTGAAATTAAATGCAAAGACACTGTTGGGGAGAGGACAAATACATCGCTGGGAGTACTAATATCTTTAATAAATTAAGGTATCCCGGTCTCTCAGCTTGCCACTGGGCTTGTTTTAAAGAGAGCACTGTGTTTGCACAGCTTGTTATTCTGTCCGAGTCACATATGCAGTAATATGCTACATAAATCATAGAATTTAACATAACTAAACTGTTTAGAATCAGTTACTGTCAAACTTATTTTAAAAACATTCACATTAATCTTTTTTTGTGCTTTTTTGCCATCTTCAGTTTGGAGTTTATAATGTGCACCATTCATTTGCATCTGGGGCGAGCAGGCTATACATTAGAGGTCATACCCATCTTCATGAGATCTGTATGACTGCTGGACTGTCAAGCATGGACATTAACAATATTTTATATACATTGGCATTGTGGTAAAATATGCACTGACGAAGTATGTATCAACAATGTGCCACACTGTGCAGAGATACATTATATGTGGCCTAAACTGCTAAATGGGCCAAAGTTTAAATACAAATCGATGCATGTTTGTGTCTGTCTGCACACTGTCTTGGGTAGGATGGTCTGCCTTGTCCACCCGTAGACTGAACCACTGGCGTGTTCTTATTTATAAGGCTATTCTTGTTCTGCTTCCATCTTACCTACGGACCTACATACTTCAAGAACGTACGGGACGTTACTGTCTTCGCTCCCAGGACTTAATCCTACTAACCCCTAACTAGTCCCCTAAATCCGTACTGAACTGGGAAAAAGGGCGTTCAAGTATGCTGCTCCCTCCTCTTGGAATCAGCTACAAAATGACCTGAAACTTGGAGAGCCGGTCTCACTGAATGTCTTTAAAGTGCTTTTAAAAGATTTGGAAACAGGCACATCTGGCTTTAGATGTTTTGAATGTTGATGAATGTTTTTTTATACCATTAAGTTTCTGTAATTTGGTCTTTGTCTTCGTTTTCAATTGTTATGTTTGTTTTTATGTCTGCAACCGTGTAACTGTGCTGCTGCCTATCTTGGCCAGGACACTCTTGAAAAAGAGATTTTTAATCTCAATGAGTTTTTACTTGTGGTTAAATAAAGGTTAAATAAAAAAAAAAAACAGGGCTAAAGTTCATGTGTGTGAGCCTCTGTGTTTGTAACAGCAGGAGATCAGGACTAGTTTGCTGTGCCTGCTCACAACAAGCTGTGGATTCAGGTTGATTGGGCAGCATCTCTGGCAGTTGGTTCCTATAGAAATAATGAGAAATGTAGTAATGGCAACACAGCATTCATAGTTCACATATACTCTTTCTGTGTATGCTTCGTCTTTCAAAAAGGAATGGCACACATGCTTAAATTAATCAATTCATGTACACAAGAAAGAAAGCCGGCGGTTTCATGTCCCTGTTGCTGCTCTTCCATTGTAAGTGTTTCCATTAAATAAGCTTTCAGATGCACACAAAGCACGAAGCCAGCTGAATGTGAGAGACTGTAGAAAGGCAAACATAAGACATTTTGGTTTGGCTGCGACAAGTCCTACACATGTTGTAGTTTGGCAATAACCCCAAGTCTAATTAATTTATGATAATTTGACTGAGGAAAAATACAAAAAAACAAAACCAGAATTACCGCCTCGTGGTTGTATGCCTCCACCAACCAATCAAGTTGCAGTTTACATCCATGTCTGTCCAAAATGTCATCACTTCATCATTTTAACCTATTAGACATGTGTGAAATTGTCATACTTAACATATAAATTTATAAGTTATGGCCAAAAACGTGTTTTGTGAGGTCACAGTGACATTGACCTTCGACCTTTGACTACCAAAATCGATCAGGTCATCCTTAAATCCTTGAAAATTTGTTCCAAATTTGAAGAAATTCACTCAAGCCGTTCCTGACATATCACAAGAATGGGACGGACGTGAGGTCACAGTGACATTTGACCTTTGACCACTGAAATCTAATCAGTTGATCTTTAGGTCCAAGTGTGCCAAATTTGAAGAAATAAGCTCAAAGCGTTCAGGAGTTATTACGAGAATGGGACAAACGTAAGGTCACAGTGACCTTGATCTTTGAACTTTGACCACCAAAATGTAATCAGTTCATCCTTGAGTCCAAGTGGACAGTTGTGCCAAATTTGAAGTAATTCCATCCAGGCGTTCCTGAGATATCGCATTCACAAGAACGGACTAGACCGGACGGACGTACGGACGGACAACCCAGACACATAACGCCTCCGGCCACGGCTGTTGCCAGCACGGAGGCATAAAAAATGCAGATGTCTTGGTTTAAATGAGAGGTGAAGATGTGAAAAGTTGAAAGATCTTGTGGCCTCACTTCACTATTCTGTATTCATGTTGTAGTGCTGGCCATCCCAAAATAAATGTCAGACCAGTGTGAGGAATTCTTAATGCTGTCACATATTGATCTCTGTCTAATAGAGTTTTAAACAGGGATCCATGGCTTCAAGGGATGCCCTTGCTATCAGGCATGTTACCTTTCTGCTGAGGACATTGACCATCAAACTTTCACATTATATCATTTATATTAAACAGCCTGCATTTCTTTGCATGGTGAATTTCTGTAGAGCGATTAGTCTCTCAACTGTCGGTAATGATGGTAGAATTTACTGACATATTGTTAACAGCTATAATAATAATAATATGGTGAGAGTTTACAGTATTTGGATATAATAAGATATCTACATTTCAGGTTATGTTTACATTTCAGAAGTACGTTGACTCAAACCCGACTATTTAGGACTGTAATGGATGGATGTGCTCTGGCAGTTTATTTGAGTTATCCAGTCGTTTTGTGTGCATTCTAGTATGTGATTGTTTGTGTAATATCTTCCTCCAAGGCAGGATGACACTATCAAACATCTGCTAATCTGCGTGTGGCCATGAAATGAAGCTGCATGAAGTATTGTAAACAATTACTGGTCCTCTTTGTCCTCCAAGCAGTCTACCACACAGACACCACACTGGAGGACTTCACAGCTTTTAAATCAAAGTATCTTTTAGTCTGTCTTTCTCTTCCTTTCTCTCTCCCTCTCTACCATTATTACTGCCCCGTAATCAGGCTGTTATTGCACCCTTTTGTGATTTTATTTCCGTAGAATTCCCCCGTGGAGTCCTAACCTTTAGTAGTGTTTTAATATGCCAGCTCTGCTCCCAATCTTGCCAAGCAAAATGGCAGTTTCATTTCTATTGGTGAGACTCTGTAATACGACAAAATACAGCCTCTCCCCCTGAACCAAATCCACCAGAGGCCAAAATAAATTAACAAAAAAATCTTTGTCACAAAAAGCCTTCAACTGAAATGTAAGAAATGTAGGGATATGTCAGGATTATTATTAATAAAGCCCCACTGATCAGTATTTTTTATGTAATGTGAAAGTGGTCGCTTACATAGAGAGACACATAAAGAATTATCACACACTTGTGCAGTTTGTTTTAGCCTCTTTTAGCTCAAGTTTTGGATTTATCGCTCACAAATCTACTGTATGGCTCAGTGTCACTGGTCTCAGCCACTTCATTCCCAGCAGCAAGCAGCTGTTTTTAGCTACAGGAGTCTAATAAGCTGCCTGTACAGTATGTTACCTGCACAGAACTAAACAGCAGATGAACAAAGTTAGTGACTAGCTAGTGATAAAAATCAAATATCTAGCAGCTGAGGAAACAGCTATTTTTCTCAAGAGTCAAAACAGAGGTAAAAAGAGAGTGAATATTGGACTCACTGTTGTCATGGAGCCAGAAAAACAAGTCCCAATTAATGCTAATGTTGTTCTGTGATTCAGGAATAATGGGCCTACTAGATTAAAATAATTATAAAAAACATCTTCATTTATTTTAATTGATTTTAAGAGATTGGTCCAGGCCTCCCTGTAAATTGTCCTGACACGACTTAGCATGTCGATCACCACTCACACAAAACCCTGTAGTTCCGAACACATAAGTTTAACCATAGTGTACCAGAGTTCATAAAATCTCCATAATTATGTAAACTTGTAGGGTGCAAAAGCCTCTGGCAGACATCTAGACTGTCTATTTTGTTACATTTGAAAATCTGCTTTACCCCCTCTAAAAACGCTGTGGCAGTATTATTTTTGTGTTAAAGATCCAATCTTCCAGCTTCATCAGGAGTTGATGCCAACCAACCTGGCAGGTACAACTTGTAACATTGTGATAGTGCCAGATATCTGTGTAAAATATGTTAATTTTGACCTAGTTCTCTTCCGCTGCAGGATTATAATCCTTCACTCCTATAGTTACTCTGTATTGACATAGTAGATTTATTAGTGGTCACCCAGAGCCGGCCATATGCATAGGCAGTACAGGTCGGCGAATGCTGGGGGTGGCACAAATCCAAAGGGGCGCCCCAAATTAGGGAAGAAAAACTAATCTAAATTTATAACTTTAGCTATTTTAATACTATTAATTCAACACATTCTCACTCCCAACTCATCAAATACCACATCTTGGTCAATGCCCCTCGGCATCAGAGACCGACGCACGGGGTGTCCCTCTTGCGTTACTTTTGGATGTTTCAGGGACGGGGTGTCAATATACGTGGGATTCACGGGACAAACAATACTAACGAGTCACGTGACTAACGACTGACGTACTGGGCGCGTACCAACCGTCATCTACTGCAGGTAATGCACTGGCTTTGGATAAGTACCTCATACAACCCCACTTCAAATAATTCAAACTATCCCTTTGACTACTGCAATTTAATAGACTAATTCAAGGACATTTGAGAAATATACTATTTACTACTGAATTAGAATCAGTTACAAATACAAAAGGAGTGATGCTGTTTGTCAGAGGACTCATTTCTTATTTACTATTCTTTATCTCCACACCTTTCATCCGCTGTTTATTAAATGTTTTAGTGCCGACTTCACTTTTAATTTTGAATTAATTCCACAACACCCTATTTTCATTCGCAGACTGGTTTCTCTTCATTAAGGTTAACTTTTATAGCAGGGAGTCCACAGTATTGCCTATTAGCCATGGCCATTAGTACGTAGTGATACATGACTTTTTACTTGCATTTTCAAACCCACACACAGTGGAAAGTTTGTTATAGTATGTATTTATGTATTATTTTGAATATGCATAGGAATTTTATTTTACGCTTATAATAATAAATGTGCACCTTGTGATACTGTAATACAGGTATTAAGCCAGAATTCGGCTTCACTAAATATGTAAATATTGTGTCAGCCCTTTGCAACGCACACACGCACACACAAACACACAAACACACGCACACACACTGTTGTGCAAATCCTCTAGCCTTTCCTCGCATTCAAACTGCTGTGCTTGCCAGGACATGATTACACATTATCTGCAGCTCATAGAGTACATGGTATTGGCTGGACCGAATGACGAGGAGCAAAGGAAGGAGAGGTCTAACATTAATACTGTGGGAACGTAAGTAGGAATATGTTAAAGGGAATAAGTGTGAAAACGTTTCATAAAAAAATGCCTTACCCTAAAGCACATGTGTGTCCATGTACTATGTTAAATGAAAATGGGATTTTTTACGATCTTATAGAACCGATACTCTCATTAGATTTCACTGTATTTCTCATGGCCTTGCAGTTATATGATTCTGTCTACAACACTGCAGGTTGGCGTTTCACATACAGCATCATACTGGTACAGCTCGTGTCTCTCCTATAGACTATTTACAGCCTCCGTAGGTGAAACGCCCTCCTCCTCCCATGCTGCTGTATAATCTGACAGGTGCCACAGAGTTTCTTAACCTGTCACAATATATATAATAGTACACTACATGCTTCCCTTCATATTACTTCCAAGCATAATGTGTTCTCGCATTGTTGGATGGATGCCACCCAAGTATGCTTTCCCTTAAAGGCCAGCCACTCCATCTGTCTTTATTTTGCAGGAGCAGCTTTCTTAGACAGAAAAACAAAAATCCACTGTTCGCTGTTAAAGTGTTTAAGGGTGGATTAAAGGGTGGATTAAAGTGTTTAATGCCGCTACTGGTGGTGTACCTTGAATTCGTTGGCCCATTTTCGGATGATATGCAGAATTGTTTTCAATAAGATAGGTGGACACAAATAGAATGAGGAGACATTATTTTGTCTGGATTGGTGGCAGAATCAAAGAGCAAGGAAGTCTCAATATAACCACTATTTTACACCAGCATGAATTAATGATTCCTACAGGGATGAGTGAGGGACATTCAGTCATTCCTTGCAGCTTTGCACTGTATACTTTCATTATTGTCATTTACTAGAGCTGTCATAATTAACGTTATAATAACGCGTCGACGCAAATTCATTTTAATGCCATTAATAACTAAACGCATTAACGCAACTTGTGATTTTTAGGTTGTAGCGGTCTCAGTTTTAAAGCTAGAGTGAAGGAGGCTCAATAACGCTGCAAATTTACATTAAATTTTCACAAGGAAAACCTGGCATGGCCATTTTCAAAGGGGTCCCTTGACCTCTGACCTCAAGACATGTGAATAAAAATGGGTTCTATGGGTACCCACGAGTCTCCCCTTTACAGACATGCCCACTTTATGATAATCACATGCAGTTTGGGGCAAGTCATAGTCAAGTCAGCACACTGACACACTGACAGCTGTTGTTGCATGTTGGGCTTGAATTTGCCACGTTATGATTTGAGCATATTTTTTATGCTAAATGCAGTACCTGTGAGGGTATTTGTCATTGTTTTGGGTTGTTAATTGATTTCCAATAATAAATATATACATATATTTGCATAAATCAAGCATATTTGCCCACTCCCGTGTTGATAAGAGTATTAAATACTTTAATACCTTTAAGGTACATTTTGGACAGATGAAAAATGTGTGATTAACTTGAAATTAATCGCGATTAATTATGGATAATCATGCGATTAATCATGATTAAATATTTGAATCGATTGACAGCCCTATTATTTACAAATACAGTACTATGAAACACACACCTGGGTGGAGGTTGTCAAACGTTACTCTGGGAAATGCAGGAAATCCAAAAATGAAGTGGAAGCAAACAAGGCAGCTTAGAAGAATGTGGGCACACCGTAAAGCAAATTAAATCACTTAATCACAATAAACTCCTTGAATGCAGTGATTATCACCATCTGATGATACTGTATGTACAAGAAACATGTCCAGTGTGCCAGCTCTTCTGCAGATGTATGCCATTTGCAACCACTGAGGATCCATACTGTTTCTGTCATCTTTGCATTTTTATGGGGACAGCTGCCATTGTTTTTTTCTGGTAATTTTGGCTCTCTATGAGTTATGGTTTCTGGATAGAGAAGGGCAGGAGAAAAGAGGTGAACACTTTAAGGGCGAAGTTAAAAGGAGAATCCCTACAGAAACAACAAGGTTCCAGTACTTAATAAAAGAAACAATTTTGAGGATTGCTTCCTCATTTGCAGTTAGCTGCATGCACTTGCTTCATTAAAGCCTCATTATGTAGTACGGGAGTAAGAGACTTGAAATAATATGACCTAGTGGTGAATTAAATGAAATGTCAACAACAATCCACCCCTGTTCCATCTCTCCCAACTATTTTTATATCCTCTGGAAAAGACACATCAATTTGTCCTTTTGTTGTCCAAAAACATTTGCAGTTCCTCTTTTAAAGTTGAGACTCAAAGTGAAAAATAAATAATATCGGGATAGGCTTAATTAGGCTTTTTTGAGAGTGAGAAAGCCATGTGGAATGAATCTCATAGTGCACAATACAAAGGGCATTGAAAGTTCAGCCTAATGTCCACTGTAAAACAACTGTGAGATTTCTCCATAAAATGTTTCTATGAACTGTCATGGTTGTCAGTTGTTGGTTTCCATGTGAGAGCAAGCTTCCACATGACAGCCCGTATCTGCTCTGCCAAACACCATGTGCCACATCAGACTGGAAAGTGACCTGCCCAAAAAAAATGAGCCGCAGGCAGCAATTGATAATTATATCTTGACGAATTCAGTTCCCAAAACATATTACAGTACTCTATTTGTATTCATTTTTCATCTCTTTTTTGCAGGCATTTTCAATTCAAAATTCAAGACTTTAAATTTACCAGTAAAAATATTTGATAAATTCAATAAAATTGATATTAAAAAAAGTTGAAATAATAAGATTAAAAATGATTATGAATAAAAAGAGATTATAAATAGATGCAGTCGATTGATGAGTCAAACTAGTGGGCTAATGCACAGGACATATTGACTTTTGTGACAAGACTTTGATTCAGAACGTCTACATTATATTAAAGTTGCAGTGGAGCAAATATGATTAAAAAAAGTTATTTTTAATAAAACGGTCACTATACCATTGTAGTAGTGTACTGTTTAGCTGTAAAATGAAAATGTTTGTGACCCGGTAACCATGTTGAGATCTGTTGAGGAAATACCAAGCACCGCCCACCAGCCGGAGCACAGCCAATAGGAACTCTCTGAAATAACCTGTGTTTGGCAAAAGTCGATTTTTCAGTAAAGTCGATTTTTCTAAAGCCTGAAAACAGAGCCATGTTCTCTCAGAACACTTGAATTACAATATGCTGAAAGGTTATTATGGAACTTTTGCCCAATGATGCCAATAACGTTTTGCCTACTGAAGCTTTAAGTATAAATGTGATAACTAAAAGTAGCGTGCTCTAATTGAGTAACAGTCATCTAATTTTCTACGGTATGGTATCACTGTACACCCCGCCTGTCTCTCCTTGTGTATAAGATATTTAGCTCCTTGCGCTGGCTCGTAATAATATATAAACAGCGCTGTCACTATGAAGTTGATTTAGACTTTCGGCAAGATTTGTTTTAGTTGTGGACTGGATGTTTGTTGTTCACTGTTGTTGTATACATTTATGTGTAAATAGGCTTGTGTGTGTTCATCATGCATGTAGATGTGGCGTTGTGTGGTGTCGGCAGTCCCCCTACATTTAAGCTCTATGTATCTATAGAAAAATAGCAAAAACAACAACATTGGCTGAGATATACAGTATGTGACGATCGTTTAGCTGTTGTTTCAGAACCATGGACAGCGCTGTTTGTTGAATGTAGGGGCCGTGTGTGTGTGTGCGTGTGTGTGTGTAAAGGTGCGGAGCTGTCCGTAGTACTGAAATGGAGTGGAGGAGATCGATAGACAGACCCCTCAGTCACTTCATCCTGGCGCCTGGCCTGAGAGTCAGACTAAAAAAGTGTTCTGTTACTAGAGCTGTACTGAATAGTTTGAAGGTTCATTTATAACGTTAACATTGGATTCTAAATCAACATTCAAATGCTGCACAGCTTCTTTTTTTTTATCTATTCATTCTGTTTAAACCTGGTATTTCTGCCCAGTTGCAAATAAAGTTCAGGCTACACTAATAGTAGTATAATACTATTTGTAGAATTAGATTCCAGTGGTGGCTACAAAGGTGATCAAAACATTTCCAATAAACCCAGGGCGCTGTAAAGTCAACTTCTTTTTGAAAAAAGTTAGATGTAATCATTTCCACACTTCCTTCTCCTTTTACATATTTAATTTCCTTGTCAATCTTCACTTTACCTCACCACTCTTTACAACTCACCATAAAGCTTATCTCTCCTCTTTTCTCCCTCAAGGCTCTTTCTTTATCATCATGCCAAAAATGTCTGTTATTTTTGTCTCATTGTATGCTTAAATACCTGCTTCTCTCCTCCCTCATTTCCCACTTCAACTCCTCACTAAATTCTGTAGATTGGAGTCTCCTCCTCTTGATCTAGCTGCTCTCTCTCTCTCTGGTCCCCCTGTCCTCTTTGGTCTCTTTGCAGGCCCTCCTTCAGTGGCCCTGTCTGGTGTGTCAGCCTGTGAAGCTTCTGCGCTACAGTACATCCTGTTGATAGGAAGCATCCTGTGCATCATCACTCCCAGCTGCCTGTGGGTTCAGCTGGCTCAGTGGCCCATCTGTGTGATCTTCTGCCAGATAACTGGGGTTTGGCACCGCATGATCCATCCCTCTCCAAATCATTTGCCAGGAGATAGAGGCAGGGAGGCTGGAGAAAGAAAGGTGCAGGTTGGACAGCGAGCTCTGCATTGACTGCTCTGCTCGAGGGGTCTCTCTGGTGCTCACACTGGCTCTCCTCTGCTCTCCTGGGATCACCGTGGATTGCCCTTGTACAGCAAAGGACAGAATAGCCCTCTACTTATAGGGGGGATGTGTAAGGACGAGCTCCAGGTGTGATGGTGACGCTAGTGTCTAATCCTGTGTGACATTTAAATGCCAGGACTACTATTGATATATGGTTGAAGTGTCTCTGG
Organism: Sebastes fasciatus; assembly: GCF_043250625.1. NCBI lineage: Eukaryota > Metazoa > Chordata > Actinopteri > Perciformes > Sebastidae > Sebastes > Sebastes fasciatus. The sequence goes on along the minus strand of NC_133798.1, from coordinate 16,762,365 downwards.
GGCATTGTTCCTATTCCAAATGTCTCTGACATATTTTGAGGGAAATTCTAATAAAAGAAACGTGAACTAAGCATCAGGCTTTACATTTTTGTCGTCCCGCCTCGCATTCTCCGTTGTACGGCAATGACTAGAAGCGATGGTGTGAATGTGGCTTAGAGGACGCATTTGAAGGTCATAGCTGAGAGAGCATTCTGAAGATGTGCACTAGCTGGAGGTGACAACGTAGCCACCTTCACGATTTATATGTGAGCTTGGATAAAAGTAAAAAAAAGAAAAGAAAGAAATGCAGCATCAGGGAGACAAAAATACTGTTTTGACAGCACACACACATTTATCTGCTTGTGCCTAGATGCGCTTTGTGAATATGAACAGAAATCATAAAGTGTAAATAGGGAAATATTTTATTTGCATGAACACACATAAAACAACCTTTATCTCCGATGGAGTCTTTCAAAGTAGACAACAGCACATGTCTGTCATTGCCTCCCAGAATGACTCATATGAGCGTTTTCCTATTGGCAGGATGACATTGTAAATGCCTTCCAAAGCCATTAGGGATTATTGTTACAAATTATTCATATGTCTGGTTTCTGATCTGCCACTGCTATAATTAAGGTTTTGGACCATAGACTGTTTATATAAAGATGGACAAAATGACAGCTCCCCAAAAGTGAAGCCAAAACATCTTGATCACCCCCTGGTGGCTGGCTGCAGTATAGGTCAGAAATCCCGCCTCGTCTCTGTTAGTGGATGGGACATGGGTCAAACTAAAAAATCAAAGTCGCTTCAAATATTTTTTTCCCAAAGATGGTTTCTGTCACTTTAGGTAGTTCTTATCACGCTGATGTATGTTCAAGTGTTCATTTTTCTGATGCTATAAGATGTTATCTGATGCTTTTTCTTGATGGTATACAAAGGGGGTGAGGCGTCATGATTGACAGCTGTGAGTCTCTCTCGCTGGCAAGCTGCAGCCGTGCTCGGCTGGCATTTGGTTCGGACGGGTGACCTCGATACCACGGCTCCACCGCCTGATCACTACGGCGCAGACTCTGGCTCCAAATGACGTCAACATCTCAAGATGACAGCTCCCGTATCCGAGATATTTTGGCTTCTTATCTGTACGGTAGGAGGAAGTGGAGACGCGTCGTCCATCTATATATACAGTCTATGGTTTGGATACAAAAAGTACTCCAAACATTCTTAAGTTCAGAATTGTCGAGAAGGTTTCCTGGCAAGAATGTGCAATTTGGCACTAATTATAGTTAAAGAGAGAGTGTGTGTACACAATTGGTCAGCTGAACATACAAAATTGTGCTATTTTTCTAATAAAATGCACAATTATGTCACACAATATGAATGATAAAGAAATATTTATTTCCATTTTTAGCAGTTGTTTCTAGAAAATTTCTCGGTCGAACCAGCCTCTGAGCGTTAATCGAATAGTGATCCTTCTCAGCTTATAAGTATGACTTTGAAAAAGTCAAATTACTTGCTTTAACAAATTCTGTTTGTTTCTAAATTGTCAAATATTACTTCCATGAGGTAGGCTTGCGGCGGTAGTCAGTGTAACCGGTGTTTCTGGCACACAGTGATTGCATTACATGCCCACCGCCTCCACCATCATTTGCTTTTGTTATAAAAATAAAACCCACTTACTTAATTTCCTCGTATCAGCTGTGTGTTATCAAGACATAGTCGGACGACGGACACTATTAACTGAAAGTGAAGGTGTCTGCTCTGTACGGAGTCTCAACACAGGATAGAAGGAAGTCCGATTTTGGAGGATTTGGTGTCATTTTTCTCCTTGTTGCATTTAATGTTGCTTAAAATATGACCAATGCAAAAATATGACCAATTTTGACTGTAGCTGAATTTATACCTTTAAAAGTAAGTTATATTCCCAGGATACCCGGGATAGTGTAGAAAATGTCTAATTTTCGGGGAAAATATGAGTCATATAAATTTATATCAGTTTTTTAGGCATTTCAACAAAAGATTGATGCTGTCATTTTTCTTATGAACACAGTCTCTTTAACTAAAAATATAAAAAACACTGATTGAAAATCAATCGGTAATATATTTTTGGTCATGTCTGTCAGTGATCAGACGTTATGTCATTATTTCCCTTCGATGCGTGTCTGAAAGAGCAGTGACAGAACAAAGACACGATGATTTAGAAAACAAATTAAGAATATCTGGTGTGTTAGTGTGAGAACGTAATAACGACCATAAATGAGAGAAGCCTGTGATGATCCAGACAGCATATTCCAGAGGTCACCCATGGTGATCTTTGAGAGGATTTTAATTAAGCTGCATTAGCTCTACCACACCAGAAATGACTGGGTCAAGAGCCTTTGATGTTTATGGTTAATGATCATGTGGGAAGCACACTTACTATAAGACTCTCCCTCAAGGGAAGTATTCAATGGTAAGCTTTTCACAATCACCATGAGCTGCTCTAATTTCCTAAATGAAGCTTTAGAAATAATAAAAAAGAGAAAACATCCAATAGGTTTCACCCACTTTTTGGTGTCTACAGCGCTTTCCTCACCATTGCGTTTTAATAGCTTCTACAACTTTGTACAAGATGTCACAATTTAATGGAACACGTTTGATGTCATGTAAGGGGTTTGGAGCTGGACTTTAATAAGGCCGTTAAGTGGTAATGAGACTGAACATTGCTCTGTGAGGCCATGATGACTGCTTAAACACTGTGGTTTGTGAAGGCCCCCTGTTCCCCAAGGGCGGAGACACCCAAATGCTAACCGGATTACGCTTCCACTTCTTCTTTGAAATAAATATAATCCTCTACTGCAGCTGCTAAATAGCCTTGTCTTTTTTCTTTTCTTTTACTCCCTTTTTTTTTACGCTCTTCCTTTGATTCTCACCTCTATGTGAATGGAGGTAACAAGAGAGGGAAACATGTCGGGGAATCCACTGAGAGATTCATTTATTGTTGAATCCCTTCTGGGATTTAGAAAATGCCCCGAACATGAGAAGTGTAGTATTCCTCCTGATCGTAGAAAGTGGGCAGGTATTGATTACCGTTCCAGGCACAGTGGATGCAAAGTAAATATAGGTTTATACTGGGTTTGGTGACAGTTTAGACAAAGCGTTACGTGAAAAATCTAGTGATTGATAGCATGACATGCCTTTCAGAATGTAAGGTGAACCTGTTACAGGAGCTGCTGTTCGACAGAGACCAGATGGTACAGCCTTGAAAGCAAATTAATTATAGACTGGCTAAGGTAGGTGTCTAGGTCCCTCCATTATGTCTGCCTTCCTCAACCCCAAGTTCAATTACATCAATTTTCCTTAAAAAAAAAAAAAAAAGTCAACTCTGAGTAAAGGCCCAAACAGAATAATTGGATAGCTGAGCAGGAAGTATACAGGTCTGTCGAGGACCCGCACTGTATTCTCAGCAAACCACAATAAACTCATTCAGACTTGCTTTCGAACAGGCAAGAGAAATAACTTAATACCAATCTCATTCAGAGAATACTGTCAGAGCAACGGTGTTTAACAACCTTCTGGGTTTTTAAAATAGAAAAAATTATGATTTCCTGTGTGCTGATGCACGAAGAGAGGCTCAAACATGTACGGTGGCCACAGCCGGGACATGCAGCGCTGTTTGTGGATTATAAAGTTATTTAAGTCAGCTATCTCTCAGTGGTCGTGGAAGTTTTTTGTGCTTATTTTAACATTGTGGTGGCATGATTCAGATATTATTGCAGATATCTGATGTTAACCCAGTGTTGGCCTTTTGCTTCTTATTGTAATATCTGAATATAATAATATCTATTATATATGAATAACATCTTTCCATCTGGCACCATTGCGCGGCCCACTCGACAGCTGTGACCGCATGGTGATTATTAACGTTATGGTTCTCTTATAGCATTTGGTTTAAATCCGAAATATTGCCAAAATAGGCGCTTTTTCTTTTCGCTTTGACACCAAATCTTTCATCATCGGCTTGTCTGTCAACTTTCTCTCGTTCTGTGTGAAATCTGATTCCAGCCACTCTGTGCTGAGACTCCATACGGAGCACACACTTTCACTTTCAGTTTGTAGCGTCCGTCATTTGACTATATAATGATAAAACGACGCTGATACGTGAAAATGAACTAAATGGGTTTTATTTCTATAAAAGAAAGTAAAACGACGGTGGGGGCTGTAATGAGCAAGTAATGTAATCAGTGTGTGCCTGAACACTGTGTAACACCCGTAATACCGACTACTGCGACAGGCCTACCACATCGTAACTTTTTAGTGTCCCCTGGAAAAAGTGTCTGTTGTGAGCTTCTCTATTTTCATCTCTTTTTCTAAATGCTGCGAATGTGTTGTCAAATTGGTGAAATGTATCTTTATTTGCTTGTCATGTGTCCATTTGCGTGCGCTTTCTTAATTTGCAGTGCATTGAGCCCTCGGGGCCACTGTAAACATGAGCCATAAGCTAGTTCTCCATGCAAATATAGCAGAAATTTTAACCAAATTTTGAAAAAATCTGCACAAATAAATATGAATTAATGCAAATGTCCGTTCGCTACCGGAACATTAGCGTTTGGTTTGTCGAGATAAACAGCTGGTGGCACTAATTTTCATGTCAGGAGCCATTAAACAACAGGAAGAGGGCGCAACAAGATGATGAAAACCTCAAAAAATATCTTAAAATATTAAAACGTGTAAAAATAAACCAGAGGTGATGAATGCTTCCTGCTCTGAGTCAAGGGCAGGTGATAACCAGGTTTGCCGCCATTTTTTGTCTGCCATAGTTGTTCAGTCACCTGTCACACGAGCTAACCATTTGCACTGGGGCTGTTTTTCTTTTCTTTTTTTTTCTCACTACAGAATTATTATTATATTTTCCCTCTCACTGCTGATTGATAGCGTCCCCCCCGGACACAGAAAACAAATATAACAAGAACAATCTTGTGTTACCCTCTCTGCACCTACAGGCAAAAGCTGCTTTGAGGCTGGACCACATTATTCCTCCTGTTTTAAACAAAAGTCGGCTTGGCAAGTAGAGAGGGACAGTGGGGATAAACGGTGGGGAATACATAAACCTGCAGTATAATGGATTTTTCAGAGTGCTCTGAATATTCGTCACCAGACCCACAAATGAGACACACAGTTAACCTTTGAAACCAACGAATATTGGCCTGTATCTATTGAATATGTAATCAAACAACTGATTTACATAACCATAGAACATCATTGTGCCTCCTAAAGATAAGTGCTGCTGCTACAGCAATGGAAACATTATGTTTGACTAAAGGTGAGCGGCTTGAAATGAGGTGAATTCTCAATGCAAGCTTACTAAATGAAAGCAATCAAAAGCAAGCCTCTTGTGTGAAAATTAAATCAGAACTTATGCATACGTTTACATACACATAAATAATGCCAAATGAAGTCATCAGAGGATGCAGTGAAAGGACTGGACACAACATGGCCTCTCAGTGCAGTGCACAGTCCCTCTTGAGGTCTGATTTAACGCCTGTTGTTTTTATTCCCATAAATACTTGGATCCGGGGAGGGCGGCGTGTTTTATAGGCTGGCTGCCTCTGTTTCCGCTTACCAGAGTTTACAGGAGGACGGGTGTCATATAAACATGGTAATATACCAGCCTCACTCATAACGCATTGGGAAGAAATACTTGACGCTTTAATTCATTTTATCGCAGTATTTATTTTATCACAGTATTTTATCATGAGCGGACAGGGGCAATAATCTGCTGTGTAAATGATTGCAGGAATGTGTGCAGTGCAAAATGGAGGGAGTGATAAGCAGATGAGGATGAGATGAAGGCCAGGAAAAATTAGGAGGAATATTCAGAACAACCTGCCGCTTTGTTTTGATGTAACAGAATATTTGTGAATACATATATGTGTAACTTGGGTAGAATATGTTACTAAAAAAAAGTACATTTAATTTATTTATTATTAGTTTTTTTGCATAATTTTAGACAGAACAAAGTATGAAGCAACATAAGCGTACACAGAAGGAATATTAACCCACTTGTAAAGATGATACCTTAACCCGTTCTTTGAGTTATCAAAAGCAACATCCTAAAACATGTCATCACATAACACCAGTCTGGAAATGGAATCCATGTTTTACAAGGATTTTCTGATAAAACAAGGTGTGACCAAAAGCTTTAAAATAAAACAGAATTACCACGTCAAGTGTTATGAGTGTGCCTCAGAACCTGGAGGTGCAAAACTCAACATAACTCATGTGCTGACATATTATGGCACTATAAAGTTGCTAAAAAGCAAACATATTAGACATTGTTTTCATTATTTACAGACTCAGAACAGCATCAGCATTCGTTTGGAATCCAATATTCAGTTCTTCACCAACTACTGTGAAATCTGTGTCTTTAGCAGCTAAATGCTCCACTATGTTCACCAGCTAGTCGTTTTTGTTGCTGAAAACAGCTGCCTGCTGTGGCTGGATAGGAGGTTGGTGAGAGAGGTGAGATAAGATAAGTTGTGGACAGGAAAACCAAAACAATGAGCTGAAAGAAAAACCCTCAGTAGAAACACTGTACAACCTCTGGGTCTGAGAAGTGAAGCCAGCAGGGGGAGACTCCTCTGGTTGCAGAAAGAAGTCATGAAAGTTAATTGTTAACATATTGGTCGCCTAATAATGTCTTATTGAGCGTACGGTTGTACTTAGCTCCACCCTCTCATGTCACTTATGGTTTCAAAAAAACAAGATAGCGACAGCCAATATGCCGCGTCGAGGCTTCAAAACGGCAGTCCACAAACCAATGGGTGACGGTGACTACGTCCACTTCTTATATACAGTCTATGAGCAGAGATGAGGGGATGTCTGCTAATTCTGGGTTTGTCACTATGAGCATTACACAAACTCAATTGAGCCACTTTTATATAAAAAATTTGATTAGTTCAGCTTAAACATGATAGAAAATAAAGAAAAAACATTATTTTTGCTACACATAATTGTTTTTACTTTTCTCTGTAATTTTTTACTCTCCTCTGCAGACCTATAAAAGCTTTTAAATGAAAGAATCACAGAAGGAAACATCACTTTGGTTGAACTGTATGCAACCGGTAATAAGGGGTCAAAAAAAAGTTGGGAACAAGTGCCTTAATGCATTATGCTGAGGACAGGAGGCCAAAACACAATACATCACTATCACTGTATATGCTTTATCTTCTTACTAATACTCAAGAAATGGTTTTCTGAACTGAATGTTCTGGCACTTAAATATAAACAGTACTCTGTATCTGACCTGAACAATAGGGATGCTTATTAAATTGCAATGCACCTCGCAAGCTGCGTTATTCAGCAGCTGGTGCATTCTGATAGGATATAAAAAATATTTAATGCTGCTGTGATGCTGTTTTTTTTCCTTTCCTATAAAGACGGATGAGTGAGCATCTCATCGCTCCCAGTTAGGATGTGAGGAGACACGACTGTCCAATAAATACAGTCCGAGGGTGTGAATTACATCTGTCCTCATTGTAAGTGTCTCATTAAGCCATGCTCCCTTGATTGAGGGATACATGGTAGCAAATTATAGGGGGAGAACTGTTTGATGAAAATGTAGTGCGCAGGACAAAAAGATAAATAATGTTAGCAACTTGAAGGTGAGCCCAATCCATCAGCCCCCTGTGGAAATGAATTCAGTTTTTTTTCCCTTCACACGAGGTATAAGAAAGCCAAATACACTCTCCGGTGACAAAAGAGCATTACTTAAATGTTCAATCACAGCAAAATGACCTAGCCCTTAAGTGAGCATTACAAAATCTTTGCAATAAGTCATATACTGTACATTAGTTGACAGCAAAGAATATGCTAGCTTAGATGCCAATTAAAATGTCAAACAGTAATTTTTAAAAATAATTTCAGCTTCTTTGTATGAAAGTTGAAATATCTGACACGCTCCTTTTCAGTAAAGTTGGTGATAACAAGCTTCACTTGGTGATTTCTTACTCAAATAAGCTACGTGTCAAAACTAATGAAAGTTATTCAAGATGCCAGCGTGTCCGACCTCTTTCGAGACAGTAGTGTCACACGGAGATGTTGTAGATTTAAATTTAGATCATGTTGAATAATGGCACGCGGACCCTATCCCAGACAAGGACGTAATTGAAGTGCCGCTCAAGAGCACAAAATGAGAACGATGGTGCTTTTTAAATGACGTTCAGCTTTTCCCAGAGTTCATTAGTGCAGCCATTTTAGGAGAAAGCAAACGACCCGCACAACAAAGGCATCGGCGCTCAAAGACAACAGACTGCACTTAAGCTTGCTCAGTTTCACAGCGGGAGGCGTTAAAACATGCTGGGCTCCGTGGGGTCAAACAACATCAGGCATAAAGGGCTGCTCGTTGTGAGCGCATTTTGATTTTCGCTCTTGTCATCCCGACTATTCTCCGCTCACTTCATGTTTGTTATGTCGTTGGATGTTCCATCAAAAAGCCATTATTCAGAGATATTATCTGACATTGCACAAACACACAACCCAATTAGTGAGGCAGTACTGGGATCTTTTCCTTTTAATTCTCTCTAAAAGGAATGTTAGAGACTACTAGCCAAATAACCTTTTGGAGACCCTGTGGGGAGAATAATGTAGTCAATATCCAATGGCACATTGCTTGTGAATGTGAGATAATGAGTATTTGGGGGTTCTGTTGTGTGCTCATTTACATTGTGTTCGTTTGAAAGCCCCGTGGCTCAAAGTGAGAAGATAAGCATGCTAGCTTTGTAATGGGCAGTTGTCCTGCCCCTATAGTTGATCCTCATCTGGCGCCACATGAAAATTACAGTAATGAGCTGAGTGATCTGAATGTTAATTTGATTCCAGCTGGTGAACCTGCTCACCTGATAACCCCTCTTGGTGTTTAGTCAACAGTGCATGATCAGCTGGTGTATACTGTATATGTGTGCACTTCACTATTAGATTAGATTTGATTGTTTATTACCCACACGGCCAAGGTCGGTGACATTTGTTTTCGGTACAGTATGTTATTCTCCGCAACACAAATACATAAATGGACAACAGCAAACAATCATTGTAATGCATGTCAGTGGTATGTAAGGAAGAAAGAGTTCAGAGTCCCGATGGCTAAAGGCTGGCCCACACTAAAAGATTTTTCAAATCTTAACAGATGTGGAATATGTGAGAAAACGGCGAAATCTCTTACGATCAAACATGACTTTAGTGTAAACAAACATTGCGGATGATGGGCAGGAAGATTATATTAGTTTTTGCACTACTTTATACTGAAAATTCACAAAGAAAAAAATACGAATGAAGTCATGGGGACACCGTAAACAAACTTTGTTGCCACAAATCAACAAGTTGGTCCTCCATTTATGAGGTCCATTTTACTACTGCTTTATGCGTTATGTTTTGCATTAACCGCGGCCGCCATGACTGTGGTGGTTGTCCTTCCTTCTTCTGTCAGCTTGGTTCCCAACTGGCTATCGTTGTTTCCCACATCGTCGGGGTTCCCCACACACAACAGGATATTGGATTGTAAATATCGAACATGTTTAATATTTGCGATTTTGTCAGTTTGGACTTCCGAGCAGATCGGGGGATGTAAAAAACACTCAACATACCTCACACCACAGGAATATCTGGCAAGATAATCTTTAGAATCTTTAAAAACATTTAGTCTTAGTGGACAGTGACCTTTAGCGCTTCCCTGAGGGAAAGAGCTGGGAGAGGTGATGAGCAGGATGTGAGGGGTCGGAGATGATCTTCTTTACTCACTTTACAGTTCTGTGAGTGGTAGACATTCAACTGTGGGGAGTGGTTTTCTTATGATTCTTGGATGCCTTGTTAACACTGTTTTGTGTTTGACTGTCTGTGCTGCCATACCATACTGTAAGAGAGGATGTGATAATGTCCTCAATGATAGCTGAGTAGAACAAAACGAGAAGTTGTTACTTGATCTGGTATTTTTTAAGCCGTCTAAGAAAGTACAGTTGTTGTTGAGCTTTTTCAATGATGTGTTCAGTGTTAGTTTTCCACTTCAGATTATTGCTAATGTGTATTCTGAGGAATTTAAAGGAGTCAGTGGTGGTGATGGGATCTCCATTTATTTGTATGGGTATTTTGGCATTTGGCATGCAACGGAAGTTGGATGGAATGAGTTCTGGGGGTTTTGGCTGTGTTAAGCATGAGGTCCTTGCTTGCACACCAAGTGAAAGCTTGGCCTTTCAAACTGGTCTAACTACTTTGTTGCCATGGTAAGATGGCAGCCGTGACGCTTGCCCCGGTACCAAGCCTGCAGGAATTGGAAACTTCCATGTCCATCAAGTGATGCTATTGGACCAACATTTTTTTTTTCCCATAGACTTGCATTGGTAAAGAGATGTCTGTAACTCAGAGGGTAATTTGTTTTTAGGTAAATCAACTTCCCAGTGCAAACACCTGAATAGCCCTTATTAAAATCATTAGGTCCTAAAAGTTGTAAAATGCATTAATAGCTGAATCCAGAGTTATTTCCATTCCACCGTTCATGTGAATTAGACGGAGTTTAAAGGAAATGCTACTGCACCTGCTCCATGGGCCCAATGGATGCGGAAGATTGCCGGAAAATCCGGGAACTTTATCACTCGGCAGTCGAGCCATTTTGGCTTCATGCACCACTGAGCAACTCTAATAGGAATGAACGGGAGCCCGCCTACAATGCTGTGTCCAGTTCTCTTTGTACATCCATGCCCGGTTTGTCCATGGTAAACGGCAGGAAAACATCATGTCTGCATGTCTTAGGAAGTGGGACTTGGACTGGAAATGTTTTTATCCCAACAACGGCACTGGCTCTACACTGCAATGTAATGTTATATGTTGGATGATATACAGTTTAGATTACTTTACATATAGACATATCAAGAGAACTCACTTCCCTGCTACTACGCAATTCGAGAAAACTCAGAAATTAAAGCACACTGAAACAGAAAAAGTAAACACAACAATTATAACCATTTAGAGAAATCTGAACAGAGCCTAAAGACATATTTGACTCATTTCATGCTTGACTGCCAAAGCCCGAGCTCCCACTTTCAAAATAAATGAGAAAAATACATATTTGAAAAACATGATGTAAGGTCTCTTAAAATCTGTCAGACTGTACTGTAAATCCATTAGCCCTCCCACGGGGGAGACATCCACTGACAGCTTCCTCTTCCTCCTCGCCCTGATAGATGCCACGATTACACATTTAGCGACAAGTCAGATCACATTTGATCAAGCCGCTCTTTGCTGTCAATTTTTTAGGCCCTGTCAGTCATTTGAATAATGTTAAGGGAGTTGGGGGTGATGTAGTGATAGGATGCTCACTTTCACACTATTGATGCGTATGAATCATTTCTCGGTTTAAGAATCATATATATTTTTTTTCCCATCATCGTTTTAATAAGTTTTCTTGTAAGAAGACAGGTTTGAATGAGGAACATAGTGTCATGTTTCTATTCCAGTTTCAATATTCTTGTTTATCTTTGTCGCTAGTTCATTGTGAACTAACGTGGAGCTTATTTAAAATTGAAAAATAACATTGCTGTCGAATTTGTCAGCTTTGATTTGTGATATTTACTCCCCTTTGTGTGTATTTTTCCACACCGTATATGATGAGAGAGCACGATTCAACATTAAGTGTGAGAGCTAATCACGTTAATGTGAATTATTTGCCACAGCATCATATTTGTTCACCGTCCTACCTCTCCCTCGCTCTCCTCTCCCAAAGACACCGGAGTAAAGATCTATCTATCTCACTCAAACACACACAAAGGCACACAAAATGTCAGCACTGAATGTATTAATTACATTCCCACAATCAATAGAACACATTAAGTGAAGTTTACCAAAGTCCAATAAGGTATTTTTGACCCCGCTGACCCTCACAGAGATAATTTGCTTTCAGAGAACAAACATCTAAATTACTCCAGCACTGCCTCTCTCTCTGATCCGTCTCCCTCTTTATTTTTCAAAGCTCAAAGTTCACTGTGACTCAACAGTTTGACCCGTCCAGCAGGGGTCACTGTGGTCTTTAGAGAAGTCCAGCAAATCCCATTCTCCAAGCTGCTGCACTTCTTCTGCTCTCATACAACACACACACACACGCACACGCACACGCACACGCACACGCACACGCACACGCACACGCACACACACACACACACACACACACACGCACACACACACACACACACACACACACACACACATACATCCTCAGTGTGGCATCACAAGATGCCAAGATGCACCATATGATACACACACATATAATACATATACAATAAGTCCATCTATTTTGCATGTATTACATATGTACCTTGAAATCTAATTGCTCCATGTATCCATAAGAGGGTCTTTAATGGTGTTGGCTGGAGTAATGCTGGTTGTAGTAATGGTTTGGAGTGTGGTGAACAGCGTGTGTATGGTGTGGAAGCTCAGCCATGTTTTAAGCTGAAATCACATTGATTTGACAACACTATCGTTACTAGTTAAACCTGCAGCAGGCAGAACGTTTTTGGCATATTTTAATTCAAGTGTTCTGAGAGAAAACTAGACTTCTGCACCTCCTCTTGGCTCTGTTTTCAGGCTTTAAAAAATGTGACATGACGGGAGACTTTGGCAAATCACAGGTCATTTCAGAGAGATAGAGTTGGACGCAGCTGTCAATCACTTGCAAACTCCAATCAAAAGGTCAAACTAGGCAGCGCTGATCAAATATTAATATATATACAAGAGAAATACATTGAGAAAGTTTGCTCCGGCTGGTGGGCGGTGCTCGGTATTTCCTCAACTGATCTCAACATGGCTGCCGGGTCACAAACGTTCTCATTTTACAGTTAAACAGTACACTACAAGATGTTTCTGAATACATTTGAGGCAAGAAATAGTCATTACAGTAACTGTCTCATGCACTACTGTCAGGATACAGTGATCGTTTTATAAAGAATAACATTTCTTAATCACATTTGCTCCATTTCTACCTACTGCAGCTTTAAGAATAGCACTACTGCACCTCACAAAAAAAAGAGCATGCGTTGATCAGGTAAAACATGAATGTTTTGCAACAACATGGCATTAAATGTCCTTTTGGTATATCCCAGAATATAATTTTCACCTTATATGTTTCGTGTTAGCCTTCCAAGCATGTCCACCTCTCTCTCTTATCATTATCTGGAGCAAATTTAATTCAAGGTCATTTTACTCGAAGCTTTGCAAGATGAAGGAACCATGTGATGAGACGCGGGTTATGGCGAGACACCTGAAATGAACCCCATTGTCCCTGCGAAATTCAAAAAGATTGTTCTCTTAATAGTGTCAGATGTATGGCAGCGTGCTACCTTTTCGTAGCTGAGGTTGTTACATTACTTGATGTGTATTGATTTGACTGCATGTGCGCGTGTGTGGACGTGAGTCATATTTACACCGACCTGCTTTGACCATACATGGAAAGAGAGTGCTTCAGTTGAGCAGCAGAATATTTCAGAGCATGTGTGAGAGAGTGTTTGGTTTTGTCTTTTATGGCTAATCTGCTGCCATATGTGTCCTGCAATACAAGGAGTTCCACAGAGAGTCCTCAGCTGTATGCTCCACTGATGGCACTTACTATGAAAGCCACACAAGGACAAAAGCCTGGAAGAGGTAGCAGCTTGTGTGTGTATGTCTATGCATGTATGTGTTCAGGAACATGTGCGTTTATTCAGTGATGAATACCCGTGTGCTGCACCTAATAATAAAAAGTCATTTGTCTCTGTACTTCAGCCACGCAACTACTAGAACATCCAACACAGACGTAATCTGTGCAATTAGCTCCGACTGCCAGTGTTGTACTGGTGCACATCAGAGGCAAATGGGCTTTGGCGTTCTGTGGGGTTTTTTTTCCATCCACTGTAGGTTTTTTTTTGTCAAGCTGTCTGTGTCTTGGTGATCTGGAAAGGTTTTACAGAGCTGGAGATTGGGACAACATAAGTCAACACCTTTACAGCCCTGTCGGCTGGTGCTATCAGGGAGCCCTGTCAATGAGAGAAGAAGTGCAGGACATAGTGTTAGATCGGCCAAGAAAGAGATGGTAAGGCCAGCGAGAGGCACAGGAAACGAAGGATGGTGGAAGAGATAGAGAACATCAAACCAAAGAAAATCGATGTGGCCTGTTCTTGTCGTGTTTCTCAGGCATGGGAATGATAAATTAATTGGCTAACGATCCTCAAACTGGAGCTTGTGGCTAATCCCCTAGTGCACTGCTGACCTCCAGTGAGTTAGGCTGTGAGCCTTTCGACTTGATGGTCTGAGACAGACTACGTATTCAGTAACATGCAGTCACAAATCATTGGCTCAAGCTATAACATAATGTATATAAAAAGGAACGGACCAGACTACGTATCACTAATGCAGCAATAACCTCAAACCTCAACTACAGTAAATACAGAATAGGACATTAGGTCATTGAACCGGATCACACCAGTGTGCACAAAGTAGATGATGCACTACCTTTATGAGATTACATTTTTGTATATGAGTCATGCTTGATTATGGCAAAAATCATAATTGCGATTATTTTGGTCAATAATGATGATCACGATTACTCACTGACTTTGGAAACATCATGCATTTAGAAAGAACATTTTGTTGCCTACATTTGAAAGTTAAATTCATCAATCTGGTGCACTTGGAGAGCTAAATTAAGAGGCTAGATCTATGACAAACTTTCTGCTCTAGTAAACAATTTAATCATAAAGACATTGGTTGTATAGATATTAATGGTGATGACACGGCAAAAAGACTCAACCTGCAGTGTGCGTGGGACCGCCGTGACTGGAGGAACGCTTAAAGGCGAAGTTATGTCTTACGCGTCCACGACTACGTGAGGGTCCGCTAGGGTATGCGTTATTTCGTTGTCAGAAGGTGCACTCGTAGGCTTTGTGCAGACGTCTGCTTACTACGCTACAAGTAGCAATCTGCTGCGTAGCAATCTACTGCGTAGCAATCTACTGTGCTGTTTTTACGTTAAGCAACGTTGATGAGGGCTCTGGCTTGGCTCGTTTCCATGACATGACTTGGGAACGATTCAGCCATACGTTTCTTTGCAACACGTGTCTTTTGGTTTAATGAAAGGCATTCCTTATTAATTATTCTGTTATTCTATAGTATTGTTGTTTGTATTTTTATTTGTTATTGAATAAGATGAATTTTCCTAAAGGTTTGGTGTGTTTTATGCATGTTTCTAATCCAGAGGGGCTAAACAAACAAAGAAACAAAACATATCCGAATACCAAAACTGAAAACCAATTACCTACCCAACACACGAATACCCAAATAATCAAATATCCAGGTCCAGCCCTACCTTCATTGCTGTTTTATTTTATTATTGAAAGCACATTTTATTTTAACCTTATTCAGAATAATCCCTTGAAATGTTTCAACCAGGAACTATTTACTCTGAAGTAAATGACAGAATATAAACTGAAATTTGGTGAAGCACTGTATATGCAAACAGGTAATCTTCTTCCAGATCATCCAGGTGAACATGCAGTTTATTGTAGGCCTGTTCTCAACCGACTATATCACTGGAAATCACAATAATTCATTAACATAAATGACATCACTTTTCATAATCGGCTACACTTTATATCAACTTTCACTGACTGGTAACTGGTAATTAAAAGATGCTAATGTCACATCTTTCAATCAAAATAAAACACTTTGCAGGGTCTCCCTTAGCAACTTGGCTTCCTCTGCTCCAACTATGACTGCCTCAGAGATTTTCTGCTCTTGAATCTAAACACACCCAACCAGATTAGAAAATTGGTGCATCCAGTACCACACAAAATTATAGTGAAACTGTATATTTCAAGTGTCAAACACTTCCACTCCATGAAGGCCTCTGTAGGCTTGAAAATGCAGTTTTGTCTCAAACATAAAACATATACTGTCATCATCTTAAATACATGGCTGAATTCTAATAGTGACAAGTTTGCTGTCCATCAATAGAAACATGTCACACCACCTCTGAAGAATAATCTTCTCTACTGTCCATTTGTATGCTCATTTATGTTTCTTAAAATCATTGTTAACACTTGTAACACATTAGCCTTAGTGGACCCATGTAGCAGAATTTGTCTGACTGCAATCAATTTACAAATAAACTCAACTTACCCTATTACGGTACATTCTCAAAATAGACCGGACAAATTTCAATCATAATTGATCATAATTGTGTAGTCTCAGTTCTGCAGCACAAAATATGCAGGCGCTTTAATATTTATGTTAAATGTGCCATCCAAACATGAAGCTGCACTAATAATATTGGTGCAAATTGCACCGTTTCCCATCATCCTCCATTCATATGAGGGCTGTTAAGACGGAGAGGTCTACTGACACCTTCTATAAGCCTCGGGAACGGATCAGATTCTGTGAAGAGGTTGTATGAAGTGCAAGAGTGCAAAATATTTCCCAGCTTACAGCCTGAGAGATACTGTTGGTTCCAAAGTCATATTTACTACGGCATTTCAACCATCATGCCATGCAATCCTAAGGAAACATACCCTTCATTCACATTTAATTTGAAAGCTGTGTAGATTTCATGGGGCTTGGTATCAGGGGAAGTGGGGCGAGGAAGTGAGGGAGAGAGAGAGAGAGAGAGAGAGAGAGAGAGAGAGAGAGAGAGAGAGAGAGAGAGAGAGAGAGAGAGAGAGAGAGAGAGAAAGAGGAATAAACAGAGATGCTGCTCGGAGGCTGCTGCTTTTATGCAAGTAAAGCTCTCCTTTCAAAGGTGGGTGAGGGGGTCACGAAATGAGGCGGTGGAGGTGGGAGAGTTCTTCGATAGATGCGTTCTCGACCTTGCACGGGTTATGAAACCAAATGCCCCACAGCCCGCCACACATACAAACCGTCACCACCACCCTATCATTCCTTTGTAGACTTTCTCTCTTCCAGACACGTTGAAACTCGGATCACACAGTTTTTGCAAATATTTTGTTGATTTAGAGTATTCAGTTTCCAGATGGAGATTTTTTGTCACATATGGAAGGACAAGGAGTTCTAGCAGAGCAATCAAGTTTATTTTAAAGGTGAATTTGGTTGCTTCACACTAAACATCACATAGAATCAAAAATCACCCCAATTTGGGTCCATATATCAACACAATACAATACCATGAGAATGTGTTGGTATTGGTGTTTTCATGTGTTTATAACAATATGATATCATACTAGACACGTTCTTAGTGTGGCTATCTCATGTGCTAATACAATATTTCTTCAAAACACAGAGTCACAGTGGAAACTCATTTGAATAGTTACACTATTACACACAGTCCAGTTTTTCTGTGACACAGAGTTATGTTTCATAACTCATAGTCAGGTGAAATATTTTAATAAATATTTATAAATCAGCTTCCAGACCTAAAACACAGAAATCAGCTGGTTTAGTGATTGTTTGTGGCAACTGCAAGTAATGTTAATAACCTGCATAATTTTCCTGATAATTTAAAGGTTCAAAATACGGGCAGCAAACAGCTGTTGTCTATGTAAAGATATAGAGGAGTAATGTCTACCTGAGCAGAGAATGAAGTCGTTCTCCCTCTGTGTTGTGTGTGTGTTGTAACTGAAATTTCTCTGTGCTTTGTTGACATACCCGGGCCGGCCGAGCAGGCCCTTCTAGTGCATGTTAGTGCATGTGAGCGTGCCCCACTGGCTAGCTCATGGCTGCCACTCTGCATTGCTCTCATACGGCGGTTACAGCTGATAATGCTATCCCGTCCCACGGCGTTATCGCGGAAGCGTAGCACCCACCCTCCGGTTCCCTATAGGGCTTGGCGATATGGAGAAAAACAAATATCACACTATTTTTTTCCAATTACCTCTATATTGATATTGCGACGATATTGGGTTGATCATTGGTGCTTTAACAAAATATTTACACAATGAGATTTTTGATAAATAATCATCAGTAAGGTGGACACAATGACTAAGTGGGTAAAGGCAAATAATAAAACAGCTAGAACAGTCTGGTAAATTCAGAAAATGACTTTACTTTACTGTAATCCATTGTCTTGGGTTTGATCGGTGACCCAATGGTTTTCCACCAATGGGTACTGGATAAAGTTAACCCAGTAATGCATCACTGCTATTTAGTGATTTTTAGTATGTGACTGAAAACTGATCTGAAACTATGGGTCTGTTCCAAATCGCATTCTTTTTCTTTTTACTTTTTGCACATACTCCAGCTGCCCTTACAAAGTATGGATTGTTACAATTGGGACATACAACTTTGTCATAACATTGCGCCTTGAACTTTGAGGAGTTGTAGGTCGAGTTGTAGGCAGAGGATTGTGGGTCAGAATAGCCAGAAAAGCATGCTGGCTTGCATACTGCAAAATGCGACCGGATGTCGTAGGACATTCTGGTATTTTTGGCATACTACATTTGACATATTATGTATTGGGACATACTAAATCTTTTTCTATATACATATTTTTCTATAATACTATTTAGTATTGTAGTATGGGTATTTGAACATACCCTATTTGAATTCTTCTGATGCAACATTTCCATATGTATTTAATGCACGCATTCACACAAACATACAAAGGTATGAACAGGAATGTTTTATTCACAGAGGTACAGAAATAATTGAGACAAGAGGGGATTGACAATGTGCATGAACTTATTATGTTATCTTTTTCTTTTAGTGCTTCCCATTTAAAGAGGTGAGCATGGAATGAGGAAGATTAGCTACCAGGCTTGTTCTCCCTATCAACCCAAACCAGAATCCTGTTGACGTGGAGACGCACTCCCACGCGGCATTAGCCAATCACAACACTTGAGGGCACATCTGAGCATGAATTTTTATCAGGTCTCTAACATAAGTCCTTTGGATTGAATAGCGTTTGTCATATCACCTCACTTCATTCGATTTACCCTCACATGGGTCATGCGGCATTCTGCAAATATAGAGAAATGGAATGACAAATAAACCGCGTTTAAAATCAAATTGACCCTCGAAGCCGATGAGACTTCAAATCTGTCGGCCCGAACGCGCCAACCTTCTCCAACTGCTCAAGTCCCTTAAGACTCAGACTCATTTATTTGTCTTCTTATTTTTAGCAGGAAATAAAGCACAGATGAGGGATGGGGCATGCAATTCTGCCCAACACCGCTAGCAGCATAATAGCTCAACATGATGGATTTATCTGTGCATGGCTGTGTATCTAGGTACTGTATGTGCTCACTGACTGCAGCAAGCATGTGGGCTGTACAGCATGTGTGTTTGTGATTGTAAGCAAGTGTCAGTGTGTGCTCTGCAAAAAAGAAAACGCTATCATCTCCCTTCCCCCCCTCAGGAGGCAGGTATCACATTCCTTTTGTGCTTGCAAGCAAACGGCAGCCTAAAGACCTTACTCTCTCTCACTTAACTAGACAGGTCTGTAACCATGTGACCAACAAAAGAGCTGAGATGGAAATAGTTAAAGTAAAGCTACGTTATTAAAACACTTAAGCCATCTTCAAACATGCAATACAAGTTTTTTTAAATGTTTATTATTGTACAGTTGGCTATTTGTCAGAAATTATAACTTTTTTCCACAGTATGAAGACATATTTTATATTATTGACATCTGTGCAGCCGTCACTCTCAATGCTGGAGTATGTATGTGTGAATCCATATGACAATCGTATTACCCTGTCAGTCATATGAGATACTTATTGACAGGGCATGGGAGGTGAAAAACACAATGTTTACAGATCCCTGTATGGTTGGACACAGCTGTGCGCGCATCAGATTGCATGTAATTGATTTCCTATGTAGTATATAAGGAATAAATCAATTTGGATCATTTATACAGGGGTTTTCCTGACTTAGAATTGGCCTTTGGGGGGTGAATATACCCACGACAGTAAGCACGATCGGTCCGTGGTCCGTCAAATACTTGTGACAAAGATATGTAATGGTGGAAGGATATTTCACAGTTTCACAATTATATTTGTCTAAAATGACATCAGTGCTCTTAAACTGGAAATTTCACTGGAAATTAAATAATTATAAATAACCATGAATAAAAAAATGGACAGAATGGAAAGAAGAGAGAACCATTTCCTGACCCCTCGCGTCACTGGGAACATGTGACCTCAGCAAGACAACCGCATGGTCGCTCCTCTCGAACGCTGTTTTTGAATGGCATGCAGCGGTGATCCAGAGTGTTTATTGTCCTTGTAGCGCCATCAGTATGTTGACGGAAGTCAGGCATAGGCGTCCTGCATGCGGTCGGCACGAGTAAGACACACGGTCCACATTTCCCATAATGCCTGCCTGCTGGACTGGACTGAGTAATTTATTAAGTTTGCTATTTTATGTTCCAAAATGCAAATGTTACTTTTTGTTAGTGTTTGTAATGTAATGTGTCTGTTCAGAACATGGTGGCTTATGTTGGTAATTGCCATTTTTGTGCTGGTTTATAGTGTTAACCATAATGTGGTGGGTGTTAGATTTCTTAAACACATTCAGAGGACGTAAATTGTTGTGTTTATGCTCAATTCTTATCAGTTTGCCGCTGGCTAAAGCCTCTTTGGGGGGCACCAAACATATCTCTTTGCAGAAAAAACCCTGTTCATATAATTGCACATAAAGTTTCCTCTGCTGCTGTGATGCTACATAACAAGCATGTCTCTCTTCAAAGTGTGTGTGAGGTGTGTTGGCATAACTGGACATGTGTAGAGGTTGCAGTGCAAGAACAATGGCACAAGGTGTGTTAATCATGGACTTTATCCACTCGCACAGTATACATTTACCCAGGGGACCAGTGTCTCTTACCGCCTCCCACTCTATAATAACCACAGTCTGTTTCAGATAAAGCACAGCATCTGTGAAACAGCAGGGTGACTGAGCACACAACACAGACTACCATTACAAACGGACCACTGCACAGTGGGCCCTATCTTATACACCTGGTTGACCAGATAAGACTGAGAATACGAGGGTGGGGGTTTGGGGGGGGGATTAACCCATCAACCATTGGAAATACTAGGCAGGGTTCAGTGAATCAGAGTGGTGGTAGGGGAATGATACAGAACAGAGGGTAGATCTACAATGTGGAGATAGAGGGTAAATTAAGAAGGAAGCGTGAATGTTTTTTTAATCTCTAGCATATACGTTTCTGATCTTTTTTTATTCTTCTCGTGGCTATAATTGTTCCTGGCTGTTAACTCCTACGTTATTCAAGGGTCAATAAGCCCATGCAGGCAGCGAGGGACAGAAAAAGAGTCAAAAAGATGAGAGGAGAGTGGTGCAACGCACAGTAAATCCTCTACCCTCTTTATCCTCTTACAAACTCCAGGTTTGCACTTCTGCTTGAAGCTTTATTCCGCATCGCTCTTCTGTGTTTGTGGAAAACAAACTGCTTCCATTCAGTGTTGACTGAGGAATGAATTCAAATGTCAATGACACCTCACAATGAAGAGTTGATGTATTGAACTTGGAACAGAAACACGACTGAATACTGAAGTTACAGTTAGGGATGCACTGATACCGGATCGGATATCGGTGTTGAATTGCTGTTTAAGCTTTGACTAATTTGTTGCTGCATTAAAAAGGTTTACAAGGAATTGTAATTCCTGTTAATTTTGAAGATGTTTTTACCAAGTTGCTGGATTTATTATTTTAATAATAAATAACAATTCATTAGATTTATATCTATGTATTTTTCTGTTACATTTTGTTTTACAAAGTTAGGAAAGCAATGTTTACGTCAAGCCTGATGTTGCCTTACACATAAAAGTCAAGTCAAGTCAAGTTAATTTTATTGAGATAGCCCAAAATCACAAATCACAAATTTGCCTCGGAGGGCTTTACAATCTGTACAGGATACGACACCCTCTGACCTTTTTACAGTACAACCCTCTCATTGGATAAGGAAACACTTAATTAAAAAAATGAAACTTCTAACAAGGAAAAAAAATGGAAGAAACAAGCAAATAACTTAGGCTAACTGGATTAACTAAAGTAGATGAAGTGAAGTGATGTGACATGATGTGACGTGATGTGATGGTCAACAGAATATGTCCGAGCCTAACCTACCCTTTTTGTCTGAATCCTACCATCCAAGTGAATCAGTAAATAAAGTGAAAACAACACCCCTGTTCCCATAACTGGAAATTATACTAACCAAAAGAATGTGTGCAGCCTAAAGAAATAATAATAAACAATACAGGCTAAATGCTCATTTTGGCTCATATAGTACATGTAATAAACAGTGAGTAGTAAGCAGTACAAAACAAGGGAGGAAATAAAAGGAATGAAAAAAATGTAGTACATCCCACAGGCAAGCATTTGAATCTAAGTTGAGCTGTTTTATACAATTAAGGTAACACACTTTTATTGTGTTTTGAGTATTTACCCATTAATTGTACTTGCACTTCTGTTTTATTTAATTTTATCCGAACCTAATCTCTTTGTTGTTACCCAGTTCATCACCGCACTCTTCCCTCCTCTCCTGCCCCTCAAATTACAGTTATTTTCCATCAATTACGTCCTGCCTCCAGAATGTTGGCATGTTACTTTTACGAGCTCGTTAGGTGGACAATATTCTACTTAGTGTCATCTCATTATGGGGAAATTTAGAACTGTAAACACATTGTTTGTGCGTGTAATCAGAGTCAATGGCGAGCACAAGATGATGAGCAGATTTTCTGGATAAATGAGCAGACAGGAGAATTGGTCAGTAATGAATCCTTTTATGGTTATGTGGAAAGTAGGAGGAGGAGGCGAGAGCCAGAGCAGGGAGGAAGACGGGAAAACAAACCAGGAGAGAATTTGATTCTCTCAGCCACTGGAAGACACACTAAAGGACAGGTGCAGACTTAAACAATTAAAGGCATCTAAATGACTGTAGATAGTATTCACGTTTTATCTGACTGAATGCGCAAGTGCTCTATTGGGAGGAGGACAAATTGCCTCATGCAGTAGCATAATACATTTCTTAAGAGGTGTAAATTCACACCAGGTGCTCATCTAGTTTGCTGTGATCTTTTGTAGGGTTTTATATTTTGCCTCTGCACAGATTTTGCTATTGACGTTGGTGGAAATATATACAAATCTGCTCACAGAAACACAGAAACTAAATAGCCTTCGGTCTTTTTCTACCATCCATTTCTCAACCCTTTATTAATCTTTATGTGGCGTCCCTAAAATAGGGTGACCTCATTTATGTGATAAAAACTGAGAGTAATAATTTTGTATTTATGTTTATTTTGTCATTTGCACTAATGGAGTGATGAATATGGTTTTGGAGAAGTAGTTTGCTTCAGTTGCTCCGGGGTACCACTGAGAATGTCCGCTTCCACTGTTTCCTCCATGGATATATACTGTAGTAAGACCTGTATACGGTGCTGCCGCTCAGCCTTGCTTCCAGTTTTTTTCCAGTGGCCACTCGCGATATAGCAGCGAAAAATCCCTCTGCGGCACCAAAAAGCATTTTCCCAATAGATCACCATTTTAAAAGAGACGTCTGTAAAACTGTTGACAGGACACCTCGAACTGCAAACAACTGTGATTATGACTCTTTCTATTATGATTTTTTGATCTATGGAGGTTTGGGGTGGATGGGTCGGTCAAAAAATACTGCACTTTTGCCCAGGAGACCGGTGTACATGTCCACGTTGTCAAGTCAACATTGATTTATTTGTCACATAAGTTACGTACTTAAGTAACGCCACTTCCGTAGTTATTTTAAGCCAAACCACAATCTTTCCCTAAACCTAACCAAGTAATTTTGTTGCATAACCCTAACCAAGTTGATCCCTTCCTAAACCTAAGTAACTTTCTTGCCTAAACCTAAGGAAGTTGTTACCTCTGTAGACAGAAGTTTATTTTGAAAAGACTGTATGCATGTAACAAGCATAAATTGGCACGTGTTGCTAGACATTCGTAGAAAAACAAACGAAAAAGGAGGAAGCACTTTTTCGTAAGATATCATAGGAACCGTTGTACGAGAATACGTTCATCATTCATCATCATTAGAGGTGAGGCAGGGTTTTTGGTTTCATATGAAAGCTGACTCTTCATTATTGTGAGGTATAGAAATGTATTTTCTATCTACTTTAATAGAGAAATCTTGGCAAAGGCCATCCCTCTTAACTGTTCTTACGGAAGCTCAATAATAAAAATGGATAGCATAAATGGAATGAAAATAATAAATTATGCACGGACAGTTTTATACATCGGCCATGCATTAGATATAAGATTTTTTTTTTCTAAAGTTTAAGTATATAAGATTATGTACATGCTCACTGACATGTGCCATGTGATGTGCTGTACTGGCTGATTGACTGAATGAGTGGCTGCTCCTCTATTTTAGAGGTGAGTCAGCCCTCAAATTGTGTCAGTTGTCAATCAACAACAGAGACTCGAGTTTCCATGGTAACGGTGGTCAGGCCAGTGATAGCTCCCCATGTCTTATGAAACAGTGAAATATCAATGTCACATGTTCTTGGTTGGCTTCAAATTGAGCTTGTTAATGGCATTTCTGAAATCTGTCACCTTCTTGTAATATGATGGTTCTTGTTTTTCTTTAAGATAAATATAACATAAGGATAAGAAAATAAGTAAACAAATAAGAAACACAATGCTAGACCTGAAATGACAAATACAAACAAGATCACCTAAAATGCTAATTAAACCATGAAATAATAGGGGTGGGAAAAAAAATGTATTCACATATATAATGTCATTTTTTTTTAACGATTTTGAAATTGTTTTTTTAATGCCAGAATCAATATATTTGCTTCATTTGAGTCTTTGCAGAGGTAGAAGCAACAACTGTAGAGCACTCATATATTGACATTCATGGTAAATGCATTCAAACGGCCCCAAAGGAGCTGACCATGAATGTATAAAGAGAACGGAGCTGAAGGGAATTATACACGTGTGACTACGTCGGGTTTTCAAAATAGGTTGTTAACAAAGGGAACTGTATATACAAAATACATATATGGAAATACGATTTATTGGATTATATTCACCAGAAGTATAAAACATTACATGTCCCTTATAAATTAAAAATAAAAATACCACTAATTTGTGATGGAAATGTTTTTATTCTTTGATTTTTGGGTCGCTGGAAATTTTTTTAATAAATAATTGATTAATAAATAATGATTATCAAACACTTTTTAGTGTATCAATTTAGATATTTTCCAATCTAAAAGTCCCTAGAATTGTAGAATTCGCAGTAAATCGTAATATCAAATTGCAATACATATCAAATCGACACCCAAGTATCGTGATAGCATAGAATCGGGAGATAGGTGTATAGTCCTATGAAATAATCATTAACACCTTAAAACATTGAGCGCAGTTCACACTGATGATTTTTCAACAGCAGCTGTGGGCCCTTGCTCTGCCAAAAGGGCAGGATCAGTTTTAGCAAAGCCCCTGAGAAATAAATACCTGTCAATCGAAACGCATCAGCGCTATACCTGTTTGGGGCTTATTACAGCTCCCCTGTCAGATTCAGGTTTTGCATGCCTCTCATGTCTCATCAATGATTCAGAATGACCTGATTCACTTGTTCTGCTCCTTCATCTTGGATGAGGCACAATGCGCAAGAGGCAGAGACGGAGAGTTGTGAGTGAATTATGTACAGTAAGTGAGGTGGAGTGAACTACTGAAGGAGACAGAGTCTAAGAAGTAGCGAGTCAAGTGCTTCCAACTGAATACATGTACTTCTTTGTAAATTAGAAAAATAATGCTGTTTTTTTTTTTTCACAGTTCACACACTTGCCTTGGCTTTTCTTTCTCTCTCTATACACTTCTCTTCCTCACTCTCACTGTCTCTCTCTCTCCCTCTATTCCTGCTGACAAAGAGAGAACTAAAAAGTGCCAACCCTGTTCTCTCTAAGCTTGAACTCTGTGTGCAGGCGGAATATAGAGTTTAGCTTTTATTTTCTGTGTGACTTTTTGTTCAATGAGATTTGGAGAAGGTGACTTTTATCCCTTAGGGAAGAAAAAAAAAAGAGGATGCTCTTATGCACTCACACAGAGCTCAGCAATTGGTTGACGAAGAAAAATAAAAAGGGGGGGATGATGGGGAATAAAATGAAAAGCTATTGCATAGGGACCCATTTGCTTAGTAACTGCTATCTTTGTATTTGACTCCTGGACTGCTTACTGGGACGAAAGCAGGCACAGGATATAATGAAATACAAAGATGTATTATGGGATATAAGTAATGGAGCCATGCAGCCAGATATTTCAAGGCTTATTCTCGGTGTTTAATTTCCTCTTCAGAGAATGAAGTGACCCACAGTATTAACCTTCAAAGGGGAGAGGGAAGATGCTTTTTCTTAGACACTTAAAAGAGAGAACAATCATCACTAGATTGCGTAGTCACCAGGGACAGAGCTTTGCGTTGAACTCCAGGGTTCCTGACGACAACATCCAGGAGAAACCATTGTGAGTTCTGTACATCAAGCCCAGTGCTAAATTCTCTCCTTTGGCAGGGCTGATCAAAACCTGCACGTCCAGCATGTCTGACAGAAACACCACATCCATTTCTAATGAGTCCAGCGGGGACACCTTCCTGAGAGGCTGCCTCTGAGTCTGCCCTCAGGGTCATGGCGAGATGGGGCACAGGGATGCTTTAAAATTGTGATTAGCCCCTCGGGTCAAAGAGGGGTTGATCTGTAGTGCACCTCGAGGTCCGGCTCAATATACTACTCCCAAGTGAGTGTCCTGCTCTCCTTCATTTCCCCTTTATTTGCTGTCCACACGAGTACAGCAGCTCTAATTTCATCTCTCTCTTTTGCAGCGCTGCTCTTTGAGCTTCCTGAACTTGTTTGCTTGAGTAGAGTAATTTAGCAAACAGAAGGCGTCCGTGACTCACATCAGTTATTTCTGCGTCTGTGGTTCTCAGAGATAATGCTAGTTAATAAAAGCTAATTGAGTATGCTGGTATTTTAACTTGAGTGAATTCTACTGCACTTTCAACATTTCTTTATTCAGACAGGATGTGCTGAATGTCAGTGTTTATTTGCAGCACCATTGTTTAAGAGATGGTAGTACTCACCTACAACTCCTGGGTTCTGTCACCGGTCCAACTAGATTACTGCACTTTGTTACAATTCTTATACAACCTTTGATTATATGCTGACATATCTATTCTTCTCTCACTTATTATACCAGAGCCGCAGGAAATACGTGTTTTTGATTGGCTTGCTAGTGTTGGTGGAGTCAGGTGCTATTCTGGGGTGTGAATGTAATAAGAACTAGAAGGGCACTTGGAGAGCGCAGAAGTGGAAAGCAATGCATGTATCCGTACCGTGATTCGGATCCGCCCCAATATTGAATGGGTTCTTCCTCGGCTCATGCTACAGTACACCCTTCCACCAAGTTTCATGAAAAAACGGGCCAGTAGTTTTTTTCGTAATCCTGCTGACAAAGACAAACAAACCAACAAACCAAACTGAAAACACATCCTCCTTGGTGAAGGTAATAATGGACAGTTTATTCCTGAGGAAATGTAACACCAGTGTATCCCGAAATGTTGATGCATTGATACATGTCACGTAACCCCAGTGTGCAGGCTTACATAGAAAACTATGTGTGTATGTGTTTTACACATAGTCTGATGGTGTGTGGTGCCCTTAAGTCAGTGCACAAGGTATATTAAAGTCTGACTCAGCCAAATAGCAACGACAGTAGTATTTAATTAGCTAAATTAATTTGTTATCTCCCAAAGCTTACAGTCATTTGAGTATGTAATATGTATGTAATACTAATTATAATTCCCTTTGTGTATTTTTACTGACAGTGCTTGATGTCTGAGCTGCTTCAGCTTCATATTTGCTTCTGCTGAACTTTTGAATGCATTTTTGCACAGAACAAGGAATGTGGATTTTGTCCTTATTTCTTGTGGTGTTGTTAC
The DNA here is from genome assembly GCF_043250625.1 of Sebastes fasciatus. Taxonomy (NCBI): domain Eukaryota; kingdom Metazoa; phylum Chordata; class Actinopteri; order Perciformes; family Sebastidae; genus Sebastes; species Sebastes fasciatus. The sequence continues at coordinate 16,734,458 of NC_133798.1, read as the reverse complement.
ACTAGAATGCAATCACTTCATAGACAGTATGGGCAGGAGCAATGAACACAGTGACCAGGAACTCTTTCAATGTACATATTGGCACGTGAGTATTAGATTAATAAAAAAAAATCTGATTATATCCTTTTAATTGCAGGTAACTATAAGAACAGCTACATAACGTTGTCCATGTTAACTGGCAATGGATTAACAGTGATAATGCACTCTGCATGTCCATTACTTTTTAATTCCAGCCAGGACACTAAATCATGTAACTACTCTTACTGCCACCCATCTATAACTGTCCTTATATTTAGGCCACTTATGTTTGTCTTTTGCTCTACTTGTCTCTGCTCTGAACATTTAAAGTTTCCTGTTCTTATGAATTATGTTTTCGGGTTATCCGTCCGTCCATCCATCCATCCATCCGACTGACCCATTCTCGTGAGTGCGATATCTCAGGAACGCGTGGAGGGAATTTCTTAAAATTTGGTACTGTGCTAGGTTAGTAGTGATGCTACCCCAAAAATGTCTAAGCTGTTTCTCTATATTGATTTAATTGCGCTTTAAGATATGTATTTACAGTATTTGAAAGGGGTGTAAGAAAATATCGGTACACATGTATCCCGATATTATGTTTTGCGATACTGGCATGACTGTTTTCAAAGGGGTCCCTTGACATCTCACCTCAATATATGTGAATGAAAATGGGTTCCCACAAGTTTCCCCCTTTACAGACATGCCCAATTTATGCTAACTTCATGCAGTTTTTGGCAAAAACCATGCCGTGTTTTTGCATGTAGTACAAATGTGTTATTTTCACCTACAGTATTCTAAAATGGTGTATTTGAATTGTTCTGCATCCTGGAATCTCTTAACAGTCTTGAATAACATAAATTGGGTATCACTGGAAAGCTGAGACTCTTGTGGTTCCAATGAGTCCAATTGTATTCATGTGTGATGATGTTAGTCCCCATGGTAGCCATTTCACACAGTGACTTTTTTTACTCAGATTTTGTACATATGGTGATGTCTTTATACTATGACAGTTTTACTAAAATTAGATTTGAAAAAAATCGCAATACATCGCCTTGCTAACAGTATCGCAATATATTGAATCGTTATCCCTGTATCATGATACGTATCGTATCGGCAGATTCTTACCAATACACAGCCCTGGTATTTGCAGAAGTTATAATTCTTCAGGAAGTTTAAAGTTTTTTTTCTATGCCTCCAAGATTTCCAGTTGAATTGAATGCAACAGGGGAAGCAAAATGTTACCAGTAAATGTAACCCATTAGAAGTCCAACTACTGTTCTGATGCAGAAAGAGAAACTAGTTCAGGTGAACTGAAGAGTGCACGAGCTGAAGAGCCTCCATGTATCTGCTGTGAGGAGGCCGCTCAGCTCGCTGCACTAACAACAACAGTCACATTAAATTACAAAGCAGCACGCGCCATGTTAACAGATGCCTCTGATAGGTTCTTGTCAAGATTATCCATGCTGCTCGGAGGCTGACTGTGTTTTTTGGGGGGATGAGGAGTGAAGTTAACAAATGACAGAACAGGCAGAGCCAATCATGGTTCGGGCCCCCTGATACGGCGCTGCACAGACACGTCCTCCAGCTAGAGCCCTATGATGCATCTCCCTGGCTGTTTTCTGTTAACTCGGCTCTTTCAAGGCCATCCATTCTACCGAGCTGCCTGATGTCGCAGCAGAGTCTTCCAAGTCAGCCCCCTCCCCCCACCTACCTTTACAATCCGTCTACTGTGTACTGCAGGTACACTGTTTTTTCTTCTTCTTTCATTTCTGTGAAGCAAGGAGGAAATAGCTGTCTGCTTTACAAAGCAAAAACCTCTCAGTCGTCCCTGCCATATCACCAGAGACGTCGCCTGGGAAAGAGAGATGAGCCATCCCATTGTCCTGTGTGTTCACGATTTCGTCTTGATTGCATGTGAGAAGACTCCCCGCACATGGTTGAGCACATCTCAAATGCTGACCGGCCACTTTCCTTCCCACAGTGATTCCTTTTTTTATTGCTCATTCACCATCCTCCAGGCAATGAAGATTGCACTACAGGAAGATGGTGTGTATCCTAGCCTATTCAATGGCTGTCAGGCCACTTTATCATCCTGATGGTTTGGTCAAGAGTAGACTGGTGGACTCTAAATGCTTTTCTTTCTGACCAGCAAGGCAGACTCCCAGTCACAGATAAAAAAGACAGAGGTTTCATAGACAGAGATACTGTATTTTCCTGAGAAGAAAACCATTCAGTGAAGCCCGCGTGAGGTAAGGCCCGTATCAACATCATCCATCATCGACTTGCTTTTTTTTCTTTTCTTTTTTTTCTGCAATGTTCAGCTGGAGCCTCAGCATTGGGCAGCTGTTGCATCCGGTCTAAGAACGTCAGCCTAAAGATCGTGTTATTTCCATTCAGTCATTCAGAATAGATGCACAAAGATTAAAGTTGTGTCACCACAGGCCACCGGAACTCCCTCTTGACTGAAACACAGTGTTTTAACTAAGAGAAACACATAATAAATCAAGAGGCAATGCCCCTGCAGACCTCAGATTACTACACTGGATGGCTCATCCATAACCTTTTATTTCTTTTATGTCTCACTCAGGTCACACTGTGCCATAATCTCACAAGCACTAACAGGAAGTAAACAGCTCTCTTGTGATCTAGAGGAAGCACTTAAATATAGTTGAAATCCCTTTATTATTCTATATTTTTTATGTATTTCCTTTTCAATTTTCTTTTTTAAACCACCAATCTGTGAATTTATATATATATATACTGTACACACACACACGCACACGCACACACATATTAAGGCTGTCAGTCAATTAAAATATTTAATTGCAAATTAATTACACATTTTTATATGTTAAAATGTACCTTAAAGAGAGATTTGTCAAGTATGTAATACTCTTATCAACATGGGAGTGGACAAATATGCTTGCTTTATTTAAATGTATGTATATACAGTATGTATTACTGGAAATCAATTAACAACATAAAACTATGACAAATATTGTCCAGAAACCCTCACAGGTACTGAATTAAGCAAAAAAAATATGCTCAAATCATTGATCATGACATTTCACATGGCAAACTCAAGTCCAACAGGTAACAGTGTATCAGTGTGCTGACTTGACTATGATTTGCCCCGAAACTGCATATGATTGTCATAAAGTGGGCATGTCTGTAAAGGGGAGACTCGTGGGTACCCATAGAACCCATTTATATTCACATATCTTGAGGTCAGAGGTCAAGGGACCCCTTTGAAAATGGCCATGAAAGTCTTTCCTCGCCAAAATTTAGCACAAGTTTGTAGCATTATTTAAACTCCTTTGCAACAAGCTAGTATGACATGGTTGGTATGGATTCCTTAGGTTTTTTAGTTTCATATGATGCCAGCATCTTCACTCCACCTTTAAAACTGAGCAATACCAAAAAGTAAAGTAAGGATGTTAAGTATCTAAAGTTACATTTTATTGTTTTACTGTATGTGCTTCCTGCAATGTGTTTTTCCTGAGGTATAGCACAAACACCTAAACAAAACAGGACCACATCGCTTCACAGTGTTCATGTGAATCAATACACAGACAACACCAGATGCTCACAGTCCTGTGGCATCGATCTAACTGTGCAGAGTCAGCTGTCGATGTAGTTAAAGTTAGTATTACTGGAACTGGAACTATCAGGGTAACCACATCCCTCATGGCTGTATTGTCAGGTACAATAGATCCATCTTACTATGTTGCTACACAATGTCAGCTCGTGCAGAAATATTTCAATACCAGCCCCAATGTCAGAAAAGGTACTTTTTTGTATTGTATACAAAAACAACATAAAATAAAATATCACACTGTGGTTAAAAACACACACAATGCAACAGTCTTTGGGCAAGCAAGCACCACTTCATAATAGGTGAGAGACTGCAGGTTCCATAGCAACGAGAAACCTATAACTAAATACATTTATAATGTCAACACCTTTCTGTGAGAAACAACTAACTTTTTCACAGTTTCACAGTGACATTTTCAAGTTCGCCGTATAGATATTTGTTTTCCTTCTGCTGGAGGAGGGAAAAATGTCTAGTCATGTTTACAGCACTGAAATAAAACATCAGTTAGGGACAAGTAAGGAGTCAAATATGTCTCCAATAAGTAACAGGAGAGACTTCAGAGATGCTGATGAAGTTGGCGTCAAACGTTAGTATTTAATAAAGTTGACTAAATCCGTGTGCTCCAGTGTGCTTTGGAACTGCTCTCTGAAGTCTCTCCTGTTACAAGATTGCCCTACTCTGTGAGCACCGGAGAGGCCTGCTATTCCTTGTGAGGCGGCTGAAGCGCGTTTAACCTTCCTTCTTCATGTCACCAATAAGTTTCACTTTCTTTTTTATCATCAGAGCATTGATGAACAGATGGCAAATTGATCGTTATGAAATTTTGCAATCGCTTTGACCTACACGAAAGAGCCTATTACTTACTGTGTGGCAGGTCATATTAAATTACCCTTTTCACAACAAGGTGCTTCATTTGCGTTCTTGAAACACAATAAAAAGCTGCACCATGTTTTGCTAAATTGTGTAGCAATACAAGGCTATTAATAATGAGGCATATGTAATAGAATAGAATAATGTGAACATGAACCTTTATATGTACAAAACTGATCCATCTCAGTCTCCAGACAGCTCTTATTGCAGCAGTGTCTCAGCAGTTTGCAAATACGGTTCTAACATTCTTGAGAATGTGAGATTTCAATTGTATTCCCTGAATGAAAGCATCAGTGAGAGAATTTGAGTTACTTATAAGATCAAAGAGCAGCAGGAAAACAAGATGCTGGGGGGAGGCGTGCGTGTGGCAAAGTCTTTAAATTTAAATGATTTGGCAGAAAGAATGATATCTCACAACTTCCAGTAAAGATCACAGGCTTGTAAATATATTTAAATTATTGCAAGTTCAAGGGAGTTTCTAAATTTGTTTGATGTTCTGATTTATTTTATCGTCCTTGAAAGCAGAACTTCGCTCACTCGTTCATGCTCGAGGGACTTCAACCCTAAAATCGAGTAGTTTATCATCTGCACCCTTCAACTGACAATGGGATAATAAAGACCAACATACCAGAAACTGTTGATAAAGGTTGCTAAATGTGTTTGTTTCTCTGTGACCCTGTACACCTATGATATTTACCCACTGTACATTAAGATATATCTTTCTGCATCATGTCCAAATGCAACTTCTGATTACAAAAGGAAATAATATACTTAAAATTATGGAAGGAGGATGCTCTGAAAAATGCAGATTCATTGTTACTTTAAAGTGAATCCTTCCCACAATGAATTGCAGAAAACAGTAGATGTTACAGGATGAATTATGCCAGTCATTATGCAGGGAGCAATGTCTCTGGTTCATTCATCAAAGCTGTTGAAAGGAGACAAAAGAAATCACAATGCTCAAACAAAGCAATGCAGACAATACATACAGTCCCGGTTGTAGTAAAAGGCGCAAATTATTACTCTGTGCAAAAAAAAAAAAAAAGCAGGTGCAGCTGTTTCCAATTGTGCAGCTGACTCATTGAGACTTTTATGCAAATTAAGTCAGCACTGTCTTTTCATCTCGTCCACCTGATGGGAGGATCAGGTTGAAAGGAAATAAACTTTTGCAGGTGTATTAAAACGAGGCATGCTTAATAAAATGCATGATGTGACAGTGAATCAAAGCTTTCTCCCTGTATCTGTTTTATATTTTCAGATATTCTAAGTTACAAGGATGCTTTGTTTTTATTAACCAAATATAACAACAGTTTTATATTTGGTGGATTTATGACCTTTAGCGACAATGTAGAAAACCCAATATAAAAATGAATGTGGTGTGCATATAATTCTGAACATAATTTGTTTACTTAAGGCTGCAACAAAGGGTTGATTTCATTATCAGTTAATCTGCATATTTCCTTTTCTTGATTAATCAGTTAATCACTTAGTCTGTAAAATGCCACAAAGGTGACAAATACACATTTCTTGTTTGGATCTGGCTTCCTTGCTTGATCACTGGATATTAGGTCTAAAAAAAAAGGCCAATCTAGAATATTTTACTGCTTTTTGGTGGTTTGCCATATATGTGAAGAGTAATGTGACTTCGTTAACTTCAATTTCAGTTTCCTGTACAGTCGTTTCAGGGATTGAGTGTGATCATTTAGCCAGGGGAGGGTGTTTGATTTATATATGAAAAAAAATGATATAAAATTACCAAATAAAATGAGACGGCACCTAAAACACTTCTTACAAAACACAGCTAAACCACTGAAAATTGAAATGTTTAAAATCAGGGGAGGTAGCCTCCACTAAGACAGTAAAGACTACTTGAGCCAACCATGCCTCAGTTACCAGTTAAGATAGTCAAAAATATTAGAGACAATCAGTTCATTAATAAGAACAATTTGTTACAACGTGACCTTGCATTCAGAGGACCAATTTGTTTTGGTTTTGTATTCAGATTTGAGAGTAGATGGGTAGATACCTGAAGTGATGTAGGTTGCAAGTATTAGCTCCTCCTTGATGCCTCCAGAGGCAATAGAGCCGGTTGTCACAGATGACTGGGATTGTAGAAACAGGAGACGACAAACAGGGGGAGCACTGGGCAGTTCTAAGTGGTGAGGCTGGCAGAACGGAGCTGTCCACATTGCAACTTGACAGAGTGGTATTTATGGTGCTGGAGGAGCTCAGATGTCCAAAGAAATTGGTCAACCCATTGTAAATAGCAATGTCGATAATGGGAAAGGGTTGCTGGATGGTTCTGGCATTAACAACAGAAGAAAAGCATGAGAAACCAATCGGACTGGTGCTAGGACGTCAGTAGTAGTTGGACTGGACAGACCAACTGGACATCTGGGAAATGTTTTGGCTGCCTGATAGAGGAACATCCCTGTTTTGACAGCGACACAATACAACATGTTTCTGGATAGTAGTTTGCCCCAAACCAATTTGGATGTATGCCATATTTTCTAAAGAGCTGCCTGCGTTCCCAGAAGAGGTTGAAATTGTCAATGTAGGAAACACTACCGGCAGCGCAGGCTGATGAGAGCCAGATGTGCAGCGACCGAAGCCTGCTGTGAACTGCCCAATACTGTCACCACAGGAGGGAATAGGACCGGATACGTAGATGTGACTCACGGATTCACGGAGTCATCTGTAACCAGGGTTGTGAGCTTGTAGACTTGGAGCTGGTTACCCTGGAGGCTGGTTGCAGTCCACGGAGACCATAATCTGCCAGCCTAGAGACTCCACTTGTTCTTGTAGGTGGCTGCACTGGACTGGCTACTGGTACGTGTCCACCTGGGCGTTTTTACATGTGAGGGATCTCCTCACTACCCAGCATCAGACACTTGATAGGCTGACACTAGGTAGTAGGCACCCGATTGGACGAATGCTTTCACTCATGGGCTGCTGCTCCCAACTTTCAAACCGGAACCAACATGACGGCTCATTTCTCATATATTACAAAAATAGTTCAACAAAATGTTTTTCTGAAAATATTTAAAGCGAGAAATACGCAATGCAGTTGAGGATTCTGTCTTAATTTTAGATGGCCAATGGTTAGTTTAAAAGTTTTTGGGAGTTTCCAGAGGCGATGAGTCGATTTGCGTAAAGAAGCCTAGACCTCAACTTTATGCAAATGAGAACGGTCCATCTCTTGAAACTCTACGCTACGCTACCAGAATGCATTGCACGGCTGCTTACATAGGCAAAGAATGGGAAGCCTGGAAAGGACGGATCCTGTGGACACGTACCATAAGGGAGTTCAGTGGGATGATCTGTGGTGGCAGATGTAAGGCTCCCCTAAGCAAGATCCCAATATGAGGTAATCGAGGCACAGTTAAGAACCAAAGTCAAAAACCAAACCTCCAGAGACGTCCAGTGTAAAATGGGTATTAAAAACTATAAAAGGCAATGCACGTCCATGAGGTCAGTTGCCACTTCCCTCGGGGATTTAAAGTAGATGTAAGTCAGAGCGATACATGCACTCAGTTCCACTTGTGACCTCTGAACCATCGCTCACAAGCAAAGGATAACCAGGAGAACACATTTGCTGCTTTTCATTTGCATTCAGGGACTGTGGCACATAAACTGTATTTTGTGTACTCTGTGTACTGCATCCAATCAGGGCATCTCTCTCTGTGCAAGCTCCATCTGTCACTGAGGCATGCCACTGTGTCTGTGTGCGTGACCCAGGCCATGTGGGTGAGCTTTGGTGAGACTGTTTTGAGTTCTTAGGCCCAGCGCCTGGGAGATAGGAGGAGTTGAAGACCTTGGCACAAGAACCTTCATGGCTGACAGAGAGGGAAGAGAAACAGATGCCTGGGAAATCTCTGTGTCATCTTGCATATTTCACTCCTCAGGCCTCCAGTGTAGCAATACAAAGTAAACATGATTTCATGAATGAGACACCAGTGGATTAAAGTAAAGGGGGATATGAAGAGAAGACATACAGTATGATATTTCTGCATGCATTATTAGATACAATTGCCATTTAGGGATTCAGACATTTTGCTGGAATGGTTGTGAAATCAAGTACAGATAGAATATGTTTATGACCTTATCAGATTATGCAAAACCCCAAATTATGTGAAATTACTTATTCTACATCCAATGGCAAAGTATTTCACATGGCAACTATGGTAGAGTTAGGGTAAATACGTTATGGTTGAGTTATGGTTAAGTTTAGGCAACGATGATAGTTACAGTTAATAAAAGTGTTTACTACACTTCTGTGATGGGATAAGAACTTCTGTCCTCCCGCATGAAATTTTCCTTATTGGCACTGGAGGTAATTTGTGAGGTGTGAAATCATCCAATATGTATGTAATTTCCAGGGATACTGCGATGGTGAGTTGACATGCTAAACCACTTGCGATGGCATCACCTGAGTATGTCTATTACTGGAACAAAGCAAAAACAGCCTGTAAAGCAAATCTCTTACCCCATTGTGTTCAAGCAGCCTCAGACCGCCAATCAGGTCTTGCCAAAGCAATAACCACAGCATAGACTGTATATAAGAAGTGTATGTAGCCACCGTGATGTCACCCGTTGGTTTGTGGACTGCTGTTTTGAAGTCTCAAGCTCGGCATTTTGGCCATCGCCATCATGTTTTTTGGCAACCACAAGTGACACGAGAGGGAAGAGCAAAGTACAACCAAAGGCTGAATAAGACATTTTTAGGCGACCAAAAAGGTTATAATCAACTTTCATGAACAGAAAACACACTGTGAAAGGGTTAAAGTTCTTAGACGAAAACATAAACAACTCCCAGACTGGACAACGCCGTGGTAGCGACCTGCCACTCACAAGGTAGCCACGCCCTAAAGCATCCCCTGCTTTATGGTCTATTTGACTCTAAATGGGACCATAATTTACTAAATGAACATTATGCTATACTGAAGAAGACTTGCGATTGAGACCATAAACTCATGTTTACAATGTTTACTGAGGTAATAAATGAAGAGAGAAGTAGGGTCATTTTCTCATAGACTTCTATACAATCAGACTTATTTTTTGCAACCAGAGGAGTCGCCCCCTGCTGGCTATTAGGAAGAATGCAAGTTTAAGGCACTTCTGTATTGGCTTCACTTTTCAGACCCACTGAACCACCGCATAATCATATGCGACCCAATGCTTTGCAGAGTTTTGCATTTACAGATTTAAGCTTCACATATACATTTCAGTCATTCTGTTGTGCTTGTCTTGTATAAAGTACAACTTTGTGTTTACATTTTAAAGAATGAGAAAAATGTTATCTTCTGCAGTTGCTTTGCTTTCCCCGATGTGCCGAATTGTGCCCCGAAAACCAAAGTACGAGTCAAAGTGTGATTTGTGTACCGGCAGCACACCCCTCATGTTTATCTATCGGCAATTCATCTGCCGTCGGAACAAACCTCTGAATTTGCTTGTCAGGTTTGGCTGCCCATAGGAAAACTTTGATAAGCTGCTCCAACGCATTTATGCTGAATCAACAGCAGCTAAAGTATAACTTCAGGCCTCGTGAATTGGTTATCATGAAGTCTTAACAAGACCTCAGTTTGATCTTTCAGCGCCTTATAGGAGAACACAGTCCCTTGTGTGTTCGGCTCTGTTAAACTGCAACTTTAGATTTTTAGGTTTGGCCTGGAGTTAACGAGAAATCACAGCAGGGGTTTTGACCACCATCTACTTCTCCTGTGATCTCCATTTCCCTATTTTCAGCACTTTGTATGTAAAAGTGGGTTGTATACCCAAAACTCTTTGTGTGTCGTACAAAAATAATGACACCAGAAGGGTACAGTGAGGAGAGGCGGAAAAGCAATCAAACCTTTATGACTTTGATCAGCCCAGAGGGAAAGAAAAATTCTCTTTATGAGTTTATCATTAACTAAGACTGTCCTTTATATCTCTCCAGACAGAATTATGGTTTTCTTTTTTCTTTCTTTCTCTCTTTTAAATCTAGAATAACGCATGTGTAATTAAGGGAAAAACACAAAGTTTTTAGAATTTGTTCCAAATGAGCTACAGTCTCATAGTCCCACAACAAAACTGCTTTGTTTTTTGCAGCCATTCACTGACCCCATCCTATCATGCATGCAGTTTTGAAGTTTATATTACTATCTTTGAACAGTAGATGATGGCTTATGTTTTATGCATATATGCACTATATACATTTCTCTTTCTATCACAATTTCAATTTTACTTTACTGCCTAATTACAGAATACGTTATTTGTTATTTAGATTAATAATTTAGTACATTTATTGAAAGCTTTACATGTAATATTTATCCCGTATTCCATTTGTTCACTGCTATATTTTAAAATGTATGAGTTATGTGGTAATGCACTATATTGCTGTTGAAATATAGCCCACCATGCTAGCCTTTTAAATGAGACTATTAGTCATTAAAGTGCCACATATAGAAATGAGGCCCCAGAGCTTCCAATCTTACCGAGTTGGCAATTCATTTGGTGGTAAGCATATTTTTTTACCACGTCTCAAAGGTCGCTGACCTCACTTTCCTTTAAGCAAACTTTCCCTGCGAAGATGTATGAGCAAAGGCCCCGTCTGTGCTCTAAGGTGAAGAATTCTAACCACAAAGTGTATTTGTACCAGGCTATTTTTGGATCACTTTGCTCTTTTAAATGTACAGTTGCCTGCTGCTACGCTGTGTGTGGGAGATTTATGCCTGAGCTTTGTCTTGTGTGTGTGAACAATCAATAAGAACATAACCCGTGTAAAGCAGGTTGTCGGGGTTGTATTGGAGGGCTGCTGACATTGAGCGTAATGTTTTCATTTACAGATGAAAGAGACGAGTGAAAGACAATTTAAAATGTAAATTATTCACATTTGACACTTGGGGTTGTGAGAGAAATAACATATCATTAATCAATACGCGGGTTAAGTTAATATTCCCCGTGCTGTAATCCAGGGTGAGCACTAGTACACCAGTCAAGTTCAGAGTTCATCTGAATGTAATGCAAATATGCAAATAAGTACAATAAAGAGAAAGCTATGCCACCGTAAACCATTGATTTCTTCCAGTGTGTGCTGCTGAGAATTTTTCTCTTTTTCTTAGTGTCTGTCTCTGTTCAGCCATTCATTGTCTGACTTTATAACTAAATCATAATGAACTTGAAAATGTATACGGCTATAAATTAGTTAAATGCGTTTTTAGCCATGTTTACCATGCCATGCATTTTACTGTGGTGCTTCTAATATTTAGTTTACCCTCAGGGACATAAATTAAGTGTAACTCCCCTGACAATTTTCACTGGGGTTCAAGATTGAGACTTGATGCAGGTGAGGTGGAAAGCATCACTTTGATTAATAAAGGGGATTGGCTCATGTGTATGCAGGCTGTTCTCATACACAGTTCGTAGCTATACCTACGAAAAGTAATGGAATGTCATTTGTATATATCCCACGAAATCAATTCATATGTAATCCACGTAATCTTGAACCAGGAAGTATAAAGAGCGACAAATGCAGCATAGGGAAGAGGTCGGGGTGGACGGGTAGATCAAAAAACACCAACCTTGTGTGAAACCAGAAGTCAACATTGATTTATTTGACAAGTAACTTCCGTACTTAAGTCACACCACTTCCGGAGTTATAAATCTGTTCATATAGATTTGTTCATAAACCTAACTAAGTAGTTTTGTTGCTTAAACCTAACCAAGATGTTTCCTGTGAAGATGGAAGTTAATTTTGAAAAGACTGTTTGCATGTTGCTGGATAGTCGTAGAAAAACGCACGAAAAATGAGGAATAACTTTTCGTAAGATATCATACGAACCGTAGTATGATGATACGTTGCGGTATGTGAGCAGAGTGGGAGCTTTAGGCCAGGGGTGCCCAATACGTCGATCGCGATCTACCGGTCGATCGCAAAGGTAGTGTGGGTAGATCGCATGGCATTAAAAAAAAAAAAAAAAAAAATTAATTTTTTTTTTTTTTAAAATAGACGTCAGCCAACAAATTGCAGCACTGTTTCACCTAAACTCATCTGGAGTGGAGGATGAGATTTTGACACTACAAGCTGACATTCAGCTTAAGTCCAGGGCTCATGGACAGTTCTGGAACTTACTCACAGAGGAAAAGTACCTCAACATGAGGAAATGTGCTACCTCCTTGACTGCATTATTCGGCTCCACTTATTTATGCGAGTCAGCCTTTTCCCACATGAAGATTATTAAGTCCAAATACCGTTCCACCTTGACTGATGATCATTTGGAAGTGTGCTTGAGGCTGGCTATCAGCAGCTACTGTCCGGACTATGCATCCCTGGCTGATTCCATTCAGTGCAAGTCATCAGAGTAAGGTAATGACAAAAAATTTACAGAGTTATATTGTACAATATGGGTTCATGCAGTTATGCAAGGTACACCAACATATATTGTACATATAAAGAATACTCAATATATTTATAAATAAATATATGTTTTGCATTTTTATAGTAGGTAGATCATTTTGACTTGGTCATTTTATAAGTAGCTCGCATGCTGAAAAAGTGTGTGCACCCCTGCTTTAGGCTAACGTGATTGGATAAAGTGAACCAGGAAGGAGTTGTCTCTTTGAATTTCAAATAATAGGATAATAATGGGAAGTGGGAAAATATAGAAGATAAACACATTTCAGAGTTTTGTACATAAACTCAGCCAGGTGGGCAAGGTCAGCACCTGAAATAAATATAGACCCGCTCTAATGTGAAGGCACATACTGGTGTTGATGACAGAACAATATAATAATTGGTGGGGCCAAAGACTGCTCCCTACAGAAAAAAAAGTGTCTTCCCTCAGAGCATGCATTTGATGAGAGTTTAAATTTTCCCTGCATGTGTGATTTCACTGTAAATGCATGAACAGAAATTGTGCCTACCAATTTTCCCTTAAAACAATGATTAAATATGCTCTTAGTGTCTGTCCAGTTTAGCCTGTAGCTAATTTCGTCCAGCAGCCTTTACTCAAAACTGCAGCAGTTTTATTAGCCATCTCATCTTCATATGACCCCCTTACTACCAACTGTGTAGATGTGCTGATAATTACTGTCCCATAGTGAACGCTAAGTGTGAAATAGTGCACCCTGCCATAATTTCTTTACCTCCACAGTATATGCTGCCAAACTCTGGTAAACTGTGTTGTTGTAAAACACTAACTAACTGTGTCAAGTGCCACTTGAACCCTACAGGAATCAAAAGCCGTTGGTGATAAATTATCTAACTATAAAGTCTGTCTGTGTGTGTGTGTGTGTGTGTGTGTGTGTGTTTCTTTTGCATATTTCTGGAACCGTTCACCCGATCTACTTCACAATTGACCAGTGTATTGCAGAGGACCCAAAGACCTGCAGTGTTGAATTTGGTGCAATATTAATAAACTTTGAATAAACAAGTGATAGCGCTCTGTGCAGCAGTGGGAACGTGGCTTCAGGGCTCCGTCGAGCATGTCGTCGGCAGCAGGCCTCTTTAGGCCGCGGCTCATTGACTGCATTCCGCTTTTGCTGCTGGCTGCTGGATATACTAAACTTACAACTAGGGCTGTCAAAGTAAACGCAATAATAACGCGATAATAAGACGTTAATGCAAATTTGTTTTAACGTCACTAATTTCTTTAACGCATTAACGCAACTTGCAATTTTTAGGTTGTAGCAGGCTCAGTTTTAAAGCTAGAGTGAAGATACTGGCATCATATGTAAATAGAAAACCTAAAGAATCCATTGGTACCCCAACCATGTTGCACTAGCTTGTCACGAAGGAGGATAAATAACGCTCCAAACTTGTGCTAAATTTTGATGAGGAAAAACTGTCATGGCCATTTTCAAAGGGGTCCCTTGACCTCTGACCTCAAGATATGTGAATGAAAATGGGTTCTACACTGACGGCTGTTGTTACCTGTTGGGCTTTGAGTTTTCCATGTTATGATTTGAGCATATTTTTTATGCTAAATGCAGTACCTGTGAAGGTTTCTGGACAAAACTTGTCATTGTTTTGTGTTGTTAATTGATTTTGGGTAATAAATATATACATACATTTGCATAAAACCAGCATATTTGCCCACTCCCATGTTGATAACAGAATTAAATACTTGACAAATCTCTCTTTAAGGTACATTTTGAACAGATAAAAAAAAATGTGACATTAATTTGTGATTAGTTGCGATTAACTATGGACAGTCATCTGATTTATCGCGATTAAATATTTTATTAAAATGTAATTTAATTTAAATTTATTTAAGCAATGAGTGGTTCTCAAGGACTCTGCAAATAGCACTTCCGGAGGACAAGCATTTGGCTCACTCCAAACAGGCATTCGTCTCGAATGGCCACACGCTCGGAAAGGCCACGACTCAGCAACGCTGCAAGCAGCAATACCGGGGGCCAGTCAATGAGCCCATTCCGAATGGCCACATGCTCCAAATGGGCATATGCAACGAGCGGGCACTACACTAGTCAGGTAAAAATCCACATGCATTAGCAAAGCCCAAAAATACCATGTGAACTGACTGAGGTATTAATGTGAATTTCCTGGCCCCTTAGGTAAATGCATGCATTTATGTGCGATCCTCCTTTGTAAACACTGACGTCAAACCGCAGGCTGCTGCTATTAAGATATTCTGACGTGAAAGCATCATAAAAATTGTCAAGCTCCTTTCTATCTTGATAAATATTTTGATATGTTTTTTGCCTCTCAGTTTCCTTCAAATGATAGATCCGCTAAAAGCAAAATGTTGTCACCTGATTCTGAATAAGCTTCTAGTGAGGTTCACTGTTTGATCACTGTGCTTGGAAAAAAAGGTAAAAACTCTCATAGTGGAGAGAATCACACCAGCCGAGTTTAGAGCGTTCTAAAAGTGCATTATATCCACAGGAAGAGGCACTGCTTAGACATGAAATTGACTCATGCTGTTCGCAACTTCTTCCACTCAGCTGGAGTCCTTCAATCTAAAGAGCCTCGGGTTTCCAAAGCCCTCTCTCCTTCTACTGTTGGAACTGCATCCTAAACAAACAAACAGCGGCACTGCCCTGAGAACAGTGATGCCAGCAAAAATGCAAAATGTATTCAAAACAGCAGCTATTTGCATCAGCTTTTGAAGTAAATGCAACGTGATGGCGTACAATATATTTTTTTATTTAATAACTGAAAAACATAAAACAGCATTTTACATTTACATCAAAAGACGAGGCTTGTTCTCAATACTTTCTAGTACACGTCAGTACTTACTGTCAGCATTTAGTTACTAAATTCCCAGCCTGCTGATCAAAACTCCAAATCAAAGCGCTAAATGATCACTTTGACATCATCAATGCCCTTCAACATGGCTTTATTAATCATTCATAACGCAGCTTTGCTTTTGATTCAGTTTAGCATCAATAAACATAAAGATGGCTTAAACTGACATTTTGCCATAATACCTTTTAGTATTGAATCCCGTTGATTCAGCTTTGTGAGGAATAAGATACAGTGTGGATGTAAATGTAAATAAATTACTGTCATAGTACACAGATTTATTTAATTCTGTGAAGAAACACATTTGTCACTGGAAATAACTAGCATCAAAACCCTGTTAAGAGAGGATGCACTATGAAGCTAGTCGTGCTATTGCAGCAATTTATGTGAGGAGATAGTTCACTTTAATGAGCATTTAGCCCGTATTACAATGAGCTGCTGAAGGAAATCTGGGAAATGGAGACAAGCGTTGTTACGATGCAAGAACAGAATCTATTATCCAGTGTTGAATTTCAAAGACGGTCAGAGTCGTGTGACTTTTTTGTTTTGATCAATTCCCATATTTCTCTTAAACTGTTAGGAAAAAAAGTTTTGAGGTTGTGAACTTCATTTCTCTCAAATTCAAGTACTTTTCATTGGAAAGTTGTTGGTTTATAAACACAGAAAAAACATTTCTGCTAAAGTAGCAGGAGAGTACTGCAATAGTGTAACAGCTACACATTTAAAAAAGAACCAAAGTAGGAACATAATTACATCAATATTCATGATATGATTTATTATATTGCTAAACCAAACATGATTATAAAAACATCATTTTTTTATACAGTCATTTTATATAGTCATTGCTTTAATTTAACATTTCCTTGGGCTCTATTTGTCTCCACTATTTTATACGTATCATTAGGAAAACTCAATTTACCAGTTTGTTTGCACTCAAATATGTTCAAAATGTATGTACCCGTATGTATATGACAATTGTAATAAAGTTTACCCTTTTATACGTCAAAAGGCATCTCAAAAGCTACAGTACAATACTAAGTGGAGGCATTACACTTGCTGTACTGACGATTTAGAGCTATACCAAATAAATTAATTTATTCATGCATCTGTACGATTTAATAGGGCCATTGTAGGTAAAAAAAAGAAAAGGAAAAAAAGGGGAGCAGTGGGTGGGGGTAATATTTCAAGAAAAACCTCTTTCATTTCTGAGATTAAAGTTCTACATTTCAGAGAAAAAAAAATCAGATATTATCTGAGATTAAAGTGGTAAATTTACAAGAAAAAACTTTCAGATTTACGAGAAAAAAAACTTGAATATTCTCGTTAGGTATTTGTGCTACGTTAGCAGCTCTAGCATTGCCGGTGGATTCTTGCTCGCCGCCGTCGCCACACACATAGAATCTGTCAGCACGACGTAACTTTAACGAGTGTTCGTGTGAGTGGCGGCGGTGAGTGTGAGGTTGTTGTTGGTGTTATAGTTGTGAACGTAGATGTAGCAGTGTCTGTACAGTTTAGTTGTCGCTGAATAAATGCTACGAGACTACTGCTCCTCCGCTCCGCTCAAGCGAGCTGGAGAGACCGAAGCCGACTTCCTGTATCCTGCAACTCCGGCACCGCCTCTCAAGGTGGGCTGTCGAGGCGGACCAGCTTTTCTCCTTAAAGTGACGAGCCGCTCCTCTGAGCCGCTCAGCTATTTAATTAATTATGAATATTTCTTTTAACCGTTTTAACCGATAGCGGTAATCAGTTAAAGTCGGTTAACGGTTAGACGGTTAATTATTAACATCCCTAATTCTCGTAGATTATAAACTCATACGTTTTTGAGAAAAATTCAGAAATTCTCTGACATTAAACTCACAAATTTGAGAGAAAAATACTCCAAAAAAAAACATTTTTTGGTCAAGGAACCACATCGTTTCAATTTGCAAGGTTGGATCAACCTCATCACACCACAGACGCCATTGTTAAACACTGCGGTAACGTGAGCCGCCGAGTGCAAAATGTATTATATTGTGATGTAGCGGACTCTAAGCACATCCCTCCATCCATCCATCCATCCATCCATCCATCCATCCATCCATCCATCTACTCTCATCCGCTGGCTCACAGGGACAGCAGGTTAAGCAGGGTATTCCAGCGTCCCTCTCCCCAGCAAACTCTAAGGACCTATTTCACCATAATCTGTGGTTCAACACAAGCAGTTATGTTATGTACCTT
This sequence comes from Sebastes fasciatus, assembly GCF_043250625.1. Taxonomy (NCBI): domain Eukaryota; kingdom Metazoa; phylum Chordata; class Actinopteri; order Perciformes; family Sebastidae; genus Sebastes; species Sebastes fasciatus. Next base: position 16,716,510 of record NC_133798.1, on the reverse strand, counting down.
TGCTGTGTTGACTTTATAATCTCAAAGAATAAAAAATCTAGTTGTTTTCTCCATAATTTGTGAGTTTTTTCTCATAAATTTGCCACTTTAATCTTAGAGATTCTCTGAATATTAATATTACCCCCTTCCCCAGCTTTTTTTTTTAAACTATAATGGCCCTAATACGCCGTCATATGTCTGCCTCTGATTTTGTTTCACTTAATTTTTCAACTTCAGCTCTGCTTTGTGCTCTGCTCTCTACTTTCATTTTTGTGGGCTCTGCTGCTTTGTGCAATTAAGACGCAGCACAATCAGTCTGTCACTCTCAGCTCAGAATAGGGAGGGCATGATGTGTATGATGAGAACAATTAGTTAATGATGCATCTGTTGTATGACAGCTTCCTTGTGAAAAGGACTCTGGACTGGACTGGATATCTATTAGTATTAGTTGAGCTTGGATCACCTGGTTCAGAGGTCAACAAGCCCACTGGTAAAGTACAGTAAGCCAGTCTATATGTTCCAACATACAGAAAAGGCCTGAACTCTATTTAGCCCTGTATAGAAATACATGATTACAGCCCAGATGAATGTGTGGCACATTCTGCAAAGACCATATGCTCTCTAACCTCTTATTGCTTCTGATGTAAGGATGTAACCCTTCTCTTATTTAAATGCACAAACAAGCTTTTCATCACTCACTTAACACACTTGACCGAGGTTTAACTGCAAAATGGACTGGGAAGATAAAACTATACCGTATGGTTGGGCATTAACCGTCGCAATAAAACTCTTTATTCAGAAAGAAAGCTGTTAACAACTAAAGATTTAAGTCTACAAGGCACTTTAAACACATTAATTTAGACGTTTGAATAGGCAAATATTGCCACGAGTGCAAAGACTGCGGTAAGAACATCCCCAATAAATATTTTCTGTTTGTGCGTGGCCATGAGGTCCTTTAGTTTAAGGCGCAGGGGGTTTGAAAAGCGTGCGATTAAACAGATGCAGTTGCCTTGCTGCTTATTTTAGTTCCTCACAGCGGATGTTTTTTCCATCTCTGTTCTTCCAGGGCTTTACGCCATTGATCTAAAATCCAGCATACATAAGCATATCTAAGGCAAACTTTTATTTTTTGAAGATTTGGAGTTGGAAAGTTGTGAATGAGGAGAAAATAAATATCATACATGTTACGTCAGGAGCTTGAAACGTAAGAATCTTGAAATTGTGGTATTTCGTGACTCAAATAAACAAAAATCCCAAATCATGTTATTCAAGCGATATGATATTTGACCTTCTGATTTTGTATAGACAACATTCTCATCTGTAATATTTCTCTTTAATATATTATTCATTACTAAAGTATTCCTTTCATAAGAAACAAAAATGCTAACCTTTTGCTATACTTTCCCGACTTGGCTAAAAATAAAGTATAAAATAAATATATATGACATTCACAAGAGTATTCGGGGTATGTAATTTTCTGAATTGAACATATGCTCTTCTAGGACCTTTATGTCTGGCTTATGCTTCAATCATCGCACAGAAAGCACGACTTGAATTGTAACTCATAGTATCAGATCTGCAGCAGACAGTGACTGGTTTTTGCTGTGAGGCAAAGGCAGCTGTGTTTTATAATGCAGTTTGCATTCTCTGTTCCCCATTAAATCCATTCCTCGGGACAGACTTCAACTTGTGACCCCTCTATTAGCCCCCGTGCACCCGGCCTGGTGATTAGAGGAACATTAGGAAATTAAAGGCAAATTGCATTACCAGAGAAACAGATGGAGGTGCTGCTGAGGACCCAACATACAGGACACGGAACCTGCTGATGCTCAGACTTTCCACCCTTTCATCGGCCCAATGTAAGATGCTAAATGTCACCCCCAGGTAGCAATTTCTCAGGTGGCACATCCTGATAAAGGATAAGGCCTTTTAGTGGTGCCAGAGTGTTTTAATCTCGAAGTTTGGGAAAGGCTTTAATGTTATTTCAGCCCTCAAACTACTCAAGCATATTAATTAGATGTGAATAACTTCACAACCTGCAAAAAAAAGCTGTGTTTACACACACTCTGGGGTTTTGAGGAAATATGCTCCTCAACTGTAACTATTTTAAGCAGATAAAAATGTGATGATGCAGCCAAAGAAAATGTAGATTGACCTCCAGGAGAATGAATTTGTTTAGTCGATTTTCTTCGTGTAATAGGAGTGGATAAGATAAAATATAAAGACGCAGGTTTCAGTGAGGAAAGTGCTCGTCCGAATGATTAATCTCTCTTAGTCTCGTGTCCTCCCCACCTTGACCTGGTGTGCACGCTTCATGTACGGGGGAAACTATAAATGGCTACATCTAATATACATAAACATGTTGTGGTGCATTTAGTGCTCTTGAATATCTTTATCACATCCTATCGTGTCCTTAAATGTACAGTGTGTAGGAGGTGGCGTCATCTAGCAGTGTGGTTGCAGATTACAACCAACTGAATACCTTCCTCTCACTCCTCCCTTTCCAAGAGTGCAGTAACGTGAGCCGCAGAGTGCATAACCATAGTAACGCTGTTCGCCTCACTTAGAGACCATCCTTACCATAATAACACTACTTGAGGAGCAACGGAAGTCAGACAGCGGCTGGCGGTACCACGCTTTTACACTTTGCGGCTCACTTTACCGCAGTTTCACAAGCGTGTCGGAGAACTGCGGTGGCTTTCAGGTAATGTGAAAACGTGAAAGGCTCTCTCTAGAGCCAGTGTTGTTGTGTGTTAGAGATGCACTGAAACTCGATCCACTTTTTTCAGTTCCAATCCGATTCGATACCTGAATTTGGATATCTGATAACCAACATAATTCCGATATCAGAGCTCCTTTTGCATACAATTTACATTGCATTACAATTTTGCATTAGATTCAAATGAGCATTTGAATGAATCTTTTTTGAAAGCACCGCCTGGCTCCTTATGTAGATATGAATGGTAAGGTACAGAAATCACAATGATTCTTACTCTCAGGAGATTACACACTAATGAACACATAGCTCTGAATATTATATTCAATTTCTGCTAATAGATCTCCCGAAATGTGTCACACTGTTCCTTTAAGATAGACCTATTGCCTCAGTGGTGGCTTTATTCCTAAGAAAAATGTGTGCAATCAGACTCATAAAGGCAATTGAAGGCATGGTATATAGTCTCCAATCTATTTGACCTTAAATCTTAAGAGATGGACTAGATTTTAACCACTGTCATAAATTAGGAAATAAAAGCAGCTACAAGTTTAGCCTACATAATTTATTCCCAATTTTCTCCCCTGATTGTCCATTCCCCTTCTGGGATAGCTTATGAGATGCATTAATATTTTAAATGTTGCCCCAGTAGAGATAGGGCTCATTGCTCATCCTCGGATGACACACAGGCATGGTAATGAAAGGTGGCCTTTGAGCTTCGGCGGTAAGAGCCTGTATCACGTGCACCCAACGAGAAGACGCCTTTCATGACTGATTTAGCATAGGCGTACCCATGGCGAGGTTTAATTCATTCAAACAAATACACTCCATCTAGCTAATATTCTACTGCGTGTATTCCTCTGCCTGACTGTGTGCTCTTTAGAAAATGTGTTACTGCTTGGTTCCCCCCTCTGACTCACAGGGAACAGAATATCTTAAGTTGTCTAGTTGTGTGCTTTTATATTTCACAGAAACTAATAAATATGTATTTACTCTTGGCCGGTGCTCAGTGCCTGGAGATATGGGAGTTGTGCTGGTGCTTTGACAGTGTGACAGGTTTAGTGCTGGAGGATTGTCAGATGTCTCTCTTGCCAAATATTGTCCTCAGTATCTACTCCCAGATTTCCCCTGAGCCCACATCTTCACAAATACAAGGCTCGCACAGGAGCACCACCAAGGTGACATTTGTAAACAAATGCCAGGGATTAATGTAATTACGGCTTCCATTATTTTATATCTATGTATATCCTTCTAAACCTATATGTCAACTAGAAGCTGCCAACATTTATTTATAGCTTGAATGGTGAAGGTGAAACCATGTCAAGCACCATACAGTATTTGTATTGTACCATAGTCTGATTAGTAAGTGAAGGCACCGCCCATTATAACAGCAGACCTTTTCCCTGCAGCAGTTTAAGTCCCATCTTTCTATCAAGTTGCGATCATAGTATTCCCTTTTGACTGCATGCACGTTTAGAAAAAAATGGTTTTCTTTTACATGGGAATAGATTGACAATGTAGAGAGAACACTTTGCTTGCCATGCATGTCACAAACTGCTAAGAAAAGACATAGAACTCAGTTTAGGTTGACTTACTGTATGTCTAAAATGCTCTTCCTCAGTGTATTCCAATGCTTTATGTTTCAGTTTGATTATAGCTACCCTTGCTATGACCTTAATAAGTCAAAACGTGCAAAACACAGTTTTGGCTGCCACTTGAAGGCAGAAGAACTCCACAATAAACTGATAATAAGCTACACAGCCTTACATTAGAGAGATGTTAGGGCTTACTATAGCCAACATCAGAGCAAACAGCCACCTATTTACACATTTATATGCAGTCCTGTTTCTGGTCACATACAAATCTAATATTAATCCGCCTTTAAAGCTGCATTTTAGTCTCCACGATAATGAGCACGACATTTAGTGTGCAATAAGAACCCCTTTCTTTCATTTGGCCTGTCATTTATGCGCCATGTAGTCTGTACTGACTGCAATATAAATGCATCCGCGTAAATATGCTACGCTCAGAGCTAGTGACGTAGAATAAAAAGCAATAAAGAAAGCTTATGGCGGGCGGGTGGGGAGGTGGATGGGTCCAACAAACACACAATTATTAAACAAGATGCGTTCAAGGCCGGTGTTTTGTTTTGTAAGTTACATTAGTGACGTTTGTCACGTGTTTTCTGTACTTATGTTATATTATTTTTGTATGTATTTTACTTAATTTATGTACTTATTTTAAACCCAACCATTATGTTTTTTCCTAAAACCCTTTGTTGCTTCAACCTAATTGCGAACATGACCATAGTTTTGTTGCGTGGCGTACAAACGACACGGTAAAAGCGGCATACAAATAAGACATGAAAAGCCTAAAATGCGTCTTCATGACACGCAGGATGTTCTTGTACTGTAATGTTGTGCTATTTATACGCCTTCCTGTGAGACTGGGTTGACTTTAATGTCAGTTTGGACCTAATTTGCTGAAATTTGGTTGATGAGAGTGACGAGACTGGACGCGTGATTTCCACTTAGGGTGGAGGGGACATGCCCCCCTCATTTTTATTGTTTCAGGTTGATTTTCTCACTAAACAGTGCTCTCTTACTGTCCAGCCACCATAATCCAGATGAAAGATCTGAGTTGATTATCAATAAATGTTGATATTCTCATCTGAGTTGCCCTCCGTTATTAGGGCTAAGAAAAGGTACCACATTTAAGCTACGGTACTTTATTTACAGTTAATCTTGTTGCTAGAATTGAACGTCAGTCAAGATGAGATATTTAATCACCACAGTGCTCTTTGTAACGTGTATAGTAAACATTTTGTACCAGAAAATGTCAGGTATAATAAAGGCAACTAATCATTGTGTAAAGTAGGGTTACAATTCAAAGGTTTACGTAGGTTTCCTTTTGTCATACTACCATCATCAAGTTTTGTAGAGCTGCATATGCTTATAATTACATGTAGGTTTGTCATATTTGTATATTTCTATTTTAATGTAAACATATTGACTAGTGGAGCTTTAAGGGAAAAGGTCTTGAGTATTGTCCTTTTATATAGGTTGATAGGAATATTGCAGTTCATGTGAATGTAGCCACTGTATATATATATGAGGAATAAATTGTTCTGCTAAAACACACATATCCAGTCCAGTCACTAGTCACTTGGTTTTAAGCTCAGATATCAGTGAGCACGAAGCCTCGTATTTGGATAAACAAAGGATGTTCCTACTGTGTGAGCATGCTTTAGTGATTTCAGCACATCTACAGGGATCTAGTTGTACAACAGTACTTTATTCCAAGCGTAATAAGGTGATGCACAATAGGGAATATTATTCATTTATTCAAGTGTATGTTCCACATTTATCTCAACATCTTATGTGACAGTAGTGGGGACTTGTGTCTCATTTCCATAAAACCAAAGGAAAGGAAATGGAAAAACACAAGTGGTTTTAGGTCTGGTAATAAAAGAGGAAGATGAGGTGGGTGTAAGTTTGGAATGTGATTGCAATTAAAAAGATATGGCTTTTGTGAACAAACATATTCAGCCTCTGTAGCTCTGTGAGTGCGCTGAAGAAATACATTTTGCTCCAGTAATCCACGTGGGAACAAATAAAAGAGTGTCAGGTTAAAGAGAGGCTGTCAGAATTGAATCTTGACTTATTTTACAGATTGTCTCCCATAGCTACAGGCAGCGCTCATAACTTGTGCAGTAAAAGAGAAAGTCATTCTGTATCACAGCAGTTGCGGAAGGTATGGAAAGAGACTAAAACTCCCACTTCGAATGCGATAGTCACCTCTCCGAAAGCTCCCATTACTGGACCGTCAGCTGGGAGTAACATTGTCATTTTGTCACACTCTGTGTGTTACTAAATAATCACTCTGCTTTGATGCAAAGCGGGAAGAGAACTGAAGCAAGACACATTTTGAAAGCAGCAATTTATATCCATCTTTTGAACTTTGAAAGGCGCACTGAGACGTTATGTATTTTGTCTTTTGTTTTCTCCGTTCCGCCCCGTTCCCGTTCATCAACCCTTCTTTTTTTTATAATCTCTGGTGAGCCCAGAAGGACAGGCTTTAATAATGACGACTGACCCAGTATTGGTTGCAAGCAGCCAAGTTCTCGTGGATAATTCTTCCCTCTCTTTCTCTGTTCGTGACTAGGTGGTTGGCGCGTGGCAACTCAAGTAGTGCCCAGAAATTTGATTGTGTTAACGCGATTGGGGTGAGGTCGGGGGACTGCAAAGACCCATGGAAATCACCACACAGGGATAAGTGATGGCTTCAAAGTAAATCAAACTGGAAAGACCCCGTCTCTCCTTAACATGTCCCTGCTGTGATTTCAAGCCATTTTATGGAGTTTAAAGACACATCACAGGGGGCTGTTTACTGCTCTCTATTTCTCCCTTCCTCTTTCCCCCTGTGTGTGTGTGTGTGTGTGTGTGTCTTTGTCGGTGTGTGTGTTCTCACTCAGGTTGATCTCGGTCAGGAATTTTAGGCATTCATATTTTCAGCATTTTTCCGGCACATATTCTCAGTGCACAGGGCCATTGTATTAAAATATTAAGTCTCTATCTGTCCCAGAGAACCATCTAATAGCCAATTTCATGCAAGAATGATGAAGACAAAAGTGGAGGGTTATTAGTGGAAAGGAGAATAGTTTGGTGTCACACCTCAGGGATCTTTGATAAGAAGTGAACAGGGATAACTATGGGCAGTAAGACAGTGGCAGGGGCTCCGTGTATCTTGTTGGTAAAGTAAACAAACCCACAACACGGCAGAGGCATGTCTCTCAGATTAATAGTCACACACACACAAAGAAAATGGATTGACAGTGTTATTTGTGTTTGGAGCTTACCCACGCAGAGCTATGGACCAGGTTGACATTTCAAATGTTTACATCAAAGCGTAAAGCGCCATGCCTGCCTGGATGACTGGTACACCCATTAGCCTCTTTACATAATGTCAATATTCCCAGGAAGAGCACACCGAACAAAGAACAACACTGTTGAGGGTACTTAGAAAGGAGGTTCTTCTTCAAAGTAGACAAATGAAAGAAAAGGGAGAATAAGCATTTAACATTTTAAGTAAGAGCCACTTAATAAAAGCTTTCGCATTTTCTAAACGGAGTAAATGCTTTTTTCTCCTCCACCTCAAACTATTTGATGGCTTTGTGATACTGACAAAGCTGTCTTTTTGAGCCACGTTGCTACTTGGCACACACAATGTGTCTTAGATGATCTAATCGCAAGTGAAGAGCTCTAAATAAATTTGTGACTGTAACCTAAATGTATTGAGCGTACATTTGGAGAAATATAAACAGAGCTGTCGGTATAGTTGCATTGGAGCCCATGATCTGAGCCTTGTAACCCAGGAAACACAACATTTAATAGGGGTGTAAGAAAATATTGAATATATTGAATATTGCAATATTGTGTTTTGTGATACTGTATTGATTCTTAAAAATACTATAAATTTATAATTAATAGTTCACATGCAAAGAGTCAATACTTTATATCATTTGCAAAGGTATGCACCCTCTTAGTGTTTGTGCCCTCTCAAAGTAGTGTTATGATGTTGGATGTTACAGGAACTGTGATAAATGCAAATGCAGATCTCACTGTTCTGATTGCATATAAAAAGTACCATTTGTTTTACTCAGATTTTATGCATATGGCGGTGTGTTCTTTACACTGTGACAGTTTTCCTAAAATTTGATTTAAAAATCACAATATACCACCTCACTTACAGTATCGCAATATATTGAATCGTAACCCCTGTATCACGATACGTATCGTATCGCCAGATTCTTGCCAATGCACAGCCCTACTATTTAGAAGGTAAAATTGATAACATCAGACAATATTCTAATGCTTATCATCACTCAGTTGTGTTTAATGCACTAATTTAGTAATTTTGAGGTGGAAGAAGAGCAATTACTTCTAAAGTTCCAATTGACATATAGGACAATGTTGCTCTGCTACTCCTTTGCTCTCATGTGGGAGACCAGATCACAATAGACAATAGTTTGCTTCCAGATCTCTGGATTGGCTGCCATATCTTTTTTCAGAGAGTCAACATAGGTCTGTTGTTGTGCTCAGTGACAGTTGTTTCCAGAGTTGGAAAAAACACATCAGAGCCAATCAAAGCTTTGTGGATAAAGAATGGGGAAGCCATCTAACTACATACATGGCTAGCTTCCTAGCTACATCCATTGAAAATAGTGAAAGAAAAAATCAATGCAACAATTGCGTCGTTTAGATTGACACATCTCAATGATAACTCCTAAATCGACATACTTCTTCAACAGACATGACAAACTTAAAGTGTTTCTAGCAACTGGTAGCTACTGGCCACTCCTGCGCAAAACAACAGTGTTACTATATAGCATGTGGCATGAATGCTGTAAAGTGTATGAGAGAATGGGGGGCACTAGATGGCCGCAGAGAGTCAGCATAGCACCAGTGGCCTAATTTCCAGTATTCAAGCAAATTAAAAATGAGCTACCTACTAGGATTAGACGATATGTTAAAATGTTCCAACCATACATCGTCAGCCCAACAACCTGCGGCCTAGCGTCGGAGCATTGTAAAACACATTTCATTCAAACTCGACAGAAACTAAATAAAACTCAACAAAATGGTCTTGGTTGATCTTTCCAACAATCACCAACGAAATAAACCCTTATTTCACCAAGTTACATGTGAAAATATGCCGGCTCTGCATGATGTTTCCCCCCGCTGTATCCCTCTCTGCCCGGCGGAGAAGCGACAGAGCGGCTCTCGTTCTTTGGAGGTGGACCATTAACATCGCCCAAACAATTGCCCAAAAAAAACAAACAATCGGCGATGAACTTAGCGAAACGCAGATAGCCGATAAATTTGTCCAATCGCCCAACTCTACAACCTACACTGCTTCCAGTTTTTTTGTGTGTGTCGGTGGGCTGACAGCGCAGTGAGAGGACAGACTATCTGAGAGGACAGACTGTGAGAAGACAGACTCTGTGAGAGTCCAGCTTCTGGATTCAGTTCTTTTTTCTAGTAGCTACTTTGTGTTAGTTCCAGTTTTAGGTGGTCGTTGAATTAAAATCACACTGTGGCTTTTTGGGGGCGATGGAGGGAATAAGGTGTGGAAAGAGGAGACTTTATTAAGATATCTTCACCACTAGGTGAGAAAGTTGGGCCTGTTTCTGCATAACTAGTTTGTCACTTCGTAGAAAATGTGTTATGTCAGGGTGTTTCCAACATCAGCTCTATTCTGAAATCTTGTTTTTGTGTCTGACTTAAAGGAGAAACCTTCATAAGTCTTCACTGCATGCTGATGGAAAGAGGGGATAGTCAGCTTTAATGCATGGCAGAAATGATGAGAGATGCTGCTGAAGTTAATGCACCGGCCGGAGGTGAGCTCCACACTGCATATAGACGGGTCATCTGACACCAAATCCACACACATTATGTAGAGGAGTACAAAACAAAGCATGAGCTACAGTACGATGCATGAAAAAACACCCTGATCAAGCATGTTACATGCAATATTGACAGAAGATAACGGGCCACCAGTACAGCATGTTAAGACAAGTTGACATCACACATTGCATTTACTTTAATTACTTAACATTTTTTGGCAAACACAAGAAAGAGGTGAGATTAAGCCACTCTGTAATTTTTCATAAAGAGCTGTTTATTAAGTGGTTACAGCCGGGCGTGTTGGAGACTTTTCCTCCAGACAGCTGTTCCAAGGAGCGCATGGTTAAATATCAACACACACATTAATTACTGTCTGCAAATTAAAGTTTGGTTCTCTGTGACGTGCAGAAGAGAGGGAGAAAGATGCTCAATCTGTCATAAACAGTGTGCGAAAAATATCCTCTGATAACCGGGGAGTCCTGTGCCAAGTAGCTGTATAACAGAAAAATATCCATCCTATATATCCGAGCATATAAAACATGTTCATTTTTTAAAACATGTTGAGCGTGTGAAGATGTTTTTATCTCCTGCAGGAGTGCTGCAGGAAGGAGTCCTGAAACCCAGAATTTAATTAGCATTCTTGCACTTCCGGTTCCTTTGTCTCGAAGTCAAGGGGTTTATTGAATGGGTTTTTAGTGGGGCTGTCAATTAATTAAAATATTCAATCGCAATTAAGCGCATGATTGTCCAGAGTTAATTATGATTAATCGCTAATTAATCGCAAATTTGTTTATCTGTTCAAAATGTACCTTAAAGGGAGATTTGTCAAGTGTTTAATACTGTTATCAACACGGGAGTGGGCAATAATGCTTGCTTTTGCAAATTGATGCATATATTTATTATTGGAAATCAATTAAAAACACAAAAAATGACAGACATTGTCCAGAAACCCTCACAGGTACTGTATTTAGTACAAAAAATATGCTCAAATTAGCCGTCAAAAAAGCTGTCAGTGTGTCAGTGTGCTGACTTGACTATGATTTCCCCCAAAACTGCATGTGATTATCATAAAATGGGCATGTCTGTAAAGGGGAGACTCGTGGGAACCCATAGAGCCCATTTTCATTCACGCATCTTTAGGTCAGAGGTCAAGGGACCCCTTTGAATATGGCCATGCCTGTTTTTCCTCATCAAAATTTTGTGTTAGTTTAGAGTGCTTGGAGCGTTAGTCTCCTTCCTGACAAGCTGGTATGACACTGTTGGCTTTAAAACTCAGCCAGCTACAACCAAAATATCGCAAGTTGCGTTAATGCGTTAAAGCAATTAATGGTGTTAAAATGAATTTGCGTTAACATGTTATTACCGCATTAACTTTGACAGCCCTAGGTTTTAGTTAGATAGTTAGATACCTGAAATAAGGTGTGTGATTAACTTAAGCTTAAGAGATTTAATATTTTGAAGATTTAACACGTCTTTAAAAAGGCAACAAGTAGCTAAATGAGACTACTGAACATCGTCTAAACGTCCCGCCGACTCGTCCGCCTTTACAGCCTTGTTGTATACACTTGTTTTGTACTTTTGCCGCTTGCATTCACACTTAGATAATCATACAAATGGTGTTCATTTGTTGAAGGGACTGTTTGTAACTTCTTACACGTATAAATCAGCAGGGTCGGTGTCCCATGCGCGCTCGCATAGTGCGCATAGCGCGCATAGCGCGCATTTGCACGCTCGCATAGCGCGCATTAGCACGCTCGCATATGCGCGCACTAGCACGCTCGCATGTGGCTCGCCCTGCCTGCCTGCCTTCACTCAGCTCGCTCCACCTCACGTGTATGCGCGCGCACACTCCACACTGCAGAAGAGTTAGTTTAGCTTTGAAAATATCTAGTGAATGTACAGTGGACGTTTGTGCAGAAATAAATGCTGCAGCTCCTCCAGACCAACAGAGGTTTTCCGTGTCTTGTGAAGTGACGGGGCTCTTCAGCGAGAAACGTTATCGTCTCCGACTGGGTGCCGGTGTCTCCCTCCGGGCGCACGCGGTCGGGAGGCTGATCAGTAAAAGCCAACACTAGGATCAGCATTGATTCATGGAGACACCTTCGTCTGGTCAGCTAACATTACTGCCAAGCAGGTGAAATATAGAGTGATATTGTGGTTTTAGCTGGCGTGTGTCGCCTCACTGTTTTGAGCGATGCTCGTTCATGTCTATTTAGAGCGAGCAAGCGCGAGCCCGACGCTGACTTTCGTTGACTTAACGACCACAGGTGTCGCTGTTAACAAGCATTTCTGAATCTTACAAACAGTCCCATCAAGATTATCTTGCCGAACAAAACTTGTAAGTATCATAAACTTGCGTTTGCCACAGAGCTTATTTTCTGCAATAATCCAAAATAACTGTTAACTTCCTGGTTGGCCTACAAAAATATGTTATCCCTGCAGCACTCTGCAGGAGCAAATGCTTCTCTGACCTCTTTGAAAATACAGCATAAAAAAGGAAAATGAAATACAATCATAATTGGTCACTTGAGATGCATGTGATTCACACTGTGGTGCCCGGTATTAAGGCCAATCTGCTTCAACCTAATCTAGACACGATCTTTTGATGATATCTGAGTGCAGGACAGTGAGTCTGAACAAAGCCTTAAACGTCTCTTATTGTTCCAACATATGGGAGTGCATTCATGTATGGATTTAAGAGCAGAAGACGGGTGGGATGAAGTAATGGATGTCTATCTCAATCTCTTCTCTGAAATGAAGAACTATTCTCTTCATCTTGTCAGAGGGCAGTAGCCATCTCGATCAATGCAACACAATGCCACGCTTTAAAGGGGCTCTTTCTTAATGGGGATTAAAAACCTAAATGAGTTCTTTGAAAGGCTAAAACCACTCTTTGATCTGTGGTCTATGAACACATAATACATATCATAGGATATTCCTCCTCTATATCTCTGCTATGTGGGGGTTATATTTGAATCGCAGCAATTGTATATATTGTATTTTAACATCAGAGGTGGGCATGGTTTGGACCACAAATGTGCGCCTTAGTCATTCCTGTTGTTAGGTCGTGTTCTGCAATTGCCTATCACGAATAATATAATTTACCCCGAGGCGTACACGTAGGGCTGGGCGATATGGCCAAAATCTTCTATCACAATGTAGGTCATATATATCACGATACAGCAAGTTTTCCGGTAATTCAATGAATAAATAGTCTATATGAAATAACCATATGGTAAACCCTATTTGTGTATACGACTGTGTGAATTAAATGATATAATAAATAAATATAATGATATAATTGATGCAAATTAAAAGTATTTTCTCATTTAATTAAGAACTATAGTGTAAAATGAACAAACCGTTTCAAGTGAAATTCTGACAATTTTTTTTTCCATGTATACACATTTCTTAATCTCATTGAACTGAGTGGTAAAATGTGATGTAAAAAACAAAACCGAAAACTGTGATATTCCCTCAGAAGATTTTTCATCAGATTTGAGAAATTTGAGTTAGTATGTGCTTGTTAATATCAATTTAGACAATGTAATGTATATCATGATATCTCGATATATGATTTCATCACGATACGGTTCCATTAAAAGACAACAGATTATCATATTGAATTATCGCCCAGCCGACGTACATGTCATATAGGCTTGTGACACAAACAGCTATTAAAAGGACAAATAAATAAAATCAAAACTCACAATATAAACTTCCTATCCAGACACCGAACTATTACACTGTAGGCTTGATTGGACTTCATGAAGTCCACCGTCACCTCCAATACCATTACCTCAAACTGGGAGACACCAAACAGTCAAATACAAACAAACATTAATTTAGAATACTGTTTAGCTTATATATTGTTCTTGGAAATACTCATTGTAAATAGAAACAAAATAAACCCTTCCACTACTGGACAAATCCATGAGTTTTATGATAAATTGTGACTATTAACTGCATCAATGTTTATTGCTCAAAACATAGATCATAATATTCATTATATATCTTTGACATTGTGAAGGACAACACATTTGTTAATATTGTTTCATGATTAGCAGTAGATTTTACCGCCCAGTAGGTATATACTTAATACTTTTGGGACAGAATGAAGGCTGATGACAAAAGTAGACAATGCGACAGTTGTTTAATGGTCAGGCTACTTGCTAGATTGCTGCTACTGACTGTTTCAGACGTTTTGCGGGTGCAGCTCAGTGGCAGCTGGTGACTCAAAAAATTGGGGAGGACAGGAGAAAAACCAACCCACGGCGTCATGTTATTTTATTAAGTTATTTCTCATATTTTGCACTTTCACCTCCATTTTATGTATGGGCTCAGTGCTGCTTGATATACTATATGTGCTCTCATGTCCCTAATTTTATCCTATGGGGGGTGGGGGGCTTACATGGGATTTCATTTTTAATCTGGAAATAATTTTGTGCTTATGTTTGACAAGTGTTATATAAATTATTATTATTACTACACTTGTTGCTTACATTACTTATCTCTACTTTCTTATGTAAAACAAAAAACTAAGCAGTAAAACAATGGCTTATAAGAAAAACAATCACTGCAGCATCAGGGTGGGAATAAACCTTGTATGTGTAATGTGTCATTAGAAGCATGTCTGTAAATTTCTGCCTGTACAGCAGTCCGTTGCCCGAACCAGGATCCAGAGCAGCACGTCTGGCTGCTGCACGTCTCCGTAGCGTCGCTGTGGGTCCAGCCCGGACAGCGGACAGCGAGGCCCGAGCAGCGAGCGGAGCTCTCTCCATCCACTCCCCGGTGGGGTACGACTCCTGCCGCGCGCCCCAGGCAGCCCCGACCCTCGCTCAGCTGTCCAGACTGACCTACAGCGGGACTACAAGTACTTAGCAATAGCTCCATAAACAGTCCTAATTAAGAAGGATTTGTTTTGTTATGTGTTTAAAAGTAATTCACAATTTACATGTTATAATTAATTTCCTGATAAAGTGCTGTCTGATAGTTTACTGCCAGTTCATCACGTACAAACAGTGGTAGAGACTGAAGATGACATTTGGACATCATCATTGGACCAACGCGCTGTCAATCATGTATTCTGCTGGTTGTTGATTCGTAACTAGCTAAGGGAGGTTCTCCTCCCTTGGAGCATCATTTGACGTGTCTTGGCCAATCACAGACAAGCATGAGAAAAATTAGAAGCATTGAGTTGATAGAGGACGTCCCGCCCCAAGGGAGGACAGAGGGTGCTCGACCTCCATTTTTTCCTAGACCATCAAAATGACATTAAGATCAAGGTCTTGGGGGTGTTCTAATATTCTTGTGACCACGTAACAGTCATATGCGGTCAAATGATGAGACTTTAGAGGTCATTCAGAGTGCAGAGGGATATTATTCCGTGGGGAGTCGAGTGACATACAGTAAGATAAGTCTTGAGGAGTGAGTTTTCAGATGTGTACTTAAGCAGAAGATGATCTCTTTAATCCTCCATTGAGAAGGAAGGTCATTGTGGTGCCAGGAGGGTGAAAAGTCAGTGAGCAGACCAATGTAGGAGGTTGAGAGTCAAGCAGCAGTGGTGGGATGCGGTACACTTGCTGGTGTAAATGGTAGGAGTGATCCTTTTTCAGCACTATGCCAACAACTTTAAATTCCATATAAGTACAGTCCAAAATACCATAACCAAAATATGTATCTTGGCAAAAGTCAGAGTCAAAAACACAAGTTGCCATAATGCAGTTATTGTTTAGCATTTTCAGAAATCTTGTGCACACTTTACATCTAGAATGACAAGAATTTTGCTTAAAGACGTTTCTTTTAAATCTTTTAGATTTTAACCACGGTCAAACAAGAAAAGAAAAAAAAAACAGCACAGTTAACCGCGGCATACCAACACCCTGTTCTGTATAAAGTGAGTGGGCAACTCTCAGTTGTACAAAGACTAGCGTGAAATGCAGCTGCTGTCTGTCTGAGAGAGAGTTGACAGGATTTCAGAGCGTGGAGAATGGAAATAAGAAGTGCCATTGGAAGTGGCTGGTTCCTTCCTGGAGGAGTTATTGGTGTCTTCTGTCTGCCTCTGATTACCTCGCCAGCCCAATTTCCACAATTCCATGTCTATTTACTCCCCGTTTTTATTTACATGGATCTTTGAGGCCATTTCTCTTTGAGTTCTTGAAACAATTTGGGCATAAACAAGTATACTGATGCATGAGGCAACTAACTGAAGATAAACCAAATGACGCTGCTAGTCCACATCTGTTTTGTTTATTTCATTTCTTTCGTCATTCTTGTTTTTTATCTACAGTAAGTGGAGATTGTCGGGTAATACATAATTGTTGAATTACACTACAACATATAGATTAAGCTTTGACTGAATGGTGATAAGTCTTTGTGTGTGTCTGTTTGATTGGGATGGGTAAGTCTGCAGTGATTTTATACCATCATCATAGTACCATATGTAATATAATCATTATGCTTGACCCGTCCATACTAGTCCTTAAATTCCTGAAGTTCATCAGCAACATTTTTTTCTCATGTTAAGCAGGAAAGTACAGAGGACACGAGGGGGTGTCGGTGTTGTGGGAAGTATCTTTACCGTTTCACACGGACTTTGCAAGAGAGAGGGCTCTTACTCTCAATTATTTTCATGAATTTTTCATCGCTCACATAAGCAGCACACTTCAAACAGCTAAAAAGCTCCACTAGAACTGTACAGCCCACAGGCAACCATCAGCCGTCAAACAACCTCCGCGCTCTCCGTAGATCTGTCTTAAAGCAGTGAATGCAGATCATCACAAGGGGACGAGGACGGCAGGGTCACTTCAAGGAGGAAGAGCGCTATGTGGGAACATAGATATTCTAACGCAATTAATTCCAAGCCTCATTTCTTATAATTAACGGAATTTTGTTAAAAAGCAATTGATTGCCACTCCATACAGCTTATGATCTGAACAAATTAGAAAAAAACAAGATAAACTTAGATCATTAGCTGTCGGGTGAAAGCAAATGATATCATCTCATCTTATGCTGACAGCTGCTGAACGGTCTGTTAATCATTTACTTCCAAGCATTTTGCATCCCTTGTCTTGAACTGACGTTCAGTTTTCCCTTAAGCATGAAGACATCAGGGATGCACAGTGGCTGCAGGTAAGAAAACAATTTCTGTTTAATTTGCGGTTTAAAGACTGCCGGAGAGGGTCAAACTAGCCTCCCAGGGATTCTTCTCATGCAGCTTTAACAGATGAAGGCAGCCATATGTTTTTCCTCACTGTCAGCACTTGACAGAAACCCCTCAGAGAACGTTGTTAACAACAGGTGAGGGGAGGCCCAGGGGAATAGCCTTATTGGCACAATGTCTATTTGACTGCATCATTAGCATGTGGATCTTGTGCTCTTTGGTCAGAACATAGTACTTGTAGCGCAGTGTAATATGTGGTTAATGCTGCTGCAATGCAATCCCATTTTCTTTACATGAGAAAAACAGCACCAGAAAACATTGCAGACTCAGCTTGGACTCAGTGTTAATCTGTTGATTAAAAGACCTGTAAATGAGACCGACTTAATTTAGTTTGTTGTTGTTTTGCTTTAAGGCCTTTTTTCGTGCAAATAATTTAGTATATTTTTTGGACTTTAGTTTCTGAATGTGAATATTATGCGGCGAAAAAGCGCCGTAATTTTTGTTCCGGAGAGAGGTCGATTTTTTTTGCTTTCGCACCGTGAATAAAGGCATCAACCAATCACGATGTGAATCTGATTACTTCTTTCAGCCTTGACAAAGGCAGCACATACCAGAGTCACTTCTCGATAACGAATTTTGGGCAATATTAATACAGATGCATTTCCGATACTGGTACCAGTTTCGGAACAACTCTACCTTTTACAATAAAAGCCCTTAAATTGACGCAACTGTTGCAAATTCAAGCTGCTGACGCTGATATGAATGGTTTTGATGAGAAATATTCGCAGCCGAGTATTTCACATTTCATCATTTGTCATTTATTCATCACGCTTCTAGTGTTTAAAGGCCTTTAGTTACGTTCACTTCATGTGCCTTTCATATAAAATTATTTATTTTTATTTCATTCCTGGTTGATACATCAAGTGCGTTTTAATAATACAGGTCCCAGAGGTTCGTTCAAAATGATGTGTACTGACAACGGGGGCCACCAAACACAGGCTCAGAGGATTCATCCTGTCAGGTTGTTTTTAATAAAGAAAATTTAAGAAGACAGTCAACAATGTTCCAAAATGGCAATGCTATACATGTGCATGTTGTACATAGTTTAAATCCTGCGCAAGGAAGGAGACTTTACCAGTCACAACAAAAAGTACTATCTGAGGATTACATAATCAAAATACATTTAGCTAGTGCTGAAAAAGTGTCAGACATAAATAGTTAAAACAAATAGGTTTTTATTAGTGAGGTTTAATCACTTTCTTGCCAAGAGCTAGATGAGAAGATCATTACCATGCTCATCTCAAAGAGTAGTATCGATCTTCTTATTTCAAACCCTGCAAGAAAGTGATTAAGCTCATTTGAAAATGTTGATTCCGTTAAAGATTATTATTATCAGTTTAAAATGTAAATGGAGAACTCTCAGGCAGCAGGCAGTATATTGCCAGACAGAAACCAACAGGAGCTAATAAAGCGTTTCAAGCAACAACAGACAGACACAACAAAAGAAGACTTTTTTTGTGCACCAAGATATCTCATGGTGTCTGAGAGGATGCAGTGGAGCACTTTAATGCATTATGCTGCCATTCAGAGTAAACTAGCTAATGGGCTATAAACGTACTGTATGCTGCTGCTCATTTTTGTCTGACAGGTTACCGCTGTCACCGGCTGTCTGCTAAATGGACAGTGACCTCCCAGAAAAAGTGAGCAACATCTAGATAGTTTGTTTTTTTAAGAGATATTGTAGTACAAAACATTTCTGTATTAGCTCACCCCATTTGTTGCCTTTCATTTATGTCACAGGCTGGCTGAGAGATCTCTGACTACAGCACTGCAGCCTTATGTCAAAGAATTTCAACAATTGAGTGTTGAAAAGTGTTTTTGTGTCCTCGAGAGCGTTTTTTAAGTTGCACAATGTCTGCTCTACTCTTTATCGACAAGTGTGCAATTACTGCGTTTCAGTAAAAACCTAGAGTACTTTCTAAACTTTAAGAATGCCTCACTTCTTTGTTATTCTTTGAACACGTTGGCCCTACTGAGCTCCTTTTTTGCAAATGTTTTAGTCTGCAAAATCAACATAGAAAACAGCAATGAGAAGTAATATATGATTTTCAAAAGCATCATGTCATCAACATGTTGATCAAAAATGTCTGGATATCACTTGTGCTGGCTTGGAGAGAGATTTGTGTGGCTGCAGCGACTTTGTGGTAGAACAGTTATATAAATATATAGTGCCATTATTCTGTGTATTGCTCAAAAGAGAAACCATCCAGAAGGACAGAATTGACCAGAAGCCAATTCACAGAAAGCGCCTGTAGATGTGTATGCTGGCGTGTGCCTAGATGAAATTTAACTGCATCCAAACTATGTTTTCTAAAAGCATCTCAGCCCCGGGAGCCTCCAGGCGAAAAGGCTCCAGTTCAATTGCATCACTTACACAGCCCCTGCAACTGTACTGTGTGACAGTGTGTCACACACTGCTGTTAGCTTGGGCAAGGAATGCTAGCATGACTAATAGAGGTATTGGAGGAATAGAGGAGGAATATATTGTAATATGCACCAAAGTCCAGAAATAGACTATGCCAGTTCTCTGCCTTGGCAGATTTTCATGTTGTTAGTAACGGAAGCATTTTTCAGAACTAAAACCAGTAGCTAAATTTTTTGTAGAGCTGTTCCCTGGGAATAAATGACAAATCTGAAAACACTGTCTTGGTAAAGGGTATACATAACTTAATCTTAACAAAGTATCCGTGGGATGGCTTGTAGGGATGCAGCGATACTGATGCCGGATTGGATATTGGGTCGATTCTGACTCAAATAATTGGATCAGGTATCGGTAACAATGGGGCCAATCTATTCAATTCAATTCTATGTTTATATACTATATACATTATAGACTGGAATTCGAATTCCTGTTTTAAGTTTTGACCAATGTGTTGCTGCATTAAACCGGTTTACACCTGAATTGTAATTCCTGTTCATTTTGAAGATTTTTTTTTTTTTTTCCATGTTGCTGGTGTACGATTTATTATTTTAATAATGAATTACGATTCACAAAATTTATGTTGTATTATCTATATAATTACGTGTTACATTTTGTTTTACAAAGTTGCGATGTTTAAGACAAGCCTGTTGTTGCCTTACCCATAAAGGAATGATCCCAATCACTTCCACACAGTGAGGCATACAGCTTATTAATTAAACACTGGTATCAGATTGGTACTCGGTATCGGCCGATACCCAAAGCCCAGGTAGCGCTGTCGGTATCGAAATTGAAAAAAGTCGAATCGAGCAGCCAAAATACTGAATGGCTTCTTGACATGTGTAAGCCCAGAGATTAATGCTATGTTGAATCTAATATCCTTGTGTTAATATGAACTAATGTAGAGCGCAGCAGCTTAATGTGTGATGTCCGTGAGTCATGAAGGATGTCATGTTGTCTAACTTTGTAATGTGACTCTAACTGTTTGACATTTGACTTAGTATCATAGTAAGAACATGGCCTAACAACAAAACAGAGTCACAGTAAATCTTTGAGCTATGTATTTCATCATATGTGTATTACATCGTG
Source organism: Sebastes fasciatus (assembly GCF_043250625.1). Classification (NCBI taxonomy): domain Eukaryota; kingdom Metazoa; phylum Chordata; class Actinopteri; order Perciformes; family Sebastidae; genus Sebastes; species Sebastes fasciatus. Next base: position 16,695,682 of record NC_133798.1, on the reverse strand, counting down.
TTCTGTATTTCAGCATTGTAAACCTGATTGCACTGTTCATACCGTATCAACAAACTGGTTAAGATACAACCCACCCGGGTTTCTCTGTGGTCACATACTGAATGAGAGGCGGCCCTCAGCTCGGCTGTCTGTGTGGCATCCTGATCAGATGTGCAGATAGGTAGGCCCTGGAGAGAGTCCGTGCTAATTGGCCTGGTGGTTAGCTCTGAGGTCAATTGTGGGCCAGGTCTCCAGAAGGACAGGTCATCAGGGAGCCCAGCGCTGAGCACAGAGCTGTGGTTGTGCTCCCTGGGGGGCCCTGGGTTCCATTGCACTCCTCCAGACATCAGTGAAGTATTGATCTGATGGGAGAACTGCAGTTTTTTTTAGCATCAGGGTCTTAGAGAAGACTGAGAGAGATTTTATTTTTGAAAAAGTAATGTTTTTTTTTTGGCTAAATAGCCTTATTTAAAAAAAAATCCCCTTAGTGTATGTTTACACTCATGTAAGACCTCGATTCTATTAGGAAACTCGGATAATAACCACTTGGGAAGTGTGATAATCCTCGTTGATTGTGTCAAGTCCTCATCCTCCAGACTCTGTCCTTTTAAACAAACACTAATGTTCATCCAGCAATTCAAACACATAGTGATTAAACAACAGCAAATTATCTCTTAATTCGATGTGAAAATTCATTATTATACACTATATATATATTATATATATACATACATTATACATTAAACAATCTATTTGACAGGTTATTTTTATATCTCTAGGACAAGATAAATTGAATGGTGCAACATTATTCTCCATTCTTATTAAGGTTTTGGTTCATGCTTTAGGAGTGGATATGCTGAATAAAATCCCATCCTTGCTTACCTTTTGGGACTGAGGGACCAATACATCCAAGCCTCTTTTATTACATCCCAAAATCTACGGAAGGAAAGGGGCCCCTGAGAGTTGAACAAATCAATGAGGATAAATGCTGGCGAAATGGCTGACCCACCCTATAAATTATACAACAGATACCAGCCCCCCGTCATAAAAAAAGGTGCATGTGCCTTTTGCCAGCAATCAGTTCTTTGAAGACAAGATGAGAGGATATTGGTTTATCTGAGTTTTCTATTCATCATTAATGTATATTAAGTGCAGTTTCATTACAAAACCAGAAACCATAGTTCGATCCAGCTGTAACTGGAATGAATGAAAACCTGTAGATACGAGTGGAACAATGTGCCAGTCAGCCGTGCACATAGTGTAAATGCTAGTTAAATACTGAAGCAATATTAGCTTTAGAATGGCATTTCATTGACATATAGTTCATTTCATGTTTCATTCAGGGATTATTCATGTTCAACCTGTGATAGAGGTCACTAGAAGCAGTTAACTCAATGCTTTTTATGACCATAGAAGAAATATGTTGATATAAGAGTTGTGATTTTCGTAAATCGATAAATTATTCGCACTGCACAGATTGCCAATTGTGGCTGTGTCACATTTTGAAAAATATTGAAAATTTGAGGTGAATTTGAGTTCTACAATAACACAAGAAGAAATTATCTCATGTTGCAATTTGCAGCTTGCATGTTGCAAGGCCCCTGAATAGCTCTGTCAATCTCACCCATGCTTGCCGCCATTTTTGTGACAATTTTTTTCTGTTGTGATTTCACAATTTGTTTTTTAAATTTTGCTAAGGCTCTGATTAGTTGTGCTTCCAACCAGCAAAGCACTAGCATATCAGCACAATAGCTTAGCTTCATCATACCATAATTAGTGGCTAGTTTGTTCAACCATTGGGCTTACACTAAGGATCCAAAACTGTACTTCAAAATTCAAACACTAGGCTGAACCAAAGTTAGATGTCTATAAAGTGAGTTTGATGTTTGCTTTTGGTTCTCCAAACCCAGCTGCACCATACTATTATGAAAACACACTTGTAGACTGTGACCTGCTTCATGTCAAAAAAGGAAATGTTATGAAGGGGCTGAAAACCACCAGAATCCTAGTAAACTCGGTAGCTAATTAGAATTTTGTTAAGTTTGGTTTTGCCTTTCAAAATTGGTTTAAGTTCTTAATTCTACAACTGTCAGCTGTTCTGGCATTCATGCCTAGTTACAGTTGTTCCAATACCAATACCAGTATCCGAAATGCGTCCGATACTGCCCAAAAAAGTCTATGCACCGATCCGATACCATAATTTATTGACCCAGAAAAAAATCAACTTGTTTAACCGGAAATCAATTCTTCTGTGCTGCTCCAAAACAGTAGCCTTCACTGTGCTGTCGCACTGGATGTATCACGGCTGCCACCGGCAACTACTGTTTTAGAGCAGCGAAGAAGAATTGATTGCAGTTAGTTTGTCATGTTGCCATAGCAAACAACAACAGTGCGGTGCTAGTGGAGAGTGTAACAGTAGTCAGAGCAAGGAAAATGTCAGCCATTTGGCAATATTTTACAGTGGAAAATCAAACAAGGAAAACGGCGATATGGAGAGTATGAAAGGCTCCTGTTTCGAGGGGTGGCACTAGTGTTGCCAATTTCAAAACCAGCAATTTTATAAAAGATTTGAAGAAGCATCACGCAAAAGAGCACGATGACATCACCATGGCAAAGGGGGAAAAAAGGACGAACCGCAGCAGCAAACGTTGGAAACTGCATTCCAACAATGAGATAAATTCCACAAAGACAGCCCGGAAAGCGACAAAGATATAATATTTATTATGCTGGTATTGGATCGGTACTCGGTATTGGACGATACCGCAAGTTCAGGTATCAGAATGGGTATCGGGAAGGAAAAAAATGGTATCGGAAAAATCTCTATGCCTAGTGCAGCCCTGTGTATTTGTGTCTCAACTGGAAACACAATAATATGTGCACTGCTATCCATTTTGACTTGACAAGAGTTGACAACGACATGTCTTTGCACTGCATAATTAAAGCAGTTGACATCAAGCTCTTATTGTGGAGTAAGAGTTTGGGTTTGTTGTGCTCAGACCAATGTGTTGTTGACTTGCTTAAAACAATGCTTTCTGTTTTGTGACACAATCACAGTGTTACATTATAGTGATACAATATCATGTTGTGAAAGAGCTGATTTCAGTCCCTGGCAAACACATGCAGTTCAGTTGGATTGGAGACAGCACATTAAATGGCCCATAGTTACAGATGGGGAAATGATTCTCTGTCTGTTTGTATTGTCCCTGAGATGAACTCACAACCAGTTGTCCATCCTTCCATCCATCGTGTGCAGGGAGAGACTTGATTCAAACGATGAGGCTGCAGATCAAAGCGTGAATGAATGACCTAATACAGAGTTTCTCCATTCCCAGATAGATGGTTTGTATTGCTGTTGCTACACAGCATTATTGTGGTAATTTGTCTACAGGAGAGGAATACAGATGGATGAGAGCTCCATGTTTATGCAGGTCAGATGATAGATTTTGCTTTCAATGGTCTTGGAGAAGCTTATTGTGTGTTTTGTGGCCTTTGTATCTAATTCCTTATGGAGGCAAAATTGTTAAAGACAATCTTTTTCCATATTGAGCACGAACCAGAACAATTCTAATAACTGTTCGTATTAAGTAGTCGTAGTAGGATCTACATGTTAATTTAGTTTCCAACTGACTTTTAACGCTCCTAGACAAATCAAATATATTAGAAAGATAAGACATATTTTATAATATCTGATCCTGAGGATTTATGACTTATACTTACAATCCCGTCTTTGCCAAAGTAGTGCTGTTACAGGCGGCAAAACGTGTGCCTGATCATTCTGGAGTCAGTTATCGCTATTAAAATGTCAATGTCATTGTTCTCCTTATTACACCAGCCTCGCAATTTTCGCCTCACTGTCCCAATGTTCTTTGCTATTGCAATTATAATTCCTTTGAATTTATTGAAAATAATATACTTGGCTTAAATTGAAACTAAAAATAGAGAAAAATGTGATTCAATTGAAATGTTCTAGAAATGTATTTCAGGGGTGGTTAACATTTGCAAAGAATCAGCTGTGATCAGTAATGGTAATTAAGTGTTAGTTTACAGAAATAGCAGAGGGCTCAGGGTATAATGTAGTGTACACAATATTCAATTTAAAAAAAGCATGTTCACACACTATACATGTATTCATTATTTCTGTATGGAGCCTCCAGAAGGAGATGGGGGTCTTAAACATTAATAAGTAGAACAAGTGAAGGTAAACGTAAAGAACAATTAAATAATTTAACAAATTGTAATGTACAAGTCAAAGTCAAAGTGTTTATTGTCATATGCACAGTTGAAAACAAGCTATTCTTCCTTTGCCTTCCACTCTGAATGCAGTTTACAAGGAAACACAAGACATTACAATATAAAAGCAAGGAATTAAATAAAGAAAGAACACCATGTACAGTATACATAAAATATAAAGTATAGCCTTTTAAGGGTGAAAGGGTTCCTCTAACCTTGTACTTCTTGGACTGAAAACTGAAGGATTTGGAGTTTTCCACTGAAGGAATTTCCTGGTTTTGACATACTGAAAGGTCATAACAGAAAAAAAACATGTGATGTAGGAGAGAAAGGAGAAAAAGATGGTAGGTAGAAAACTGAGACACTAAAATTGAATAGCTCTAGTTGTACTTGAAAATGTAAGTGCTCCTGATCTCCCATCTCAATTCTATCTTGACCTTAAATTGAATTGTATTTAAATTTACACGGCTGCTTTAAGTTTCATGCACTTGAAAACCAGGATGATGTTCTAGTGAAGTGTTCACCTTGCTGATTTGTGATGTAATTAACACAACTGTCGTGTGGTGAGTTTTCTATATGACCCCAAACGCAGAGTAACCAGCAGGAACGGAAGTTCTTTAAACAAAAGCGAGCTTTAATTCAGCTGACAAAATCCAGAAATCACAAAACAAGGAGGGGAACAAAGTACAAATGAAAACACACCAAAACCAAACTGAGAACAAAAACAAAACTACAAACCAGAGGGTGCGAGAGTCACGGGCAGGAGGAACACTAGGAACACTAGGAACACGGAGGACAAGGGACTGGGAAGACAAGTACGAACCAACAAGGACAGAGGGGAAACACACAGGCTTAAATAACAGACAAGATTACACACAGGTGAAACAAATCAGGGCGGGGCAGACAATCAACCAAAAGGCGGGAAAACAGACAAAGGAAGGAAGTAAACCCAGACAAGACACAGGAGGAGTGAATCACCAAAATAAAACAGGAAACACCGGAAATACATACAAATAAACCACATCCAAAACCACAACAGTTCACAACAACAAGCTGGCACAGCCAGAACACAACATAGCCCCCCCCCTCAAAGGACGGATCCCAGACGTTCCACAACCAGAACCGGGTGGGCGGAGGGGGGCCCGGAGGAGGGACTCCAGGAACCCTGGGCACCGACCATCTCAGGCGGACGGCCCGAGGGCAAAACCGGGACAGAGCCTGGGAACTCGGGCGGACGGCCCGAGGGCAGGGCAGAGTCCGAACCGAGAAACTCCGGCAGACAACCCGGGGGCAAGGCAGAGTCAGATCCGGGAAACTCAGGCGGACGGCCCGGGGACAGAACCGGGACAGAGTCTGGGAACTCGGGCGGACGGCCCGGAGGCAGGGCAGAGTCCGAACCGAGAAACTCCGGCAGATGACCCGGGGGCAAGGCAGAGCCAGAGCCGGGAAACTCGGGCGGACGGCCCGGGGGCAAGGCAGAGCCAGAGCCGGGGAACCCGGGGTCCCGGAACCGCGGCCCAGCAGTCACAGGAACAAGGTTTTTGGGCTGAAACCCAGGCGAAACAGGAGGTGACGGTTGCGACCCAACCGGCGAACCAGACGGAACAGCAGGTGGCGGTTGCGGACCAACCGGCGAATCAGCCGGTGGCGGTTGCGGACCAACCGGCGAATCAGACGGTGGAGGTTGCGACCCAACCGGAACAGCAGGTGACGGTTGCGACCCAACCGGAACAGCAGGTGACGGTTGCGACCCAACCGGAACAGCAGGTGGCGGTTGAGACCCAACCGGAACAGCAGGTGGCGATTGCGGCCCAACCGGAGCAGCAGGTGGCGGTTGCGGCCCAACCGAAACGGAGGTCGACCCGACCCCCGACAGGAGACGTGGAACGGAGGTCGACCTGACCCCCGACAGGAGACGTGGAGCGGAGGTCAGCCGGACCCCCGACAGGACACTTGGAACAGTAGTCGGCCGGACCACCGACAGGACCCTTGGAACAGGAGTCGACCATACTGCCGACAAGGAGCGGAGGTCGACCGGACCCCCGACAACACACCTGGAACGGGAGTCGGCCGGGCCCCCGACAGGACACTTGGAACAGAAGTCGGCCGGACCGCCGACAGGACCCTTGGAACAGGAGTCGACCGTACCGCCGACAGGCGACATGGAGCGGAGGTCGACCGGACCCCCGACAACACACCTGGAACGGGAGTCGGCCGGGCCCCCGACAGGACACTTGGAACAGAAGTCGGCCGGACCACCGACAGGACACTTGGAACAGAAGTCGGCCGGACCACCGACAGGATACTTGGAACAGAAGTCGGCCGGACCGCCGACAGAAGACGTGGAGCGGAGGTCGACCGGACCGCCGACAGGACACGTGGAACAGAAGTCGACCGGACCGCCGACAGGACACGTGGAACAGGAGTCGGCCGGACCGCCGACAGGACACGTGGAACCGGAGTCAGCCGGACCGCCGACAGGACACGTGGAACAGGAGTCGACCGGACCGCCGACAGGACACGTGGAACAGGAGTCGACCGGACCGCCGACAGGACACGTGGAACAGGAGTCGACCGGACCGCCGACAGGACACGTGGAACAGGAGTCGACCGGACCGCCGACAGGACACGTGGAACAGGAGTCGACCGGACCGCCGACAGGACACGTGGAACAGGAGTCGACCGGACCGCCGACAGGACACGTGGAACAGGAGTCGACCGGACCGCCGACAGGACACGTGGAACAGGAGTCGACCGGACCGCCGACAGGACACGTGGAGCAGGAGTCGGCCGAACCGCCGACAGGACACGTGGAGCAGGAGTCGGCCGGACCTCCGACAGGACGCTTGGAGCAGAGGTCTGCCGGACCTCCGACAGGAAGCTTGGAGCAGAGGTCTGCCGGACCTCCGACAGGACGCTTGGAGCAGAGGTCTGCCGGACCTCCGACAGGACGCTTGGAGCAGAGGTCTGCCGGACCTCCGACAGGACGCTTGGAGCAGAGGTCTGCCGGACCTCCGACAGGACGCTTGGAGCAGAGGTCTGCCGGACCTCCGACAGGACGCTTGGAGCAGAGGTCGACCTGACCTCCGACAGGAAACTTGGAGCAGAGGTCAGCCGGACCTCTGACACAGGAGTAGACTTGGATTTGGATGGAACACTGAGCAACTTAGGAGAACGCCGCCTCTGGGACCCACGCTTCCTTCTGTGAGATCTCACCCCTAGCATGACCTCTGGCTCGAAGCTAGTGTCCTGGATGCCAGCATGGCGAGGAGCAGACTGGAAACTCCGTGGGCCTCCCAGGGCAAGGCGGGTTCCCAAGAACCGATCCGGGGCTGATGCTAGCCTAGAGCTAGCTGACTGCTGGGGCATGGGCCGGAAGCTCAGGAAGCCAACAGGCCGGGGCTGAGGCTGATGCTCGGGCCGAATCCGGATGCCCAAAAAGGCATAAAGGCTCTCTGCTGGGGTCATTATTTAGGGTTGGTTCGTTCTGTCGTGTGGTGAGTTTTCTATATGACCCCAAACGCAGAGTAACCAGCAGGAACGGAAGTTCTTTAAACAAAAGCGAGCTTTAATTCAGCTGACAAAATCCAGAAATCACAAAACAAGGAGGGGAACAAAGTACAAATGAAAACACACCAAAACCAAACTGAGAACAAAAACAAAACTACAAACCAGAGGGTGCGAGAGTCACGGGCAGGAGGAACACTAGGAACACTAGGAACACTAGGAACACGGAGGACAAGGGACTGGGAAGACAAGTACGAACCAACAAGGACAGAGGGGAAACACACAGGCTTAAATAACAGACAAGATTACACACAGGTGAAACAAATCAGGGCGGGGCAGACAATCAACCAAAAGGCGGGAAAACAGACAAAGGAAGGAAGTAAACCCAGACAAGACACAGGAGGAGTGAATCACCAAAATAAAACAGGAAACACCGGAAATACATACAAATAAACCACATCCAAAACCACAACAGTTCACAACAACAAGCTGGCACAGCCAGAACACAACAACAACAAGGGTTTAGAGTAGGGATGCACCTATACGACTGTTTCAGTCCCGTACCTGGGCTTTGGGTTTCAGCCGATACCGAGTACTGATCCGATGCCAGTGTTTAATTAATAAGCTGTATGCCTCACTGTAGGGGCAAAATTATGACTTTAGAGAAAATAAAGATGATTTATGTGTTCCACTTTCAGTCTGCTCTATTTATGATTTTATGATGTTCAGTAGAATATAGCACACTTTTGTGAAGGGGAGACAAAATAATGTTCCAGATGGAAATGTCTCTTGAACTTATATGTGTCAACTATAAGATTGAAAGCATTAATTTTATTAGTCACTACAAATGAGAGGCATTTACTTAGAACTGCGGTTTGGGGAGGGATAAGTGAAACTTTGGAGAGATTCACCTCTGGTGATTGAATTGTTTTGGAGATGTCCTGAGCAATCCCCTTCCTTTGTTTGCCCCACCTTGTTTTCCTCTTTCACATTGGCATGGGCGGGGTAGCCTAGGTCCAAAAAAGTTGCTCTGTGGCAGCTGCGTAGCTGTGGGTGGGCCTAGGTGGGCTTGGCCCCTCCCATTTGGCCCTCAGGCCACCCAATCAGAAGGCTTCCTTTTCTGCTGAATGGTCCAGTGCATAGCAGTCAATGTAGCTGTTTCAATTGTCTGACTACAATTCTTTCTGGATGTTAAGGCTACCCGATAGATCAGATTTTTTGAGTGACAGTGCATTTTGCAAATGCCAGATTGTGAGCATCCCCTCCTCTTTCACTCAGTGTACAGCCGGTGTTTCGCTTTAACAAGTGAACAGAACGGAAGCCTACTTTCCGCTGGCTGCTTTTAATGTAGGTTAAGAAAAAACCCACAAAAAAAAACTAAATCATGGCGAAACAAAACAAATAATGACGTCATGAGGAGCAGGAGGAAGAGAATTCTGCTCAAATTCAGCCATAATTCTCAACCAAGACCTACTCCTGCGCCAGTTTTTCCTCAAAAAGTGCCAAGTAGCAATAACAATGACACGTACAGTATGCGCCGTGGCCCCTCCACACCCTAACTTTACCCATAACAATCTGTACTGTTGAAAGACAGTTGGATAAAAACTGGCATCAGGGCATCATACATACTTTGTCTCTGCTCTCCATTTCAGTGTTGAACACCAGGTCCCATCATCTCCTGCTGGAATCATCAAAATAAGCGAATTTACAATTTTGGACCGTAGTGGCCTATTACAGTATGATTGTTTATTTAGTATAGATTTTGTTGGGTGTACAATTGGATTTAATGCTGATTTTGCTGCATCTGCAATCTGCGTGTGTGTTTGTGTGCATGTGGTTTACGTGGCCGCTGAGCCAGGCTATGTTAAAGTGTCATTTTATTAATGTTACTGGGTTGATATGCCTGATTAATGATGTTGCTTTTGTGTCTGTCAGCTGTGTGTGTGGGAATATGTGGCCGCCGTGCCAGGCTATGAGATGCCGTTAATGTTGGACTTGTTGGTGCCTGTAACATAACGCTACCTCTGATGCAGTATCGGCCTAAGGCTTGTATGTTTAAACTGTGGTGCATTCAAGCAAGCATAGTTGTAATGGCCTATTTTGGTTAACGGGTGCATTTCAGAACCTATTGAGTAGCCTATGATTGGTTTTGGACGGGCTGGGCACACCTGTGTCCACCCACACTGTGATTTCTGCAATGTGCGTTTCTGCAAGCGTGGCACAAGGCTGATATTAAACATATTTATGAAACTTTTATTAGTTCAGAAACGTCGACATTCATTGTTTTGTAAAAGGAGGTTGCGCTTCAACAATGGGATTCACGGTGGAGTGCTTAACCCTGAGTCTAATGAGCATATTCCCAAAAAACTGTGAAAAAGTAGTACATCACAAATTTGAAAATATACAACACTATTGGTCAGATAAAGAAAGGGAAATGTTTGTGATAGATATAATTAACATCAACAAAAAAAACTGAAAGAAATTTTGATATGAACTGAGCAGCAACATCTATTTTTAATGCTTTGCACATATGGTGTTTCAAGAAAAACAGCAATACAAGTGCCAGTGGGAAAGAGCATTACATCTCAACTGAACTCTGAGAAATATATTTGTTTACAATAAAATATCAGTTTATCCGTACTTAATAAAGAGTACAATCACATGTGGTTTGATGTGATGTTATAAATTAAAAATACACTTCACAATTGTGTGTACAATACTAAAATTTATCAGGATATCGCAATAAAGTCACATGATGTATTTCCATTGCAGTCCTGTAGTCAGACTAGGAGGCTGTAATGAGAAAGGGATGACATGTATATACTACAAATATCCCCAAACACTAATACACCTAAAAACATCAATATCATACAGTCATAAAAAAATTCTGCTGTTTTTTAAAACTATTCAGAAAATGGGCAGATTTAATTTTGTTTGGGATTTTATTCAACAATGTGCTCTAATATTCACTATAACCTTGCTCACAGTTATACAAACAGAAAGTTATGAAAACAAGGCATCAACACTGGTACTGTATACTGTTTTCTATTTATACATGGATTCATTCGCCATAAAGTAAAATAACTGCTACACCAACATGCCATTTTAGCTTTTTTTCCCTGCAGTATACGAAAAGGGGCATGTTAGGAAAAAGGGTATTTCAGGAGCTTGTGTGCTTTTCGTTTGAAGTTTGCTTAAGCACTCATTTCTCCCCCAAAAAACATTTAGTCATCTCTTCAGGTTTGAAAGCCGAGGATACATTTTAATAGATGGCAGTTAAAAACCTGATAACCCACTGAGCTTTGTAGTCAAAGAGAATCCAATCTTTCAGCAACATGTTTGCTGCAGTACATGAATAAATGGCACGATTATATAAATAAATAACTGAGACATATTCCATGGTGAATTAAACTTCTATCAGAAGCCTCAGACCACAGCTTTTCACTGCAGCACACATTACGGCCGTCACATCTCTGGGATTACTGCTATTATTTATTTATTTATTTACCTTTTATAGAAAGCAGTCATCAATCCTCTGTGACAAACATACAGTGTAGTCAGCTCCCCTAAGGCTCCATGTCTAATGAAATATACCATATACCTGTCCTCAGCTGCTTTTCCTTCTGCTCTGACAGCCGGTGACCATTTGCAAGTGCTTGGGCGAAAGCAAAATCATTCAAAAATATACTTGAGCCTTTTAGTTATGTTTTCATGGCTCAAGTTTTTTCTCCCCTCTGTATGCATGACTCAAATGCTAGCATATTTACTGTCAGGCTTGAGATTAATCAGCTTTAGTGGTGTATAAATGCCAACATGCTGTTATCACTGTGAAGCTGATGGAAAACCAAAGAGCCACATTTGCTGTGTGGGCAGTTCAAATGTTAACTTACCTTGTAATACAATACTCCTTCAGCGAATCAAGGCTTACCCGTGATTCATTTAGGTCAAAAGGAACAAATCCTCGTGTTGCCATTGTGAAGTGGGTTGCAGATTGTTGGAGCTACAGCGAGAGTGGCTCACTTCCTCGCAAGCAGCAGAGCCCGACTATCACGTTCTCTTTTTCTGCTCGCGAAGCCAAAAGGAGCCTGAGATCCAGATGGCCCGTTAGTTCAGTGTCTTCCAGCATTTTAGACTGGGTTACCTTCCAATATCATGGAAGCAAAGGTAAATTTGAATAAGACTATTTGTTTTGAAAGCTTTTATCCTTCATATTTGTTGGCTGTTTTTGATAGGTTACTACTAAAACATGCCCTACTTACCATTGTTTTCTCTCAGCTTTTAAATAAACTACTCCACAATCCAATTTTGACTGCAACTGCAGAATTTTAAAGGGAAAGTTTGGGTGTTTTGAAGTGGGGTTGTAAGAAGTAATTATCCATAGTAGGTCTATTACTTACAGTAGATGATGGTCGTCGTGCCCCCAGTATCAAGAAACAGAGAGGAGTACCGACACTGAAGCAAAGCAATACAGGGCTGTGGACGGGGACGGCAGAATAACGTATTTAAGCCACCAAAAAGAAATGCTCACCCCCAAAAAAACGATATCCATGTAAGTGTACGTTATATTTAGATTATTTCTGACCGCAAACTGAAATGAAAGTGAAACGTATCTATACTGTTTTTGTCATCTGAGCCTACTGGTTTTGGATAGAGCAGATATACGTTTTACTTTCAGTTCAGATCAGAAGGAAAAGGCTGTCTGACGGCAAGATAAAGAGGTGAAAATATTCTAAATATAGCATACACTTAAACGGGTATCGATTTCTTTTTTTTTTAGGTGAGCCTTTCTTTTATGTGGCTAAAATACGTTTTTCTGCCCTCTCCGTCCACAGCAGTACTTTGCTTTGCTCTGGTGTCGGTACTCCTGTCTGTTTCTCCAAGCTGGGGGTGTGAAGACGTCATCTACTGTGAGTAATACATCTACTATGGATAAGTACCTCATACAACCCCACTTCAAAACACCCGAACCAAAGAACATATATTGCCAAGAAGTGGAAGTCAATTATTCTTTCCTTTGCAACATCAGCGCCCAGCAGCAGAGCTACGCTGCCGCTATTTTGGACCGAAAGCGACTACTGGACGCCAGTAAAAAAGTATGCCTAAAAAGTGCCATACAAAAGTAAAACAAAATTATTTCTCTTATTTTGTCATATTCTTCAGAAATAGCCTGTGTTAAACAATAAAATATTATAAATATAACAAGCTTTTTTAGTCTAAAATGTCGGCATTGACTGTTGTCAAAAAAACACCAGAGTTTTGTCTGTTTGCTTCTATTTTCTTTGCCCAAACTATCCCTTTGACCAAATCTACTACTGACTTTTACTGACAGCCTGCCCTTAAAGCTTTTATACAATGTGTATATTACAATTAATTGTGATATACTTGCAATGTGTAAGCAGTGTTTTTAATTATTTCTTTATACTATTGGCTATTATTGTTTTTGGGCTCCAGAGGTGGAAACAGAACAAGACAAATATATAATGCATACCTGTATGTCAATACATTTGGGACAAGAATATCAGAACAACAAACAATAACCAAAAGAATACAATGGCGCTCTTGGAAAAAGAAGCAGCAGGCAGCCACTGCAGTGTTTTCTTTCAAAAGCATTTCTCAGAGGCATTTTACAATGATAGACAATACTATGGAAGTGGTTTCATAGTATTGAGCTGGGCACATAGTTATGAATAGTACATGATTGAAACCTATAAACTGACCCACCACATCTAACCCAGAGATGCCTTTAGGTGTAGTTGGACAGGTTGGACAGTGGAGGACTGTGAATGTGAGCCCAGTGTTTTGAGGGGCCGCATGTCATGAGTGAGGGATGGTCTTCAAACATTCAACAAAAACACAGCCTGGGACTGCTTCTGTGTTCCTGAATACAGAAGTCTCTGGAGGAGGTGCACTGTGAGTTGTTTACTTTGTTTCACTCACTCAACATTCAGCAGCCCTGCTGATATTTTTTTAGTCATACAATGCTGCAGGAAATCAGGAAAATATACAGTACATCCTGTAAAACCAAAAAAGTACATTGCCTTTGGAAAGTAGGCTCAGCCTTTTCTGTTGTTCTTCTTTTTTTTTCTCTCCTTCAAACAAAGTTAGAGCTACAGAGTACAAATGTGGGCTCTGATTGTTCAGCTGACAGCTGGTCATGATCCACGCTGGGCAAATGCACTCTTTATAAAAGAACAATAAACTAAAATATATAAGTATGCCATTACTACAAATTTAACTACAATAGAAAATTAGTGTCAATGGGGACATGTACATGATTTGATGGTATTGCTTAGCCTGATGTTATTTAGAAACGTTTGACTCTCTCCAAATAATGTTTTTATCATATCATTTTTTTTTTATATTATTATAATTCAGTTTTTTTCCCCTTTCAACCAATTTAGTAATAACCCCTCCACATTGTTTATATAAGTCCTATTGAGGTCCATTCAGAAAATGTTCTTATAAAAATGTATCATGCACTATAGGTGGACTTTGTTGTCATAAATGATCCCAAGAGATATACTGTCAGCTAGTTCTAAATTACATTTGGATTAGCTACTATTTAAAGGTACTAAATGCGAGATTGGGAGCATTTCTATTGCCTCCGTATAGCTCTCAACATGGCGACAGCTAAGCCAGCGGCTCGAAGCTAATAGCGCTTTTTGGATTTGGAGCCAAATATGTATTTATTTGTTCATTTGTTACCTCAATGCAGACAATGAAAAAGGGCGCCCACCGGCATCTAAAAAAAAAAATATATATATATTTTTTTTAGAGGGCGACCAGCGCCCCTCCAGAAGGTGCCGCCCTAGGCAATCGCCTATACAGCCTATGCCTTAAGCCGGCCCTGGCGCTAACACTAAATACAAAACAAATGTGACAGAGCTAACAGTGTTAACCTGAGGGGGAACCGGAGGGTGGGTGCTACGCTTCCGCGACGGTGCCGTTGGTCGGCATGGCATTATCAGCTGTAACCGTCATATGAGAGCAGTGCAGAGCGGCGGTTGTGAGTTAGCCAGTGGGCCACGCTCACATGCATGAACATGCACTTAAAGAATGCTCGGCCAGCCCGGCAATGTCAACAAAGCATGGAGAAGCTCACACACAGAGGGAGAGCGACTTTATTATCTGCTCAGGTAGACATTACTCCTCTATATCTTTACATAGCAAATAGTTGTTTTATGCTATGCTAATGCTCTGGATATGGTATAGAGCACCTTTAAGGAATAGCAGATTAACAAGTCAACAAAATATAATTAAAAAATGAATACATGCCTTTTCAAATTATAAATATATATGTAGATAGCATATAGAGTACCGTCCAGACCTGCTCTATACGAAAAGCATCTCGAGATAACTTCTGTTACGGTTTGACGCTATAAAGAAAAACTAAATAAATCTGGTATATTTTGGCCCCTTCAAGTTAAAAAATATGGCAAATTGTATGACTTTAAAAGGACCGGTACTAGTAGGATTTCAAGGTACGGGGCGCTTTCATCTTATAAATTGGCCATTCATACCATTCCCACCTAGCTCTCTCCAGGCAACTGTTAAAGGTTTTTGGCCCATCCAACCATGCTCAAAATGACAACTCTGCCATAAGTTGAATTCATTTGTAGGTTTCAGTCAGCCCAGCACAGTAATTGAGTATGAGGAATGGGAGCTATAACCATTCCTCATGTTCCCTTGTCCACCCCATCACCTGCCATCTATGTAACTGTCCATCTACTGTCCCCACGGGAATCCATTCCATCATTGCTGGTAATGGCTTTCTGGTTGTCCAGATAATGGCTTAACTGTGGTTGGGTTGTAACTTCCCGACATGTCTGGATGACTGGCAGGTCTTTAACTATGCATACAGACATTTGTATTTCAGGTCATTTAATTGGTGAGCCAAAAAGGGCATTGATCTGATTGAAGTTATAATAAACAATTATGAACTCTATTAAAGTTATAAAACTTTACTGGCCTTCAATATGTTAAGACAAGCGTGGAGACTATAAATTCCGCTTTGGCAATCAAAGAGTTATCTGTTGGCAAAAACCACAGAGCTGCTGTCTTGGTTGAACTTGAGCTTAAAATCAATATAGCAGCCACATAATGGAATAGGACAGATCATGAATAGACCATTAAGGCAATATAAATTGAGTGCTTTTTAACCTATTCTTTTTTTTTGCTTTTGTTTTGGAGAGAACTTTCTCCTTTTGAAATCCCACTACAACTGATACACCTTCGCAATCATGTCACAGAAAGCACTCTATAGGCTCGAAGTGTTATGATTTTTCTAAGTACCCTTTAACTATACCATTTTCGCAAATAGTGATGTTTGAGTCTTCCTACGTGGTGCACATAAAACAAAAAATAGCTGAAATAAATCCACTATACCCCCATAAAACACAATTTCCCCGCAGCAGACTCATTACATTACATCAGCTATGCAGCCTTTAACTACAGTATGCTAAGTACCAATTATGACATGTTGGTCATCCTGTTAGAAAACCATTTGTGTGTCTGGGATACAAGACCTGTGCCCTCTGAATTCAAGGACACTATATGCTGAAGGACAGCACTCAGAATCGCTTAAATTGACGTAAAACCCAATTAGTGTTTCCTGCATGTTCGTGATTAAATTTCTTTAGGGGAACAGGCAGGATCTGTACTGTAGCTCTCCCATCTGCCAATAAAATGGCAACAGTACAACAAGGTAGTGGTCTTATCTTATTCCCCTCTCCATGCATCCAATATATGGTCAATATCAATTTTCTATGTGTCCAAAGTGCCGTCTAAACTGTGTTGACTTCTCCCTTATGCATCCAAAACAGATTTGCAGGTTTGCTTCATTCTCCGCTTGACAGCTAGTGGCATTTTGTTTCTCTATAAGGACTGTCATTCTGTCAAGAAGAACAGCAGAACTGGAAAATGGTGCCGTGGTACATGCTGCAAATGCTGGACACAGGCAGAAGGAGGTGGTAAAATTGTGAATAAACACACCTGTTAAAGGATATCTTTCCAATGGACCAAATTGGCACTTATTGATGCTGAAAACTGGGAGAAATGTCATTGTTAATACTGAAAGTATAGAATGAATGCAAATACACATAATCACAGTATGTGTGTGTGTGCATGGTTCTGCACCTATGCAGTGCATGTGAGTGTGCATGGTATGCATCTATTTGCACATAGCCATTCATGAACTGTATTTATTTGCCTTAATAACTGGAAAAAATATATGTGGCTAAAGGCCAGTGTGGTGAAATGTAGGGGTGGCATGACAGAAGCATTCTTTGTAGGGTAATAAGTGAAATCATTATAATGTCAAGGCACTGAAAAGGGCTCATTAGGCAACACAGTGTTACAGAGTCTTGTTCTATTATGGAAAGTCCTATCGCTCTATGATTTTAGTCCAGTGCAGCATAAGAGGACCATTAAAATAGGTATATCGGACTGTATATGCAACCTCAAATCCTCAACCTCAATTTATACTGTATATCATGAAACAACATGTGATTTATGAGTATTAAGAATATGATGGCTCTTAAAAATACACAAATACACACTTAGGTAAATACAGTGTTTCATTAGTTAGTATACACAAATCCGATGAAATACTGGTAAACAAGTTGCTATTACTGCGGTGGCGTCTCCCAACAATACGTGCATGTTTGAATGCAAGCTGTCCTAAGAAGTGTAATTTTTTCTACTTTTACCTTTACTTTCTATGTTACGTTACTTTTTATAATGAAGTCTAGTAGTTCGGGAACTCCCTTTGTTTGGGAGGTGGGGCTTAAAGAGACAGGCACTAAAACAGAGCGTTTCAGACAAAGGGTGAATACAGATGTATTCAGATGGACAGTATGAGAAAAATAAAGTGTTTTTTTAACATTAAAGCATGTAAACATGTTCCAGCAGAAACCCAAAATACAAGTATGAACCTGAAAATTAGCATGAAATGTCCCCTTTAAGGTAGTAGTTGTAGAATTATTTGTAAAATTTGAATGATTGAGAAGATAATAGTTGTAGTACAATCATGTACGTACATGACTCACCAATTCCTGAGGTTCACCAGGGAATAAAAGTATAATAGAATAAAGTATAATAATTATAAGTACAATAAACAGAGAGGTCAGAAAATCTGCCTGAATAATTCCAGCGTCAGCGGCGTCACTTTTCATCTTTCATAGCATCTTAAACAAAGTCAATACTGATGACATGTTAAATGACAACTGGATGAATATTTAAACTGCCAGTATCTATATTGGATACTTATTAAAGTTCAGAGCACCAAACAAGCTGCAGTTGGCTGTGAGCAACCAGGAGAAATGTTCCTAACATTTCCAGTGGTAAAAAACTGACACACAAATGACATACAGTGTAACATCTAATAGTAACTATAATGCTGTAATTTATTTGTTTGATATTCAAGCAGCATAGCAGTATTGCCTTATTAGCATTACATGAACAATAGGCACCACATCAAAGGTAAAGCATCTGCACCCTTAAGGAGCATCTTGTTTTCAGATCAGAAGAATGGTGTTTGACACACAGGATAAGATGGATCTTTTTTTTTTTTTTTTCTTCTGGGGATCGGGGAATCAATAATATATGGATAACCATTCAAAGCTGAAAGAAATATAACATTTTATATTCTATAACTGGAGTAAGACAATATTATTTCAAAGAGCAGCTGCCACACAATGTCGCTGCACTATTTGTCAATGTGATGCCAAGCCCAGACTGAGTGGTAAAATGTTACAACAGACAAATAACACACATCTTTGTATCAATTCCGTGTGCAAGGTACCAAATTTGCAGCACAAACGGGTATTAACAACCATATTCTGCAACATCTTTTCCACTTATCTGCTGTAAGTAAACGTGATGGGACGAAAATTTTGCCCTGGACAACCAGCCCAGTGTGAATCCTTAAAGTCGAGCATGGCCGTGCAATCGTTTCAGCTCTCCACTGGCATTTCTGATGTGAATCAGCTCAATTAACATATCATTAAAACTGAGCTTTAATATGTAGATTTGATCGTGTTTAACATGGAACATTTCATTTTCCCACTTAATGATTCCAAACTGGGAAGCCAGCCACGATTCAATAGTTTTTGCTTGTGAGCCGCTATCTTGGATGGAGACAGCTGAACTAGTATTGACTCTCATGTTAGTACATTACTTCTCATTGGCAGAGCTGACTGAAGGCTTGACACCATTTTGCATCACTTCTGATCACTGAAACTGACTGCAGCCTTTTGGCTTGCGCAATGAAAACACCACAAAATGTTGCAGGAACAAGCTTAGAATAACTGCAAGAGCACAGTTTTAATGATGAGAACTGGCTTCAGAATTAATTTTCAGAGCAAATAATAGAGACCGCATCTGCTGCTTTTGTGCAGCAGTGGTATTTGTGTGTGTGTGTGTGTTTCTGAGGAAAAGGAGAGAGACACAAACCAGCATAAAGCGATAAAGAGCGGCTTAAACTAAGAGATAGGGCAACTGTAGTGGGCCAAGAAAAGGGGTTTTGTACTGCAGGGGAATCGGTGTGGAGCAAAACGATTGTTCGATAAGAAAGATGACAGAATCACTACAGAGAAGCGTAAAACCGATACAGTGCAACAACATGGAGTGCTTGAAAGGAATCCTGTTATTGCCTTGATGACTTTGCCAGCACTGTTCAGTATGAGTGTATATCTGTGCAGATTGGAAACCTGATTGGGTGGCGGAAAAGTGGCATACAAAAAAGACTCCTGGTAGTCCACTCAGTTGCAAACTTCGTGGTGAGGCCCTTGTGTGTGGCCTAAAAGTCCTTAAATTATCGTCCTCTCCCTGTCTGTCCTGTGTAAAAGGTATAGATAAGATGTTATTTAGAGATACTGCTGTGTGAGAGCTCAAGATTAAAGTGGCAGTAGGCAGAACATTTTTGGCATCATTTGGCAAACATTCCATAATAACCTTTCAGCATATTGTAATTCAAGTGTTCTGAGAGAAAACTAGACTTCTGCACCTCCTCATGGCTCTGTTTTCAGGCTTTAAAAAATCTAGCCCGTGACAGGAGACTTCACAATCACAGGTCATTTCAGAGAGAGAGCGTTCCTATCGGCTGTTTATTCAACAGAGGCAGCTGTCAGTCACTCGTGAACTCCGATAAACGGCCAAACTAGGCAGCGCTGATCAAATATGAATTCATATTCTGTTACCGTAATGCCTATTTCTCAGATAAAATGTTTTCCGAATCATCTTGTAGTGTACTGTTTAGCTGTAAAATTAGAAAGTTTGCTCCGGCCGGTGGGCGGTGCTTAGTATTTCCTCAACTGTTCTCAACGAGGCGGCCTGGTCACAAACTTTCTCATTTTACAGCTTAACAGTACACTACAAGATGTTTCTTAAAACATTTGAGCCGAGAACTAGGCACTAATTGGTTGTCCTTTAGGGATGTTAATAATGAACCGTTTGACCGTTAACCGACATTAAGCATCTTAACCGATTAACACTATCGGTTAAAACGGTTAAAATAAATGTTAATAATTAATTAAAAAGCTGAGGAAAACTCGTTACTTTAAGGAGAAAAGGTGCCTTGTCCACCTTAAGAGCCCACCTTAAGAGACGCTGCCGGACGGGTGAACTGAGGACCCAGTTGTCTGTTGTACTTATACACTGCAGCTGGTACGCAAAAATCTTGTCGGTTAATGGTTAATAATCGGTAAACGAGGGTTGGTTATCGGTTAAGAACATTTTTCAAAATTAGCATCCCTAGTTGTTTTACTCCGGTCTGTGAAATCTTGCAGATGCCATTAGGCGCATCAGAGGACACCACAGGACACAGAGGCACATGATTTTTTTTTCAGATTACCTGTCTCATGTACTACTGTCAGGATATAGTGACAGTTTTATAAAAATAACTTTTTTTAATCATATTTGCTCTATTTCTACCCACTGCAGCCTTAAAGATATGTATCTGTTGCAGATTTATGAGAATATCTGATGTAGAATCATCCTTCAGCCTTCTTTACGTGTCCCTTAAACAACCTTTTATCCTCGGAGCGGGGGACCTGATAAGGGTGTAAACTCCTAATCTAGGATCTGATTAGCATCAAATATATAATATTAATATACAATATATTTCACAGTAAAGCTAAATAATGTATGGTGCTGTGTTCTCCTCCTCCAGAAGAGGGCAATGAGGCTTTACACCATTCATTCCCTGATGTTGGTCAACAAAAATGTTAGATACTGCAAAGTAGAATTATACATGCCTGGTTGTTTGATCAATTATCGCAAAACCTCTTTTATTAAATACAGTCAAACTCATAGCATGATTTTTACAAGTGCATTAAATGTGTAAATAAATACACGCTGCTTTCTCAAAAACAACAAAAAAAGAGAAACAAAATATCTATTCACACTTACATGGTTCTCTAAATATTAATATTGGCATTAATAAGATACAATTTTGTGGACCTTTCTTAACCAAACAATACTGTTATTTAAACAGGATCTGCAGGATTGAGATGCCAAGCTCTCCCTCATGTTTACTGCAATCCAACCTAGCATCCAAACATAATTAGGCAGGATTAGAGGAAGCCCTTTCTCATTATCTCTTTAGAGTGTCTCGGGCTCATAGAGGTTTTAATTGTGCTTGACTGGCAGGACCTTGGTGCCCCTTTCACAAGCATTTGATCTTCAAAGAGTCCCCTCCATGTCACAGCACAAAGAGCCATCCGTGATCTCCACTCACCTCTCCATTCCTGGGTACCATCTCTGCAAGCTCTTTTATACCCATCCATGTAGCAAGCTGTGTGCACTTCACAGCAAGGTTACACAAGTAGATAATTATGCTCAGTGTGTTGACTGTACACAATGCCTGTGAGTGTGTAATACAAAAAACGAAACAAGTTGGAGAGAACACAGAAAGGAAACCCGTTGAGTTACACTGTGATGTTTTAAGGCATACTCAGTGTCAGTTCACAGACATCATACAGAAGGCCATCGTTTTCAAGTCTGAGGTGTCCTCCAATAGACGTTCAGAAGAGGCAACCTTGGACGAAATGGCCTCAGACAAACGGCATCAGACCAAAAGGTCTCAGACAAAACAATATCTGGCAAAATGGTATCAGACGAACCGAGCGGAGATAAACGATATCAGGACAGACGGTCTGAATCCAGTGAACGTCCCTGCTCTGGCCCTTCAAGTGAAGATACACTCTCACTTGCAGGAATAACATTTCCAATTTGGATGTCTGCCCTTCAAAATAAAATTGTGGGTTGTCGTACTATGTGGGAGTTCAAAATTATTATTAATCTCGCAAAAACATAATAGAAATACAAAATACCATAATATGTATAACTGTTACTGACGCTAGTGGCTCTATGATAATATCTGTTGGCCCAACACTTTCTCACTCCCAACTTGACAAATCACGCTTCAAACTATGACGCTCTAGGTACTCCTCTAGTGTCAGCTTTGGACATGTCAAGGATGGCGTGTCTGTGTCAGTTTCCACTCTTTACGTGCATAGTGTCTTTTCAAAATAAACTTCCATGTGCACAGGAAACTACAGTTTCTGCTCGTTGCATCCATACAGTCTATTTCAAAAATAAAATTACAATGTTTACTTATGCAACGAAAGTACTTGGTTAGGCTTAGGAACAGATTGTGGTTTGGGTTAAAATAGCTAAGTTTGTCACGTAAAATAACTACGGAAGTTATGTAACAAAACTACGGTAAAATAAGTCAACGTTGTTTTGTCTCCTGGGTGACAGTCCTGTGTTTGTCTGACCCGTCTAACCTCCCCTCCTGCCCTTCCTATGCGGACTTCCTTGCTCTTTATGCTATGTTGGTTGCTCTGACTGTCGAATAATGACGCGGATGGGTTTACATCGGAGTCAGTCTAAAGCCTGGTGCGTCCCATACAGATGCTAAAGGGTGCCCCGGTGCATCGGTGTCAGATGCCGATGTGCACTGACAAACTGGCGGTATTTGACGAGGTGGGAGTGAGAACGAGTTGGTCGCTTAGTTGGCACGGCAAGTTACTATAAAAATGTTATTAAGTAGCCTACTCATTACATATTACTCATTGAAAAAGTAATCACTTACTTACTAAGTCATTTCTCAACAGAAACAATCTAGTTTTGTTTGATTATTTTCATTACTTAGCCAAACTCTGCCAAAGGTGACTTTAAACAGCTGCAAAGCCTCCACATGTCACATTCTGTATTTACCGCGTGGAAGTAGAAAATGAGAGTTTAGTAAACAGTCAGTCTACATTTTGGAGGTATTTGCTGACCATTAATAGCTATCTTGAGCACTTCAAGTCCCATCTGCACAACAAAGCTGCGAGTACATACAGTACATCCTCCAATTCTGAACAAGACCAGGTGATTCCTCAATTTAAGTCACCTACGGCCAATATTAGCAAGCTGGCTAAGAACACATTGCATGTTACTAAGACAATTTTGGAGATACTGGGAGGTGCATTTCTCCTTATTTTGGCGGAGGTGAACAATCTCTTCACTAGCAGAGAGATCTCATCATCAAACTCCCGTTAAGACAGCAAACAAGCTAACCGTGCAAAATGTCAAAGTAATAGAGCGTTACTGGCATCAGTTATTAAATTACTGAATTACAAATTGCAGTCCTTTACACTACCTGTTACTAAAATAAGTAATGACATTACAGCCCAATGGATGATATTTGTTCTTTATTCTAATTACCGGAAGCGTATGTTGCTGCTTGCACAACACAGTACTGCTGGAGTGACATCGCTGCCTCACCTGAGGCTGTTTTGTCTGATAGTGTTTTGTCAGAGGCCGCCCGGCCTGATGTTCTGTTGTACAGCAATTGACAGTGACCTGACCAGTGATCTGTGACCTGAAGCCTTTTGGCCTCAGGAATAATGCGGTTCAAGAATGGCCTAAAATGTGTGTTTTTAGTTTGTGCAGGTTATTGATTGTTGTCAGAAGAAGTGATGATTTTTTTTTCTCTTACCTCTACCATTTGATTCGTTGCCGCCTCTCGTCCACCTCAGGGTTTTGGCATCTCACTCACTGTTTTTATCCCCATTCAGTGGGTATTCTCTGTGACATGACTCAAGCATGACTGACAGCTTGAGTGTGAGCAAGAGAACAGCCCAAGCAGGGAAATTGCTGTGCCACACCCGTGGCTACTCACGACGAGTGCTGTGACATCTCTCCCGTGAGAGGGAACTTTGTCTTTGTGAGCAATGTTGCAGCTTGCGAGCAAAACTCCATATTTATACACACAACATGAGGGTAGTGAGCAAAGTTCATTCACTGCACCCAATTCCTGAGAGCACTCCAAGCCATTTTCTGCACTCAACTTTAATTTATTTTTGATTGTCAGTGCCCAGGCTTAGCACAACGCCCTTCATAAATCTAGTTTTTTTGGTGTCGTTTTGGGTTGAAAATGAAAACCTGCATAACCATATGGCATATGGTTGCCCACCCCTGCTCTTACCAAGTATAAAAAATGAAATAAAAAAAAAAATTCCATAGCCTTCTTAGCTTCTTGTATTTTGGCAAAAGTGTGGAGTATACCTGCCAAAGCATAGAGCACACTTGTCTGAGAAACTCTCTCAGATTACTTCTGTAACTTTTTTGATATTCAAACATAAAAATCCTACTTTAAGGTCACAATGCTATTTCTGTGTTTTTTCATTTTATCTCCTTGCTGCTTTACTGCGTTGTATAACACTATGTAACAGATAGCTTTAACCTTGGGTGGTGAAAACTACGGCATTTTGCTCTGCTCTGCTCTCTCCTTTATCACCATCCATCGCCACGGGTTCAACAAGGATGCTGTTGTTGAACTGAATAAATCATTTTGCATATGCATCCTCAGTGAGCTGTACAGTGTTGACATACATAATACAAAAAATGCCGGGGATATTACAGAGCTCTCTCATGTGGAGCACCAAGGAAATTGCCTCAGGTGGAGATAGAATCCTCCTCTCTTTGAGATGCGAACAGTTTGCTCGGACAGGTTGGTTCTCCAGAATTCAAGATTTAGGGGTTAGGGTCATGCATATTGTTAAAGTATATTTTTGACAACAGAATATTCAGTATTTTGCACACACTGTTATATGAATGCTGTGTATGTGTGTGTATCAGCATGTTAGCATATACCTATGCTACAGGGTGTTGAAGAGACAAAACATATAAGATGTGAACTGAGAAAAAGACTATGTTAATATGCTACTGCAACTATAAAATATTCATGAAGAAAAATGTTTTGGGGTATGTCAGCACAAGTTAAAATTTCTGATATGACTTTATCCAATAAAACAGAAAGTGATCATTTCACCTTTTTTTTTCTGTTAAACCTTTTGCACTGACAGCATTGGCTTTTTTTAACATTGACTGCTTTATCCATGCTCACACCTGGAAGAACAGTGTATTGATGAGGCAATCCGCTGGATCTCAGGCCGGACTCCCTCGGCCAAATGGCACGCTCACTGCTTGAAGGGAGTCCAGAACATCTCTTTTGGAAACATTGTAAGCCAGTACAGAGCAAATGAGGCTCCAAGGCAGAAACCGAGGAGGAATCTTCCAGAGTAAGATGGTGCTGAGGATGGCTGCCATGTCTTGAGCTCCTCCTCAACCCTGCACCAGAGGAACACGTCTTGGACGAGAGGAACACTTATGGGAGAATACTGTTCATATAGTCCAGCATCCAACACCATTGCGCCCTCTAAGCTTGTCATCAAGCTCAGAGACCTAGGACTTAAAACCGCTCTCTGTGATTGGACATCAACATGGACTCCAGGATACTTCACTTTTACAAGTGCACCATCAAGAATATCCTGACCAGCTGCATCAACACCTGGTATGGCAGTTGTACCGCCCTCCACCGTAAGTCTCTACAGAGGCTGGTGAACTGCTTAGCTCATCACCAGAACAGAGATGCCATCCGTTGAGGACCTCTACAACCAGTGGTTTAAGAAGGAAGCCAAAAGGATTATTAGAGACCCCCACAACGCCTCAGCCTCAAACTGTTCTGCCTGTTGCCATCTGGCAGACAGTACTGCAGCATCCGGTCCCACACCACCTAGCTCAGGGACAGCTTCATCCCGCAGGCCATAAGACTGTTTATCTCTTGAGCTCCTAAGCTCATCACTTGACGTTACCATTATACACTTAACCTTTTATTTACTTTTACTTTCTATTTTACAACAGTTTACACCTCTGTATATACACCAGTGGAGGCTGGTCCATAGAGGCAGAGGAGGTTGCTCCTCCTCTATTTTGTAAGGGCAATAGGGAGAACAAAATATAAAAAAGAGTAATTGGTTGAAATGAATCATTACCAAATCTCAGTATCATTAATAGAATAATTATAACGTACAAATCAATAACTTTTAAACATATAACGAAACAAATCCTTTTTATTTAGGGCTTTTTATCGAGCTGTGGCCACCTACTTGTGTTACGTGTGTGCAACAGTTAGTTTGTTGTAGCAACCCTGAAGGACCCGTGCCGCAGTCCATTGCCCATATCCAGTCCCAGAATGCAGCAGTGCATCGGGCTGCTACTCGCCACTGTAATCGGCACCGCCGTGGGTCAGCCCGGGCAGCTGAGAGCTGAGGCTGCCTCGGGGGCACAGCGGGATTTGGACTTCGGTTGGGGAGAATATGGGGAGAGATCTGCTCAGATCCTGGCTGGACCCACAGCGGAGCTCAGAGATGTGCGGCAGCCCGACGTGCTGCTGCTCACCCGGGACGTCTGTATCCCCGTGTGGGCAATGGACTGCTGTACGTGCAGCAGTTTACATACAGGTTTCTGGTGACACATTACACACACAAGGTTCATTCTCATCCTGAGGCTGCAGTGATTGTTTTACTAGCCATTGTTTTTTACTGCTTAATTTTTCCTTTTACAAAAGAAAGTAGAGATAAGTAGTTAACTAGTGCAGTAATAATAATAATAATAATATTAATAACACTTATCACACTTATCACTGTAATACTTGTCAAACTTAAGCGCAACGTGCTTTCCAGATTAAAAAATTTACAGAATAAAACATTTAAATCGAATATATGCCCCCCCTATTAGGAACATGAGAGCCGATAGTAGTCCATACATAAAATGGAAATGCAAAATAACTAAAAATGAACATGACACCGTGGGTTGGTTTTCCTCCTGTCCTCCCTAATTGTTTGAGTCACCAGCCGCCACTGATATACAGTATATATTTATACTTATACATTTACTACATACCATTTTATTTATGTTGTATTTTATCCCTTATTTTAACTTGCACTATTTTATGTTATGTTCTCATTTTGTTTTATACTTACATGATCTTCATATTCTTTTTATACATATTTAATTAGCATTGTTGGTGGCGGCATGAGACTTAAGATATTAATTTTCATTGCCAACAACTGCTTCACCTGAATTGTTGTGCATATGATAAATAAAGAACTTGAACTTGAATAGAAACATAGAGGAGACAACATAATGCACTCATTGAGTCATTGAGTGACTGAGTATTGGCATACAAATATTTATAGTTTATTTCTTTGATATATTGCTCTCTGAAAAGATCATGGATATAGACATCGGAGCAGTTTAAGCTCTTTCCCTAAGTGGCACTGGCGTGTTCAGGGAGTGGCCTAGGGTGGCACGGGCCACCCCTGAAATCTGATTGGCCACCCCAAGTGCCACCCCAATATCTTAAAATATGATTGGCTATATGCCCAGTCAGAGGCGGGCCACGGCACTGAATGTAAACTGCACTCTTGTTTAGAGTTGCAGTTCCTTCTCAAACCTGAGAGGCAGAGATGCGCTAAAGTAGTATGTAGCCTGCAAAAAAAAAGGCGCGAAGAAGAAGAAGTTTGAGCAGGTGAACCTACAGGTGAAACAAACTCAGTCTATCGAAGCAACACGTCTCTGGAGCGTCGTCGTGAAAGATGTGAGTAGCCTACATTTTACTACACTTACTGTGCCTGTAGTTAAAAGCTGTAACGGTAATAAGCTAAACATTTACCCTGTCTTGTTTTATTTCTTTTTATTGTAATTGGCACAAGGCTGTCATCATCTCATCTCATTAGCAAACACTGTTTTGACTGTCAACGATGCTAAAGCTACTATTTAGCCATCTAGCCCTCCCAGTCAGCAGTGCTGCATGTGAGCGGAGTTTTTCAGCTCTAAAGCTCATTAAAACTCATTTGAGGACAACCATGCTAGACAACAGACTAAGCCATTTAGGTTTGCTAAGTATTGAGTCAAGAAGAGCGAGGGCACTCAACATGGATGATTTTATCAAAGTGTTTGCAAGCAAACACAAGAACAGGCGAATTGCACTGTTTTAACCCTCCTGTTTTCCTCAGGTCAAGGAAGGAAGAAGGGAGGGAGGAAGGACGGAATGAAGAACAGAGGAAGGACAGAGGGAGGAAAGAAAGAGAGAAGGACAGGAAGAAGGGAGGGAGGAAGGAAGCAAGGAAGGAAGGAACTGTCAAAACAGATTGGGTCTCTTGAATGGTAATACTAGGTAATACTAGAGTAACCAACACTGTAACACATGTAAAGTTTATAATTTGTTTGGTTAAATAATTTGTTCAAAGAGGCGTATGTATTCTAAATATGTTTGCACTTTATAGGCGGAGAGTGACTGTTTTTTAATGTGCATTGTTTTCTTATGTTGGCTTTTGGAGTCACAGGTTATTTTGTAGCATTATTACTGTAACAAATCAGTGTTGAAACAAGATTTGTTACAAGTGATGTAAGCTTTTTTTATGCACACATAAGCTCTGGTAAGATCAGCTATCTCTGTTGATAAAGTATTCTACACGGTCTGTACCTCCAACCATTTACATTGTTGCACATGTAAAGTTTTGCACAGTTTTGTCAAGTAAATATTTTGCCCAAAGAGTCTTATTTATTTTAATTTTGTTGGCACTTTATAAAGTGACTGTTTTAGAATAAGGATTTTCTTTTGTATGTAACCTACTTTGGGAATTTACAAATTATTTTGGCATTATTTAACAGTTCACTTTACAATGTTAAAACAAGATTTGCTGGTATGTGAGGAGGGATGTGACTTTTGTTTATACCTGGGAGTTCAGGTTTCTCTGTTGCTGAGAATACTACAGTAACTTACTACATTGTGGCACATGTGACACGTTTTGTCAAGTAAATGATTTGCCCAAACAGGCTTATTTATTGTAATTTTGTTGGCACTTTATACAGAAAGTGCATTGTCTTTTTTTTATGTACTGTATATCATACCTTGGAAGGTTGTTTTGAGGTTAGAATAAAGTATGGTAGTTTTCAATCACATTTGTATGTTGCCTTTTCCTGAATGTTGTGACTAGTAGGTCTATTCTTGCTTGCAGTGTTAGTAAATGAAGTAGATATGGGTTGTGGAGACAAAAATGGTAAATTAATGCTATGCCGACACCTGGGTGTGGGTGTGTATTTTCTTGTGTGTGTGTGTGTGTGCGTGCATACGTGAGTGTATATGTGACCTGCTCCATCATTATGAGTCACATTGACCCCGAAACACATTTTGAGTTATCTATCTGACTGTAAAGAGGAAAGTCTCAGCTTTATGGCAATACCAAGATTATCTTTCTACGACAAATATTCGATGAGATATGCTCTTTCAAAGTTCGACTGTCATGAAACATTACTTTTGAGAAAAAGGGCATTAAAGATAAGAATTCATTTTCAGCCATTTTTTGCATTGATTAAAACACATTTATTGAGACTCAAGTCTAAATGAACACAATATTTCTTGGTCAAAAGTGACAACCAACATTTCATAATTTAGCCTACACATACTTTCATACATACATGTGCACATAGTCACGAGCACGTGATGTGCACGTGGCCACGTGCACGCGTATGACCACAAGCAGTACAGTAGTTAGGGCTAGAAGTCCATGTAGAAAAGAATCCAAAATGTATGGAATAAAATTGATAAAACATAAAAAAAATATACTGTACATATGATATAATATATAGTATATATGTTTATTTCAATATAATAATAATTATATGAAGAATACACAATTAAAAATATTAAATATGGAGCCATGTGCACACAGGTACATGCACAAACTTACAAGTCCATATCCAAACAATAAAAAACCATACTAGAAAATGGATAACATATTAACAAATATTATGTACATATTATGTATGTACAATATTATATAATATTATATATAATAGAAATATAGACATAATAGAAAGACTATGAAATGTGTTGCCTGTACTCATTCTGCTGGCTTCTCCTGGAGCTCACTATATCCTTTGACAGGGTCATATGGGAGCTGATCTTCTCAAGGAGATCCAGATGTTTCTCATCTACAAAATGACATAAAGGGAAAAGCATAAAGTGAAAAATCAAGTCATCTCAAAGATTTTAAGCTGGCTAAATCATGTTGAATCATTGTTAAATGAGGCCTGATCATTATCATATATAAATAAAGCCCTATATTAATTAACATAGCCTATTCACCATGTGATATCAGATTAATATACAACATATTATTTTACTATATGTTAAGCTATTTCTTTTGCTATTTAAAATGATATCCTCCAAGAGAGACACACCTGAGACAGACAGACACCTATAGACTACACACACTGACACACACATTAGTAGCTGCTATTAATGCTTCTTAGCCTGCTCTATAGTGATTTAAAAGTCTTTAAAACAAACAGATAAAATAAGGATAGTGTAGTTTAACTATAAGAACTTACCATCAGTCATTTCTTTCATCTGGTCGCGTCTTCTCTCATCTCCTCCGGAGTAGAGAGCGGCGCTGTTTTACAGTTTGCAGCTACACTGGTACTCCCGGCCGGGCGATCTCAGTCTCTTTAACACTGTCCTGATTTAATAACTTTAATCAGAGACATTTCGTGCCATAATCGGCTCAGCCATGAGTGGAATATCTTCCTCCTCGCCTTCCTCCAACTCTCTTTCTCCGTCCTGATCAGCGGATTGAGAGCTAGCCTAGCCTCTAGCGTTAGCCGGGTGTCCGACCCGGCTCGGCGCACCCGCTGTCCTCATCACCCGGTGCGGTGAAATAATCTGAATTTAAGTCGGTCCAGTTGTCGTCAGATGTAGCACCTCTAACAGGAATTTAATTTAAAAGTCGAGCAATGTTTTCCTCACGTGAATTCATCTTGTCAAGCAGTTATCTCCTCTGTCAACCAGCTCTATTGAGCCGCGTCAATACAGCAGACTTCCGGTAAAAACTTTACGACAACGTTATGTTTAAGAGCTTCAAAACTAGACTCATCATTTTAATTTTACATTGATTCTTACTTTGTATTAAAGCTGAGACTTTATTTATTCAGAAACGCATAAAAAAAAAAAAAACTCAAAACACACTTTTTCATAAAAAAACGTGTTTTTACAAGAATGCGCTGCCGCGACATCCGACTCATTTTGATAGAGCGGGTCACATATGTCTGTGCGCAGGCGCTCCTGCTCACACTTCATGCCACCCCTGCATAAGTCAGTACCCCACTGGTGCCACCCCTATCAAAAATGTCTGGACACGCCCCTGCTAAGTGGACACTAGTATGGGCCTTTCTGACCAAGTAGTTCCTGGAACTAAGGAGCCTCTTGAACTAAACTTAGGACTCCTTAGTGCACTCCTGTTTGTATTTCCAGTGCTATTTGAATTGGTTTGCAGGTACAGTCAGTTACTGAGTTCCCTAAAAAAATATTGGTGTCCAGCAGTCGAAAAAAAACATTAGATTAATTTACAAGCTCCATGCAGCTGCCAACCACAAACTCGCCAACATCACTGTTGAGAGACAGACTGTTGCATACACAGTGAGCTCATGACACCGTTGCACACCGCAGCCTTCCTTTTGAATTCACTCACTCAGATTCCTGTGATTTTAGTCACTGGACCAGTCAACACACTGGCAACAGAACAGAGTTGACAGCTGCAACTGAGCTGTCAGTAGTGTGTTTCTTTTTGGGGACTTTAACATGTGTGACATCACCACACTGGGTGCCAATTTGGAAGAGTGTGTCGGATGTCATACCAGACTGGACAGAGCACTGAACCTGTGTTTGAAACTAGTCCAATGTTCCCATGGACCAGCCATCTTTTGGAACTCAACCGATGATAATAGCTATTGAGGAAAAATATGTTTTTCTCACAGAGAGGGATTTCACGGAATGTGTGTTTTGGTCATCTCTCCGCAAAAATAACTATCGTTGGTCACCACTTCAGTCCACTTTCTCTGCAGTGGTACCTTGGGTGAAGCTTTGGAAAATATCCAGTCACTTTATGGTTCTTTATTGCTCATATGAAGACATAACAACCATTGTTTAGCCCTTAGTAACTGCTGTCCCTTCCAGTTTTTAGGAATTTTATTTTAGCCGAGTTGTAGCCGTGGTAGATGATTTCCATTTTCATAGAAAAATTCATGCTGTCAGCCCCTTTGAATGTATTTATTGCTTACATATTAGTTCACCATCTATCAAAGCACTGTCATTAATCACATCTTAGTTTTCATGATAAATACTTAAATCTGGATAATCTATTTCTTTGAAATAGGAAACAGCTGACCACAGAGCCCATAGTTTATCTGAGTTACTATTTGCTTACCCAGTATCTAATTAAAACAGGAAGTACTTCCCTTGCGGCCTGTGCGATTGAAAAACAACCCCGGAGAAGCCGGTCGCTCGGAGCCACAATAATGTATCACCAAATGTTTGTAAGCCAATACTTCCATTAATTCTCACAGCAGCATTAACATCTCCCTTGCTGACTTAAGCAGAAAAGCATTAGTCCCTGGCACGATGAATTCTCAGTGACTCTATGTATCTTTTCCCCCCTCGTTCACCGTGATCGGCTATGTGCGCATTTACATAGTAAGCGCCCGTGATTATGTGAGTAATGTGAACTTTAGTGTTGGTGCCCCAGAGTGGACTCCTGACAATAACAAAAAGCTGCGTAGAAAAACTAAAAAAAGGGAGTAGCTGGAGGTGGAGCTGGCTTTGGTTTACAATAAGTGAAATGACAATACTTGGGCGCTACCTTGGGGGCTGGGGTTACAAACATGGAGAGGGTGTTATGCAAAGGCAATAGAGCATAGCCCTGTATTACAGGTCGGATTAGATAAGTGTGGCGCTTCGGTTGACTGGCAGATTCAATTTGCTCGGCCGTATTGCAGACAAGGCCTGTCTCAAGAATAAGGGCGTGGAGCAGGTGAGAAGTGACTACATTTGGCACAACATCGAGGTAATACCTATTATGCACTAAAGCTGGTGAAGAGAGGTTGAAGGCCATAAAACTATAGGGGGAAAAAATACAACTTCAGCCCAGTTGTTTAAACATAAACATACAATCATTATGCAGTTTCTTGGAACAATATTAGAGCTTATTAGCCTAATGCTCTTAATGCATTATGCGTGCTGCTCAGTAGACGCTGGCTTGTGGACAGTTTTTGATTCCAGTAAACACGCTGGCATGTGAGGAACTAGATTAAATCTATTGCTCAGGAGGAAAATATTAATTTTAGAATAACAAATATGTGGTCTTCTTCTGGACACCGACACTGTGTTGTGTCACTTTAGTGAAATGAGCTGTAACAGCTGTGGTGTTTACATACACATGCTTGTGCATGCCTACCCTAAAAGATGAAGAGCTAATCAAATGATTACATTGCCCCCCCCCCGGGTGTTATCAAGAGGAGACTTGAGGGTGTCCTTCCAGGATATTTTCAGGAAAGGGAAACATTTGCTCCTGGGCCGATACCTTTTAGTTGATGCATGAATATGAGGCAGCACAGCACAACAACAGATTTGAGTGTCAAATCTTGCAATCTTTCATGATTGTGTTGCTACTTATTCCAACATATTTGAGCACTGAATTAATCAACCACACAATCCAAACAAACAGTCCACACATGTACTAGTGAGTTCCTGAGCTATGAGGAGGGGATAGCATGACAGGGGAGGAGTGTATTTATCTGTGTTGTCGAGAAAGTAAGATGCATACTAGGGCTGGGTATCGGTACTCAATACATACTAAAAATGTGAATCTGGTATATAGGTATGACTTCAGTGTTCTTAGTTCTGTCGATGTAACACCTTTATGGATTCCTTGTCATATTGTTTAATCACCACGACTAATGCTCAAATAATTGCGATTGGATCATTAATTTCATAGCTAGACAAATGTTTAGCCTCGTTAGCTGCGTTGCTCTAGGGATGTCGGCCCGTCCGTCGTTCCCGATGGTCGGCCCACCACCACCACTTTGGTCCAGACTGAAATATCTTAACAATTGAATGAATTGCTCTGTATGGCATTAGATATTCATGGTCCCTAGAGGATAGCGCCTAACTGACTTTGGTGATGTCCTGACTTTTTCTCTAATGTCACAATGAGGTTGACAGCTTTGGTTTCCAGCAAAATGTCTTGACAACTATTGGATGGATTGCCATGAAATTCGTTGCAGGAATTTATGTCCCCTTCAGGATGAAGTGTAATAACCTTGTGAGAGCCGTTATCAGGTCAGATGTTTTATGACTTTGGTTTATGATCAAAATACCTGGAAAACGTATGACATTCCTATCAGACTCAGCTCTCTTTGATAATACTTAGCAAATATTAGCATGCAAACATGCTAAACTAAGATAGAGAAGATGGTAAATATCAGCATTGTCATTGTCAGCTAATGGGACTTATCTCTGTAAGGAAAGGAATCCTAAGATCTTCCAGGAGTGGGTCAATATATTTTGTATTTAACATCCTCTACAAACTTTTTTTACACTGTCTGACAAGAATTTATCCTTAAAATTAGATCATGGCCAAACCTTAAATGATCATGACACACTGTTCACACTGTCGACAGTCAACAATTTATTATAGAGCTGTGTTAGCTCTGCTAACTGCAGTATCAGCAGCAAGCTCCAGTTACCACAGATTCTCCATGCGGTGTAAGTAATTACCTATTTTAGAGCATTATGGTAGAAATATAAACACATCCACACACTGCATGGCAAATCATTTCTTCAGGCATAGCCTCAGGTGGTGTCCAGTCATTTAAAAGATTTAAAAAAAAAAACCCACTGGTAACCAAACAGATCATTATGGATAGATGCAGGGTAAAAGGTCTGTTGGTGCTCAGGGCATGCCCTGTGGCAAAGACTGGATATAATTGTCTCGCCCTGAATTGAGATATCTGAACTTTGACAGACTTGTGTATGGGAGAAGAACACAGGAGTGTGGGGTGAAAGAAAAACAGCAGGATAGAGGGGAGTGAACATATCAAGGTCTCATACAACACTGTTTAGAACACCAAACTCCAAAAAAAGCAGCTAATGGCCAATTATGACACATAAAACTGGGCATACATTTATTGAATACAGTCTGTAAAATATAAATTGAACATGATGTAGGCAGCGAGCCACACGTCATGACAGGAATGAAGCAATACAGATGTGAAATGTATTGTTGAAAGTCATTCTTAATCGCATTTTAATCGCTCAATTATACAGCGAAGTTTGAGATTGGGAGTGACACGACTAAGGCTAATCATTAGCTGTGTTAAATGTGGGCCAGAGGATAACAAAAGTCAAGACATGAGCATGCGGAGTCCCCATAGGCATGCATTATACAGCCATCTGTATCTGTACATCAATCTAATGGAATGACATACAGGACGTCTGCGAAGGAGACATTTAATGCCTTGTCAAAACATTACCCCTGTGACTGTTCTCCCTAACTTTGACAGACTACCTTGTCAAGGCATGGAGCGTTTTATGTCTCCCATCTGCCTCGTCCTGCTGACAGGCGGCTGAGTCAGACGGTCTGGCCCGAGAATGGATGCATAGCGCCACACTCAAGCACACACTGACCCATTTACCTTTTATTTGTTCACTTACACAATGCGCAGCTCATGTGATACATCACTTTTGCGCGTTATCAATCTCTTTACTTCCAAGTTCTGTCGCGAAACCATGATTGTAGGGCTTCGGTCACAGCCTTAATCAATTCAAAGCTTCGCGAGGCATGACAAATTAGTCCGACTTCAAATAAAAAGAGAACTGCGAGACAACTTGTTTTCTATTGCTGCTGAGCTATAAACACTGGTATGACACATCTGTGCTTAAGAGATAGGTTCGGAGTATTTCATGTCTGCCTTAATATAACACTCATGCCATATGTGTGCTGAGAGTTATTGGTTGCTGTAATCACTCTTGTGATTGAAGAGATACTTTCCTAAAGTGACTGCAGTTTAAAACCTGCAATAACTGTGAATAAGCTGTGAACACAAAACTGACATATCATCACCGTTCAAGTTGATTTAACTTTTTAGCAAACACTTGCTTATTTACACATCTAGCAGTCATGGAGCAACATTCATTTTGAATCATGTTTCTATCCACCTGATGAATGACCCTACTTTTAGCTTTGACTTTGGTCTCTACCAACTCCTGAAGAAAATATTTGGTTCTTTAACAGCTAAATGCTCCACTGTGTTCACCTGCTATTATCTAACGGTGTCTGTCTGCTATTTGGTGCTGAGCAGGTAGTGTTTGGTTGATATTTAGAGCTTTTTCTCTGAAAAGAACTGCCGCCTGCGGCCAAAAATGATGCTGTGAGAGCTGTGAGAGTGAACCAAAATCGTAGACTGTATATAAGAAGTGGACATAGTCACCGTGATGTCACCCATTGGTTTGTGGACTGTCATTTTGAAGCCTTGAGTTTGGCATTTTGGCCGTTGCCAACTTGGCTTTTTACAACCAGAAGTGACACGAGAGTGTGGAGCTAAGTACAACTAAATGCTGAATAAGACATTTTTATGCGACCGAAATGTTAATATTAACTTTCATGAACTGAAAACACACTGTGAAAAGGTTAAAGTTCTAAGATGAAAACGCGGACAACTCCCAGATGGACAACGCCGTGGTAGCAACCTGTCAATCACAAGGTAGCCACGCCCTAAAGCATACCCTGCTTTATGGTTTATTTGACTCTAAATGGGACCATAATTTACTAAATGAACATCATGCTGAAATGAAGAAGACTTGAAACTAGGGATTGAGACCATAAACTCATGTTTATAATGTTTACTGAGGTAATAAATCAAGTGAGAAGTAGGGTCATTTTCTCATAGACTTCTATACAATCAAACTTTTTTTTGCAACCAGAGGAGTCGCCCCCTGCTGGATGTTAGAGAGAATGCAAGTTTAAGGCACTATCGCATTGGCTTCACTCTTCAGACCTGGAGCCCACTGGTCAGACAGCTAAACAATGATCTGAAAATTTCCGTAATGCCAAGAGTACTGCCAACTTTCACAATTGTGACTTTGTTTTCACATTGTCATTTGATACATTGTTATTATATAAAGGTTGAGGTTATAGTTGATTTAAAGGTGGGAATTTGACTGATTTGTGTGGTCGGTCTTTATTCGCCACAAACGGCAAATGTTCTGAATGTAGAGACAATGTAAGCTAACAATGTGTGGTCAATGCATATCTGTGTGTGTTTGTGTGGCCACTCAGTGTCTGGCTGATCTCAAAAGTCACCAGGAACTCTCTCTTTCAATTCCATCCATATTTATTTTCCCTCTTATCTCTATATGTTTATAAAGTAAAGTTAGGTCCATAAAGTCCTGGGATAAGCGCACATGTTTAGCTCAAGTGGAAACATTCTAAACTTGCATCAATTTGTGCCACCTGTGTGTATTTGTTTCTTTTTACACGGCACGCCCACATCTTTCTACTGACATATATTCCGTTGCAATGTCTACAGTTGGCCTCGGCAAAATCTACAGTCCTTTTTCTGGGCAAAAATGCATTCTAAAGTTCAGCCAAAGCTAAATATGAATCTTCAGCAGTCTGAGTTAGCCAAAGGAAATGTCTATCGACCAATAACTCTTTCAACATATGGGAAAGGCATATTCAATAAGGGACATAATGTCAGTCTTTCATGTAAATCTGAGGCAGTGCACAGCAAAAGCATGCACAATCTGTCCGTGCAATCCCACTTTCCCTTTTCATGGTGGACATTCATCTCAGATCATGTACGTTAGCAGGAAGCAGGAGGTGAGACAGACCCCTGGGAAATCTGCCTCCTCCCCTTGTATTTGTATGGCTGCACTGACAGACTGAATTATTGTCAGGAGACAGACGTCAGGAATTTTCTGTTGGGTTGGGAAATGTGCATGTAGCAGACATCTATCTTAATTAATCTATTGTAATTACACCACCAACACAGAGCAACACTCTACATATTCGAGTTACCACACATTTTCCTATTTTTAGCCCTGCCTGTCAATTTTTCTCAGGGCTTTAGACTGGAAGTGTAAGCGTAGGCCTCTGACTCCATTCTCTGAGCAAACAAACAAACGCGGTTCAAGCAATTAACCCGGTTCTGTTTTGATTTGGTTCCAGGGTAAGTTTTTTCCCCTCCGAAATTTGTTGACATTTGTAAGTTTCACCTTTTGGATTTAATAATGAAACGTGGCAGGTCCCACCTGAGGGATGACAATATCAAACAGGCCTGAGGGTAAAAAGAAAAAGACATTCAAATACATGCAATGCACATTTTGATTGATCATCTGAATAATTTATTGTCTTTTTCAGAGAGGGTGAACAAACCCCCGGCCCTAATATTAATGAGTTGAAATCACTTTGTTCATATAAGAAAAACACAAAATGACCCACCAGCACGAGGCAGAAATCAGCAGTCAGACCTGCAAGTACTAATTCTAATAAAAACCCTTTCCCCTATTTGTGTTTGCCGGTTATTTTAAATTTGACGATAACGTTTTTGTTGTCATTCGTCATGTTGCATGGTGAGAGCAAAACACGATTAATTGTGTCTTGTAATGAATGAGGTCTGAAGTTAATTAATTTCATGAAAAGCAAATATGTTGTGGTGAAATAGGTGGAGGAGGTCAGAAATCACTCTGGATGGTTTCAACTGATGCATGCTTTGTTAGCATGTGATAATTTATCATCCTACAAATAATTAATGTTTATTAGAATGGTGTTTGAATAGACAGGGACCACAACAAACACAGCTCTAAAGGACATGGCCTGTGTACAAAGTAGGATTAAAGATAATTTTTATTGTATTTACTAATATTTTGTGATATTATACCCTTTCACCATAAACAATATGACCAGAACTCCTGCACTAGTGTAATATAATGTAAAATATAGGGCTGTCAATCAATTAAAAGCGTTAATCGCGTTTAATCGCAAGCTAATCATACATTTTTTATCCATTCAAAATATACCATAAAAGGAGATTTGTCAAGCATTTGATACTCTTATCAACATGGAAGTGGGCAAATATTCTTGCTTTATGCAAATGTATGTATATATTTCTTATTGGAAATCAATTAACAACACAAACCAATGTCAGTTATTGTCCAGAAACCCTCACAGGTACTACATTTAGCGTAAAAAATATGCTCAATTCATAACATGGCAAACTTAAGCCCAACAGTGTGTCAGTTTGCTGACTTGACTATGACTTGCCCCAAACTGCATGTGATTATCATAAAGTGGGCATGTCTGTAAAGGAGAGACTTGTGGGTACCCATAGGCCCATTTTCATTCACATATCTTGAGGTCAGAGGTCAAGGGGACAATGCCAGACAATGTATCCCAATGGCTTGATCCTTTGACTTTTCTTCTTGAGCCACCATGGAGTTCATATTTAATCCTTTTTAAATATTATAGTGTTGGCTGGTTTGCCATGAAATTTGTTACATACAGTACATCCGTGTCCCCTACAGGATAAATTGTAATAACTTTGGTCTTTGCTGAAAAAAAAAAAAAGATGATAGTGATCATGATGATTATTATATTCAGTGGGATACAACAGGAGCACCAGGTTTCCAATGAACATGACCACTAGAGATGGCACTGTAATTTCATACAGTATATCTGTATTGCTGCTGAACCACTTCAGCAGAATGGTAGATTTAGGTGAGAAATTGAGATAATGACAGGCCTTAATGGAGCTCATGGCAGGAAATATTATTTTTAAAGTAAGTTTAAAAAAGAATGTGATTTGTAGCGCTGAACGGCTGGCCCTCTATGGTAAGTAGGAGATAATGCCACAGGCACACGGGGAGGCTGAAGGACAGGAGCTCTCAGGACTGTCAACCTCAGAACACAGGCAGGTCCACTGGGATGATGAGCTAATGCAATCTCTCTCCTCGCTGTCCTCTGCCTCTGATCCTCTCCTCATCCTACCCCACACTTTACTCGCCTTCCTTATTTCCTTCCCTCTGTGTCTTATCCCTCTCACTCACTCCTATCTCTTTCTCCTACCTTTAGTTTTTTTTTTTCCATAAGCCTTCTCTTTCACCCTCTTGTCCTCCTCCTTCTGTATCTCTGCTGTCTCCCCACCATCAGCTTTGTGTTGTAGCTGCCAGGAAATGAGAAAGGCACTCAATTACTGTGCTCATTGAATCATTAATGTCAAGGTTGTGGTGTGTTCTGATGGCCAACAGGCAACAGCTAACAGACAGTGTGCTTAGTAGCAAATCTTCTGCTGTATGTCCCAACAAGACAGACACGGCTTGATACGGGTCTCACACTGATAACAAAGCCTTGGATGGAAATCATGGCGGACGGAATGATAAGAGCAGTATTAATGATGGACCTGGCTGGTCCTGTATACACAGTGATAGCATGATTTGGGCTTCTAACAGCAGCAACCGGAGCATATCAGATGAGAGGACGGCCTGGCAAAGAGACTCATTACAATGTAACCTTGTAAACCTGCCCCTCGGAGCTTTTATACTACTTAAACACACATGGAGGATTATCTGCTGATCACATGAGGTGGTGTGTGCTCAAAGAGCCGTTGCTTTGGCAACATATATTGCCTTTAGTAAGGTAAAAATGTCACCTGCAATATAGGTTTCGTTGGTTTATTAATTAAAAGCTGAATTTCTGTTCATGCATGGTGTAATATCCTCCGGACGTTGTTCATTTTGCACTATATATATTGTGATTTAGTGTGAATAAAATGACGTCATGTAGTCTGCTAAAACCAGCTGACAAAATGAACCTGTGTTAAGTGAATGTGACGTTTTTGAGGCTATAGTTTGTGGTGTTATAAATATCAGCTCGTATGAGCGTCTAAACTGTTTCTCTTCTTTTTCCCTTGACACGTCAGATCATGTTGCATTGTTTGCAGGTCACTGGCAAGCAAATCAGACCCATTTATCTAATTGATTTGCAGTATGTTTAGTCTAGCATTGTCTTTGAATCTGTTACAGTCAACATTTCATGTTATTAATAGGGCTGTCAAAGTTAACGCAATAATAACCTGTTAACACAAATTGGTTTAAAAGGCACTAATTTCTTTAATGTATTATCACAATCAATCTTTCGTAGGCTTTAGCGGGCTCAGTTTTAAAGCTAGAGTGAAGATACTGGTATCATATAAAACTAGAAAGGAATCCATTGGTACCAATGATGTCATAGCCAAAGAAAATTCCTAGTGTATACCTCTTACACCTGGCAATAAACACCATTCTGATTCTGATTCTGATTCTGATTCTGATAGTAGCTTGTCGCAAAGGAGGGTAAGTA
Source organism: Sebastes fasciatus (assembly GCF_043250625.1). Classification (NCBI taxonomy): domain Eukaryota; kingdom Metazoa; phylum Chordata; class Actinopteri; order Perciformes; family Sebastidae; genus Sebastes; species Sebastes fasciatus. The sequence goes on along the minus strand of NC_133798.1, from coordinate 16,654,400 downwards.
ACGCTCTAAACATGCGCTAAATTAGAAAAACTGTCATGGCCATTTTCAATGGTCCCTTGACCTCTGACCTCAAGATATGTGAATGAAAATGGTTACTATTGGTACCCACGAGTCTCCCTTTTACAGATATGCCCACTTTATGATAATCACATGCAGTTTTGGGCAAGTCATAGTCAAGTCAGCACACTGACACACTGACAGCTGTTGTTGCCTTTTGGGCTTGAGTTTGCCATGTTATGATTTGTGCATATTTTTTATGCTAGATACAGTACCTGTGAGGGTTTCTGGAAAATATTTGTCATAGTTTTGTGTTGTTAATTGATTTCGAAATAAAACAAGTGTGATTAATTTGCGATTAATCACGACTAATTATGGACAATCATGCGATTAATCGCCACTGAATATTTTAATAAATTGACAGCCCTAGTTAATAATGGCTCAAATGACTGTGTGGAGCCAATGTAGAAGGGGTCGCTCATAGTGACGAACCCACAGAGACTGATCAGGTGACTGCAGCAGAGTTGTCATAGTGAGGAAATTTTCCCACCGGTTAATAAACTTGACACCGGTGTCACCGATTACACCGGACATTTTACAAGAAAAAATGGCGCTCAATATACTTTATGTAGAGCGCTTACTTTGATCTTTAATGTGGATGGCTGTGTGTATGGCCTCTCCGGTCCAGCTTTTGCTCTGGGTATCCACTTCGCGCTGCTGCGCCGCACACACCGGCTGTGACCGCTCCATCATCTGCACGGCACTTGCCTCCTTAATGTTATGGTTCCCTTATAGCATTAGGTGTAAATCCAAAATATTGCCAAATAGACGCTTTTGCTTTTTGCTGTAACACCAAATTCTCTGCCATCGTCTTGTCTAAGTGGGTTTTATTTATAAAAAAAATCAAAACGATAGTGGGGGCGGTGGGAAAGTAATGTAATCGATGTATGCCCAAACACTATGTAACACCGGTAACACCAACTACCGCTGCAAGCCTACTCTGCAGTTCCCCTCAGATCAACAGAGACAGAGTGTTTCAGCATCTTTTGACTCACCGTTTTCATCCACAGAAGGCAGCTGTCAGCAAAAGAGCTTCAGAAGCCCCAACAACTTTGCTATATTAGCTGGAAGGATAATAATAAAGTCATGGTGTGTTTACAGCTTATTTCTGATGTCCCCGTGTGGCCAAAAAATCTGTTAATTACATAATTGAAGTTTAATTTTATGCCACTTTACACATCCATCGACCACAATTATTACAATAATTACATTACCTTGAAGTCCACTACATTTATATGACGGTTATGGTTATTATAGTTCAGAGGCAGATTTAACAAAGGCAACATATGATTATCCTTTAAAAAAATTACACTATTATACACAGTTGTCACTTTATCAGGTACACTTTGCTAAAATGAATGTAGTCTAAAATAGCAGCCCTGCAGTGAATCCCACCTATCTAAATGTCTTAATAGAAATGTGTTGATTCAATTTTCAATTTCAACTTTAGAGGATTTAGTTTGTGTTTTCAGTTGTATTGCATTATACCAAGATATGTGTGTGATGTGGCTTATAAATTTGATTTCAATATTTTTAGGCTTTATCGCCATATGCTGTATATATCTTCATATTTTCATATTTTCTCTAAAATAACACAACTGTTTGATTCAACCATTTGATGCTCATGATCATACCAATGTGATTATTCTAGTAAACTAATGTGAACACTGAGGTTGTGTAGTGTCATATTGAAGTCAGTCTTGTCTTTGGAAATGTATTCTTGTTAAGTTTGACTAATTATTCACACAATTAAAATTAAATTTTTCTCTGAAATACAGTTTGCACACGGCAGTTTCTTTTAATTATTATGCATTTATTTATTATTTAATATTTCTTAATTTTGTTTTATTTCTTTATTTATTATTGACAGACTAACTGACTTACTGCATTTATGTGAATTTAAACACATTCACCAGAATATCACTATTATTTTTTAAGTCAGCTCTTACACGCTCTTGCCACAATGCCTAGTATATACACGTGTGGAAAACAACGTGGGGGCTAGTTTGACCGTCTGTTTCAAAGTGGAGGCTGGCATCTTCCATCACCGTTTCTGACCTCAACACATTAAAACTTGCTTTGGCTCTTCAATTCTTTCACTCTCTCCAGACTCCCTGTTCCCTGCTTCCCTTCAGATACAAAAATACATGCCCCATACGCACATCCATGCTCATACACCACACACACTCGCCTAGGAGAGTGTGTCTGTGAGAGGGAGAGAGCTGTAGGAGAGGTGAAACACCAAAGCGAGTCTCATGCTCGCGGCTTAAAAAAATGACGTGACAATTAATATTTGTAGCTGATGTTCACGAGATAGTCCTGAAGTACATCCCACGCAGAACAAGCTGCAATACATTGAGTATATTCAATATTTATCGCTCACCCCTAGATGTCCCCAATATTTTGTCCACCCAATGGAGCCAAGACTAAATTGGTTGCTTGAACACCATGGGTAGGTGAGGTAAGGTCTTGCATACAATCTGTTTTTGACTTACCAGAAATAGATGCACTCGGGTGATGCTGTCACAAATGACTCAGTGTGTTTGATGTAGCTATTTCTAGACACATCACCGTCTTGAGAGTGTAAACAGATTTTGTATCCACTCTACTACTCCTTGTCCTGTTTTGCTGTATTTAATGGGATATTGTAATGCTCCCATCAACACACTGTATTGCCTTTTTTTCTATTACAGTAAATTTCCTACTTTCTGCCATTAACTCCTTTGAGGATGTGATTCTATTTCTGTCAGTTGTATCTGGCATACTCTCGCCAAACATAGAGCACGGTGTGCTTATATGAGATTATGTAGCACCTGTGCCAACACAGAGCTTCTATTTCAGGAATGAAGTGAACAGTCTTTATAGATATATGTTGGCTTTCAGGTAATACTCTTGCTCACCACCATGCACACTGTCAGTTCTTTGGCTGATCTCCAAGCTCCTATTCCATACCAGCTTCAGATATAAGGAGAGGTTAACTGGGCACAGGTCCACCCCATTGTCCTCACTGAGCCTCTCCTGGCTCTCTTTGCCTCTCGACCTGCTGTCAAGCCCAAGCCTGCTTTTGCTACTCAGTTGCCTCTCAGGAAGCTGGATGAATACCATATATGTAGTACTCCCCCATCAGCCCGGTAAATGGCAAGTGACTGCATAAAATTGAACTCAATTCAGTGTCTGAGAATATCAAATTTCTTCCATGCACCCAGCGGGCAACTCTGAGGTCTGACAAGTGAATCCAATGCGGAAGCGCCTTAAACTTGCATTATCTCTAATAGCCAGCAGGGGGCGACTCCTCTGGTTGCAAAAAGAAGTCTGATTGTATAGAAGTCTATGAGAAAATGAGCCTACTTCTCATTCTCACTTAAACATGAGTTTATGGTCTCAATCGCTAGTTTCAAGTCTTCTTCAATACAGCATGATGTTCATTTAGTAAATTATGGTCCCATTTAGAGTCAAATAGACCATAAAGCAGGGTATACTTTAGGGCGTGGCTACCTTGTGATTGACAGGTCGCTACCACGGCGTTGTCCGGTCTGGGAGTTGTCCATGTTTTCATCTTAGAACTTTAACCCTTTCACAGTGTGTTTTCAGTTCATGAAAGTTAATAGAGTGCTACGGGAATGAGTCCTAAAACCCAGAAATGAGTTAGCATTTTAGCACTGATGGTTCCTTCGTCTGGGAGTCGATGGGTTTTTTGAATGGGTTTTTAATTAGATGCCTGAAATAAGGTCTGCGGTTAACACAAGCTGAAGAGATTTAAAAAAAAAATTCTATGACATTAATTACATCAATAAATACCACACTCTTGAATTTTGAACCCTTTATATGTCTTAAAAAAGGCGGTTGCTAACAAGTTGGTGGACTACTAAACGGCATCATGCAGACTTGTCCACCTTTACAGCCTCTTTGTGTATACTTGCATTCATGCGACCGTGGTGTAGTTTGTTTATTGCCTAACGTCAGCTTTTGACCTCTGGCGATTGCATTTACACTTCAAAAATCATTAGTGGTGTTCATTTGTGGAGATTTTCTTCATCTTGCTGAACAAAATGTGTAAGTATCATAGACATTTGTTTGCCACATTTTTTACAATAATCCAAAACCCAATGGAAAAATCCCATTGGCTTTTTGTCGAGGGAACCCAGGGCGATGCTAACTTCCTGGTTTGCCTACAAAAGTACGTCATCCCTGGAGCACTCCATTATAAACATTTTTTGACGAACAAAAACGTCTTATTCAGCGTTCAGTTGTACTTAGCTCCACCCTCTCGTGTCACTTCTGGTTGCAAAAGACCAACATGGCGACATTGAGGCTTCAAAACAGCAGTCCACAAACCCATGGGTGACGTCAGTGACTACGTCCACTTATATACTGTCTATGCATACACCCAACCCCTTTACCTGTGACTTTTGTTCATGTGTAGATCATTTTTAATTGCGATGTATGCTCACTGACTACATTTTGGGCAAATGCAGGCGGTGCAACAATGCAGCTTGTTGCCAAGGTCTCACTGTGAAAGAGACTGCTCTAAATTCAGAGCAAACTCCCCCAGCTGTCATATAATTTAAATATCTTTACTCGGGTAAAGCTTTCGTATCATTCATCAGCCACTAACGTAGTAATGTTGTCCAACAATACTCATGGGCTTCATTCCTCAAAAATGGAGCAACTTTTAAATTCCTAATCAAGATGCTTTACACATTCGCCTGAAACAACAAAGCATGAAACAACTCATCTCATGTTCTTCTCCACACTATGTCTTGAAGTAATGATTACATGATGGGGACAAATTCATTAACAATTTTGTCGTGTACAGAAGAGACTGCTGCTGTTTTGTGTGGGTGCACCACGACCACCCTTAATATTTGCACTGATAACTCATGCAGAATGGCTGCCAAAATCCTGCTTGGAACCGGGGTGGAACACATCATTACACACTCGCTCCCTCATATAACGAATTGCTTCAGACTTACACGGCCTGTCTGGGCCCTGTGCTCCAGCTGGGCTCGCCCTATCATTTCTAAAAAGTCAACAGATGGTAGGTCTTTCTCCTTCACTTCCCTCATCTCGCGGAGTGGTCTGTGGTCTGTCCACCTATCTTAAGGAATCACCCACAGTTTCTATTTTTAAAATCAGGCTCAAAACATTGCTTACGTAATTGGTACTATCATCATTCCCCTCCTCCAGTCTCTACGTGACCTTGCTTTTCCTCACCGCAATACCCGAAGGCCAGTACTTCAACGCCCCTCACCCCATCCACAGACAGCACCACCCGACTGAAATTAAACATGTTGACTGAAGTGAAACTGCTGTGACTCACTCTTGGCTCGAGTTTGTGTTTCGGTTTCTCTTTGCCCTGTGCAACTCGTGCCCTTGTCTGCGCCATTCCAAAATTAATGCATTTCACATTTTTCCTGTTTTCTCTCCAGTCTCTAGGGAGCAATGCACTCTCATCTCCGTGCTGCCTTCAGCCCTACTCAGGGCTGCGCTACGCATCTTCTGGGTGTGTTGCTCCTATATCCTTGTACTAACCTTTGACCACCTGGCTGCAATTCCTCCATGACCCAGCTCTCTAATGACATCTTATCCCCACAGCAAGGGCTGCAGTCACTACTGACATCCCATCATAGCATGAAAACCCATCTTTTCAGACAACACTCATTGACCAGCAAAACATAATTTACTAACCAAATGTGGATTTTGGGTTTCCTTACAATTCCTTCATACACTTCCTGATGCAGTATAGTGTTTTCTCATCTATTCCATCCATTATGTATACGGTATAAGTACATTTTTACATGTTGCAACCTGTTCTGGATAAGAGTATCTATTTAGTGCTTTCATTGTATTGTAGGGCATTTTATATTGATTAGCTAACGCCATGGAAACAAACTTGCTATTACTCGCTTCTGCTATGCCCCTCAAGCTCCAGATTAGTTTTTACAAAACTAACATGTCCAAATTAAGAAAGTCATTTTTCTGTATTGTGTAAAGGATTTTGAATTGCCTCATATAAACTCCTAGGGCCTTGGTGTTTAACTCTAACCCTCTCTGCATCTGTGCTTCTCAGTACTTTTCCATTTTGTCATAATCAAGTATCTAAATACTGTTCAGCCTGCGTTTTTTCAGTTATTCATCTCATACGTGTGTGCTGTTACAGTTTCTATTGGCACTGCCAAAACACAGGGTGACCTATTCTCAATTCTGTGCCTAAACGCATCCTGTGTAGCCACTGATGGAGGACTGACACCGCTGCTGCTGCTGCTGCTCTGCTAACGTGCTGCTTTTGCTATGCAGGCTGTGTAGACATTGTGTCAGGCTAATATTTGTCCTCAATTACTTTGTAGTATTCACTGACTTTCTTGGTAATTGCTCTGTTCTCCATTGCTGTGCTTTAGTTTACGTATTTTCTTTATAGCCATCTTTTGCCTCTTGCCTTTCATGTATTAACAAGAGTAAGAGTCTACAGCCATGCTCGCAGCATGTTAGCATCACCATAGTCACCATAGTCACCATATTAGTTTAGTGCGTTAGCATGCTAACGTTCGCTAATTAGCACTAAACCCGAAATACAGCTAAGGCTGATGGGAATGCCATTAGTTTTTAAGCCATTTGGTCATAAAGAGAAATATTGAAGAAATAAAAGTTAAGGGATCACCACAGTTATTACAATTCATCCTGAGGGGGAAATTACTGTGATATCTGTACCCTACCATAGACGTAGTCACTGTGACATCACCCATTGGTTTGTGGACTGACATTTTGAAGCCTCAATTTTGGCATTTCGGCCGTTGCCATGTTGTTTTTTGCAACCAGAAGTGACACAAGAGGGTGGTGCTAAGTACAACTGAATGCTGAATAAGACATTTTTAGGCAACCAAAAAGGTTATAATTAACTTTCATGAACTGAAAACATACTGTGAAAGGGTTAAAGATGTAAGAACACAAACAACTCCCAGACCGGACAACGCTGTGGTAGCGACAGTCACAAAGTAGCAATGCCATAAAGCATACCTTGCTTTATGGTCTATTTGACTCTAAATGGGACCATAATTTACTAAATGAACATCATGCTGTATTGAAGAATACTTGAAACTAGTGATTGAGAACATAAACTCATGTTTACAATGTTTACTGAGGTAATAAATCAAGTGAGAGGTAGGGTCTATTTTTCATAGACTTCTATACAATCAGACTTCTTTTTGCAACCAGAGGAGTCGCCCTCTGCTGGCTATTAGAAAGAATGCAAGTTTAAGGCACTTCCGCATTGGCTTCATTTATCAAACCCGTAAGTAGCCCACTGTACCATACCAAATGTCATGGCAATCCATCCAATAGTTGTTAGGACATTTTACTCCAAAATACAAATGCCAACCCCATGGTGGCGCTAGAGGAAAAATCACTTTGGATTACCAAAGTCTGTAATTTTCATCCTTCAAGGAATATGAATGTCTGTACCAAAGTGGTTGACCAGCCGACTAACCAACCGACAGACATTTGTCATCAAATTACAGACAGACAGATAGATCATTGGTGGTGCTGTAATACGTCATATTAAAGGAAAATAAATTAAGTCTAATTTTTAATCCACTTAATCACCGCCTGACTAAACATCAGCACTATAAACATACTTTAGAGTCTTTCTTTGGGTAATTTGAAATATTATAATTATCACACTCGTTCAAATATTTAGAGAGTAATTTATGATGGAGCAGTGATCTTTTTTTCTGTTTTTTTCTAAAGTAATATTTTTTCAAGATGCATACCGAGAACTAAACTCACAAACCAGACTTTGGTATGTCCTCCATTTCATTTGCAAAAATGGAACAAAATAAACAGCAATTAATGGGGCCTGAATGGAAAGAGGCATGAGAGAGATGTGAGGCAATGATTCCTGCTTTGAAGGAGGGCTTCTAAGAGCCCTCAGCTCCTTTCATGTATAATAGAGTAATAAAGCAGGCACTCTCTCAAGCAGGTACTGTATTTCATTACCATTCCCCCTGGGCTAATCAGTATGCCCTCAGGAATGATTTCCCCATGTTTACCAAAAGAGTGCAAAATAATAGTGACAGATACTGTGATAAAGAGGGTTAAAATAGTTGAGATTATAGGGGGAATTTGATACTCATTGCTTTTTTTTTTACTGTGCAAATTCTGCAATCATTTTTAAAGGCAATGTTTCATCCCACTCCAATATTGTATTCTCATTGTAAGCTATTTATTAGTCTGTTTGTTTTCTCTAGTATTGAGAGAAATACTGAATACTTTTTGCGAGGCCAAAATCAATAAGATAATTCAGGTACAAAGTGTACAAGCCTTTTGTACTAAAAATCGTGATTACAAGACTGCCAGCTGATGTTGGTGCCACCTGCCAGAGGATGTTGTAGAACTTCAAACTGATACTGACTGGCCTAAGGGATGTTGTTTTATTGATTTAATCATGTGACTTGTGGGAATGATGCAACTGCAATCTGGCCCAGGTCTAAAATTACCACCTGCCAATGCCAGTAAAATCTTGTCTTTACCTCCCCTGAGTCATCATCAGAAGAAATACCGTTGCATGGTACATACAACATTTATCTTTACGTTACTGTAGAAAGAACATGCTTCAGATTTGTCTTTCTGCACAACAACATAGCAATATTTTCTTATTTTCAAACATATCTCAGAAATACCGTTGCATGGTACATACAACATTTATCTTTACGTTACTGTAGAAAGAACATGCTTCAGATTTGTCTTTCTGCACAACAACATAGCAATATTTTCTTATTTTCAAACATATCTCATGTCATAGTAGACAATCATTTCTCTGAGAACTGCTCCAGTAATTTGTTATGACAGTTGGTCCTATCTGAATAAATTGCTGCTGGCAACAAGGAGCTCAGACAGAGCTCCAAACACTGACAGCAAGGTGATGAGTAAGACAGTCATCTTTTTGCAAGCAATCTTTAAATATAAAAAAGGACTTACATAAAAGCAGTTACTCAGATAATTCGGATTACTGAAATTATAGAAAAAAAAATCAAGTTGATATACTTGGTGAAGCTCTCAAAATATAATCTCCATGGTTACAAAACTCAAAATTTAAATTGGTGTTTGGCAATTCATGACCTGGTTCTAATGAAGCATCATAATTAATATGTTCTGAGCACGGTTTTGAATTGCTCTTTGCACATCACCTCTGTCAACTTTCACATTTCCACAAATAGCCACGGATATGCTCCATTAGTAACTTTGTGAAGTGCTGCTATAATGCAGATTTCATTCATACATACCCTGTATTTAATGTTGTACCGTTGTTTTGGTTTCTCCCCTAAACAGGATTGCTTTATAGCTGTACTAATCAAGATTTTTATATTACCATGGTTCAATTGACAAATGTTGAATGAGTCGTTCGTATGATAATGGCTGGAGAGTTATAACCAGTCTCTGCAGTGTCACTGTGTTGCTGTTCTCATAGACTGTTCATAGCTATACCTACGAAAATTAATGCACTGTAATTATTATATATTCCACAAACACATTTCGTATGTAATTCATGTAGTTGTTAACCAGGAAGTATAAAGAGCGGCAGACGCCATGTAGGGAGGAAGTCGGGGTGGATGGGTGGGTCAAAAAACACCAGATTTTTCGCCCAGGAGACCGCTGTTCGTACCCCGTGTGAAACCAGAGGTCAACGCTGATTTATTTATCATGTCAGGACTTCTGTACCTAAGTTACACGACTTCCAGAGTTATTTTAACCCAAACCACAATCTTTTCCTAAACCGAACTGAGTAGTTTTGTTGCCTAAACGTTAACAAGTTGTTCCCTGTGAAGACGGAAGCTTATTTTGAAAAGACTGGAGCGGAAATTGATACATGCGTCATGTTGCTGGACATTCATAGGAAAACACACAAAAAATTAGAAATAACTTTTTGTTAGATATCATACAAACTGTTGTATGAGGATACGTTGCTCAGTGTTATCGAGCATTTTAGAATGTTTAAGCCCATTGTTTTAGTTTTACAATTTAAAGAAGTTTTCTTGCAGAGTGTTTCGCAAAACAGCTCTACTGTAAGCACTGTTTGCCCTGCAGCAACAATAGACAAAGTTAGTTCGCTAGATATTGATTCAGCTGTCTGTTATTGGTGGAGACCAAAACACAGCTAAAAGAAGGTTGAATAATGTACTTGAATGAATGCTAATGTTGCTCCGTGTCTGCTGGATGTGTAAATAGGCAATTGTTTGTCAGATTAAAAAAGGTTAAATAATGCCCCAAACTTGCGCTAAATTTTGGCAAGGAAAAACAATCATTGCCATTTTCAAAGGGGTCCCTTGACCTCTGACCACAAGATATGTGAATGAAAATGGGTTCTATGAGTACCCACGAGTCTCCCCTTTACAGACATGCCCACTTTATGATAATTACATGCAGTTTGGGGCAAGTCATAGTCAAGTCAGCAAACTGACACACTGACAGCTGTTGGGCTGCAGTTTGCCATGTTATGATTTGAGCATATTTTTAATCCTAAATGCAGTACCTGTGAGGGTTTCTGGACAATATTTGTCATTGTTTTGTGTTGTTAAACGATTTCCAATAATAAATATTTACATACATTGGCATAAAGAAAGCATATTTGCCCACTCCCATGTTGATACAAGTATTAAATACTTGACAAATCTCCCTTTATGATATATATATATATTTCATTTCATATAAAAAAAATCTCCCTCTCGACCCCGTGGTGTGGTATCTGTGTCTTCCTCAAGCTCGGGTCCTGTACCAGAGGCCATATCCATATCATATCCATTCATGGTTATGAATCTCGATATTCTATCTAATGTGTCTGATCCTCATTTTCTCTTGGTTGATCATGATACACATTCCTTTGTGTGGCAGTGAAGCTTATTATTTTGGATTTAAAGATTTTACCATCTGCCAAATCTCTTTAGAGCAGCACAGCATTGTCATCAATCCCTCTGGCTTTTAACGTGCCATCAAAAAATATCACACTAACCTTAATAACCCAACCCATTGACCTTCATGTTGCTTTTGGGTCTTTTACACCCTGTAATACATCACTTATATTGCAGATAGCTTGAGCTTGGTTTGAAGCACAGGCCCTCTGATTAGGGTACTGTTTCAATTAATAAAGACTTTATGAACTGTGTTCAGTTAATGCTGTCATTAACAGTGCATGGGTGATTGACTGACACCCTTTTTTCCCAAACCTCTGCCCTCTTTACAGTTAGTCTTGATAGTGAAATTACCACATGTTAAATATTAATTTTCCCACATTGGAGGTTCCCATGTGTATTTGTCCATAACGTCATTACTTGTTTACAATTTATGGGCGTGTTCCAGGTTGCCTATATGCAGCGGGGCCCTTCACACTGAGCTAATGTGGGAAGAGGTGGTTTCCTCCATGATGAACTGCTTCAAAACTGATCCCATTATTTCCAGGCCTGTGCCTGGCAGCGGCTGTAAAAGACATAAAGTCTTGGTGCTTAATCCTGTTAGTGCTGCAAACCTGACACTGCTTATTGGCTCCGTGGTAGTGTGTGAACATTCAGGACCTAACTGTTTGCCCTCTAAATATACTGTACGGAATTAAATTATTACAGTCATACTTTACTGCCGTTACACTGATGTGGCCTGTTTGCTGTAAGAGGAACAAAAAAATGGGTTGAGAAGTACGTTTTTAGCGCTTGTGTGGTCTGATTAAGTGCATCTGTATACATCTCTGTATAAAACAATTATAGCAATTTCCAAATGATTACAAATGAATGAAACAAAAATTAAGGACACATTCAGGAACGTCATGATTGTTGAGGAAGTAGTGAATGTTTTAGCATATCTATTTCAGTTCTCCTTGATAGAGGGCGGGTGCTGATGTCAAATGGAGTAAAGTTACTCTGCAGGTGAAGATGGATTGGCTTGTCAGCCTGGGGGATCAGAAGTAGCTGTGGTTTGGCAGGTCTTTGTCAGGACTGGGATCGGGGGACCACGCCTAGAGGAGGGAAACCAATGGTTTTAAGGTGGTAGTGGAGTGGAAATAGGACAGTCATATTCACTGTGGCGTAGAGACCGCACACTATGACTGCTGAAATGGCTTTTTGTCTGATGTGGTGGCTTGAAAGACAAAGCCGAAGTCAGCCAGCGTTCACTTTGAAAACAGTGTCAAGGTCCTGTAAAGTTATACTGTCACTGTTACTGTACAAACTTGCTCTGAAATTCCAATAAAATTGCGGCAGAGCTTTTGTTTATTAATTGAAATAGAATGGGAAGAGATTGTTTGGTAAGAGGCAACAGGGAGATTCTTGACCAAAAGTTTTAAAGCCGCCCACTCTGATACAGAAAATCACAACATCTCACTTGAAAATATAAGTGTCCTATTGCAGAGGATAATGGACCAATCTGCATGGTAATGGATATATTTGGAATGGTAAGTGAGGAGTTAGACAAAGCTGAAATGGGCTGTCATGGTTTGGTAATTGTCCTGGGGAAAGCATACAGTTGCTTCACATGGAAGGATGAATATAGCATTCAAGAACAGGGCACTCTCAAAGACAAAAGAGCCTCTCTGAGAATAGTGACTCGTGGAGACCTGAACATTTAGCATGCAGTTCGCCTCTTAAACTTTTATGTCTGGCAACACAAAATATACTCTCCAATTTTCCTAAAAGAGGAACAATTACTCTCTTTAAATTTTTAGGTAGATATATTTTCACATCTAATCAAGTCATAATATTTCTATGTATGTTTAATGCTTTAGAGTATATGCTTTAAGAAACTATTTTGCTTTGTCTGGGACTCGTGTTGTTTTGAATGTGTTTGTAAATTGGTAAATTATTTCTAAAATTGAAAAATATGAATAATGTGATCATTGATATGACTATTCATTACTTTTCCATGAATGATGCAATACAATAGACACAACCACTACTTAACGGTAAAATTGTTGTAATTGTGTGTTATGTTTGAATTTTCTCTAAGGAATTACACATTCATGTTGTACAAACAATTATTAAAGTCCTAAGGGTGAAACCAATATGTGGGTTAATTAAATGGAATAGAAAGAAAATGCATTGTTCTGCTGTGAAAGGTTAAATTGGTATGTGTGTTCCATGCTCAATCTACTGTAAATATTTGCACATTTACTCTCCGTAATAATGTGTTTAACAATGCATGAACTATACCCATCAGTGAGTAAAAACCTTGAGGCATAAAATCACACCAGAGACAGCAGAAGGATCTAATCTTTTTGTAATGTTACATTTCAAGAGGGCCATTTAGATTGACAATAATTTATTACATGGTGCACGATAATATGAATAGTGTTTGGCGATTATACTCCATTGTGACATAGTATAGTTTAGGGGAGTAGTGATGCCATGGTTAGTCCAGGAATTTCCCCCTCCGTAGTACAGACACTGGTGGTGGTGGTGAAGGGAGTTGGCTGAAGATCTGATGATGGGATGTTGAGTAGGACTGGGCACTGGATATGATGAAGACTGGAGGTGAAGGTTTGGAGGATGGTTGCATCAGTTTGTACTGCAATGACAACTGACAGCAGTAGAGAGGAGAACAGTTTTAAAATTTGACAGCAACGATATGATTTGCTTAGGGGTATAGTAGCAGAATCTGGTTGGTTTAAATTAGAGTGAACGCCCATTGTCAGGTGATAGAGGAGGAGCCAGAGAAATAGAAAAAAGATTGATTTGTCAATGAATGAGTGTAAAAAAATGAAGTCCTAAAGTCTTTCCCAACCACTTTTCCTTGACCTCGATGGAAAACGTTGCAACTTTATTTTTTGTTTTTAGCAACTTTATTTGAAACTAAAAATAAAATGAGTACAGTGACAAACTCGATGCTGTACAGTTCAAGTAAGGATTCCTGTCTAAAACAGAATTATACCTCCTAAGAAGGATGTTTTCAATTTATCCATAATGTTTGACGGCCGTATGGTGTGTCGCCTTAAATGTTGCTGCCTACAAGGAATTGTAGGATGGCTCTATCTCCTTTCCTTTCATAAAGGATGATCCAGTGAGTTTGTCTGGTGCGACGGAGGAGTTCGGCACCGCGACTTGAGAGCGTGATTGTTTTGAGGGCGAATGCTTCCGCGTTGGAAAGCTGCGTTGCCAGCGTAACTACGTAGGTACTGACGCTTACATCGTTACCACAGCAACCCATACAGGTTGGTGATTCTCGGACACACAAATCTGATCTGATCACTTGCAAATAACAGTGCCGACAGTCTTAGTGTTCGAACGCTGCTTGCCTGTTTAATTGTTGAATAAGTCTTGTGTTGTTTGGCTGAACCCTTTGTCACATGCCAACCTTAATCCTGTCATAACACTGAGAAACTGCCTTTCTCCTCTATCTGCCATGTCCTCGGGTCTTATATGTACACTCTGTACACTTGTGTCACACTTTCTGTATGAAAGCAAAAGTTGCATTTCATACCTTTGATAGACAAAACATGAACTTCAAAAGCTTGAGGGGCATTGACAGTACTATACAGGGCTGATTGTGATTATAGTTTAGAGTTTTTTGAGTGTGTTGCTGTCTGTTTTCATTGATGTGCTGGACACATTATCATTACTGTGTCATCAGAATGAATTGGTTGACTGAAAGTAACAACTGAGCACTGGGCAGCTCTAAAAACACATATTGTACACCATGCTATACACTGAAAAAATTGGTTGGACTTTATAGTATGTCTGTATTTCTCAGGGCCAAATTAAGACCTGCACAAACATATTGAGTCAACAGCTCTGCTTTGTATTGAGTGTTTTTCAAGTGCGCTTGAACCCATAGAATCACTACATTATTGTTTCTGTACTTATCTGTGAAAATGTGACATGCAAAGATTAGGGATGAAATGATCCGACATTTTTAGTTCCAATATCGATAGCAGTACCTGAGCTTCGATACACTGGTATCCGCCGAGACCGAGTACCAATCCAATAACAGTGTTTAATTAATAAGCTGTATGCCTCACTGTGTGGAAGTGACTGGGATCATTCTTTTATGTGTAAGACAACATCAGGTTGGACTTAAACATTGCTTTCTTAACTTTGTAAAACAGAATTTAACAAATAAATAGAAATACATTTACTGAATTGTTATTTATCATTGAAATAATAAATTGTACACCAGCAACTTGGTAAAAAATCTTAAGAATTAAAAATAATTAAAGGGACTGTTTGTAACTTCTTACACGTATAAATAAATCCGGGTTGGTGTCCCATGCACACTGGCGTGTGGCTACGCTGTTCAAACAAGACTCCAACACAAACTACACGGAAGCACCAAAACCGCAAAGTTATATCTAGTAAAGCCCGTCTTGCTAAACAGTGTTGGCCGCGGTCTAAGGATGCGCGAGAGACCGTAGCTTTGTTTCCAGGGCCGGAGTCTCTGCTGTACTCTGCTCCTCTGCTCCTCTGACTGCCTACTTTCCTTCAGTCACACACCGCGCTCATTCTCGCTATTTCGCTCCACTCTCATGTGCATGCGCGCACACTACACACTGCAGAAGAGTTAGTTTAGCTCTGAGAATATCCAGTAAATGTACACTGGACGTTTGTGCAGAAATAAATGCTGCAGCTCCTCCAGACCAACAGAGGTTTCTCGTGTCTTGTGAAGTGACGTGGCTCCGCAGCGAGTAACGTTATCGTCTCCGACCAAAACTCCAGTGTCTCCCCTGTTCCCTCCGGCCGCGGTTGGGAGGCTGAGGCAGGAAAAGCCAACACTAGGATCAACATTGATTCATGGAGAGACCTTTGTCTGGTCAGCTAACATTACTGCCAAGCAGGTGAAATATAGAGTGATATTGTGGTTTTAGCTGACGTGTGTCGCCTCACTGTTTTGAGCGATGCTCATTCATGTCTATATAGAGCGAGCACAAGGGTGAGCCCGACGCTGACTTTCGTTGACTTAACGGCCACAGGTGTCGCTGTTAACAAGCATTTCTGATTCTTACAAACAGTCCCTTTAAGCCTTTTTAATACAGAAACAAATTGGTGCAAACGTACACAGGAATTAAAATTCCAGTATATAATGTTTATGGTATATACATATACAATTGAATTGAATAGATCGTCCCCAATTGTCACCGATACCCAATCCATCTGTTTGAGTCAGTATCGGCTCGATATCTGATCCGGTATCGGTATCGGTGCATCCCTAGCAAAAATATAACATCAATTAAACATTTTTATAATATTATAAGCATTAAATTAGTGCCTATTAAAAACAACTACTGTTTTGATGAAAATAGAAAAAAATTCCAAAGTGAATGTCCATGTTTGATGTAATTTGGAGTGAAAACTACAAAAAAAGCTTTCAGTAAATTATTAATGAATAGCTGATTTGCTGTCAGATGTAATCAAACAGTATCTGGATAATCATTCATATATGCACTCTTAATTAGGTTGAACGATGTTCCTGCTGAGTGATAACCTGCTCTATCATGTGAGATCCCTGTTCTCTGTAGGCGTTCGTCACACACAATCTGAACCAAGCTGTGTTCAGCGCTTTCTGGCTTGTTGACAGACACTTTTCCCACAGACCAATGGGTGATAAGATGATCCCCAACTAAGTTGATGCCAGTCAAATGCATCACATAAAACATCTAGGAACATTTGACAGACATTATCTTGACAGCTTCATTCACTTATCAATGTCAAATTACATATTTGTTCTTATCCTGAAAACACTTATGTTAAAATGTACACTGGAAGCGTTACAACACACTTGTTGGGTTTGTGTACAAATTGTAATAGGTGACATAGGCAGGGCTTGTCCCAGTAACCTGACCTGTTGAATTTATGTTGCATGAACGGCACAGCAGGCTGTTCTCATACAGCTTTTGTAGCTAAACCTATGAAGAGCAATACACTGCAATTCGTATATGTCCTACAAAATCAGTTTGTATGTAATCCCCGTAATCGTGAACAAGGAATTGTATTTTGCTCAGCAGACCGCTGTTCGTACCATGTGTGAAACCAGAAGTCAGCGTTGATTTATTTGTCACATAACTTCTGTACTTACGGCACTTCCGGAGTTATTTGAACCCAAACCACAATCTTTTCCTAAACCTAACTAAGTAGTTTTGTTGCTTGAACCAAACCAAGTTGTTTCCTGTGAAGACATACGTTTTTTTAATGAACGGAAATTGACACGTGTTGCTGGACATTTTATAAAATGGTCACTATATCCTGACAGTAGTGCATGAGACGGGTAATGCCTCTGTGTCCTCCGATGTCTTCCGGTGTCCTCTGGTGTCCTCCTGTGCTCCTAATGGCATCTGCAAGATTTCACAAACCGGAGGAAAACAACCAATCAGAGCCGAGCTGGAGCCTGCCTGAGCAGCTGTCAATCACTCGCGAACTCCGACCAAACGGTCAAACTAGGGAGAGTTGATCAAATATGAATCAATATTCTGTTAATGTGATACCTCAGTTCAAATGTTTTCAGAAACATCTTGTAGTTTACTGTTTAGCTGTGAAATGAGAACGTTTGTGACCCGGCAGCTATATTGAGACCTGTTGAGGAAATACCAAACACTGCTCACAGCCAATAGGAATGCTCTCTCTGAAATGACCTGTGATTGGCCAAAGTCTCCCGTCATGGGCTACATTTTTTAAAGCCTGAAAACAGAGCTATGGGGAGGTGCAAAAGTCTAGTTTTCTCTCAGAACACTTGAATTACAATATGCTGAAAGATTATTATGCAATTTTTGCCCCATGATGCCAAAAATAATATACTGCCTACTGCAGGTTTAATTGATTGCAGAATAATCGTAATGCGGATCAGTAAAACGGCCACAACATGGTTGAAAATTGGCATATATGCATCGTTTCTCAGCCATTAGAAATTCTATACATTTTCTGAAATATAAGGTGAAATATGTAATACAGATCTGTATTTGTATTTATGAATTGCTGCAGTTGTTCATTGCAGAGATATGAGGTAGGTGCTTGGCATAGGATTGCCATAGTAACTGTTAAAATAATCCAGTTTAATATCAACATCACAACAAATCCAATAAACACAAGCAAGCTTGAAGAATTATCGGTGTTGCCAGGATGTTTTCCTTCTTTGCATCAACTAACACACGTAATGCTCTTATACATGTGACACAGACATATCAAACTGTTATGAACTATTAAAGCATATTGAGTAAAATATATTTGAACACCACAACCTCTGTTATTGATTTCTTGTTGTGTTTGATACTTTAGTTTGACATTTCTTCTTATAAGCAGCTGTATGTTATTGTGCATTTTGTACATAAAGTACATGTCGCTGCTGCAGAAAGGCATCTGTCTGTGCCTGATTTATAAAAGCAGGGAAAGTGGAATTGCTCGGATCTGTAATTAATGCACTCAGGGAATACAGTGCATGTGATCTGAGGATGTTCTTGGAAACTAATCACACACATACAGAGCTTCGCGTTTGGGGCCAAATTCAGCTTCTCATCTCTCTCTCTCCAACCTAATTACTCTTTATTTTACAAACAGAGCATTGCAAATAGCACTTACCCATTATCCCTTTTAATAACTATGGTTCTCCCGCTCTCCAGCCCCCCCTCCCACCCCAAAAGAGGACGACCGTAGCAATTACAGGAAAATCAATCGACTTAATCATTGTGGTGGAGAGTATTCTTATGAGATTGTTAAGGTTTGGACAGGATACTAAGTGAATGTGAAAGGTGCAGAACATGTTCCAGCTAACATCACCATGGAACAGCATGGCTAAAGCCTGCAATACAATACAATGCAATACTGCCCTGGTTTACAGAGATGCTTGTTGTGAGTAGGTAACTATATAGGTTCATTATTTTAACTTTAAGAAATTAGGAATTTTAAGTAAAGACATATTACATTACAGTGTCTCTGGAAGAGGAAGCATATCAGCCCATAGGGAGCGCTGATCAAATATGAATCAATATTATGTTGCTGTAATGCCTATATCTCGCCTCAAATGTTTTCAGAAACATCTTGTAGTGTACTGTTTAGCTGTAAAATGAGAAAGTTTGCTCTGGCTGGTGGGCGGTACTTGGTATTTCCTCAACTGATCTCAACATGGTGCCAGGTCACAAACCTGACTGACTTAAAATTCTTTATTTCTTAAAGTTAAAATAATTAACCTATATACTTACCTACTCACAACAAGTATCGGAGTTCACGAATAATTGACAACTGGCAGGCTCCAGCTCGGCTCTGATTGGTTGTTTTCCACCGGTCTGTGAAATCTTGCAGATGCCATTAGGAGGACACCGGAGGACACAAAGGCACATGTTTTTTTTCAGATTACTGTCAGGATATAGTGACCGATTTATAAAAAATAACTTTTTTTAATCATATTTGCCAACTCTACCTACTGCAGCTTTAATGAATACTCATGAAATATATTCTGTAAAAACACAAAAACAACTCAGTTCTTAGTAGGCTACTGAGTGTATTCAAGGTGAAAATATTCTTGGACAGGGGTCGACAAGAGAAGATTGAAATGTTATCACCAAAGCAGTAGAACAAAAGATTGAAATGAAATGTATTTCATTGTTTGGCATGAAACGATATGAAATTGGCAGAACGACCTTGGGAAGACCTGATTCAAGCAACACATGTGAGATGCTTGAAAATTGGCCTTTGGAAGCATCTCAGTCACGGTTTGTACTAATCGGGTTACCCTGGTAAAAATAAACATCCTTTCAGGGTAGGACATGGCTTCCTGGACACACACTAATCAGAATTATAGCAGTCGGTATTGTACTCCTGTTGTTCATTTATTGCTCTCCACTGAAGAGGTACATTTGTTTTTTTTGCCGGGTCAAATTGATGTCCTGTGATACTTTGGCATAAATTCCAGGAAGCCTTCAAGCCATTCTGAGGCCTTTTGCTAAAAGGTCTGTTTTTAAATTGTTCGTATAAAAATGTTTGCCTGTCCTCGCCTAATGGGCACACAATTCTGAGTCCAGTGTTTAATGTTGAAGCCCGGAGGCACATCCTCCAATTAAGTGTTGTTACATCACCTTCCTTTTGTTTTATGTCTAGACAATGTTGACGGACAGTGTTCCCAGGCTCTTATTCGGTGTCCTCTAAAACAAGGTGGGAAAAAATGTTGTCGAGCTCAGCCTACTCTTTCTGTCAAATGAGCAGTGCGAGCCAGGTGACTGAAGCTGAACGGCCGCTGCTATAGGTGCTGGCTCTTGTTTGCAGCCATCGCGCCCGCCTCGAAAAAGCTGCAGACACAAGCTGTTTTCAAGCCTGATGAGCAGCGGGGAGGCCTATCAGTGACACACAGATCAAGTGGCGTAGGGGACACACCAGGGACCAGTTGAAATGACCCGAGCTATACCAACATTTCTGCAAAGTTAATGAGCTGATACATGAAAGCACAAAGCATAAAAGGACATGCAGAATATTGGCAGCGAGACTTGCTCAGGCAGTCATGATGGATTTTAATTGTAGGTACCATTCTGTTACACGGATATTAAGATGGATCTCAAGAGCCTAGAGCCTGTATTTTATCCAAAACTCCCCCTAGAATTAGATTCTTTTTTTCTATTTCAGTCTGAGATGAGGTTTTTCGTCATTCTGTACAGAAGGGAAAAGATAAAACACAAATAAAACCCATTAAAAAGAGCAAAGGTACAATAATAAAACAAACTGTAATTTAAAAAAAGGTTATTCTGGACAAGTCCACCTGGGAGTAGACCTCCAGGCGGACCGAGAACCCGCTGGAGGGATTACATGTTCCATCTGGTCTGGGAATGCCCCGGGATGTCCCAGGAAGAGCTGGAGGAGGTGTCTGGGGAGAAAAACGTCTGGGATAGTTTGCTTAGCCTGTGACCTGGACCCAGATAACAGGCAGAATTGTGTTATATGTTTATTAATGCTTTTTAAATTTAAATGCTGTAGTCTTTTATTTTTAAAGGGGTAAAAAAAAATAATACAAATAATCATTTTAGTTATAGACTTTGAACAACAACCCACATTAGCTTTCCTGCTAAAGTCTCCTTCTTATCTACCTGACAAACATTAACTCGTCTTGTCCTGCACCTTAGCTTGAACGAGCCACCAAACAAACATTCAATGGGGAAAAGTGCACTGCCAACGTCAGTTTTCAGGCTAGATAGACAATTAGCCAATAACCTTCAACACATTAAACAGCATGTTAACGTACCTTCAAATGTGACGTGGGTCCAGTTAGATGCTGGTGTGGTCCTTACACTCTGCCCAGACTGGGCACGTCAGCAGCGCTTGGCGGCTGCATCGCTGAACCGCTGCGTCTATCTACATTGAGTTTGCCTTTCTTGATGGCCATTTCATTTCATTATAAATGTAATTTATATTTATTTCTGACAGAAAAAGGTAAAGAGGCGTGTACTCATTTGTAAATAATATTAATAATCCACAACTAAAACCTGGTACTTTATTCATTCATGGAGCCCTGCAAGTCACTGCATTTTCTACAACACTGTCCTGTAAATATTTCAGAATAAAAGCCTTGTGTTAACAAATGAAGGTATTCTGTCCTCAGAAAAAAACACTTGAGGGCTTTTATTTTGAAATGGAAGCAGGAGAGTTAAATCTTTACTTTTCTTCATATCTGTGACATATTCTACAGATATTTAGACATTGAAACTGTAGTAATGTCGCTGGTATGATGTCAATATACTGTCAAAAGGTCATTTTTGATGTCTATTATTGCTGTGAACCGCTCGCTCACATCGAATCTCTAGAAGAGATTCGATGTATGGCGCCTGAGCCGCGCTACTGAGGTTCCCAGTGTGGCAGGGCCTTACTCTTCAATACAACACGTGCTAACAACACATAGTCATAACATGTAGGCTACAGCGCAAGTTTGTTTATTTTTGTTTCCTAAGGTGTAACACCGGCACTCTGGAAGCCTGCCAGGTGCTGTCAAGATTAACAATATATCTAAAAAAGAAACACGTTGAAATTATTTTTTTACTACAAAATGTGATGACTAAATGGGATTTCATTTGGATTTAAATTCAGTGGGATAATTATTCAATCGCAGATATTTAAAGTAAGAATCCTTAAGATTTCAGTTATAGTTAATTTAGCAACACTTGTGGTTACTGGTGTTAACAGCAAGTTCAGTTTAATACTATAGGTCATATAACTCTGGAGGCAGTAAACGGTCCTTGAGAAGCTACTTTGTCAGAGATACAATATAACAGCATCTGGTGTATCTTTTTACAGTGCAACCAAACAAAAGGCACATTGTTTTAATAAAGAAGTCAGTCAATAATTGGACATTTTCCATCATTCCATGAGCAGCCGCGATCTGATATTATGCTGTGCACAGCACGAGTAGTTTTCCACAGAACAGCACGGCTTCTTGTTCCATCACTCCCTGCTATATTTAAAACTGTTTTACTGTCAAAATATTACCAAAACGACTGCTACATTTGTTTTGTAGATGCATTTCTGATGGACGATCACAGTCAGCACTAATGATTTGCGTGATTTCCTGCGACTGCTTCACAATAAAAGCCTTCCCATATTTCACCAGTCAAATGCTTTTAATGTGGAGCAGCAGCAGTGGGGAATATTTCCTTTGCATCAGCTTGATACAGCTCAGATACGGCTATGGGAGCTTGAACAGTGAACAGTTGGGGTCTCATTGATATCAGGCTGATATTGATGAGATAAAATGAATAACACTGGATTACATACATGGATTTACCTTCCTGTGATTCCCTTGTGCATGAAGGTGATTTGAATCTAGTACGGGAATGAAAGACTCCGCCAGAAACAACTAAAACTACAGTATAGAGAGGTACTTGCAGTATGGAAATACATTGAATTGCTGAAATAGTCATAAATAGTATAAAAATTGGGGATAGATTTGTGTGTCTGTGTTGAAATATAACTTTAATCACCTGTAGGTGTGTTGGAGAGCAATGGTCCCTGCAAAATGAGATGAATATAGCTTCAAGGTGAAATAGTCAAAAAACTAATTCAGAACCAACTGGCATGAAGGCAGGAGTAGGAGAATTAAGTCAAAAGTGGGATTATTGTAATACATTTTAAGTAGCCTCTGTAGGGACCAGAGGGGCAGTGCCTCCCATATGTCTTTTATTCCGTGTTAAAGAAGCAGTGGACAGAATTGGAGCAAATATGAATAAAAAAAGTAATTTTTATAAAACGGTCACTAAATCCTGACAGAAGTACACGAGACAGGTAATCTGAAAAAAAATCATGTGCCTCTGTGTCCCCCGGTGCTCCTAATGGCATCTGCAAGATTTCACAGACCGGAAGGAAAACAACCAATCAGAGCCAAGCTGGAGTCTGCCGTCTCTTAGCAGCTAAATATGAATCAATATTCTGTCACTGTAATGCCTATTTCTCTACTCATATGCTTTCAGCAACATCTTTTAGTGTACTGTTTAGCTGTAAAATGAGAAAGTTTGTGACCCGGCAGCCAAATTGAGACCAGCTGAGGAAATACTAAGCGGCGCCAACCCGCCTGAGCAAACTTTCTCATTTTACAGCTAAACGGTACACCACAAGATGTTTCTGAAAACATTTGAGGCAAGAAATAGGCATTATAATAACAAAATATTTATTCATATTTGATCAACGCTGCCTAGTTTGACCGATTGATTGGAGTTTGCGAGTGATTGACAGCTGCCTCTGTTGAATGAACAGCCAATACGAACGCTGTCTCTCTCTGAAATGACTGTGACCAAAGTTTTAGATTTAGATTTTTTAAAGCCTGAAAACAGAGCCATGAGGAGGTGCAGAAGTCTAGTTTCCTCTCAGATCATTTGAATAACAATATGCTGTAAGGTTATTTGGGATTTTTGTTCCCAATGATGCCAAAAACATTCTGCCTGCTGCAGGTTTAAGTGCAAATATTTCAGTATTTCCAATCTTCAAATAAGATATAACACCCGAACATTTTTTTCAGTCATACAGTACAGTCTGTGTTACTGATCTTAATTTAATATCTGCCAGTACATAAACAGAAGCAAACATGCAACTTCACTAAATATAACCAATTCAGCAAACAGTGGTTGCTACCACGAGGCAGATGTGTGCTATATACTTGATTTGTTGCACCCTACAACAAACCTATGTGTTTATATTGCAAAGAAGAAATGTGCGTAATGCTGATATCACATCCCATTATTAAAGAGGCCTGATGACTTTTCATATGTCACTTTTCATTCAGATAAACATCTGCATTGAACTGTAAATCTCAAATGAGAGCAGCTAAAGTACAGTGAGGCTGAAAACAAAGACAACGACAGCAAACAAAGATTAATGGCACAAAAATGCTCTACTGAGTGTGATTATACAAGATAGAAAGCTTATCTATAATACAGCACGCTCTGCGTTATGCATTGACGTTAGTGCGCGACAGGTTGGCACGAGCCGATTGTGGAGAATGTGTAGATATTACATAATTTATAACTTGTGTAATGCATAAATCATGTGCTTCGGTTGTAACGTTAAATCTCGTAGGTTGTGCTTTGATTTAAGGCCATGGAGTCTGCCAGATGATTAAACTTGAGCTTAATTTTGTGTGATGAACTATAGCCTCGCTCCCAGATCTTTCTCCCCAAATAAACTTGGCATACTGTATGAATCCCTCTCTTTCACTTAAGTGCTAATGGAAGGGATGAGTAAATCAATAATGCAACTAAGTATTTAAGATAATCCAATTCAAGGCACTACTTGGAGCCAGCGTCTTCTTTGAGAGGCAGCAAAGCCTGCAACAAAAGCAAGAGGATATTTTCTTTTTATATTACCACTTGGCAGAGTCTTACTGAATGGAGTGCAGGGAAGCTGGGAATCTTAAAAGTGACTAAAAAGCAAGTATGTCAAACCTTTTATAAAATCTACTTTCCATATGAATATGTAAAGCATGACTTTATAGGTGATAGTTTTACCTGGAAACACACAGGGAACTGACTTCACCGTTAATGAATGTATAGTTAGTGTGAGATGAACTTGTCCTTGTTTCACCTTGTTGATTTCTCGGTAAGTAGGTAAATTAGGCATGATGGAAAATAATTACATTTCATAAGCGTATTGTTGGCCTACAGAGGTTTTTTTCCTGATAATACAAACCAATGAAAGTATGTTGACGCTAAATGCAACATGAGTCACATGAACAAATTCCCTCAGAGAATTTTGTTGATGAAGAATTTACATACAGTACCTGCCGTCCCTTTTCCAATCAATTGCTATAGATTTATATCAAGAATGCACGCAAGGTCATAATTAACTTGACTGCATGTTTTTCGCTCTCCCGGGGATGAACATTATGTTTAGTTATCACAAACCCATTCTTCATTATCATAATGCATTTATAATTCAGGCAAGTGTTTTATTAATGCACATATTTGTTTCTGAGGGAGAAAAAATAGCTCTTGCGTTATAATCGTCTTTCTCTGCACGCATGAATATTAGAAACAAGGCCTCGGGGTCAATGCCTGGTGCCATCCGCGGGTTTCTAGGGGCTGGGGCATGTGAATCAGAGGAGACCAAAAACAACAACAACAACAACAACAACAAAGAAATAGCGAAAGGTCAGGGTTGTCTGTGTGGAATTCTACTCGACACCACACCCTCTGGCAAGTGGTCAGATCCGAGTGTGTCTGACAAATCGCCCAGGCCAAAGCATTAGATCTCCCCACTTTCCGTCTCCCCAGGATGGATGCACCAGTGAATGCTCAACTGATTTTTCCTTTACAGCGGTTATTATCACATGCATAACAGCCCCATGTGAAATGCTGGTTTGTTTTTTAATGTATATTGAAAAGAGGGACAAATTCTGTACTTTTTAGAATTGGGTTTAAAAGTGTGCAGAGAACGGCCCTCTGCTGTCACACTCTGACTCCCAAGAGTAGAAAAGTACAACATTAGTTAAAGGCTTTTCATTGAAAGGCTGGTCATGAACAGCATTAGAGAATCAGTAGAATCCATTAAAATAAAGAGCACTACTTAAGACTAAATGAAATCTCGACAGATCCATGGCTTTTTTAACCATTGTGTTTGTTTAAGCTGTGTTTGGTTAAGATTACCTTAAAACCTCTAAGCCATATGAGCGCCTCCATCACCCAAAGCATAAATGCACGTTCCCCTACAGCTCTCTTTCGTTATTTTACTCCAAACATGCTTGTGTCTACATTCGGTTTGCATTTAGAAAAAAGCACATTTTGTTCAAACAAAATTACAAGGCTGGCCAATTTTCCTGAACCAAAAATCTTTTTGATTAGGCCATTAATTGTGCACAATGGCATGCTTATGGAATCCGCGAGCGGTGACATTCACTTAAGCAAACTGCAATATTTCACCATGAGATCAGATCCGCACAATTGGGCAAGAACATGTGATTACGGGGGGGGGCAAATATGGAAGGGGTCCATGAGCTGAAAACATACATCCAATTTTATATATATTGACGTTGAAATATTTATGGTAGTATGCGTGCGCAAATGATCTAAATGCATCTTTTTCTGCCGCAGGATAAGGAATGTCACTTGACAGTGCCTCAATTTTGTGTGAGAGCTCCACTGAGATGCAAAGCATTATGGATCCATGTCAGATTTGAGTGCAAGCAGCATGTCACTGTGACACTTCATATCTACCTTATGAATAATTACACTAAGAATATGATCAGCTTTTATGATGGGAAATGCCCCATAACACCCTGACAAAATGAAATACAGTATATATATATATATATATATACATATATATATATATGAAATGAATGTAATATATAGCAAAGTGGTTCAGCTATAAAGTGGTTGGGCAGTACTGGTAGAGCGTGATTGTGTTTTGGCTGAGCTCTGCAGGTATCAATTCTACACAGTGTCTGTGTTTACAAGACTTCTGTTTGTTTGACAGCTCTCCTTTACCTCCTGCACTTCCAGTCAAGAGTTAAAGTGGCAGTAGGCAGTACATTTTACGAATGAGGTGAGCTTGGACGGAAATGGTGAAATAGACGTGCCATGGGAATTTTAAAATAAAGGCGCATCTTAAAGCTTCACTAGGCAGAATCTTTTTGGTAAAATTTCCATAATAACCTTTCAGCATTTTGTAATTCAAGTGTTCTGAGAGATAACTAGACGTCTGCACCCCATCATGGCTCTGTTTTCAGGCTTTAGAAAATCTAGCCCGTGACGGGAGACTTTGACCAATCACAGGTCATTTCAGAGAGAGAGCGTTCCTATTGGCTTTGCTCTGACTGGTGGGTGGTGCTTGGTATTTCCTCAACTGATCTCAACATGGCTGCCAGGTCACAAACCTTCTCATTTTACAGCTAAACAGTACACTATGAGATGTTTGTGAAAACATTTAAGGCAAGAAATAGGCATTACAGTAACAGAATATTGATTCATATTTGATCAGCGCTGCGTAGTTTGACCGTTTGATCGGCGTTCTTGAGTGATTGACAGCCGGCTCATAGGCGGCAGCTGGACGGCAGACTGGCTCTGATTGGTTATTTTCCTCCGGTTTGTGAAACCTTACAGATGCCATTATGGGGCACCGGAGGACACAGAGGCACATATTTTTTTTCATATTACCTGTCTCATGCACTACTGTCGAGATATAGTGACTGTTTTATAAAAAATAACTTTTTTTAATCATATTTACTCCATTTCTACCCACTGCAGCTTTAAAGATGATCATATGTATTGATGTTTTCACTTTACGTCGATGATATTGGATCGTTGATCATTCAATCGATATATCGATCCAGATCAATGGATCGTTACACCCCTAGCAGGTGCCTCAATTTCCTGTCGTGTCAATTTAAGTTTAATCCCTGTAAAAAGTCATGCACTGCAATTGTAATTCTGCTTTTAAGTTTGGCAAGTTTACTTAGTGAAACAGTGAGGGTACACAGAGTTTAATTGGTTTCCCTTTTTGTCTATAATTTGAAACATAAAGAGTAGAGGCTCTCTTAATTTAGAACAAATAATCGGTCCAGTCGACATGTTTATTTAGAACGTGCAGAACAAATGTAATGCATTAACACAAAAGGTGAAGAAATTGCACAGGCTCACAGAAAAGCTAATGAACCAGCAATTCAAATAATTAGGTTGTTATTTCTATTTTACAAACAGTAACACAATACTTTCATTGTATTTTTTATTTTTTTTATTTTTGTCTCTTTAAACTTTTTAAGAGGCTCACTTTGTCTAACTTTGTTTGATTCAACTCTGTGTGAATGCATATGTCACATGTATGAGTATGTGAATGCATAAGCATTTGAGCATGCTTTATATGAGACATTAATTTGTTCGCGTGTGTCTGTGTGTGTGTGTGTGCGTGTCTGTGTGTGCGTGTGTGTGTGTGTTTGTTTATGTGACTGTACTAAGGAACTGCTGGGTGAGTCAGACCAGTCAAGCATGATTAGATGATGTGAAGCTTGGGTCAAGGTTAACGTCTTCTATCAGGCGTGGTTTAAATTGCAGCAAAACCCTCCGCCAGTCTCTGCCTACATGGAGTAGACAGTGAGCTCCCTCCCCTAACATGACCTTGGTTTCATCCATTTTTCATGAGACAGAATGGCAGAGGGAGGGGAGGGCACGCCGTTCTCGCAATAATTAGTCAGCAAAATCAAGGCAAATTTTACCCCTGTTCTTACACAGTGCTTCCATCCCCGCGTGATGCTTGAGTGAATTTTATAGAACGAAGTGAGGTGGTGCGTTCACAATATCAAAGAAGAGTCTATGTTAGAAAATAGAAAATAAGGGGAAATTTGCATACATGAATTTCAATATATGAGTAATGTACTCAAGCCTTTATACTTATTTTAACATTCGAGATTCCTGCTCTGTGTTCTGTATGAAAATTAACAGCAATTTGTGGGAAAAAAAAAATGGAGTGGGACGCTTTTGCATGAGCGAGAGACAGGGAGAGAGAGAGAGAGACCCACGCACAAGGTCTATGCAAAGCAGAAGCTGTCAACCAGGGATTAGCAGAACGAGCAGAAAACTGACAATAGGCAGAAGCTTATATACTTTAGAAGACAGGATTTAAATTTTAATCCACTATAAATGAAGAAAAAAAAATCATAAAATACAATCGCCACTAGTAGGCCTAAATATCCACACTCAGGAAGCTTATATTAACTATGAGAAAGATGTACTGAACAATGGAGAGAGGAAAGGAAGAAATAGGAGACCGAACAAAGTGAAAGACTAGCATCCATGTAATAATACTGAGGGAGAGAGAGTAGTGGTGAATACAGCAGGTACAGATATGGCTTTATTTTGCTACAATGGAGATTTCCCGTTTCTTAAACACTGGCAGGTGGGATGGGCAAATACACATATGCTGGAACATATTTAAGGAACATCGTTCAAAAGAGTCTGGAGAGAGTGACTTCCTAAAGCATGTCAACCAAACCTAATATCCAATACTTTATTCTGGCAGCACTGTGAGAGCCAAAATAAACCCCGCCATGCAAAGCAGTGACTCTTCCAGTTAGTGAAAAATTAAAACTCAGGAGGCCAATAATGAATTATAGGCCCAAATCTGTTTTATATTCCACATGCCCTAAACACGTTCCCCTTTCGATTTTCAAAATCACAGGGCAAGCCTCCTTTTATCCCTGCATCATTTTTTTCACATCAGCCATAGGCTCAATTAGCCTTTTGTTCTTAGATAATAACCTCATACCACCGCCATCTGCTCACTGGCCTAGTAATTTACAGAGAGCTGCAACAATACCAAAAACCTTTGCCAGGGAATAAAAAGAAAACAAAAAGGGGTGGGGAGAGAAACAGTCAACAGAAGAACAGTCGTGACAGACGCCATGTCACTGAATTTGGACAAATAACATTTTTTTAAATTAAAATCTCTGGATAACGGTGCTTTGCTTTCATTTTTTTTTTTAGCATTTTCTGCTCGGTTAAGTTCAATATAGACCATTTTTGCGTTAGCTCTTTCTCATTGCATTCATACCATAAAGATGGACGACATGACAGCTCACCAAAAGTGAAGCCAAAACATCTTGATCACCCCCTGGTGGCTGGCTGCAGTACAGGTCATAATTGGTTTGGGCGGGTGACTTCGATACCACGGCTCCACCGCTGGATCACTACTGCGCAGACTTTGGCTCCAAATGACTTGAAAATCTCAAGATGGCAGCTCACGTATCTGGGATATTTTGGCTTCACTTCTGTACAGTGGAAGGAAGTGGAGATGCATCGTCCATCTTTATATACAGTCTATGGTTCATACTCACCCAGGGTCTGAAATGAACACCCGTACCCACCAAATTTGGGCTTCGGCAGACAGGGAAAATGCTACGGATGGGAATAGAGAATCCGTTCCCGTTGAGGACCGGTTCCTAGTTGTATGATTCCTTGGCATCTCATGACCTCTGTGACTATCAATTGGACTGGAGCCATGGCGGAGAGAAAAAAAGGACTCATGGTATTACTACTTCTAAACCTAAGGGGCGCAACCTATCTTTTCCCTGATAATGCTCCACTGTTAACCACGGATCCATGTTGAAATCGTCAGGAGGAGAGTTAGTAACATTACCTGTTAGCAGCCAGTGGGCAGCACAGTACTGCTCGACTATATAATGGAGCTACTAACGTTAACAGAGGTTCCATTGAGTTACATTATGGTGCGTTCATGCTCTGTTCAGAGATGAATGTAAACAATTAGTATTGGGTGAACATAAATTACAAAGTTATCGGCGAGAAACTTGAATAAATCCAGTACCCTCCCATTCCCGAAAAATAGGACCTCCCCGGATGCTACAGTGTAATTCGAACTTTTATTTACCATGCATATACTGTTTTTAATGTAAAATATATCAAACACTGAATGACACCAGATGTAAAATGTCATTCCTTCATTTAACACATAGATTTCAAAAGTATCAGACAAAAATAAATACTTACCTGCCACAGTGGCTGGCAGTGAAAAAAGTTAAATTCAGACCCTGTACTCACCACTTGAGTAAGCACAAGTTCACTGGATGGGAGCAGTATCTGCCTGGAAGAAAAAAAAGTTTGGTAGATTCGAGTGGGTAGGGGATTGGAGCGTCAGCACTGATGCTGGTGCAAAACACCTGGGAGATGCTAGCATGGCAACGGTGGAGTTGTACCACACAGAGGCCAGGCTGAAAGGGTGAATTGTTTGATTTGTTGATATTTTTTTTGGACTGTGTAGCTGTGAACTTTCCCTTTCACCCTTTTTACCCATACAATAAAACCTGAATTGCCTATGTCAAGAGAGGAGCAGCCAAAACTAGAAAAAGCCAGCCAGCCAGAATAGCTGCTTTCACCACCAGCCAGCATCATAAATGGATACAGAGCTATGGGTGAGTCAAACTTGTTTCTCCCTAGGCGAGGGAAACAGAACCGGCATGTTAGGTCGCAGGAAGGCCATGTTTTACACATTTTCACCACGCAACACTATCAGTATCAAGATGCCTCACTGTGGGAGACAGTCGCATCATATTTAGTGCAATTTACTCTGAACTAAGCCAAGTCAAGCGGACCTGAACATCCTGGGGAATTATACACATGACAAAAAACATAATAACCCAAAGGCTTCCGCAGGGTACCCTTTCAGCTCTGGGCTCCTTTGACTCACTCAGGGTCATTTTTACTGTATAAGCTTTTCAATAGTTTTCTATTCCACAGAAAGTTCTAAGAGAAGCACATACAATACTGTATTTTCTCTGCTTATAAATGGCTTTATAGCACCATAAGGTGACGTACAGCCTCGAATAACTTCTGTTATGACAGCATGACTGTCGATGCTTCAGCGTTGATATGGAAAACACCCCCGCTTTCAACTGAAATTTGTTTGTCTGACATAATTCAGCTTTAGAGCCTGGACGTATTGGTTTTCTCAGCATATCCAGTTCCATCAGCGTCACTGTGATTGCTAAGGCACTTACTCATCCCTCGCCTGTTTGCTTTGGAATTGTGTAAAAACGCTCGTTGCTCTTAGAGTCTCAGTGTGAGAGCATCTATTCTCAGAAGCATCAGCATGTAGACAGATCAAGTTTAATAGTGACTTTTAAGTACATCTATTTATTCACGGCCATTGGAAGGGCATCTATCTGACAACAGGGACGACCAACATAGAGACAGGGGAGCTGTGGCTAATAGTACATCAGACCTTGGCCAAAGTAAAAGAAACCAAATGACATCCGACCCTTTCACGGGATGTCCTGAACATCACGGAGGGAAAAGAAAGTGAGAACGAGTACAACATTATTATTAAGTACTGAGACAGAAGATGGAGAGGGAAGGTTAATTCCTGTTCAACCCAGCCTAGAGACAAGACACATTACAAGGGTGCACTCTAAGCACATGGGGAGACAAATTGGATTCAAACTCCCATCTTTCAATAAGTCACTTGACTGGGCTTTTCACTTGCTATATAAATCACCTGTGAACACTGGCAGAGAGAAGGCTGAGCAGACACTTATGGTCTGCCTTCAGGTACAAGTGATTGTGGTGTACAAAACAAGTGTGCTGAAAACTGTATTCTGTGTCTCTGAGAGGGTTTTCAGTGCAAAGAGTCTCATGAATCTGGCCTCAGACTCAGTCAATCACTCACAAACTCATATCTATTGGTTTCCTGTGAGTAGATTTCTTTATGCCCTGTAACTGTTCTCTTTTTTGCTCTGTTCTGTTTTTCTTTTCTCTTGCCATTATTGAAGTTTGACAGACGTTAAATTCAAAAGCGAAAATGATTTCGATGATGGTTTGTGTGTTTTGTAATGTGTATAATATGCGTGCTTTTCGGAGTTGGTGGTTAAGTTAACACATTGACAAGCTCACTTTAGCTCAGTCTAACAGTTGCAGACAGATCATATAATTAACTTTTAATGTCAATGTTGAACATCCAATTTGGCTATGGCTGAAAATGTGCCAAAGATGATACAAAGATGTGCCATCACAAGTTAACGCTAAAATAAAGCGTTAACGCAAAATTGTTTTAACACATTAATACAATTAATATTTCAGAGGTTGTAGCGGGCTTAGTTTTTAAACTAGAGAGACGATACTGATATCACATGAAACTAGAAAACATAAGGAATCCATTGGTACCAACCATGTTATTATCTTGTATCTTGTAAAGAAGGTTAAATAACAGGTCGAACTTTTTGGTGAGGAAAAACTGTCATGGCCATTTTCAAAGAGGTCCCTTGACCTCTGACCTCAAGATATGTGAATGAAAATGGGTTCTCTGGGTACTGGCCAGTCTCTCCTTCACAGACATGCCCACTTTATGATAATCACATGCAGTTTGGGGCAAGTCATAGTCAAGTCAGCACACTGACTGCTAAATGAAGTACCTGTGAGGGTTTTTCGACAATATTTGTCATTGTTTTGTGTTGTTAATTGATTTTACACTAATTAATATATACATATATTTGCATAAAGTAATCATATTTGCCCACTCCCATGTTGATAAGAGTATTACATACTTGTCAAATCTCCCTTTAAGGTACATTTTGAACAGATAAAAATTGTTGATTAATTTGCAATTAATCGTGATTAACTATGGACAATCATGCGATCTATCGTGATTAAATATTTGAATCCATTGACAGCCCTAATTTTTTATCTTAGCAATTAATTATGCATAATGTGAGAGTTATCAGTCTAACCGCTCTCGTCAGCGTCTTTTTCATTCACACCAGACAACTGTTTTCAGTGAAAAGGCCCCTAAAACCGGGTGTACACTACATGTCCAACACCAAACAGCCAAGAGAAAAAGTTAGTGACTAGCTGGTAAACGTAGTGGATCAGTAACTGCTACAGAGCCAGATATTTCCCAACTGAGTTGGTGGAGACCAAAACAGAGCTAGAAAGAGAGTGAATAATGAACTTACAGTACATTTTACAGGTGGACAGAATAAATGTGACTCCAAATGAATGTTAATTTTGCTCAGTGTCTGCTCTATAAATGTAATTATTGTATATAAATAAGCCACTGTTTGCTAACATCACACCACATCAATTTTATTAGGGGAAAATATGCGAAGCTTTTGTTAATAGTTGGTTTTGCTCCCCCCAAACGGGCCACAATTAATGCAGGTTTTAATTTGACTTTTATAGCATTACACATTAATAATGAGCTTAAAGGTGCAGTGTGTAGGATTTGGTGGCATTTAGCAGTGATGTAGATTGAAACCAACTGAAATTTGTCCCATGTTGCCAAGTGTGTAGGAGAACTACGGTGGCCGATGTGAAAACGCGAATGGCCCTATCTAGAACTAGTGTTTGGTTTATCCACTCTAGGCTCCTGTAGAAACATGGCGGCTGGCTCTGTGAAGAGGACCTGCTCCCTATGTAGATATAAACAGCTCAGTCTAAAGCAGTGGTCTCAAACTCAATTTACCTGGGGGCCGCTGGAGGCAGAGTCTGGGTGAGGCAGGTATTCCACAAAAAAAGCTTTGTTAAAAAAAACAACAATCTTCTCAAACGTCATTATTAACAGTTCTTTAACTTGAATGGGTTCTTCTGAACATGAACTGTCCTGAACATTAATGGAACATTGAAGAACATGAACGGTTCTTCTGAACATGGCCTCTATTGCGTCTCCCACTTTTCCTGAAATTGTCTGTGCTCGTCACCAACCTTTCTCTTCACTGCAGGCTTTGAAAAAGACATGATTGGGGCTGTGTGACAAGATATATATTCATTCCACTTGGTGTCACTCCGCAATAAAGTTGTGCCTGCTGTGTTTGTGTTGCTCTGCAATTACACCACCAAACCGCTAGTTGGCGGCGGCGTCTCTATGAGTTTCCTTCTTCTTCTTGTACTACAAACAGAAACTGAGGGAGTTGGAGCTAATAACTGTTGAACCACAGAACTTTTACTGATATTACTGCAACGCCGAAAAGAGAAAATATATCTGAGTGGATTTGTGTGAACAAACATTGAAAAGATGGAGGCAGAGAGAAGTAGAACTTGGTCCTGGCCGCTCAGCATCGCTGAGAGACTGGACCAATCACAGCTGTTGCGGTCTGCGTCGCCGCGACGTGTAGTTACATTTCTGGAGAGGTGCACGTCAGGCTACGGCGTCGATTCAACGCAGAAGTATAAATCAAGCTTTAATCTAGTTTATGCGATGTTACACGGGCGCCGCCACAGTTGTTGTGAAATGTTTCTCTGCTTGCATCAAGCCCGGCCGATTGCCCGTCCCCGGGAGCCATATACCCCACTGTGATTGGTAGGTTCGTTCAGCTCGGGCTCGCGCAACAAAGGGACCTTCCACGGCAAACTGCCATTCACATAAAACTCGCGGGCTGAGGGCGCCTGGTTAGCTCAGTTGGTAGAGCGGGCGCCCATGTAACAAGACTTGGTCCTGACCGCGGCGGCCCGGGTTCGAATCCGGCCTGTGGCCCTTTCCGCATCCACTCTCTCTCTCCCCCCTTTCCAAGACTCTATCCACTGTCCTGTCAATAAAAATGAAAAAATGCCCCCAAAAAAAACTTTATAAAAAACTTTATAAAAAAAAAAAAAATTTGCGGGCCGCACTAACATTAAACTTTCATATCAAGGTGGGGGCCACAAAATATCGTCTTGCGGGCCGCAATTGGCCCGCGGGCCGCGAGTTTGAGACCCCTGGTCTAAAGTAACAAAAACACAACGACTAGTATTTTCAGGTGATTATACACTAAAGAAAACATACTTATTATTTTATTCCATTTCTGCCAATAGATCCCCCTAAATATTAGACACTGTTCCTTTAACAAGACCATGATAAATAAATATATATATTCTCTCTCTCTCTCTCTCTCTCTCTCTCTCTCATATTTAATATTTAAGACATATTCGAGTATTTAACAAATGTCACAAGATCTTATGTTGTGCGTCATGCATGTATGATTTATTTTTAGCCAGCCACTGGTAGTGTTTTATGCATTTTATCCACAGTTGCAACAGTTAATTGGATCTGATAAGATAATTTCATGTTCAATATGGTTTTGTATTTGGCAGCAACATTCAGAACTCGCCTCAGCTAATCCCTTTAGGCTTCACATCCCCCGTCAGCAGCATCAAAACTCATTCTTATTGCATTTATGGCCTTTACTGTTATAGTTACTGGATACCTTCCACTGTCATCATCAAGCAGCAGATGTATAATGTGCAACTGATAGATGTTGTAGAGATATTTCCATAGTGATGCTTTGGGTTGACAAAACATTACAATACATTAAAAGAAAGCGCCAGAGTAGCAAGTTACTTATTTTATAACAACCATGTTGCAGCCTTTGTTGCAAGGCACACAGTCCTCTAATCAGGACTTGTACTAGTCATTGACAGTTTAAGTACATTTTCTTTCTCAGCAGCATACAGCATGTCAATATGTCCCATTTTCTTAAGCTAAAATGTGATTCAGCAGGGCTGATTGCTGATAGCCTATGCCCTAAAGCTGTGGCTGATAGTCTATTATATAGACACGGCCTCCCCGAGGAATCTACCGAATATAACCAAGCCTCACAATGTGCCCAGGGTCTGTCCTCTTGAGAGAGAGAGAGAGAGAGAAAAAAAAAATGCAAGTCTATTCAATAATGTCCAATTCTTTTTTTCTTCCTACAACAGATCTGTTTTCTGCTTCATCATAATGTGACAACATGAGAAGACATGTCAATAGGTGGCCCTGCTGGAGGCATTTTCCTTTCATTTTCAGTATTGATTTTTTTTTTTAGAACATAAAACATAAGACCTCTAAATGCTCCATATATATACCACAGGAGAATAATGTTGTCTGTACTCTATTACATCATATTATATTACACTGTTGTGCAGTCGTTCGTCAAAGTCGTCAAACAGCCGTTGAGCGCAAAAAGGTTATTTTTCTTGTTAATAAAAATGTTATTCTCAAATTATGTTTAATAAAAAAGTACAAGGGATAAACCTGAATGAGACCGTAATATGTAAATTAGTTAAGAGTTAGAGTAACAACTGCAGGCACAAGCACACATGGTGAATAGCAGATTGACCAGAAGGATGCTAGTCAGTAAAAAGGCCGGTAAAACAGCCTTTTTGGGGAGTTTATAAAAAAGGCACGTTAAAAGCCTGCATATAAAGTTTATAAAGAGCCATAAAAAGAGATAAACTGTGTGTCTCAAGAAACAAACATTGAACTCCGCCATGCAAAGTATCTGATGGAGGCAGCAGGCACGGCTCATCACTCATTTTAATGTATCCCTGCCCTGGATGGTCGCGTTTGCATCATGCTGTGTGCGGTTTGGAATAAGAAAGGGGTCAGTAGGAGGTATCTGGATACTTGTAAACAAATAGGGAAAGAAAGGATCTTGGGAGATTTGTTCTAAAATCATCTATTCTGAATTGTTGGTTGCAGTTGTTTGTTCAGACATAGTTTGGCTGTGGGGCATCTGTTAAAAACTGTCTACCAGAGTTAAATTAACTGAGAAGTATGAACACTGGTAAAGTGTTTTTTTCAGTGTTAAATTAACACTGACAGTTTTGCTTGTTGAACGAAGTGTTGACTCAAGGGCTTGAATGTTTATTCAAATTAGACGTTTCATCATTTCCTATTCACAAAATTATCAAATTTCCAAAACTGCATGTTGTTTCCTTGTCTTTATGGGGGAATTTTGTGTAGACTGTGGAAAGACAATCTAAATTTGCCTTACAGTACTTTGAAAAAGAGGGCGAGAGCATGGGAGAAAAAAACAAACAAGACTAAGGTTTGGTAATGTTTTTGATTACAGCCGGAAAATTACAGTGTAATGCAACTATTCGGCTCTGCTCCATAGACTCTCATGCAATTGTTTAAGATTTTCTTCTTTTTTTGTCTGGTTTTGTGGATTTCAAGCTAGTCATGGTTAAACGTTGTGCCTGGAGCATGTGTAATAGTTGTACGTTTCTAAAACATGACCTTTCTACGTATAAACCTTTGGAGCTAACATTAGCAGCTAAAAATCTTTAACAAAAAATAGACATGTATACTTTACAAGTGGTATTACTTTTTGCATTTATTCGTTTGGAAATTTAGATATAATATATCTCATGCTGTCTTTTAGTGGATCATGGTATATACTCACATAAGCACTGTGCAGCCATCAACTCACCGCCCACTCGTGCTAGGCAGAGCTAAAAACAAACAAACCCTCCTCTGCACCGAAGCCAGCAAAAGCATTGACTGGTGAATATTCTGTGGAGCAGACAGACGAAACAAAGGTAGTTAGACAGCATGGATATCTAACAACATTAAAAAGATGTTGAATAATATGTGTTTATTTTTTTTATTTTTAACAATTTAATCCAAATTGGCTATAGCAAAACAGAAAGGTTTTACATCTTATTGCAGGTTTATTTTCATAGCAACATATTTTCAATTTCACGTCACTATAATTTACTCTAAACATATTTCAGTTTACGTAAAATAATTCTAAAAACTGTTGCTGATTGTCAGGGTACAATGAATTGCAGGATGTATTTTGTTTTTTTCTTTGTGTGAATTAAGTTAAACAATCTAATTGTGCAACTTAACGTCTTTGTCAGACACACAGTGAGGCTGTGAATGTGAGAGCAAAACGAGTTGAGTAGAGCAAAATGCTGCACACAAGTTATCAATGATTTTTTTTTTTCCTGTTTGAGTATATCTATCAAATATGACAGAATATGTTGGTCAGTCAGCCAGTTAACAACCCGCCCCTGTTTACCTAGGCCAAGATCTTGTCGGGTGTTTTATTAGAGCGGACTCTGCAGGTTCATGGCATTTCTCTCCTGCAGATACTGCTACCACCTCATTACAGCCAGGGCTCCAGCCAGTGTGAAATTCCCCTGGGGAGGAAGGCACTGAAGCACAGGCCAGACAAGCCCAAGATATTATTGGGTGAATAAAGACCCTATATAGCTCTGGGATCATCATGTAACAAGATTTTATGCCCTCATTAAAAAGAAGAAAAAAAAAGTGTGGCATTTGAAATCAATCTCTTTTGCTGTTTTTGTTGCTCATTTTGTTGTCTCATCTGCTATCGCTTATCACCACGCTTGTACCACGTTTGTACTTTGTAATGCAATTGCGCTGAAAATACTGCAGCAAACAATGTGTCTTGTCTCTCTGTGTAAAGTCTTATTTTATGCTGACTTATATAACTTGTAACTTGTAACTCATAATATCAGAAATAACTAGTTTTATAGTTTTGCACTATTCTACCTCACACAGCAGAGAGTTGACACTTGACACCACTGGTGTGAACCGCACCGAACTTCCTACTGTATATGATGAAGTGTGATGATAGTGAAGATGAAAATGAGGACGAAGATGACAGAAGTTGAGTTGATTAACTAGATTCATATGATTTGAGTCAAGTGATTCACATGTTTTGGTATTTCAGAGTTCTTTTTGTCATAGGTTACTTTTATAAATAGTTTAATTTAAAATCAATACACGGGCTAAATAAGACCTGGGACCCTTAAAATAACCGTGTTTATTTCCATTGAATAAGAGTGCATTTATACATTAACCATCATTGTGGTGGTTTGATATGTTTTGATAAATCTTACAGTGAAGGTGTCAATAAATATGGACTTTTGGCATGCCTCCGGACCTCCCTAGATGGCTACTGTTTCCCACTGGCTTGCTACTCCATATCCTTGTGGAAAGCCCTGATCGGGAGATCAAAAAATACAGAGAGAACAAAACAATGAAAGGATCAGAGAGGCTATGAACAAATTTCTGGAGAAGCATCAGGTATGACAGGCAAAGCTGGATGTACAAAGATGAGGAGCTATAGGCAGACTATAAAACCTGCTGTAGCAGGTTCAGTTTTAAAGCTAGAGTGAAGATACTGGTATCATATGAAACTGGGCGACCTGGATTCGGGGTGGATGAGGGGCCCAATTTGGAAAGTCTGTCCCCCTGCCCATAATTCCTAATGGCAGGTGTGGGGGATTGAAGCTCAACGATCGCTTTGGATTTACTCCTGTATATTTATTTGAGAAGGAAAAACTTTCACAGGACTCCGATGTAAAAAAGGATAAAACTAAAATCTTTATTGCACAGTTTTGTAGTATCTTCTTACAGAAGTATTCAAAGCTAAGTTCTCCTAATTAGCAATCTATACTACGGTAAGAAAACCGTGTGGCTCAGTCCTTAACTTGAGCCTCAACTGAACAAAACCACTGTTTTTACCTCAATGAGCACAAGAAGCCTATTTCTCTTAAAGCGACAGTAACCTACATACCGGTCCAACAGAAAGCTTATATAGTGTTGCCTTTACAAAGTAACACATAAAGACATTACATCAAGATGAATTAAATCAAATCATCATTAAATGACTTTTAACCTTTTAACATATTAATTACTATTAATTAACTTATTCAATGAAATCACTTATTTATATCACCTACATAAAATACAGACTGTACTAAAATGTGTATGCGAAACTTGGCTCCCACAGCTGGCCTGCTCCCTCCAAAGCCACAACCCCAAATGTATCATCATGAACGTCAGCAATGTAAACAATGAACATAGCTATTGTTAGTTATCGGCACGGGCCGAATTAAATGATCAGTCAGGAATATTACAGTCCTGCGACTTTTTCCCCAGAGCATTTGATTTATTGATTGCTGTCGGGATGTAAAGAGAATTTCAACAAATATAACAAAAAACATTTTTGAAGAACACTACCAACCCTAGTTTTAAATATTCAAAACTTTAGCACATGCTCACAAGCTGTGCTCACAGCTGTTGTGTCCCCTGATGCTGGTTGACATGTAAACAAACAGAAAACAGGAGGAGTTCAGAGACCATCCAGTGTGTTTTGGAGTCGGTTTAATACTGTATATTTAGGGGAGCTTTCTTTTAGCTTTTGGAGGCATTCGAATTTGACAAATATTTGGTGGGGGAGAAATTTCCATATATCATAAATTTGGCCCTCTTACCCCACGCCGATTAGATGCTTGACTGTCTGTATCTCTGTGATTTATACCTCTGAAATATGTTCCAGTTTAGAGCAGCTTTTATCGTGCGACAAAACCTTCATCACTGTCTTCAATCCAAACAGTCCCACTGAGCAGTTGCTCACATTAGTAAAGACAAAGAGGTTTGACCCCCCCAGGCGGCTGTGTCCTATTTAACAGACACGCTGACAGGGCATAAATGGTGACAATCGCTATTTGTCTCTCAGCAGGAGACTCGAAAGGTGTTACATCATCATCTTATGAGCTGAATCACTTCCAAAACGAACTGGTTTTTAAAAAGATGTCCTCAGAGAATTCCCATTTCAGGTTTTCTAACTGAAACAAGATGATGATTGTTTTCTAAAACTACTTAAAAGCCCTCGGTGTCTGACAATGCAAAGCAAGTTCAAAGCGCACATCAATTTTGAGTTTTCTTTCTTGCTTCACCAGAGTAATAATCTCAAGCATGTGAGACTAAGAACAAAATAAGCATGAACGCCAACTGATTGGTAATCCTTTAAAATAAATTACTGCCACTTAGACATTAAAATGCATGTAATTGCTTAAGGGTTCGCCCAGGTGAGAACATTCAGGGTTTTTCTCCAAGAAACCTTAATGCCTGAAATCTGTATTCAAATCATGTTCACTATCTGGAGCTAACTCTATAATATCTACTATTTCTTTTTTTACAACCAGTTGTAACAGATTCAATTTGGTATCCTTGATTGTGAAATGAGAAAAATATTGAGAGACACTGAAGGGAACTGAAACACGGCATTCATTGCTTTGCTCGAAAGCCAAGTGCTTGTAGAACCAACTGGCCAGTAGAGCTAGACAAATGTGCCCTAAGGCTAACCTCAGGCTGGCTGGAAATGATCTACCTAGGGAACCACAGACCTAAATGTCACAGACAGTCATGGGTCATGGGTGCTGTCATGATGAGACACAAGGGGCTGCCTTTTCTTCATCTCAACAACCTTCCCCCAAGGTGTCATTTGGGTGGCGGAGAGGTGTGCTTTCAGTTTGAAATCGGGCCCTGCGACGGCTTTTGTTTTCGCAAAGCTTGTCTTGAGTGAGTGGCTCAGACCAAAAGGAAATTACCTCTGTGTGGGTACTGGGATGAAAATCATTCCATTGTGAGATAAAAACTGAAATTGAGGGGCTAGCTCCTGGCTGCATAGAAATGACATGTGGAAAGAGAATATAGCAGCAATATGTGCTGTGACGTTGACAGGACATAAAGGATGCAGCAGTGATTAATGTTGTGTTTGGATATCCTCATTTGTCTTGCGAGTGTGTTTGTTTGTGCTTTGATGGAGATCTGCATCTTTTCCATGAATGCCTTCAATGTGCACATTCCATATTTATCAAATGTTGCCAGAACTGCTGTCACATTAAAAATGAATACACAAATCAATATGAACAAGTAATTTGTGATAATTACTGTCATACATCAAAATTATCCCTGGGCAGATGATGACTGATAATGACTTTGAAACATTAAGCA
This sequence comes from Sebastes fasciatus, assembly GCF_043250625.1. Classification (NCBI taxonomy): domain Eukaryota; kingdom Metazoa; phylum Chordata; class Actinopteri; order Perciformes; family Sebastidae; genus Sebastes; species Sebastes fasciatus. The sequence goes on along the minus strand of NC_133798.1, from coordinate 16,611,912 downwards.
ATGCAAAAACATAATACGGCAGTAATTCATTTGGGCTGAAGGGAGCCAAAGCTTTTTGTGTGTCATCTGATAAGTAACGGCTTGGAAAAAGCGTCAGACATGAATACTTCAATTACCATTGACAACAGGTAGTGTTTGTAGTCCACGGCTGCATTTTGTTGCAGATTGTGCTGTATGTTTATGCCTTGCAATTATTTTCCTACTTTAAAAAGAAGGACTTTTCAAAAGTTTTGAATTCTTTGCACTTAGTGTGTTGAAACTATATAATTATACGCAAAATATTGCACTTTGTGCCCCAGTCGTTTTGATTGTGGACTCAAAATGAACACTGTTGAATTTAATAGATAATGGTATTCCCCTAAAATGCCCACCATCCACCTTTCTATCATATATGTAAACTGCATTTCAATTGGCTGAAATTCTCACAAAACACATACCAAGACATGACCTCAGTGTCCACAACAGTAGCTGTGGCTCTGGTCATAAAAGCAATATTCACTGGTTTTAGAAATGTATGTAGTAGCAAACACATACAGTCTTGTGAACTGTGGACTACATATAATACAACATTTGGGGAAATATGGATAATTGCTTTCATCCCAAGAAGTCTTGTTCATTAAATGTGGAGCTAGAGCCAACAGGCGATTAGCTTAGTCTAGCATGAAGACTGGAAGAAGGGGGAAACTAGAAATAGAGTAGGAGTAGAATAACATTCCCATTCAAATCAACCTAGCAGGATGGTCAGAGCAGCGGCCGTTTTTATGTGTACCTTCATGGATGTAAGAGAACACTTCCATATAAGCCGACTTACGGCAAGTTGCGGACTCACTTGCCGGCGCACCCTACCGTCAGGGACACTACTGCGAGCATATATCTAGCTTAACATATCAGCGTCGGCGTCTAGTGTGTGCGTGTGGTCCCGCCATGCTGCTTCCCCTTTTCAAACCAATATCATGCCAAAGCGTGTAATAGACCCGCCTGTCCACTAGAGGATAGCGTGTCAGTGTCACGTTTTGCCTCTCAAAGACGTGATGATGATGAGATTCCCTAAATGGAATCTCATCATCACCACGAGGTTGCCAGGCAACCGCAAGTCAGTAGTCCGGCCGATAGATAGTTAAAGCATGTAGCTCCCCATAGATCCATAACTTGTCGTTTGAACATTTCAGTTTGTGCACTGATTGAACGAATAAAAATGTAACATGTCAACCAGTGACCCTTAGAGGTGTTTGTAGGTTAGGCTAGCATTTCCCCTGCTTCCAGTCTTTATGCTAAACTAAGCTAATTAACTCACAGCCCCATAGTTAGCGCACATTAATGAGAGTCATATCAATATTCTCATCGAACTCTCTACAAGAAAGCGAATGATTGTATTTCTCAAAAGGTCAAATTTTTCCTTTAATTTCCAAATAAATATTTCAGATGACTGGCAAGCAAGTTGTGCAATTTGAGTTATAAACAATTATTTGTCAATATGTATGCTATTTTCTGAGTTATTTATATTTTACATACATTCATTGAATACGTACAGACTAGGTTAAATACTCTACTCGTCAGGGTTAATGCAGCTCATTTTATCATCAAATGTTCCACCTGACAGCAGAAGCTCATAACTCTACACAGTATGCCGTTCTAACCTGATGTGCAAAAAAGGGCCGCATTAAAATTCCAGCCACACTCATGGCACAGACACGACTACATCATCAGGCCAGGGGAGAGAAATCGTCCTTTCTCTGGTAAACGTTGGAGGAGAGCTTTCGCTCTTCTGAGCACAAGAGAAAGGACTGAGGGATGTAATGAAGCAAGAGTCACATCGGGTCACGCAGTGGATTAGTGAAAGGAAAAACAATAAAGCATCTTTCTCCCACAGATCTTAATACTGATTTAACCTTTGCCCTAATCTTAATCTGACTGCTCTGTTGATGATTAATTGATTAATTTGTGGGAACAACAGTGGTAGATTTACTTTGACCACCATGAGTGTTCGCACGTTCAGAGAGAATCCCTGTCTGAATCCTTTTTTTTAATTCTTTGCTCTAAGTCACCTTCCTCTCTCTTTCCTGCCTCCACCCCCATTTTGCAGTAAGTCAGCGGTTTAAAAAAAACAAAAAAAAGCAGCATCTGTCTGAGCCGCTGAAATATGCCAAACAGTCCCCCGTGTCTGCACAACAAGTGAAAAGATGGTTTAAAAAATAAAATTGCAAACAGGAAGCATCAATGTTTGATGATGTTTTGTGCACAGGATGCTGTAGATGTAGTATTTATGAAGTGTTGAAATAAATACTACAGCGCAGAAAATACACTAAACGCTACAATACACAAGTATATAAACTTAAATATATAATATGAGGATAAATGAGATCATTATCAAACCATAAATTCCCTATGCCTACAGCCTTAACATTTTTTTCCAGAGATGAGAGGGACAGCAAACTGCTGCCACAATACCAATTAAGCCCTGAGACTCAGATCCCTGCAGAGAACTGGCAGTTGTGACCACCCATCATGCAGTCAGTTGATTGATTCAAAGTGGTGAGGAGCGGATGTCCAACAGAGAGGTTTAGAGGATAGGATTACAACTCAGTGAGAATGAATAAGAGTAGAAATACAGTGTTTTTTACATCCATCTAATGGGTGTAAAACATTAATTTGACAGCTAAGTGGTTTGTCCTTGTAAAGGCAAGATACACGAGACATTGATACCCTTTCCACTCTCGACTGAACGTCATGCAACACATTCTTCCTCAGTGATTCTTTGATGCGCTGTCCTTCAGCCTCTGTCTTTCATTACAAGTCCTTACAAATCTACATTCTTATGAGATCAAGTTTAAAAAAAAATAAAAAATATGTTGAACAGTTTCCAATCGTGAAAATGAAAGAAGTGTCTGGCTGATGGAAAGCACGTAAAGTCGTATATGCCTTATAGTCTAATTCCAGACCCAGCTGAGGAACTGAGAAAATCAATCACTGATACTGTTAACCAGCAGCAATGACATTATTGTCTTGCTGACACTGCACTCACTTTTGTGTTGTGCTGACAGAGCCAGCAGCTGACGCCTAATAGAGCCGTCTTCCAATCTAGATTGTAACAATGTGGCTCCGACAGAAAATTGAATTAGAAAAAGCAATTATTTAGACAGTACTTAATCATATTGATTTGATGCTTCATTAAAGAATACTATTAAAATAAGTTTTCTTCTAGTCCTGTTAGGGTTTTATCGTGTTTCAAATAACCGAAAAATAGGTGTTTAGCGCTACCTGGCAGCCTCATGAATAACAACATACTCTTCTCCAGCTCACTCAACGGCAGGAGTAATAAACTGGAGTATAACGTTTGGACACCATAGGCGTTGTTTGACCTTTAAGATTTGGGGTTCACAAAAAAATCTAGAGGGAACGTAATGTGTACAACACAGAGAGTTCTAGTGTGTCGCCTATATATAACAACGTGTCCTACCTACAGGTTAAAAAGTACAAACATTGAAAGATAGCATGTATAACGCATCTTTTAAGTGGTTACGTCTCTAATCTGATCACGAGCGCACAGCAAATAGCTATGTTATTTTTTTCCATAACGTAACAGAAAGTCCATAATGACAGTTGCGGTGTGGACAGAGAGCGTCCGATGTTATTATAAATCAATAAGTAGACCGCAAATCTATCTTCTTATCTTGTTGGCTTCTTATTCTGTCAATGAGAAGACACAACAAGGTCAATGTTATTCATCTTTATAATAAATTATTAGTTCTGTGTTATTATAAAAAAATAGAGATAACCCTATATGCATTTTGGGATGGAGCCACTAGAGGGTTCAGTGGGCCTCCTGAACCAATGCAAACTGCGCCTGTGTTGGACACCACATGCATAGTTAAATAAGATCATTTAAAATCTATATTTAAATGACACCGTTATACTGTATTTACATCATAATTGTCTGAGCAATTTGAGTTGAAAAGATTTGCATGTTTTATTTTGTCACAAAACATTACATTATCTTTGGAATTTGCTCGCTCTTGATGATGACTATTTGGTCAATCTTCCTTTTACAAATTAATCAAAATCATTGTATCTGATTTAATATCCTCAAAAGCACTTTTGAACTTGAACTAGAAATAACATTATTTCAAGCTGGATTATTTCTTTTACCATTTGCAATATTAAGAAACAACTTAAAACTATAATAATGTATACATCAATATTGATATCTTGGATCTGCAGAGTCTTTCAGAGTTGTTGACTCAGTGTTATATTAATACCAAGGACATGGATCCCCAGTGAGAATTCCCAGGGTGCTGGGACCACCCTCTTCCTAATCGGTCTTCAATAAGCTATGAAAAATTAATAACGCAATGCTATCAGCAAAAGGTTCTGAAAAGGAAGTACTCAATATAGGTGCTCTGAAAAAAAGTCATTAATGTTCAAGTGATTTAACAGATTCATACATTATTCATTCAAATATTTTTTCTTTATGAAAAATACTGTATTCATGGATGCTGTCAATCATATTATTTGTCACATGCATTACAATTTACCACTTACCGTTTAAGGTATGGGGACTCAGGGTCATTTATGATTCAAGACAATAAGTGTGGTGCTTTTACCCTTCAATCAAACGGCCTTATAATCAACGGTATGGATGCTGGCATCAAAGGACGTGCGTCAGACAAAGGTCATAGCTTCCATAGTGAATGTGAAGTTTAAAGGCATGTTTTTTTATAGTGTAGTATACATGGAGTGACAACTTTACACAGCACTTGACGAAGCAGAGTTAAACAACTACTCATGGATAAGAAACAATTTGATCAAAGGCAAAACGATATGAAAGAGCGAAATGAAAGCAGAGACAAATAATAAGAAAGTGTAATTATCGGTGGTGTCAGAATAAAAGTCTTTGGCAACCTATATCATATTTTGAGTATGAACGTGTTAAGAGATGTGTGTGGCAGAACTATATCGTTGTGTAAGGAAGCTGTAAATTGAGTGATCAACATGTTTAGATTTTTTTATCCTTAATTATTAATTTCACTTACACAAAGTAGCACCAAACACAAAGTACAATTGAGGGTTAATGGGGATGTTATTAAGTTTAAGGTATTTGGTGGTTAACATCAGTATTGGACAAACTGAAATGTTGAACTGATGATGGAACCAGATGAAAAGTCAATAAAATTAAGACTGTTGGGAACTTTAATGTTTTTTTTGCTAATTCATCTTGTATATGAAGAAATATTTTACTAAAAAACAAAAATGTCAACCTCATGGTGGCGCTAGAATCAATTAAAATATTTAATCATGATTAATCGCATGATTGTCCAGAGTTAATCGTGATTAATCACAAATTAATCGCACATTTTTATTTTTAAGTATTTAATAGTCTTCAATCAACATGGGGGTTGGCAAATATGCTTGCTTTTTGCAAATGTATGTATATATTATATATGGAAATCAATTAACAATACAAAACAAATCCAAATATTGTCCAGAAACCCTCACAGGTACTGCATTTAGCATAAAAATATGCTCAAATCATAACATGGCAAACTGCAGCCCAACAGGCAACAGCAGTTGTCAGTGTGCTGACTTGACTATGACTTGCCCGAAACTGCATGTGATTATCATAAAGTGGGCATGTTTGTAAAGGGGAGACTCGTGGGTACCCATAGAACCCATTTTCATTCACATATCTTGAGGTCAGAGGTCATCGCCAAAATTTAGCTTAAGTTTGGAGCATTATTTAGTCTCCTTCGCAACAAGCTAGAACCTAGAACTGCTACAACCTAAAAATCACAAGTCTCGTTAACACATTAAAGAAATTAGTAACATTCAAATTTGAGTTAACGTGTTATTATGAAGTTCATTTTGACAGCCCAGAAATATTTCAGTCTGGAGCAAAGTGGTGGACCAACTGACCCACAGACAGTCTGACCAACCGACTAACATTGCCAAGGGCGGCTGTGGCTCAGAGGGTAGAGCAGGTTGTCCACCAATCGGAAGGTCGGTGGTTCGATCCCCGGCTGCTCCTGGTCACATGTCGATGTGTCCTTGAGCAAGACACTTAACCCCAAATTGCTCCCGAAGGCATAGCCATCGGTGTATGAATGAGTATTTAGATAAGATCCTGATGGGCAAAGTTGGCACCTTAGTAGCCTCTGTCATCAGTGTATGAATGGGTGAATGCTGATATGTAGTGTAAAGTGCTTTGAGTGGTCGGAAGATTAGAAAAGCGCTATATAAGACTGAGTCCATTTACCAGAGCCACGCTGGTACCATAGCTAAAGACAAAAAGAGGTAAATTTAACTAAATACTTTTTCGCAGCGAGTTTCACTTTTTGGCGTACAGTATAGATGCAATACAAATAATGCTCACCTGCTACCTCTTACTTGCATACTTATTATTATAAGTGTGTGACAACTTCACTCAAGTCGCTGCAATGCATGGAATACAAGTTTCTTCCCTATTTGAATGATACAATTCTCATATTGTAGAAAAAAGGATTTACACAACCCATCTGGTGGAACAAAATCTGTGCTTTACAAGTAACTTGAAAAAGAGCACAGTCAGCAAGCTCTACATTTGTGAATCAAGCTCATCTTGGCCACTTGGTGTGCATACTGTACCTTTGAATCTCCCGACAGGCGGATCAGGTAAAGGCCCTTGGCTGGGTATAGCAAGGCAGAGCTGGCTTAGACCTGACACTGATGTGCCTGTCGGGCTGTCAGCTTGGCCTCTTATCATCTCAAATTCTCCAGTGTGAGTTTACTGTCAATCAGAAAAAAACAATAATGATAAAACAGCACTGTTGTTAAAAGGATTGAAGCACAGCAAAGAGATCCTCAGGAAAGCAACATATTCTTGTCTGGTACTTTCAAACTACATAGTTCTTTGAGTTGGAGTATTTTCGGCATGTCTGTATTACCTGAGAACATTTTTAAAGGCAATGCACACCTTTCAGTTAGTAAGTACTACTGTATGTAGGTCATTGTAAGTACGGAGTGGACAGCAGTCATCCCATTTAGCCCTGGCCTTAGTGATACATGAAATGAAATGAAAATTCTTAAGGCTGTAGTTTGTGGTGTTCTACAATGACTATCCATTATATTGTAAACTGTTCACTGTTGGATTAGACTGCATTAGGCTATGTATTGTACAGGTATTCATGCTCTTCTCTCCACCCCCTGTACATTGTTCTCAGTGGGTCCTATTCCTGTTCAGTATTTCTTGTAAGGAAGAACCAGTGAAATGGTTAAATAAGTGTTTTTGTTCATGTAAATGAGCTTCACATGTGAGTGAACCAGAGCCACTCAGTTTTTAATAACTTTCATTCACCATGCGAGAGAGAGGATTTTCTAAATCATTTATTTTTTCGGACTAAAACGTTCAGCTACTCAGTGTGTATGGTCCCTGTGATAACTGCCATATTTCCTGACCAGCGTGCTGTTCTGCGCTTAATTAGGTTAAATAGAGAAGGTTATGAAGGTTATGCATGTTAACCCTTGTTCTATGAGCAGAGGCAGTGCACTCCAACAGGCTCTATAGGCTTTCCTACTTACTCTATGGAGCCTGGGACAAGTTCAGAAACATTTAAATGTAGAGGGGCAGACTAGGGTACAGTTTTAAGGAGGGGGGGGGCACGTCTGTAAAATGAGTAAAACGGTGTTGAGACTCAAATTTAAATTGTGCGTGTCTTTGGGGTCATTTTGCATCTATTTTTAGTCATTTTGCACATCTTTGAGGTAGTTTGATAGCCCAATACCCTTGACACATGTTGCATCAATATGGGATTGGGAGTATTTCTATTACATCTCAACATCTCTCAACATTGCGACGGCGAGCCAGCGGCTCGGAACTAACGGTGCTAACAGTGCAAACAATGGCAAAAGTGCTGACGGAGATAACAGTGTTTATCTGAGGGGGAACTGAAGGATGGATGCTACACCTCCGTGACGATGCCATCAGGCGTGGCGGCGTTATTAGCTATAACCACAAAATGAGAGCAGTGCAGAGCAGTGGCCATGAGCTAGCCAGTAGGGCACGATCATATGCACGAACATGCACTAAAAGCATGCGCGGCCAAAGCACCCTTGGTCAACAAAGCAAAGAGAATCTCTGATTACAACACACATGGAGGGAGAGCGACTTCATTCTCTGCTCAGGTAGACATTGCTCCTCTATATGTTGTTTGATGCTATATTAATGCTCTGGCTATCGAATTTAGCCCCTTTAACGTATGCTGTCACTGTCTGCTTGTCTTCTCTAACACATCTTTGTCAAGTGGCTGGATTGCCAGAGGACACAGATTTCCAGCCGATTGGTGTGTTATGTGGGTCTCCACTACAGCCTACCTGACATTCAAGTGCTATGGTCATGCATGTGTTTCCCCATCCTATCATGTACATTATGATAACCATCATGTGGGAAGATACTCTCCTGAGAGTTGAGCCATGTGTTCATCTTATTTCTTTGATGCCTTATGTGTGCACACCATGATAGTCGCATGGGCTTCCCACACTACTCAAGGGCCCTGGACACCCATGTCAAAGTGCCATTCCAAATGCTGTCAAGACCATGACAGAGAGCAAGAGTTTGTTTCGGGCCCCAGGGAGGCCAGAGTTGGCTCTGATGACAACGATAAAAGTCAGCTTCATTTCTCATTCTACTCGTTTCTAGACCCAGCCACTGGAATAATCGTAGAGTGATTACATGTAGGCCTGAATGTACAAAATGTATAGTACATTTTGCACTGTTTTTATGGGTATTAACACATTTTTAGCAATTTTGTTCAACTGAATTTTTATTACAAATCAACAGTAGAATTTTATTTACACTTAATGCATTGTTTTATGTTTTCTCTCCATCAAAGTAAGAAAAATACACTTGAAATGGCCACTTCATTGGATAGACCTAGGGAGTAGTACTTCTTAATTAACAAGATTTAACAAGAAATGTTCCATAGGGGCGTTGGTCCATGCTATTGGAAACAAGTCACACATTTACTGCAAAGCATATTAAGTTGTAAACGTCCATTTTTACTATATTGAGATCTGGGAGTGTGCAGTCCCGGATCTAAGCCTAAGTAACTGTAATGTACCTGGAACCATTTTTTTGTGGCATAACATACATATTAATTTCAAACATGGTACAGTGTGACCATGAAGTTATACTTACCGGTATTAACACCAAATGCTGACACAGCCATCAACCATATCAGATCTCATTTTTAATAAAAAGCCACAAATGTCTCTTTTTTTTGTGAAATCCAGCATTGCCTCGTACTGTATGGATGTACACCCATTCCAAGCTGAGTATTTTGAGATCTCTCTGTACATCTATTTGGTAAATAGCGGTCAATTGCAGCCTGAATGTCATCTTACAGGTGTTTTGGTGATTCTTCTCTAACCTCCTCCTTTTTATGAGCAGATCTTGACAAAGAAGTTCCTTTGCAAGGCTGGAGTTATTACATGTTTCACACTTTATGGGTTTTGATAAGACTGATGGATGGTTGTCAAGTTCAATCAACATGAAACACCAGATGGAAACAATATCAGTTGTTTCACAGTTGATTATGAAAGCGATTAATAAAGTCGCAGGATATTGAGTTGGCTTAGTTACCTGTCGCTTCCCTCTCTAACATTAATTTCTGCCTTGTAGTAAAGGATGAGGGAATGCCTTGTGTCCTTCACTGTCACCTTACTGAGTTTACATGGTACATTTTGCCAATTTTTCCAATATGCATTTTTTTTTTTTTTTTTTTGCAAGGGTTGCAATAATTGCTATTACAACAGGATCTTGCTTTATCATAGGCTTCACCCTTTATAATAGATGCTGTCAAGTATAAGACCAAATCATGCATCAGCTGTCCACATTGGGTGTCACACTAATGTGAGTATAACTAACTACTCAGCTGTCCAGATTGTGATTTATATGCAATGCATTAGACAGATGACAGCGAGATATAGTTCTACCTGTGAAGCTCCTCTGTTTGTAATATCAGACCTGTGACATAACGTGGCATACACAATGGAGAGAGATGCAGGTAGATCTCCAAGACCGGGTCAAAACGGATCAGAGATTCACTGATACGTATATTTTCACTGCATCTACACCAGTCCCCAAATGTAATGTTGGGAAGTTCCACATGAGAGGGGGCATCTGTTAAAGTAGCATTGACATGTTACTATTATGGATCCCATCCATTCACAAATGTGACATGAGAGAGCACTATTAAAGGGATATGTCCAAGGTAGGGCTCCAAGACGAGGGGTTGCAGCTGTGTCAGGACGAAAATCGATGCACATCGCGGGAATAAATGGGCCAATCACTCAGACGGTCAGCCATATTGAGCGGGTGGCAACAGGCCACAGGCTCATAACAGTTAAGCGACACATGAGAGAGTGCAGATTATATGAAATATGAGACCATAGTTGCCACTGTACGTTACAAGTGTGGGTCCCTGGCCGCATGCAACATGGGAGTTGTACGGTGACCTAAAGGCTCAACACTCTGCAAATACAGAAAGCACAACCAAATACAGAAACGCATTGCAAGTAGGTCACGCGACAACTGGAACTGTTTCCCAGGGGACACAAAAAAGTGATGCACACGCCTGGGATACGCTTGTTGTTGCCATGTTTTTTGGCTTATGAAGTTATTGGTGTCCGTGGTGTTGGAAAATGAGCTGAAATGTTTATTTTAACATTGTGATCGCATGATTCAGCTGTTTTTGCAGATATCTGCTCTTAACTTAGCGTTATCCTTTTGCTTATTATTAGCCTGCCAATTCAAATACGTATTCTTACGGAATACACACAATTAATTGTGAAACAGGCTAACGTTATGTAACTTTTAGCTTACTATAGTTACTTTGAGAATTGTCACCAAGTAACGTTCAAGGACGAAAATAAATTGCAAATAGTTTAATTAATGGTTTAAAGCAAGTCACAATAATAATTGTTTGACTGCATGAATAGTATTTTACATTTTTATATTTCATATACTTATAGAACTGTAGCTAAACTGAACTACTTTCTAACATCTCATGGATTTGAATTATATCAAGGTTGTGTGTTTCAAGCATGAGTCAGTAAGTCATTAATCTAACTGCCAGGTAATCAAAGGCTTAAGTAAAGACATTGTTCAAGGTTTGACCTTCTGGAGTCCAGGGTTACTCCCTAATCGTTATGTCAGTGGATTACATGCATTATTCCTTTCAATACGATGATTTTTCTTTCAAAAGCATTTACCTCACAACAGCCCTCCATGTCACTTGTCACAATTATTTTCTTTTATCTACCTTTGAATTGAGATACTGCACTTAATGAAATAATCACACGATTCAAGTGGTGTTATTGTTGTGGAGCCCTTGACATCAGTCATCAGCTTCTGTGTGTATTAGAGATGAAGATGAAGGAATACTCTCCTGTTTATCAAAAGCCAAAATGTACCTATCAAATCAATCCCCTCCCATTCTGTAGCACTCACCCCAGGCATAATCACACCTTGTTGTTGTCAACCAAGAAAAGGAGCCATTAATCATTGTGAGACGTTTAGCACACTGATGTTTGTGTTAATGTTAGACCAACAAACTTGCAAATACAGTATGTTATGCATTTAAATTTGGGCTGTCAATCAATTAAAATAATCGCAATTAATTGCATAATTGTCAATAGTTAATTGCAATAAATCGCAAATTGATTGCACATTTTTCATCCATTCAAAATGTACCTTAAAAGGGAGATATGTCAAGTATTTAATAATCTTATCAACATCGGAGTGGGAAAATATGCTTTTTTTTTTCAAATGTATGTATATATTTATTATTGGAAATCAATTAACAACACAAAACAATGACAAATTATGTCCAGAAACCCTCACAGGTACTGCATTTAGCATAAAAAAATATGCTCAAATCATAACATGGCAAACTGCAGCCCAACAGGCAACAACAGCTATCAGTGTGTCAGTGTGACTTGACTATGACTTGCCCAAAACTGCATGTGATTATCATAAAGTGGGCATGTCTGTAAAGGGGAGACTCGTGGGGACCCATAGAACCCATTTTCATTCACATATCTTGAGGTCAGAGGTCAAGGGACCCCTTTGAAAATGGTCATGCCAGTTTTTCCTCACCAAAATTTAGCATCAACCAATGGGTACCAATGCATTCCTTAGGTTTTCTAGTTTCATATGCTGCCAGTATATTCACTCCAGCTATAAAACTGAGCCCGCTACAACCTAAAAGTCACAAGTTGCGGTAATGCATTAAAGAAATGAGTGGCGTTAAAACAAATTTGCGTTAACGCGTTATCATCGCGCTAACTTTGACAGCCCTAATTTCAATACATTCCAGGGTAAAGCCTGGAAAGCCTGCACAGTATTTTCTTGGTTGAAACAAATGATAAAACGCTATTTCTTTGCTTCCATAAATAAATCCAGATCGCTCTGTCATACACAGACACAAAAATAGATACGGGAGCATTCTTTTAACCAGACCCTCCTGTTGCCTCTGTGTCTGCCTCTCAAAATCAGATGCCATAAAGCGACTCGTTTCAACAACTGGTATTTATCTGCGAAGAACTACAGTAGGATGCTTCAATGCATACAGATTAAGGTCATTGCTAGTGGTGCGCCATGGCTGTGAGTACACTCTGTATCAGGTCTGCCAATACGCTGCACAGCTTTAAGAGAAGGCCATTGAATCATGGGACACCTGTGGGGGATTGAGAAAGGGCAGCTTCTGCATTGATTCTGACAAGAGCTGTGTTAGACATTTGCCTGCTGAGGCTCGGATTGTCTGTTTTATAAGCAAATTTACATCAAATCAAATCAAATCAATTTATTTTTGTATAGCGTCAAATCACAACAGAAGTTATCTCAAGACGCTTTATATGTAGAGCAGGTCTATGACCGTACACCATAGTTTAGAGACCCAACAGGATCCACCAACATCACAGAGCATTTTCTATAAATATTTGCACAAAGCAATAGCAAAGTCACAATGAGATATTTCAGACTAATGTACTTTATTTGATCAGACTAATGTATGATATTGCTAATTCTTATATCCCATTAGTAAACTGTCAATTACTGCCTGAAGTGATTTTTGCCAATTACTTTGACAAAAATGAGGAACAATCAATGGCAGACTGAACAAGGACTGTCCCACTTCTTATCTTTCAAGTTATTTGTCTTTCTAACTCTTTTTTTTGTCTTTTTCTTACTTTTCGCCCTTACAAAGTGCTGTGCATTGCATTGCATCCCACACCCTAGAGCACACAGTCATAGCTGTGTGCCTAACAAGAGTGGAATCAGACCAGAAATGGTGGAGTCATGGATTAGCAGATCCATTCTTCTCATTTCAGGTTGCCTCTGTAGATCAGAAAAATATAAGTGCCAGCATGGCAGAACAGGCATGTGAGCAAATGGACCACCATGCACCACTGCAGGAATTCACTGATGTCCTCTCTGGGGAGGACAGTATCGATGGCTGTGGGGCTGGATCCTCTGAAGTCCACATTTGTAGACTGAATATGTCACAAGGGGCTGACAAGGCCAGTCCCATTTCAAAGGCTGCTGAGAAATATAGCCTTCTTTTGCCAGAATTTGGAGGACACAGTCAGTTTATCCTTTTGCAGCCTTCAGTATCCTACAATCTATTGTCACTGATTGGATTCTTCCACTATCAAAAAAAGTTTGGAAATACCACACAAGCACGTTGTATTTGCCACATGTTTGCATTCAGATGGTAATCTGTCATCAGTAACTATATCATATGAACTAAACTAATGAAAAAGTGGGATGTAAATAAAGGTAGCCAGGCATGCTTTAATGTTTGTTTTTGTTAGTAGCCTGGATATGCTGCTAATCTCAGGGAGCATAAATGTAGTCTGCCAGTCGTCCAAAAGTCCAAACTTTTTCATACTGTCTGTAAACTGAGATTAACTGGCAGTTTACAGCCAATTTATGGAAACTCTCTAATGATAAACATGGATATATTTAAATTTAAATATTGACAAAAGACAACCTTAAAGGGACTGTTTGTAATTTTTTACACGTATAAATTTACCGGGTCGAGATCCCATGCACGCTCGCATATGCGCGCTCGCGTGTTGCCGCTGTCTCTCCTCCTCTGCCTGCTTGCCTTCACTCACACACCGCGCGTGTTCTCGTTGTCTCGCTTCACCTCTAGACGTGAACGCGCGCTCACTCCACACTGCAAAAGACTTCGTAGCTCTGAGAATATCTAGTGAATATACAGTTGACGTTTTTGCAGAAATAAATGCTGCAGCTCCTCCAGACCAACAGAGGTTTCCCATGTCTTGTGAAGTGACGGGGCTCCGCAGCGAGAAACATTATTGTCTCCGAACGGGTGCCGGTGTCTCCCTGCGGGCGCAGTCGGGAGGCAACAACGTTTCTCTTCCTGTTTCAGCCCCGGCACCGACCCGCTTTGTAGGAAAAGCCAACACTAGGATCAGCATTGATTCATGGAGAGACCTCCGTCTGGTCGGCTAACATTACTGCCAAGCAGCTGAAATATAGAGTGATATTGTGGTTTTAGCTGACGTGTGTTGCCTCACTGTTTTGAGCGATGCTCGTTCATGTCTATTTAGAGCGAGCACAAGCACGAGCTCGAAGCTGACCTTCGTTGACTTAACGACCACAGGTGTCGCTGTTAACAAGCAATTCTGAAAGTTACAAATAGTCCCTTTAACTCACTTTGTTTTGGTCCAAAGGAACCAAATAAGGGCTCAATCCTGTGTGCTGTGTCTGTTGGAGGATTAAGCGCCTGGGTTGTGACACAGCAAGAGCATCTGATCATCAGGGACATAAACTGTCAACTTTTTATTCCTCTATGCCGGCGATAGCCCTGACCAGAGGCATTATGATTTCAGGTTGTCCATCCGTCCGATCAATTCTCGTGAATGCGATATCTCAGGGAATTTCTTCAAATTTAACACAAACGTCCACCTGGACTCAAGGATGAACTGATTAGAATTTTGTGGTCAAAGGTCAAGGTCACTGTGAACTCACAAAACACATTTCCTGCCATGATTAAAAAATTCATATGTGAATTATGACAAATTCACACAAACGTCTAATAGGATAAAATGATGAAGTGAACAGACATGGATGTAAACTGCAACTTGACTGGTTGGCAGAGACATACAAGTGGAAGGCGGCAATTCTAGTTTCTTCGTGTTTGCAGTCTCATAATTGCATCTATTAAAGTAGGACTGAAACAAAAATGACACATGCTGGAAACAAAACACATAAGTATTGTCATCTTGTGAATTTCCCAAAAAAACAAAACGTTTGTCTGTCAGAGAGCTCTGCCGGTAAAGGGGTGTGACTCTCAGACACATCGACTGTCCTCTGAGGTGGAGGTGACTCAGCAACACTGTATGAATAAAAGGCTGGACTATTAATACTCCATAAATACTATTTTGGAAAATTGTGGTTTGATTCAACATTTCTACATATTTAAAAAAAGAAAAGAAAAAAAAGATACAAATTCCCCATAGTTATTTTCGCCATTGAAGGATAAGTGGAATCTATGGCTACCATTAAGTTGGAGCCACAAAACGCTGAAATCACCAAGGTTGAGAACTGGACTGATATTTTTTCCCGGGCACAGCAACATGTCTCCAGCTATATCTGATCCCTTATAACTTGAATAAACTGTCCTCAATAGCTATCTTTGCTGCTGCCTCAGACATTGAGAAAGAAAGCTTGAATTGGTGAAAGTGCCACCAAACAAGCCGCCTCACGTTTATCAAGCTGGAGAAAAAAAGAAAAGAAAACAGCAAACAGATCACCATCTGACTTGGCTTTTCTAATGGAACAGGACAGAGTGTAGCGACAGCACACTGACTCTGTCTGCCAACCAGCAATGCTAGTTCATCTTGCCTGAAATCCATTTCCAAGCCAATAATCTGTCTTAAATCCCAATAAACAAACTAACAAATTACTGGGAATGCTATTTTGTAGTCATTACTTTTGTCATAAAGAGGACTCAGTTGTTGTGTTTTTAATATTTGCTGCTGATCCATCTTGACAGTGCTCTGAATATGTGCTGTTAACCTGTTTTGAAGGAACCAATATTATAAATGTTTTCTTTCGCCAGCAGCATTAGCGCTAGGGATCGCTATGTGACTGAAATATCTTGACAACTATTACATGGTGTGCTATGACATTTTGTACAGACATTCATGGTACCAAGAGGATGAATCCTAATGACTTTGGTGAACCCCTAACTTTTCCCCTAACACCACCTTAATATATATATATACAGTATATATATATATATATATATATATTGGACGGTTTGCTATGAAACTTGGTACACACATTCATGGTCCCCGGAGGATGAATTTTGACCTCCTGACTCTTTATCTACTGTAGCTCCATCTTCGGGCCAAATTAAATGATTTGACAGGTTTATTACTGTCCTGCGACAGCCACAGATACCGGTTTCTTTTTTTTTTTTTGTCAGAGCATTTGATTTATTGATTGCTGTCGGGATATAAAGAGAATTTCAAAAAATATAACAACAAATATTTTTGAAGACTACCAACCCCAGCTTTATATTTTCAAATGTTCTAAATGAAAAAAATTAAAATGACGTGTTACATAGACACGGGTTAATTTGCAGTTGTTGTCACTTGTTGTCAGCCACATTCTTGTCTTCTCTGAGCAATGAGACTCTGGGATGACAGTAATGAGAATGGAGGGTATTCACCAAAAATAAGGGGACAGTGAAGAAAGGAGACAGGAAGAAACCAGTGGCAAGTAGTGATTAAATGGCCCCTCAACCTTGCATTACTGGTAGAAAGGACTGACATACAAAAAAAATGGAGACAAATGATGAACAAGCTGGGCCCACACACTTGAAAGATGTTTGAGTAATCCTGCCTCCCCAAATGTTAACATGAAGGATTTAAGACTCCCTCTTAACACCACACATCAGATTTCAACACATCTAAGACTGACATTGTAGGAGGAAGCTCTTGATGACTTAATTGTCTCTTGTTTTGGCCACACAAAACATCACATTAAGATAGATAAACAGACGTGTACATACACACATAGACACTGATAATCTGGAAATTAATATATTTTAACAATCATTTTCTAATACAGACATAGATATAATATGAGTATAAACAGCTGAGGTCAACTAGGCAATAATATGATATCTACCTATAATTCTCTGCATTTGAAAAATAATTACATTTAATGGGGCTAATGCAAAAGTTGATCAATGTCCAACCACTATCAAAGCTTCAAGTGATTAGTTATAACGTGTTTTCTATTGAACTGTTCACCACTGCAACAAGCAGAATGCTTACAGTCAATATATTTTACATTTAATTTAATGCCCTGGAATATAAAAACAGAAAAATTATGCTTTGTCAATACATTCATACTTTATAAACTTAAGATACTATTTGATCCATTATGAACCATGAGTATTCATTTTATGCTAAATATATAGCTGCAAGCAGCAATGCGGAAAGCTGAGCAAAAGAACATCAGCGGGGTAAATTGCAGGAATCATCATTTTTAATTTAGGGGTATTGACATCTTCTGATATGCTTTAGGATAGTTAATGATCATGTTTTATTTATTTGATTTCACATTTTTTTGTGAGAAACTGTGTTTAGAATGTCAGTGGGATCTTAAGTTGTTAAATAACACAAGAACAACTATATTATATAGTGAGTGAGTGACATAGACCGCAAAAGTGTTCTGTAATGTTACTCAATGATCTTACATCAGTAATGAATGTCTATGTCTGTTTCAATACATATGCCCCCCATGCCTTGAAATTGCATTCAGATGGTTCAGATGGATGATGTTTGGGCTGCACAATTAATTGAAATTAAGGATGATAATTTTGAAAAAAGATTTAAACTGATAACCGACCCTTCGTTAACCAATAATTAACCGTTAACCGACAAGATTAGTGCGTCGCATGCAGGGTGTGCCAGCTGCAGTGTATGAGCACGACAGGCAACTGAGTCCCCAGTTCACCCGTCCGGGAGCGTTAGCAGCCACGGTGCTGCGTGTTTTGTTGCGGAGACATGCAGCCATTTTCCCAGTAAGACTCCACCACATCATTTAGTTTAGTTGAGCAGGTTGTCAGCTGTTTGTCTGCGGCGTAACGATAGCGAGTATCTGACAAACCGTGAGTGTGTTTGTGCTACTTTCACAGCTGAAGCGTTGCTGATAGCATTAATCGGTTAAAATTCTTAATGTCGGTTAAAGGTTAAACAGTTAATTATTAACATCCCTAATTGAAATTTGATCGAAATTTCAACTTGGCCTACCGCAATTTTCAAATCACAGAATGAGGAGGAAATTTCAGGCAATTTTTTAAAGGGGCAATGTTTGTCATATTGCATATCATATTGCAATTGCAATGGCAGTCAAAATAATCGCAATTAGATATTTTTTCAAAATCCTGCAGCCATAGATGATGTTCAGATGTGTTCCATGGTCCATGATTAATGATACTGACCACTGATACTGCCATCAGAGACTGAACTAACTTTGATTTATCAGGAGATAAATCAGACAAGTGAAAAAGATACAGACTAAATGCTTTCATATGATATACATAATTAGTAGCCCAAGGTGTAAAGACAGTTTTGCAGTAATAACTTCAACATTTATCTATTAGCACATGAGAAAATAGATGGTACCTGTTGAGCTGGTGATGACAGGTGACAGCAGGGCAAAACCTGTGGTCTGTCTGGAGTCTCTCAAAGCCCTCATGCGTCCATCTGTGATCCACCTGTGTGGTTGATGGTAGCGCAGTGATTTTGACAGCAGGGTGTGGGCTGCAGTCGGGCGGAGGCAGCCCTACAGATCCCTCACTCAACCGTGTAGGCGGAACTGCATTTAGGAAGACAACGTACTCTTTTGAAGACTTGATCCAGAACGACTCACAGTGAAAAATAGTTTGGTACTTTGGATATCCACACACAGGCAGCACTGACCATACGGCTGAGGTTGTTCGGGTTGCTAGGCAATAGAAAAAGGGCAGGTTCAGTGCAGTCTCAAAGCTTTGTGCTCTAACAGGAGGGAAAAAAAGTGAAGTGCTTTACTTCTCTCAATCCGAGTTCCCGTTAAAGATTGTCAGGCTCTCTGTGACCAGGTCTGAGACCGATGGCACTGCGTTTCCAGGAGTCAACAGAGCACAAAGTTGGAGTACGTTCTCAGAGAATAGAAGCGGCAGAAGTTCTTGATAGAACAGTCGATTACTTCGGCATGAACAGTTACAGTTTTCACCTGAAAGATAATAACAACCATGGATGTCCCCTGCTTGGTGGCACCATGAAAAGGTTACATTGTTTTCATTATATGATCTGATTTTGAACATTGTTCGCACCTCTAAGCAGGCATTATAAAGCATTATAAATACATATTTGTTTCAGTTTAAAAGCAAAATATTATGAATATATTACAAGGCATTCAGACAGATTTCTGGGTTGTGAAATGCTTCTAGATGCCAACAATGAAGTAAGGGTGCTTATTTGTCATACAAACAGAGTGAGATTTAATAAAGTAAATACTAGAAATTGAAAAGGGTGTTTGATTAGTGTCTTAGCTGTTTCATTACATTTCAAGCTCTTCTTGTCGTATTAGTTTTTCTATTTCTGTTGAAAAAGGTTGGGAGATGAGAAAGATAAAGAGAAAAGTGGAGCCAAGCGTCATGCTACATGTAGGTTTACATATTGTCATATGGTAATACAAATGCACACACCAGCTCATAAATATCAACTGGTATATGCCATCAGTCAACATGATATGTTCCAGAGTATACTGCTGTACTGCAGGTGCATAATGGCTTTTTGTAATGACTCCAAGGCTCCTTGGACACTATAAAACAAGGTCAGCAACGTATTTCTATGCCAATGTATTTAATTTAGGGCTGTCAATCGATTAGAATATTTAATTGCGATTAATCACATCATTGTCAATGATTAATCATGATTAATCACAAATTAATTGCAAATTTCTTTATCTGTTCAAAATGTACCTTAAAGGGAGATTTATCAAGTATTTAATACGCTTATCAACATGGGAGTGGGCAAATATGCTTGTTTTATTCAAATGTATGTATATATTTATTACTTGAAATCAATTAACAACAAAAAATGTTTCCAAAAATTGTCCAGAAACCATCACAGGTACTGCATTTAGCATAGAAAATATGCTCAAATAATAACATGGCAAACTCAAACCCAACAGGCAACATGAGCTGTCAGTATTTCAGTGTGCTGACTTGCCTATGACTTAACTATGTCCGTAAAGGGGAGACTCGTGGGTACCCATAGAACCCATTTTCATTTACATATCTTGAGGTCAGAGGTCAAGGGACACCTCTGAAAATGGCCATGACAGTTTTTCCTCTGAAAACCTCAGAAAGATCGATTGCGTTAATGCGCTAAAGAAATTAGTGGCGTTAAAACAAATTTGAGTTTACTTTGACAGCCCTAATTCAATTCAATTATGATAGTTATCATTGGTAGTTTGACCTTGTTTATAATAATATAGTTGTATGCCTATTATTTGTGCAGGATCTCTCCTCTGTCAGTTAATCATTTGCGCATGAAAAACCATGTTGCGATGTGGGCTACTAATGATAAGTTAAATGTAAACTGGGTGCACCAATTAGTGCGGCCCCTGTCGCTTACTTTCACTGCTCAGTTGCCCTATGTCTAGTCGGTATGTTGATACTTGCAGCTGCACATATGCCTCCGACTGGTCTGTTATCAGCCAACTGCGAGGCGTGGGATGTCCTTGATGTCCACACACGCTTTCATCCACAGCCGCACTGAACACCGGTGCATTTATCCGTGCAACAGTTCACTGGATGTGTACATTTCCTGCTATTTCAGGAATGCGTCTCTCAACAGTTCTTGCAGACACCGGCAAGTCTTTAATCCTGGTTATTATTATGGTCTTTATTCAACAGTCCAGCAAACATAACTTGAGGGAAGCTGTTGAGAAAAGCCTCCTTCATGTCTTCTCTGTCTGCAAATGGTTTTCCCACGTTTAGCTATGCACTACAAAATTTTATAGCTGCCCTCTGTAGCCTGATTTTGGTACGCAGTGTTTTAAACGTGCTGAGCATATTCTGCTCTACTGATACCTCAAAGCTTTCAGCAAGTTTTTCTCGTGCTTACTTTAAAAATGTTCTCCTATTTGCCAGGTGGTTATTGTTCATGGCACCTGCACTGTTGTGTGGCAGCTCAAGGACATGTGTCAATATTGCAGTATAGTATTTTTCTTTTTCACCTGCCACTGGCAAATGGCTTTCCGTGCCCACGCTGGCCTGTGTGTCATAGGTTGCCGACCCCTGCTGTAGGATATTACCAATGGCAGACTAAGGGCAGTATGATGTTGGTTTATGTCCACAGGTCCAACATGAGTGATTGTGAGAGGCTCATGCACATAAACAATTTAAAACTGTAGCAATTAAAACAATATGAGATAATACATTAATTTACCATTTAAAGACATGAGGTTGCAAGGTAGATCAAAAGGTGACACAGTCTCATGATGAATGTCTGTCACTCATTTGTTTAGATGCTTTGTCACACAGTGGGCTGATTTATATTACAATTACATTACATAGTCGATATCCACGGTCCTTTAGTGTGCACATAAATCCTCTGTGTCGTTAATGTTTATCAATTAATCAATCAAGCAATTAACCACCATGGATCATATCTTTCTAAATCACCCCTTAGATGCACACACTCTGTAACTTTATCTCTAAAATGTACTTTTTTTGGTTTCAGTGATGTTATTTTTACTGTACCATATAAAAATATACCTGACACAGGCGTTCTGTCCAGATCATTGGTTCAATCATTCACCTATGAGCTGTTCGACTAAATCATACATCAAATTCCACAGTTTAGATAACAAAAAAGAACTTGATAGGCATTTCCTACTTTACTAAATAAATTACAACCCATTCTGTGACTCTGTTAAGCTTTGTGCTGCTTGTGATTGTTATGTGCCCTTTCCATCAATCACAAAATAATTAAAAAGAGGTGTGTCATGTGTGATAGCCTGGTTGCAGCTTATCGTGAATTAGTCCAGTGCGTCTGCTTTGCTCTGCCCTGCACTGAATTAAGATGAAAACCCCGGGTCGCTGGAATGTGAGAGCGATGCTTTAGCTTCAGAAGGAAAACATAAAACGAGGCAACCACAAGGCTTATAGAGTCTTGCAGCTGTGTCTCATAATGCCATGTTCAATAAAGTGCTTCAGAATTCTCAGGACCCCCTGACCAAATGACAGAGTGACTTATGCTGGCTGCTGGTCTCAGCTAAAAAAACTCTCTTTCGTTTCCTCTCTACGCTTTTCTCTGCAGTCAAATCTCCCCCTCCAGCTTACTCCTTCTGGGCAATGTTGTCTGAAGTTTCTGTTCCACTTCATCTCTCTTCCTAGCATTTGCCTCCACCAGTAATAATTGCCCTAGACAAAATCCTTTTAAATGCATAGATCTGTGAAAGTGTAGAGATAAAGGCTGGTGTTGGTGCAGTCAAACCCTGCATGCATGGAAAAGCCCTTTACAGCATTCCTGCAAAAGCCATGATAACATATCATGTTCAAGCCCATCATAGGGGATTTTATTTCAAATCTTGCAGTTGCACTTATAAATAATAATACAATTTACTAGAGACCGTCTTGTGATGGGATCACACCAGACACAACACCAGATCGAACCAGGGCCGTAAAGTCAGGGGCCAATGGACTCTTTGCCCCCCTTGCTCAGACCACACCCATCTTCGAACTCTGCCTTCATTTTGATCTCTACACAGCTACACTCCCGTAAAGTTTCGTGACTACATCTTGCACGGTTGTGGTGCTATTGCGGTGAAAAAATCTGTCCACAGACAGAGAAAAATAAACGCCTGGCAAAGTACTCAAAACTGCCTCTGTGGTACTTCCAGCTACAGTAGGTGACCCAGGATCACATTTTGCCATGATGACACCCACACAGACTCACAAGGTGAAAACAATACCAGCGTCGCTGTCGTGGCTGGTAACAAACTTGTGCTATAAGTGCGCCCTCTGATCAACTAAAAATAGTCAAAAACTGTACGCGACCAGATGGCATAAATACTACTACATTCTTTTTTAAAACAGATTATATATCAGTGTCTTGTATATTATGGGAACAGTGCATTGTGTAAGCAAAGAGTTAGACAAAGACGGATGGGAAGCATTAACCGTATGCTTTACCTACACAAAAAAAGTCAGCAGTATGTCACATAGAAGTGGTGTACATCATCTGAAACCTGAGAACCTGAAGATTAATTTGCAATGCAGCTGAGGACTGTGTGTCATTAATATGAAATAAATATGAATTCATAAATGAATTAATCAATTAAAATAAATTGTGAAAGTGTATAAGAGCGTACAACATGATGATATAACTTTGTGATGGCCATTCCCATCCTCTATTATGTCCCATAAATGTTTGGGTTAGTTACCATTTGTTACACAGATTTGGTTGCTAAATTTAACCATTTTTTTTTATTCCGGCAATTGGATGGCAAGCACTTCTGTTCTGTAAACTGCTCAGAAACCCCCTTATTGTCAATATACATTGGAAAACCTTACATCCTCTGAATGCCCTAGGTCTCTAGTTTGTGGCTGTAAAGTTTCATGAGGCTGTGATTATCCTAGAGGTCACCACAGGTCATTTTATACAGTGAGGTCAAGTTTCAAAAAATGGTCTCTCTAAAATGAAGTGGCTACTTTGGAGACTAACATCATCACACATGAAGACAATTGGGCTCATTGGATCCACAATAGTCTCAGCTTTACAGTGACACCCAATTTATTCCAAGACTGTTTAGGAACACATTATTTTAGAATAGGCCAAAATAACACACAAAAAAACGGCATGGTTTTTGTCCCAAACTGCATGTGATTATCATAAAGTGGGCATGTCTGTAAAGAGGAGACTCGTGGGTACCCATAGAACCCATTTTCATTCACATATCTTGAGGTCAGCAGTCAATGGACCCCTTTGAAAATTGCCATGCCAGTTTTTCAATTCCAAAATGTAGCGTAACTTTGTAGTGTTATTTAGCGTGCTTGCTGACAAGCTAGCATGACATGGTTGGTACCAATAGATTCCTTAGGTTTTTTAGTTTCATATGATACCAGTATCTTTACTCTCAGCCTCTGAAAGACAGAATAGCAACCGGGCCCAGCGGCGAGCCGTCAGAGGTTTAAGGAGTTAAGTAGGTAACACATAACACATCAACATTATAAGTACAACACATTACACATACAGTATATAATATAGATAACACATTGCCTTTATCTGTTCTCAAAGGGAAAGTGTTGACTCAGAAGGGCCACCATACATGAAATGCCTGGTTAAAGGTATGAATATGTAGGCATGTTGTGTGAATGTTTGACTGCCTGTCTGTGTCTTGTCTAAGTTACAAGCCTACTGTGTTCATGTGTTTATACTTTCACACAGCGTCTCACTCCAAAGGGAAAATACAGGGATTTAGTCATATCAGACAGGCAGACAGCTGAAGAAACATTCTGCTAGGTTAATACCTCTTCTTGGATGTATTTCTCTGCCCAAGGCAGCTCTTTTGAGTGCCAGCTCTGGTGTTCATTTGCTGGAGTAACATGGCAACATTTTACTGAAAAGAAGCAAAGAATACAGTACATGTAATGAACTGAAGTGAATATCATAATTTAATTATGATATTACACTTTTGTCTAAAATATTTTCCATTATCTTTTTGATATTTTAAATGTTGTGGCCTTGAACGATCTATTATTCCCTCATATTTTGTGTTCTCTCTTGTGTAACTTGTGTAAAATGTATCTTTTAATTATGAAGTGTAATATCTAGTCACTTTTAAATACAATTTAAAAACTACAAGACAAGAACAGAGCTTACCAAAATACAGTTTTGTACCATCCATCCATTATCTGGAACCGCTTATCCCATTCGGGGTTGCGTGGGGACTGGAGGCGATCCCAGCAGACATTGGGCAAAGGCGGGGTTCACATAGAGAGAGACAAACATTCACGCTCACATTAACACCTACGGGCAATTGAAAGTCAACAATCAACCTAACCTGCATGTCTTCGGACTGTGGGAGGAAGCCGGAGAACCCGGAGGAATCTCCACACAATAGGGCCCCAAGCTGGGTTTGAACCTGCTACCCTCTTGCTGTGAGGCGGCAGTGCCTCACTGCACTACAGTTCCACCCACGTCATTGCTTATTTGTCGTATTGTGGGTGAAACAGTTGAAGCACCACAACGATGATAGATTTGTAGACGATTGATTTGTGCTGGCGTTGGTGGCCTTATGACTGTAGCAAACAGACACAAGCAACATCAAGCTGAATCAGAGCCCACGGTCTCAGCTCAGGCCTTCATCAGGGGCAAACAGACGTGATGGGTCTTATATATGTGTACATGTTTTGTGATACAAGAAATGTATATACTTAGTTGCATCTGTGAATGAATGGACTGCATCAACATAAAAAGGAGACACAATCTATGAAAACATACAAGAGAGATACATAAATTCAGCGATATACCCTCACTGCTCCGACAGAGAAGCTGTATTTTTGATCCATCACAATGATATACAAACATATAACTATGGCTTTGGCTCTGCTTTAAAAACAAGTCTGTCTGTAGAGCAAAGTGTGTTCCTGCTTTTTGCAAATAATTGCAAATGGAGTATATGTATATTTTTCTTTTTCTTCGGAATACAAAACCTGATGCTACAGACGTAGCTATAATGCACAATCTGGTTTTGTGTAAGTCTCATATATACCATCTGCTGTGATTTTCACCAAGAGGTCCGCATGTATGGAGAAGAGAGGTTCTGCCAAGAAGCGTCGCACTTCTTCGATGGCATCTGTCGTAGGATTTCTGAAACTCTCTGCATTAACCCTCCCCTAAATCCGCCAGTATACCGCTCTTTGTTGAAAAGGTGGGAGAAGAATAGCATCTTCAACTTTACATCCTCTTCTTGGCTGCCATGCTTTGCGGCTGTCTCAGCAAGAACACCTACAGTAGTGCTGCATAGCTACAGAAGTCCAATGCCGTTTTACAAGTCTGTCATTTTATTACTTAATCCTATTAGTTTTAGACACGTCTAGTTTTTTCTTATATATTTCCCTCATACATTAATCTTTGTCGCTTGCTAAGATAGGGTAATTGAGGATGATTGTTCAGTTTGTTGCTTTATGGATTGAGCAATATGCTGCCAGTGATAGCAACATGCTAGTTAATTTAAAGGGGAACACCACCTAAATTAAGAATTTAAAATGTTATTTCCATGAACTAGGAAAGTTCAACCAAAATGTGCGATCATGTATCATTATGTGGACATGGGCTGCTCTCGCTTACATCCAGCAACCAGAGAAGTAAGTCTCAAACTTGTGATGTCATAGGGTACAAAGTCTGGAGCTGCTCCATAGACAATGAATGGGAGGCTGATTTTGTAGCTCACAAAATGTTTGTTCTATTTTTTTTATAACCAAATGAGCTTTATTCTACTGTAATGTTGTAAGATGTGAAACAGAAAATGTTCTCATATACTCAGAGCATTCCTCTGGGTGCTCTCAGTGTCATCTATAACATCTCTCCCCATTCATCGTTTATGGATCAGTTCCACACTTTATATCCTATGACATCACAAATTTTTGTTTCAGCTCTCTAGTTTTTGGATTTGGGAGAGAAGAGTTAATATTTACTGATATTTTGTCTTTGATCATACGAATAACATGTATGAATTTTGAAAATGGGAATGGTTCCCCTTTAAGTTATTTAGAGGGTGCCCACCTGATGATTCTTTAGATTTGCCAATAATATGATGCTGCCTATCAAGCCAGTGGGACTAGCCAAAGGTAGTTTAGTCTAAGCAGATACAGTGACTACGTTTACATCCAAAGAATATTCCGTTTTTTGCCTTTATTCCAAAAAAGACAATATTCTTAATTAGCTATTTACATGTGAAAATGAATGTTCCACTAATATTCCTGTTTACATCCAGCCGTGCATACTCCGATTAACATGACCGGTGGCATACTTGTTAGACCGTGCAAACACAGTCTCCCTCTTTCATTCCTTCAACCTCCTTCTTGAAAAGGTCAGCGTTGTGATATTGCGCATATCCAAAAACCTGTTGATATAGAAGCAGGTGTTTTTCTCCTTCCGACCAGAAATGTGGGCTTTTCTTTTGGGCATGCATCACTGCAAACTGTCGGCTAGTTGGTTTGTGTACAACCAGTGTACAACGCACATAGCTGGCAGTAAACAGGCAAGAGGCCGTCTGTCGCAAACGGCCTTAAAAACCCCAAATGAGACGCATTTTCCAAAATGTGCTGTATACATGCCCAAAGAATGCTCCTAAAACCAGAATAATATCGGCATATCCCAGATGTTTTAATCGAAAAATGCTCCATTTGGAATAAGGCTTGATCCAGAATATCCAAACGGAATTTGCTGTTTACATGACCCGTATCAAATTCGGAAAATTGTCATGTTCTGAATAATAGTGGAATATTAGTGTGCATGTAAACGTAGTCAATGAGACCGGATCAAACCTCCAAGTATCTGCTCTATTCTTGGGTGAGAGTGTAGGATTCAAAGGCAGCTTAAAGGTATGTTAGCTCAGGGCTAGAGAATTATGTCGCCTGTCAGAGGGCTCAGTAGATTTAAGGCGGCACAGCTGGGGCTAAATGATAGGTCAAAACATCATTTAACATAGATACTGGGTTTCCATAGGTGTGCTTACCCAACTTTTGACACATTTTACTGTGTATTGATAACCAGCAAACTAACAATAATAACATAATTTTACAATGAATAAGTTGATGTAAAAAAAATTAGCAAAACACATTATGAGTTGTGTTTCTTTTAATAACATGCCTCAACCCTTTGCGACTGCCAACTAGTTAGTAGCTCTCTACTTTTGCTGTGTGCATTGACTGAAATGCATATAAACATCTTGACCCTACTCTCAGTCTATTGCAGGGCTAACACGTATGTGTAATTTAGGGCAACGTAATACACCTGACATGATTTTGGAACACGGGAGATAATCACAGCACCCAGAGGAAATTCACCTGACTATGAGGAGAACATTAATTTTTCATAAAAGCAGGACCAGGATTTAAACTTAAGACCTTTTTTGACACACAGCAACAATCATAACTGCTGAACCACCAAACATATTTCAGATATTAAGAAACTAAGACCTATCTAAATATTTTAAACCATGAACCAATATGAGTAGTGAATCTAAACCACCCAGTGAGATCCCCTCATCATATTTACATTTCACAAGCTGGAGGTATACTGCAGGATTTTCTATGGTTGCAAGGCATTTTGTATGAATCGATGCTTAGTTTATGCTCCTAATCACCTGAAGTGTCTTGTTTAGATTACCATTACAATCTCATATAAACAGGCTGAAGGTAAAGCTTAGCCCATCCATCTTATTACAAATCTATAGCTTTCAACATTAATAGGCTTAACTCAGTATAATCCACATTTTTCATCTCTGCTTCCTAAAACATGCAAATCCTGTTTTTGACTGAAGAAACAACCAGGGTGAAGTGAGAACCTTGTAAACACGGAATACATTTTTATTTTCTAAAGGTAAAGGATAAAGTGACTACCAGAGTACAGACTTCACTGAGCTGCCGTTTCAGATGTCCTCAATCGGCAGCTTCAACGCAGCACAGACCAAGTCAAAGCGTCCTTCATAAAGCTAATTAATGATAATGACCATCCTTACACAACTGTCTCCGCAGACTCACACATCATGCTGTTTGTGACACTCTCCCTTGGTTTCAGGAAGAATATAAGGAAAAACCTCTCACAGACACGACCCCGGCGTTTCCCCTTGAGCTCGTTGTGGTCGAGCTGTTGGCTCACCAATAAAGAGTTGTGAAGAAATAAATTAATAAGTGAATGAAAATGATCTATTCTGAGCCAGAGGCTCTCCGGGACTTTAATTTACATGAGTACTGTATTTTGTTTGTCCCCCTGAGTGTGATGGATGGATCCCTAGACCCTGATGAAATGGAATGCATCAGTTAATTAGTTTTGCTCGGACAATGCCATGGTCTCTACCATAAGCTATCAGTACAAGATCCCATAGTGAGCATCCATAACAGCCATATTCACTGTGTAGCATGACAAATGCATTATGAAAAGTATTTTTACTCACTTTAGCATATTCTGTGTATTGTATTGTATTGTATTAGCACTCCTGCAGCCAGCACCTAGACATCTGTCATGAGTCATGACTGCCAAGTCAGTGTTGCTGGTAGAATCCCAGGCCATTTGTGTTTTCATTAACAGCATCTTCTACACAAACCTGTACGGCAAATATTATCCACCTATAGTAAAATACTGTCACCCATCTGTACATCTGCTCGGCCTCTAAATTGAAATTGCAACACAGCAAACAAGCAAACTGAAGGGAAGCACGTACTATGAGGAGGAAGTTTTAACAAATTGCTTAAGATCTTGGGTAAAAAGCAGTTTGCCACTAGAAGGATATTTCCTATAATAATACCCTCACAGCATTAAAGTGTCAAACCTGATTGTGAAACAGCTCTACTGGTTTGCCTAGATGGGATTAGTTACAGGTAGAAGTCCTGTGGAAAACTGTCAGAAACATTCTCCTCATAGGATACTATCATGGCAAACACAATTAACGTTGATGTAGTGACTCCATTTAAAGCAGCTTTCCTGCACCAGTTAAACCCATTAGGTAGGGCAAAGGTAGGAATGGAATCGGCAGTTCATGTTCCTGCTGAACCCATGCAATCTTTTTAGTAGTGTTTGGTGTTTATGATAGGCTGCATGTCTTAGAGTCAAAGGACAAAAAATGATTGTGCTTTCTTTGCACATCCATGATATACACCAATTTCACTGTAGTGTGTACTTGTCAGTAATAGGGATGTTAATAATTAACCCTTTAACTGACAATAGGAATTTTGACCATTTAATGCTATCAGTTAAACGGTTAAAAGAAATCTAAAAAAAATAATAAAAAGCTGAGCAAAACTCAGAAAAGGGAGAATAGCTGATCCACTTTAACAGCCCACCTTCAGTGAGCATGAACCGGATGTGTTGCTGGCTTTGGGGCTAACCCGCTTCACTTTAATCACCAGGCAGACAACCTTGCAGCTACACTAATTTATGTGGTGGAGACTTTTACTGAGAACGTGGCTGCATGTGTCCACGACAATACACACAGTATTGTGGCTGCTAACTCTCCTGGACGGATGAACTGGGGACTTCATTGCCAGTTTTGCACATACACTGCAGCTGGTGATAAATGATGGATTTAAGCTGTTTGTGCATTGGGTCATCATTGCAAATGGGCAACTTGTTAGTTACTCCAACCACAGCACCTCTGCATGCAACGCACTCATCTTGTCGATTAATGAGTGTCGGCTATTGGTCAGAAAAATCTATTCAAAATTAGCATCCCTAGTCAGTAATGCAACCTTTTCAGGAGTTTTGTATTTTGAGCATTTTTTTTATTCTTTCCTGAGTTTTAAAGTTGTAGTTTACTTATTATGGAAGTGCACTAGTGCAGAGAAAAAGTTATGTGCTACTCGCACATTACATTTGGGAGTGCATTGACTGTAACATTTTTGGGAGCTTGTTCTGTCTGTGTGTTTCGATTTTTGTTGTATGATACAATGTGTTATTACATTTATTGTACAGTAAGTCTCTATGGGTTGTATTATAAAAATGTATGGATCCTTTTGTTGAAAAAAAAAAACCCTGCTGCAGCTAACAAGGATTTCTTACCAGACTCTCTTCCGATTATGTTGCAAACTACAGTTACGGCAAAACATTATGGTTTCCCAAGAAATTAATATCGTACCTGTGTGAGCAGTCTGAAGTGCTGTGGGAGCAATGCGATGTTTTGTGATCAAGTAGGTGTATTACTGGAATAGATGTATCTCATTAAATCATAGAAATCACGGCTGTGGAATGTATAATTACTCATATTGTCTTGCAATAACTACCCTGTCCAGGCTGAAGTGCCAACACAAGCTTTTTAATCAAGCCTTACATGACAGCTTCACCACCAATCAGAATCAGAAAAATGAAACAGCATATTAAAATCAGAATATGAATTCTTACAGAACTGTGTAAAAAGAGAAGAAGACATTATTTTGCTTTCATAATTAGCACATAGTGTGATGCATTTCATACTATTAAATCTACTCAGTTTGTGAGAGCAGCTACAGATAAGCAGGACCTTCTTAACTCTTCTCAAGTCGAACATTACTGTAAAGCTGGAAATACATTAAAATAATGTATGATTATTTCCAGTTTATGTGGGAGGCAGACATTGTGTTAATGGGTTCGGGCACACACACGCAGTGTTGTGCTTCATTACTGATTCATGCACTTTTCACTGTGAAAAAAAAACATTTTACAACCACATTACATTATTAGCCAGCTAATCTATATCGCAGATCAGAATTAGGCCAATTTTCCGTGTTGGAAGTAGCAGTGTGTGGCGAGAGCCAACAAAGCACAGTTTTATGTAATAATATGTAATGATTTGTGCTCAAGTTAAAAGGGCAACGGTAATGTAGATTGCATTTGCCTAATTAAGGTTTGCATTTTAGATTAATGAGGGAGATATTACTTTATACCCTGAAATGTACATTGCTAACTAATACCTTTACTGAAATGCTAATTTGATTACAATCTCAGACACCAACAAAGGTCTTTGCTGTTCGAGGGTTACAGTCTATAATCGAATTGTTACTTAACACTAAGTATCTTGCTTGGGTTTGCTGGAGAGCCTTTCTGAATCTGAGTGAAAAGTCCTTTGAACAGGATGTTGTGATCCTAGATTCCGACCTCAAAGTCCATCTCCATGGCTGAGGTCAGTAAGCTCAATACGGCCAGGACACACTGGGGAACGTCAGCGAAACCTGTTGTTTTTTTATTTCGGCGCCTATGTTCAGAGGTTAGAGCAGCCACACTGCCCGCATGAGCAGCGTAGCAGGCTCAGCTGCGTGTCAGCTGCGTCTCTTCTAGAGATTCAAGGTTTTTACCGCGAGCCGTGCGACAACAAACGGTGAAAATGTTCTTTTGACTGTACATTGACATCATACCAGCAACATTACTACAGTTTCATTATCTAGATATCTCCAGAATATGTCACAGACATGAAAAAAGTAAAGATTTATTTTTAAATCAACACTTCCCGCTTTCAAAATAAAAGCATTCAAGCATTTTTTTTTCTGTGGATAGAATTCCTTCATTTGCGAACACAAGGCTTTTTATTTTGAAATAGTTACATGACAGTGTTGTAGGAATTGCAGTGACTTGCACGGCTCCATGAATGAATGAAGTACCGGGTTTTAATTGTGGATTTTTACTATTATTTACAAATGAGCACACGCTTCTTAACCTTTTTCAGTCTAAAATAAATATAAATTACATTTATAATGAAGTGAAATAGCCATTATGAAAGGCAAACTCAATGTAGAAAGAAAAAGGCTAGCAGCAGCAGCGCTACAGCAGAAACGCTGCTGGTGTGGACATCATACGCGTGAGATACGCAGAAGTTCAGCGAGGTAGCTGTCACATGTTGCCATATCTATTATGTGTTGTTTTATGTCAGAAACGGTGTCTCTAAACCAACAAAAATTCTTCCAATATTTATAAAATACGGCCCAGAGGTTAGTTCCATCTTCTGTGTAATAACACTGCTTTGCCAGAGGAAGCCTATGCCAAGGTCCTTTATATAAGTTACTGTAAGACATGGAGTCTGACAGGAGTGTGCCTTATTACCGTTCCAGTTTTTGAAGAAGGACTGGAAGGTGTCTGGGTTGGTGACATAGTGTTTGCATCTCTCCTGCTTACAGATGACAGTGTAACTCTGGGTCTGACCTACAGATGGGTGACAAATAAAATATGATAAAAACACATAAGTGACGTAGTACGGTGTTGGGACACCACAAGCTGCCAGAACAGCGTCAGTGCTCCTTGGAATAAATTATTTCTACTGGAGGGATGGATGCCATTCTTCAAAGCAATATTATCAATACCATTTTATTGTTTTGATGATGATGTAGGGAAATGTTTAATTGGGTTGTGATGTGACTGTGAAGGTCAAAGCATGTGATTCACATCACTTGATCACTTACCAAACCATTCAGTGACCCCACATGCCCAGTATGGAAGCATTGGTAATCGTTTCTCCACTCATTTATTCAGGTTTTTCCTTGAATTTGTGACCCATCTATAGGTTTGGCCTAGAGTTAAACTATCATCCGTAGATAACAGAGATGCCATTCCTATTAAATTGCATTTCTTTGCTGGCTCCAGCCGGAAGCACCTCCAGCCTAAAAGAGACGTTGGATTAAGATGTTGGGGAAAAGCATGTTCAGAGCTGGTTCATACTGTAAGTTCTGTGAATTGAGTGTGTGTAAAGCAATCGCATACACAACATAAGAAGATTAAATAAGAAGAGTTAGAGGTTTATTTCAGTTTAATTTCATTCCTTTGGCAAAAGCCTTTGATCTGGACATTCATCATACAGATACACTTTGTTCCTGCATTGAGCCTTAGATTAATGAATTGGCACAGTTAGGAGGATTGTGCCCCCTTAAGACCCGACCTTCAAACGCAGCAGACTCACGGTTATCCAACACTTTGTAGACTATAAAAGAGCTTTGTTTTAGAGCTAAACAAATGTAATTTATATGTTCATAACCACTCAGTGATGAACTGAGCTCATGCATAGTTCAAGTGCCTAATGTACTTTATCAAGTGATTGAGTTTTAATGTAAGATATACAGAGTGCACTCTGCATGGCAGATTTAGATACCCATTGTGTAAAACTATAATATAGTTACTGTTCTTAATCAATAAGTGTAACAGAATTAAATGCAATATAATATTGAAATGTAATAAAATCCAAATCAGTGCATAATGTAATGCAATTATGGAGATTATGGAGATGAAGCTTCTGCGGAGGTATAGAGATTCTTCATTTGGGAGGAGAATAGTGTTGTTCACATGGAGCGAGGGGAAAGGAGATGAGCTGGAGTTTGGGATTGAATAATGGTTTGAAGGTGTAGGGGTGCTGTACTGTTAGTTGCTCGGTAAACTGATACCAATGATTCAATTTAGATACAAACAGTCAATAGAAGCCAATAGAGGACGGATAGGCAACCCTATTTTTTACAAAATATGTGTATATACTAATTTGGTTTTCCAAATGTGTTTTGGAGGAAACGTCATTGCCTCCTAGATTAGGTTCACTGGAAATGTTTCTTTTTGTGTGTGACTACCTATTTGATTTCCATAAAATTACCAAACTAAAGATTAATGCAATAGTCCTTATTGTTGCAGTGGTACATCTTAAATATACAGTAAGTCATATTGGAGAGAAGGACAGTGTAGATGTTGTTTTTCTCCGGTCTGTGAAATCTTACAGAAGCCATTAGGAGCATTGGAGGACACAGAGGCACATCATTTTTGCAGAGAGAAACCTTGTTGTGTCATTACCGACCGGGTGCCGGTGTATCCGTGCTCACTCCGGCTGCGGGCGGAGGGAGACGAGTTTCTCGCTGCGGCGCCCCGCTGCTGAAGCCTGCGCTGAGGCAGGAGAAGCAAACACAGTATCAGCAGTGATTCATGGAGAGACCTTCGTCTGGTCAGCTAACATTACTGCCAAGCAGGTGAAATATAGAGTGATATTGTGGTTTTAGCTGAGGTGTGTCGCCTCACGGTTTTGAGCGATGCTCGTTCATGTCTATTTAGAGCGAGCAAGCACGAGCCCGACGCTGACTTTCGTTGATTTCACGGCCACAGGTGTCGCTGTTAAGAAACATTACTGAAAGTTACAAATAGTCCCTTTGAATAGGAATTAAAATCCCAATAAACATATATTCGAATTAAACAGATTGACCCCATTGTCATGATACCTGATCCAGCTATTTGAGTCAGAATCAGATTGTTTTTCGGTATTAGTATTGGTGCATTCTTAATTTTCCTTTGAGGTCATTGTTTTGGTTTTCTGGCCCACAATTTCACTGTTTTGGTTCACTCTCAGCCACAGCTGTTTCCAGAAAGTTATAAAATACCACTGTAAGGGACTTGCCCCACACCAAACTGCATATAGTTAGCGACTAGCTGCTAAACACAGTTGAGCCTTCAGCAGCTAAGGAGACAGATATTTTTGTCAGAAACCAAAATAGAGCTAAAAGGAAAGTGAATATCCATTAAGTGCCCAGAAACATAACTCCAAATAAATGTTAATGTTATGAATCTGCGCGTAAATAGGCAACTGTTTCCTAACATGTTCATCATCTCAACTTAAAAGCTGACAATATGTCAATGTTGTTTTTACAGCTTGTTTCGGGTGCACATAAACTTAAACAAGTTTCTTCCCTGCAGTGTTTTGAGACACCAACTCAATTTTTAACCTACTTAGCTACTGCTAACATTACATCTCCTGCAGTGCCCACATTGCAACATGAATGAGGTTGATTGCGTCACTGGATTGCATTTATATGTTGACCAACCCCCATGTGATTAATTGAAACACATTCTTCGGCCTATATCTGTCATTCCCTGACATCACCTCTCACTCAGCCATCTAATAAGGGCAACATGCCAGAAGAGCTATACATTTAGGATTAGGGAATGGCATGAGATATGGGTTATCGACTTTTTTTTTTTTTTCTTTTAACTGTCCTAGCTGCCAGAAAACACATTTGTAAGACTCTTCGAATGAGAGAGAGCGTGTCATTCGGTTGCACCTGATATTTCATCTCCAGAGCCAATTCACAGAGATCCAGGACAATGGCTCTTGGAAATTTCAAGCATCTCATTTGCCAGTCATCATCATGGGCCAAAAAGTCAATACAATCTCTTTGTTAGTATTCCACCTTAGTCTTGCATTGGCAATAAGCTCCAACGGCATCAAATCATTCAATGTGTATCATTATGCAAGAGCATTATGCACACATATTGAGAACCATTTAAGTTGAATTTATTACACTTGAATAATTCATCAATGTAAAATGGTCATTATTGTTGGTGTGCATTACTAAAAAGATGTCGATGACTAATTAATTCATATTTTTCAGTCACGTTAATGGGGTCTACTAGAGACTGCATATTTTCTACCATACTAGAAAGAGGACAAAATGCTAAACACAGCGCTACATATTTTATGATTATCTAATAAAACAACCAATAGACACTGAAAAAAGGCGAAAATGCATTAAGATGCTGCACACAAAGTAAATGGAATGATTATATTGGACAAAAAAGATGCCAACTCACTCATCCAATACCCTATAAGCATGTCTGGGAATGCAACTCATTTATCTGATTCCTGATCATTGCAACCATTGAATGATCTGTAAGGGCGAGAGAGTAGGATGGCCAGTTAAGTTTTGCCTCACTAGCAGTCCATCCGTGAAAGTATTTGTGTCAGTTGATGGATAGTGTAAGCTAGTTAGTTCAAACTGTCATTCTTCCTCTGTCACTTTACAAGAATAATGGTTTTTAATTTTGTTTGTAGAGTTTCATGCTCAAACACCAACTAACCATTTAAGTTATGTTTTGAATGCACATTTGCAAGCAGCGATGAAGAATAAATGGCTTAGTCTTCATGGAACTCCCAGGCTGAGGACACATATTACACACTTAACCAGAGAAGGAGGGCGTTAAATGTATGGTATCAATGACTTTGCTAGAACCTCTTATAGCTGTGCTACTGTGGCACACATTTAGCCATCATTTTATTGCAGAAAAATATAGATTTAGTAATAGTAGTGTATAATAGTAATTTGAAGTATATGAATTTGTGTATGACGTTATTGTGCAAAAGCTTGAATGACAATTTGCCACAAGCAGTTCTTCCTCATAGCTTTGGCTTTGATCAATGCTCCCCAGCATTCAGTGGTTGTATTCAAGGTCATGGTGCAGTCAGAAATTCAGAAAATGAATAATCTGATTTAGCTTTACTTCAATATGTTTAATACCCACCTGACAGAAACAGATGGTTTCTATTTCAATGTATTGACCATTCCTTTCCTGCAATGACCCATTTACACTACATGACTATCAATTACTCAAGGTTTCCCCACAGCACCTGAAAATTACCTCAAGAGACCCTATAAATTCTAAATTCAGTGTGAACTCCATCCCGGATTGAAAAACAGCTCACTTTGAAAATTGACATATTTTGCAAAACTGTGAACGTTGTTGTAAAGGGCCTCAACAGAATTCATAACCACTGTCTGCATCATCATAAAGTCCACTTTGTTAAATAAATACTGGATTTTTAGACACACATATCTGCAGGAAATGGCCAGGGAATGATTCAGGCATGAAGTAGTTACCCGAGATTTATTATGCACGTAAGTGATAGAACAAAGATACCACCTGCAAACTTATAATCACCTGATTAGTGACAGCGGTGTCTTATAGCTCCCTCACTGGGACCAGAGCATTGATTTTCACTGCTATACAGATGACATGCAGCTGTGCATTTCCATACCACCTAAAGATGTCAACCCTAAGTGGTTCACTGCATTGATCACATCAACTTGTGAATGTCACAGAAGGCGTGTGAGCTGCACAGAAGCAAGACGCTAATTATTTTTATAGCCGCAAGGTACAGTAAGAAATATCCGTCAACAGCATTTGGAACCAATGCTTGGAGCCTTGGAGTAGATTCTGATGAGTCTTGATGTACACATAAGAGATAGCATCACTTTTATCAATTTTAGGAATGTTGCCAGAGTACACAATTTTCCCTACGAGCAGACTCTGAATGACTGCATGCCTTCATCACCAGCAGACTTAATTACTGTAAGATAACTGCAATTTATCCACAAAAGCATTAGCATGATTGTATATTGACCAGAAGAAGAGCACAAAGTAAACCCGCTCTACAGTTGCTTCACTGCGCTCACACTCTGGCTGCACTGTGGCTCCCAAAGCAGATCACAGCTAGTAATCACTGGGCATATGAGCTGAGCATTTCAATCTCATGGCAGGCACAGCCCTATGCTCCACTATCTTTACACTATAGCCAGCAGATAACATTACAGGTCTATTTATGATGGATGTATTTAATGGTAATCCTGGTGAAGATTGTTAAAGGAACAGTGTGTAACAATTAGGGGGATGTATTGGCAGAAATGAGATATAATATCAATAAGTATGTTTTTCTTTAGTGTGTAATCACCTGAAAATACGAGTTGTTGTTTTGAGCCGTTTATGTCTCATCATGGAGCTGTCTGCCATGTTTCTACAGAAGCCCAGAACAGACAAACCAAACACTGTTAACTTTTTCTGCTTGGGCCCAGAGTCAATAACGTTACTCGCTCCCGTCGTAACTGCTCTCTCTCTCTTGGTTTGAGACGACCATTTGCGTTTTTGCGTCGGCCACCGTAGTTCTGCTACACGCTTGGCACATGGGAAACAAGACATTCTCACTCCCAACTCGTCAAATACCGCCCCTTAGTCAGTGCCCCTCAGCATCAGAGGCCGATGCAACCGGTACCCCCCTTGCGTTACTTTTGGACGTGTCAGTGACGGTGTGTCAATATACACCAGTGTCCTTTCAAAATAAACTTCCGTTCTCACAAGAAGTTAGGATTAGCAACACAACCACTGAATTAGTGTTAGGAAATGGTCGTGGTTGACCTTAACTTCATTGACATATCGACTCACGGGACTGACGATATTAATGAGTCATGTGACTAACGACTCACAGGGCTGACGATACCGACGAGTCACGTGACTGACGACTGACGTGACAAAATAAGTCATGTTCCTTTTTGTTTCACACGGGACACGAACACTGGTCTCCTGGTTGAAAGTCTTGTGTTTGTTTGACCCATCCACCACCACTCCCGCCCACCCGCAACAGACGGGTGGTTTTACATTGGAGTTAGTCGATTGCCCAGTTCATCACATACTGTCGCGAAAGGGTGCCGAAAGGGAGTCGGTTTCCGATGCCGAGGGGCGCTGCCCAATCGGCGGTATTTGACAAGTTGGGAGTGAGACTAGGTCGCGGGAGATGCTTCGGATGGTTGCAATCTGTGACCTCACCATTAGATACCGCCAGATCCTACACACTGCTCCTTTAATTGTGGTTTAAAGGCATTGTCCTTACAAAGATGTGTATGCCTATAGGCAAGAGACCCATGTCAAATGGAAATTAAAAGTTTTTATGTTAATATTGTTCTCAATATAAAAAGAAACCTGTGGGTGTTTAAGGGAGTTCCCAGTGGGAGTGAGACAGAGAGGGAGAGAGAAACACACAATTCAGTAACAAAAGTGAATTCCCCAAACCCTCAAAAAATGAAGAAAACAACATGAAATTTGGCTGTGGTAGAACAGGCTGCTTGAAGTGGCACTACGTCTGAAAAACTTCCAGTCGACTTTAGAACTGCGTAGTTGTTCCCTGGCTGAGACACTTATAATTTATTGTATATAAAATCAATCAGACCAACTCTAAATAATCTATTTCCTTTACTTTACTATCTCTATTTAAGTTTTTAATTATCGTTTGATTGATTTCCTTTTTTAAACTTTTAATTGAAATATATAATTTATGTTTCATTTATTGTTTCACATGTACATTTTTACGTTACAGCAATTTTGTCTGGAAGTTGCTATGAATAATTTTGATTTGATTAAATTAATTAAAAAAAAAAAATCCGAAAAATGGAGTTGGAGTACTGAAGTAAAAGGTTGTGAGAGGTGCAAATTTTAAAGTAAGGGGTTTTGTGCATGACTAACTCTTGGCATGCTAAACAGGGTCAGTCAGTGCATCCTACTATCACAGTTTCCACGGGAACACAGACACAAAGCACTGCAGCAGCCGTCGCCGCCTCCAGTGATCGCCCACACAGAACAAAGCCCGGCCATTACCACCGTGTTTTGTGTATACATGTGCATACGAGGACGTATAAGAGAAACTGAGAGACAAAGGGTTCATGTTTACATGGCTGGTTGCCCACGTCTTAACGTATATATGCAGCTGTTTGGTTGCTTTGCTGCATTGCTGGCGAGTTCAAACGTGGTGAACACACCCTCAGGAAGTAACTCTCCTTATAGGGAAGGAAAGCTTCATGATGGAGTGGGGCTTTTTTAGATCCTGCATGCTCTTGAGCACTCCTCGAGAACAGGAGGATGACAGTGGCTGCACTGTGACTCTGCTACTCCATTATCCTCTAACAGATGTGTCCCGGTTATAGGACAGAAGCTGCCGTCAGACATTTAAAGTGCCTGCACTGGCCGCAATGTCTTAAGCTACTAAAAAGTTGTTGTATGGACCTCAGCTTTGCCTGCTATGCTGGTACGCTGGGCACAAACATCCTAGTGTTCGTGCTATATACTGCTGAACTTGGTGAATTACACTGTGGCTGTAATTACACCTGTTGCCCTATGGTGTCGTAATGTGGGGTTTTGCGTGGGACAAGAGAGCCACCCAAGCAGTTCTGCCCTCACTTTGCTCCCCTGTATGTCAGACACCCTGTGGCAATGAGCTTGAAATAAAAGTCATCTCAGGACCACACAGTACTTTAACATTTCCCTTTTTTATGCCTCCGTGCCGTGACATTGGTGGACAGAGGCATTATGTTTTCAGGTTGTCCAACCGTCCGTCCGTCCGTCCGTCTATTCTCGTGAACGTGACTTCTCAGAAATGCCTGGAGGGAATTTCTTCAAATTTGGCACAAATGTCCTGTTGTACTCAAGGATGAGTTTATTAGATGTTGGTGGTCAAATGTCAAGGTCACTGCAATCTCACGTACATCCTATTCTCTTGATATCTCGGGTACGCATTGATCGAATTTCTTCAAATTTGGCACCAACGTCCACTTGGACTCAAGGATGAAGTGATTGATTTTGGTGGTCAAAGGTGACTGTGACCTCACGTCCATCCCCACGTCCATCCCATTCTTGTGAATGCAATGTCTCAGGAGCGCCATGAGATAATGTCTTCAAATTTGGCACGAACGGCCACTTGGACTCAATGTTGAACTGATTAGATTTTGGTGGTCAAAGGTCAAAGTCACTGAGACCTCACAAAACACACTTTTGAGCATAACTCCAGAATTAATATGCTAATTATGACAATTACACAGAAATGTCTAATAGGATAAAATGATGAAGTAGTGGTAATTCTAGATTAATATAATCTAAAATCTTTAAAATGCTTTATTTTAGGGGAAAAACAAAGATGATTTAGTAATTTATTTGCATTCAATTGTCTTGTTATTTGGGGATTTTAAATTGGCATATAAATGTTATGGGATGGGATATTTTGGAGTTACCCATGGTCAAATGGAGCAACTGAACCTCTGTAGTGTAAAGAGGATTATATTTCATATTTCAGTCACTATTGCTTCATGTTAATTTGGAATTGCATATATCCATGCATGCAGTCATGGAACAGGGAATTTTCCAGGTCCTGGTGGTAAAGATTACTTGGCATAACCCTCAAACTCTTACGAAGCAATCAGGTAGACTTCTTACATCCTGAGCTTGAATCTTCTCGAATAGAACAAGTTATGCATTTACTTTACTTTACATTTAATCTAATTTACCGCAAATTCAAAACGTATCATCAGCCGTGAAAGCAAAGTTATTTTGATCCCATGACTGCCGTGTATAGCGATGTATTAAACCCTAATTTGGTTTTACTAATGTCAGTCCGCTGTGTTACTGAAAGATTCCTTGACAGTTTTAGATCTACAATAGTGTTTCATATCTGAACCATAACATTACTGTATGATTTGATATGGTTTTGAAAAACTTCTCTACACCAATGCTTTTTTTTTAACTGAAAATTGGACATTGATGGTGATGGCTACTACCTCATTAGACTTGTTCTGTGAATGAAGGAATATATATATATACTGTATTAACATATTCCACATGTCTTATATCACAGACTTGCCCACACACCCCCTGTGGAGCAGTTAGAAACTGAAATGATCATGTACTAGCTCAGTCACAATGAACCCAACAACCTTACACGGTACAGGCTCTATAAATAGCCGTCATATCATAACTTTCTTCGTGTGACTTAAAGAGCGAGGCAAAGGAAGTGGATAACCTGCTCGCAAATATGCCTTGTCTGCTCTTCTTTGATGCGATGCCACACCTCTTGCCCTGGTCTCATTGCAGTGGTGGATCCCTCGCTGCCAGGAAGTAGAGCTGGCTGCCGGCATCCAGCTTCCAGATTCCACTCCAGATTGCATCCTTCTCAGGTCTTATCTGATGATGTAGGCCTGGAAATCCACGAGTATAGAGCTCTCCCTCTCCTTAAGTGGTGACCGTTTCTACAGTATGTGGGAGATGTCATCGGTACAATACAGAACGTGCTTAACATTTGATCTGCAAAAAACTCTCTATCTGGATTTGTACAAAGACAGCCTCACTTTCCACCCATCCAGCTCCATACTCTCTCAAAACCTCATGTTTTTCTTGTATTTTCACTGACTGGCTGTTTCTCAGGTACTGTCCATTCATCGATCTGATATGTTCATATTATCATAGGTCAAATACACTGGTTCACAATGCATTGTGTAACATACAGTATATGTTTATATATAAATATATGTTCTTGCCTTCTTCTTTACCATCATCGTTTAGCAACTTCTTTAAATCTTATTCTCAAATTCATTCACATAATACTAGACTGGTTAATCATCTTCTCCTGCCTTTTTACAAAACAAAACATGGCCAGTACTCCCTCAGATATCTTGGTGTACAAATATGGAACACCAAAAATACATGTTATCAAGATCTCGTTATCCTTAGAGCATTTTAAAAGGAAATTATCATCACATTTAATTAATGATGTCTAATTATCTTTTGATATGTTTAGATATATTTTCTTTTTTTATGTACTGTTTCTTTTCTATGTATTTCATTGTTTTTATTGGATTGTTTTCCACTATTTGGTTAGGGTTTTTCTGCACATTTTGTGTATTTTTTTGTTGTTGTTTAACTTTTTTTGTATTTCTAAAATTATGTTAGTTTAGATCTTTCTTCCTTTTTTGTTATTATTTTTGTTTCTCCTGGGGTTGGGGGGAGGTCCTTTGTATAAGCCTGTGGCTTCTTGACCTCTCCTGACACATTTCTTTTTTTTTTTTTTCATTGACTGGATTCTTTGCAGTTTTATATATGTGCAAATAAATAAAAAAATAAAAAAATACAGTATATTCTAATTGTGTTATTTCTCTCTCATGATAGAGAACACACTTTTCTTTGATCTCATTTTGAGCTTGTCTGCCATGATGCCATATCTGAAGGATAAAGGGCAGTTACTGACCTCGAAACAGGAACTGTCGTCTCGGGGCGTCTGGCTGCTTGAAGTCCCAGGGCAGCTGAATAAGGGCACATCATCAAATAAATTAAACATACAAAAATGCCTCTTTTTCTATCTCTCTTTTTAGGTTTTGGCTTATACGTTTATGAATCTAGAGCTCGTCTCTGTATAAAAAAAAGCTTACCCGAAAACTTATGAATTATTCTGGTCTCCTGTGAGCTCTCAGTCCATACAAGCTGCCTTATTTCCTATTTTAGGTGATTTTCACTCTAATTATATCTTTGGGTCTAAACTTTCATATGTATCTTCTCCTTGGTGCTTATAAACTTGATTTCATCATTCTTGAATATGTTGGACAGTCTCAACTGATAAGACAGGATGTCTGACCGTATAGGTTAAAGGCTACCAGGCATGTACAGCTGCTCAGGAATCTGTGCAACCTCTTTGCAAAAGGAACATGTTCTGCCTCTCCTGCCAGCACTTGCTAGACAGCATAGATAGTCTGCCATTGCTAAAGGAGACTACTTTTGCCCTTTGTGTCTGAAAAATATGCATTCTGACTTTGGGGCAGCGGTTTGAGTACAACTGCGGGAGAAGCAGTTAGGCAGCTTTTGGCAGTGATCTTTAAATATTTTCAAATGAAACCCCTGAATATGTTCCAATTCAACTCAAGTGCCACAGCCGGAAACTGTGTGACCTGCTTTAAACTGGTGTTCTCATCTCCAGCATACTAAACTACAGATAGGAATGTACAGGGTTTTATATATGTTGCCCTCTCTAAATAATCTGTAACTATAAAATAGAAAAAAAGTATTTTTTTTTGAGAACATGTTTTTTAAATGTATTTTATAGTCACATCCCTGAACTATAATGTTTGTGTGAAATACATTGCTAGAATGCACAAGTCTAACCATGATGTAAATAGAGACAATAACTAACTTAATAACTAACTACTTCTCAACCTTTTCTCTCAGTGGCATAGTGTTTCTTCGCAGTTTTCTATATAATGTCAAATATTATACACATAATAAAAACACTAGCATACCAAACCACTGCGCTGGCATTACACACCCATTAATTTCCCCGAGCCTCAGGAGCAGAATAAATAAGAAAATGAGGAGTTTAATGGTGCATTAGTGAGGAGCCAGTGGAACAGGCCCTGGGCTGTGTTTTGAATAGGCGCCTATTGTGAAAACTAACCTGTCACACACTTGAAAGAGCAGACCAGTTGGCATTATACATTGTAATGCAATGTTTCCTCAAGGAGTAGACTGCATGCTTTAGCTTGTTTATGACCGGATGACACAAATGCGCAACAGACGTGAAGGGGTTGGATGAGCTCACCCCTTTGGAAGGAATAGTTACTTAAAGAAAACACTTTTAAATTAGTTCAACAAGAAGAGCTGTTGTGCATCTTGTTGCTATGTTATATAGGGTTGAAACAAATTATGTTACAGTAAACAAAATGGGATGGATAAAAACCCTGTTTTTCTTTTTAAATTGAGGTTTAAAACGTTTCTGTTTGCAACTGCTTTTCCAGAGGTCATTTATAGATGTTACATTC
This sequence comes from Sebastes fasciatus, assembly GCF_043250625.1. Classification (NCBI taxonomy): domain Eukaryota; kingdom Metazoa; phylum Chordata; class Actinopteri; order Perciformes; family Sebastidae; genus Sebastes; species Sebastes fasciatus. The sequence goes on along the minus strand of NC_133798.1, from coordinate 16,566,958 downwards.
TTATACTTCTGCACCTCTTAAATCCATTAAATCTGCCATATCTATTTATTTATTTATTTATTCTGGTTTTGCCTTAGAACAAATCCCAAATTAAACATTGGTTAATGTCAGAATCTTCATGAAAACTGCGTAAATGGGTTTTAAGAAGAACACTTTTAAGAACTGTTGGTGAATGAGGCCCAGTATTATCAAACCAAAATTTTACCATAATAAATTTACAAAGTATTTTGTTTTACTTTCTTTTCGTACAGATGGGACCGAAGGACTCGACCCCTGAAGGACTTGACCACCGTGTTGCTCTCCTGTTCCAGTTGTGACGGCCCCTCTGTTTGGATCCTCTGCTTTGTCTGTGCTTTCTATCTCCTGGACTGCAGACCTGAGGAGTCTAATCAGTGGCATGGGACATACCTGGACCCGGCGTGCTCCATGCATATAAGCCTGAGTATGCAGCAGTCTGTAGTTGGCAGATCTCTTTTCACCCCGTAACTGTGTCATGGCTTTTGGTTTCTTTTCCTTTTATTTTTTTGACACACTATACTATGACTTTTCTTCGAGATACTATACTATGACTTTTTAGCTTTTTTGACAAACTATACTGTGACTTTTTCTGACATACTATACTATGACAATTTATATTTTTCTATATACTATACTATGACTTTTTTATTTTTTCAACATACTATATTATGTTTTTTTTTTTTTTTTTCAACATACTGTACTATGACTTTTTTATTTTTTCGAGATATTATACTATAATTTCTTATTTTTTCGACATACTATATTATAATTTTTTTTCGACATACAATACTATGACTTTTTTCCGCCATACACTACTATACTATGACTTTTAGATATTTTTTTAAATACTATACTAGAACTTTTTTCGACATACTATACTAAGACTTTTTAAAAAAAAAACATGTAGACATACCTTACTATGACCTTTTTGAATTTTTTTCGACATACTATACTATGGATTTTTTATCTTTTCAACATACTATACCATGACTTTTTTATATATACTATGAGTTTTTTTTTTTTTTTTTACATATTTTAGTATGAATTTTTTTTGGAATAACTATAGTATGACTTTTAAAAACAAAATTTGGACAAGAGCGCATTTGAGGACGGTGCTGTGACATGACATGTCTTCTCCCCTGAGACACACTCTTTTATTGTTTCAAAAAAGAACGTACCGATCCATGTCCATCACCTTTAGTTACACACAGCAGCACCGTGCTTCTTTTACTCTCTCATACACATCACCATCCTCATACGCGCTTTTACTTTGTAAATGGCAACTTCCGGTCGATAACATGAAAAAACGGGGCGTTTTTTTTCGTTTCTGTCTTCTAATGATTTTATTTTTTGCATTTAGAAATAGAAAATTATTATAATTTTTTTTTAAGTTAAGTTCATCCCCTTTTTGACCCCGGTAAAGAAAAACTTCTTGTATTTCAATATTCATTTTTGTATTTTAAAACGAAAATCAAATAACCTCTCATTTTTTTGTTTTTTAATATCCGTTTGTGAAAGGAAAATAAAATGACCAAAAGATACACTGACCACAGTGCTACAGTATATCCCCTGTGTATTTAAGTTTGAAGGCAGTAGAGCATATAAAACATGAGAACAGAATTGACAATATGTGACTTAACTTGCAAGTAAGTAGCCTAATTAGTATCAGTATTCCTGACTAGAACCTTTTGAACAGCAGAGTAGATGTGTTTATTGAGATTCTCAGTAGATCTGGGTTTTTAGAAAACTGCAAACTTAAAACGGTAGTTATCTAGAATAAACAAGTCACACGTAGGGCTGTCAATAACAATTATTTTCATTATTTATTACTCTGTCGATTATTTTTTTTGACAAGTCAATGAGTTGTTTTCAATGAAAAATTCAGAAAATGGTAGAAAATGCTCATCACAAGTTTCAAGAACAGAAGGCGATGAATCAAAATTGCTTGTTATGTTCTGTCTCAATCCAAAAACCCCAAATATTGAATTTATAATAAAATTAAACAAAAAGAAGCAGCGAATCCTCACAGTTCAGAAGCTTGAACCGGCAAATATTGAATCAATTATAAAAATGGTTGTTGATCATTTCACAACTCGGATGGCTGCCATGGGAGTCGTCATGGGAATTTGTCGGGAGGCATTACAAGCAGCTGAGCTGTTTCTAATGATCACGCTCTGACAACTCAGCAGACAGAACATGAAAACAATTGTTGTCGGCAGGAATTCGAATCTGCAGGGACAACCCTTTTACATCACATCTGATTTTTTGTTAATATAGATATATTTATTGGTGTTGCTGTAAGCTCAGGATCTAAATTCTTCTGGATCTCTATAATGGCAAGATTTTATATCGCATCCTTTGTGCTCCACATAAAGAATGTGATATAAGGTCCTTTGTGCTCCTCACTGCTTCATTATCATCGCCTTGAGCGTGACCAAATTTATGTGTGGGAACAACACATGTTGCTTGGATGGAAGAAAATAATAATAATAAGGAGACTTCAAGTTTAAGGTAAACAAATAGACTGTCAGTCCAGATGATATGCAGCATGAAGCCTCAGTTGAATCTGCTTCAGGTCTGGAATAATAACACATCATTTAGGAAATATCAAGAGAAGATCTGCTTTACAACTTCACTTTGGTAGCTTAGCTGTAACAGCCTGCAGTATCATATGACAGTTTGATATCACTGCCTCACACATAATACTGGTCTGCTCTCAAGACGGAGGAGAGTGATTAGTGAGCTGTCTTTGTGACACTGGTGCAAGAAAAAGTCATCAATTTTTAAAATATATTGGTACAAGCTTTAATGTTGCTTTATTGTCTCTCACTATCATTTATTATTTTCTCTGACTGTTAGGCATTTTGCAATACGTTGATCAATCCATCGCTTCAACCATTACTTATCTTTTACTTGCTACTGATTGGCCCAAAGGGAATATCATCACTCTTGGGTCCAAATGTTTACTGTTGGCTTGTACATTTGATCACAATCACAATCTTATGTCATTTGGCTAATTACCAAGTGGAACAATTAGCTCATGAATGCTAATGATGGAGAAATTAATTAAAAATTGCAATCATCTTGTTTGTCTTGCGCTGGAATCTGCTCAGGATAAGATCCCAATCACATCAAGTTTTACTAATACAGTTTTATTAGCTCTCCATAAGCTAACACAGTAGCATAATGATTGGATTTTAAAAACGACATCACTAATAGTGTCATTAAGTGTACTTTGAGTGCTTGAGTAAAGGCATCAGATACAAGATGCGACTCTATATTGTTGTTGTTATTGTGACTTAGGTATCAAAAATATGTTGATAATGTTTCATTTGAACAGTTATTATAGGATTCAAACTGACAAAAAGTACCGATCATCTCATCTTAAATGTAATTAGTAACATATTCTGACTATTACAATGGTCAAAAAAATCAAATGTTTAGAATACATTAAGAATACATCCTCAAAAGGGAGGTTTCCATGTAAACAGCGGTTGTGCTTATTATCAGTATTGTGTGTAATGTAATCGTAATATAGCACAGAAAACCCAATTGTTTTCAATATCTCTGTTATCACTAATACACATGTTCTCCAAGCCATTTTTAAATAAATAAAAATATAATGTTATGAACAGTGCACAAGGTATAGTTTCAATACTAAGCAGGGCCAGCTCAAGACATAGGCCATAGGCGGTCGCTTGTAAAAAATAAATAAAATCAAAAATAATAATAATAATAATAATAATCTTAAAAAAAACAACTGGTGGGCGCTCTTCCTCATTTTCTGCATTGAGGTAAAAAATAAAAAAATAAAGAAATACACTTTTTATCCCTGTAACTCTCTTCCTCACAGTTTTTAATTTGCTTGGCCACACGTTTTTGTTAATAAAAGTGTAAATTGTAGTGAAACTGACTAAACACTTTCAAGCCAACAATATCAGGGACCAATGTTTATTTATATTACAATAAATACAGTTATTTATGAAAATAAAAATCTTAATTTTCATCTTAAAACCAGTTTGATGTGTGTTGCGGTTTACAGGGCTAGGGGTTAAGAGCCTAACACCCTAACCTTAGAGCGGCGCTGTCTGGGGGGGAGGGGGGAGCTCCAAATCCAGATTTCGCCTAGGGCACCAAAAGGGCTAGAGCCGGCCCTGATACTAAGTACAAACTACAAACCAAGTACTATCATTATCACGTAAATTAAGCTGTAAGACAGTCAGAGCACTGACTTAGGTTTTTTAAAATTAATAATATCACAGAATACTACAGTGAATGTACTGTATGTACCACCATGTTATAAATTGTCTTGTATACTCGGCATCATAAGGTCCTGCATGGTTATGCATGTCAGTACATCCCTGCAGCAGTGGTACGAAGACGAATGCCTGCAATTTCCTTGTACTTGCTGAACTGATTCTGGTTTTACACTGATGCCATGTAACAACACTTTAGATTGTACGGCTATATCCATGTTAAGAAAGCATTATGACTGCATTTGTCACCATGAATCTAAATAAATACTATTGTAAAACATGACAGCCATGTATTGAAAATAGGTAGAAGATGGAATCAAGCCCTCAGAGATCTTCATTTTTTCCTAATTTGGATGATGAATGGAAATAGTCATAAATTAATCACCATAATCCAATTTGATAATATAGTCAACTGAAATGAACAAATTACAGGTTTCAAAGTTTGAGTTATCATTTTGATAGATAGCGGCATTACTGATAGTGAATGGAAGGGAAAAAAGCAATAAACTGTACTATAGCTTTGTAGTTTAAAGTATGAGGCTTCCGATACTGTTATATCTCTATCAGTCGTCTTGTGGCACAGGATGAAAGCAAGAATCAGACAATACAGAAAAACAACAATAGTTTATTTTAACCATATTTTGTGTATGAACTACAAACTCTGGTCTCTATAATCGATCTCCATATCTTTTAAAGGTCATGAAAGAATGCTTACATGAAAATCAATCTCTTATTCTTTTACAGCATGTTTCTCTTTTTCACTTTTAGAACAGGTTGTTGGCACATGTAAAATCAAAATTTAAAAATTTTTGTTTTTGTTTTATTCTCAAAATGTATTTTTATATAAATCTACCACTAGAACAGCATTCCCTCTCAGAAAAAAAAGAAAAAGAATGTGGAAAAAAAAGAATATTGACCAAAAATATTTAGATATCTTACATACATGAGACAGCTCGACTAAAATGCAACAAATTTACCATTTAAATTTTCAGACGATTTACCTCCAACTAAAGGCAAAAAGGGAGGATGGTTAACACTCTCTTACGTAAACTGAGTAGAATTGTGATCCACATCCCATCACTAGGAACTCAAACACAGACTAAATGACTCACACCCATGTCATTCTATGGTTTACAAATGTGCCAAACTCCACAGAAGTGCAATTATGGGATAAATAGTGTCAGGGGGTGACGGAAAAAAAGCACGATATCGGGTAATCAATTATCTCATCACGTCTGGACTAAAATTATCTGGGGACCTCATGTTGTGAGTGAATAAATCAATTTACTGAAAAAAATCTACAGAATTATCTAGATTATCAAATTATTTTGAAACGTATAGTACAGTGTGTCTCCACACTGACTAGATACAATAACCCTGTGCATCTGCACCCCATGGTATCAAAGCTCCCATTCATAATTTCCACTACAGCCTCCATAATCCTGACCAGTATTATCAAACCTCTGAATTAAGTGAAATATGGAAGGTAATTTGCTGCAGAGTTTTTACTTAACGGATCATAGATTATTAACATATATAATCTATGCAATTATTGTATTACATATCACAAGAGGACCCCAGGTAATATTAGTCTTGTGGGAATAGGGCTTTAGATTATTATCTTGTTGTCTAATTTAATTCTCTTTTCATATCCTTGTCATGAGGTACTGCAACTGTATCTCATTTATTCTCCCTACTTGAAAAATGCTGATGCATTAAGCTATGCAAAGTAGCCTATTTGTCTTTTAGGTGAAAACTCAGTCTTTTTGAGTAGAAAGCACTCACTCCATGTACTGTAGGCTTTAAAGGTGGCTGTAAAAGGTTTATAGTTATGTCATTTTGTTTGTTTCTTTTTACTCTCGAATGTGGGATAGGGAACTCTTATCAAATGTATACTCCGCTGTACTCATGCTTGGTTTAAGATAGTTCAGAGTAAGGTGAACTAGTATAGTTCAGATTGGTTTTAATCAATGGAAGGGCAGGAGATGGGTGCTGTAACATGAATGGACCTATACGGACATTACAGCTTGTTATGCTTGACAGTATTGTGTTTTAACCAAATGGTGAAATGTGACTGAAAAGATGGACAGCAGAGATGTTGATGCCAACCATTAATCCAAAGCTGATCACAGCATCTGATCTTTGTGAAATGGCAAATCATACACATTTCATAGATACCTTTCAAGCCTATAGAGGAGGAGTGTTTGAACTCACAACATACTGTGCATTTTGGCGGGGGGATTACCACTTCCAGCTATAATGTTAGTGGAGAGCATGGTGACTCCACAGAAAGTGCATGCCACTATCTGTAACTTTTTATGAGCCCTTCTCTACTTCCTTACTGTAACACCTTGATATAATGAAAACACAAAACTGAATTAAGCATGACAGTGGCCTTACCTTTTTATATATATATTACTATTCGGGGGGGCAAAAACTGCCCTTATTTCCTAAAAATAACCCTGGAGCATGTCCTTAAGTGTTGGATCTGACAAACGTCTGCCTCCTAACCTCTGCATTTATGGTGCCTGCCGCCATTTTTCACGGTGGGGACTTTGAAATGGCTTCCAGGGTGTGGGCGCCTGCAGAGCTCTGTTCATCCAAAGCCCATGGGCACATCAATTAAAATGGAAATTGTGTTGTCGCAAAAGGGAGAGGGAGGAGAGGCAGGTGCAACCCAAACATCTGGTTGATGCCCGATCCCACACATTCACCCCTAAAGCCTCTCGCAGCATAAGCCCCTGCCGCCCAGGGCCAAGTCCTGTGGTTGGCAGGGGTTAGGGTGTGAATCTGGGGCTGCCAGGCACTGCCCATGTGGAAACGTGGCACACAGATGACAGGCAATGTGCTCAGACAGCTGTATAAAGGGTTTAAGCTCTTTCTTCAGCTCATCAGTCTGCTTCTGACAGCACTCAGTCCTGCAGTTTTGCAGATGAGGTAAGGGGTCCCAGCATGAAGAAAAAAAAAGGTGGCTTCAAAGCGATCACCTTCATATGCCACTCCACAAAGCACCGTAAGGTAAAGGTGAGGTCATGATACATTGGAAACATTTGGAGGCAGAGGACTTTTGCCTTAATTTAAGATCATCTACATTCTTCACAAGACTCCCCTACTTTTTCAATCACAATTTTTGCAGATTCTAAAGTAGCCATTAAAGCTGCTCCTATATCACGACCCTCAGAATCTAAATTGGTCTTAATGCAATTAATGGAATGTTCTCTATAATAATCAGAAGACGTCTCAATGACGTCCGAAGTGGAGATTAGGGATACGATTTTGCATATACATTAGGAACACAAAGACAAATGTAATTTTTTTCATAGTTAATCAATAGAATTTAATTTAACTAAAATGCACTTCTAATAGTGAGCCTCAACGTTTACAACAGCAGGACACATTCCCCCCATTTAAATCTTCAGTCTATTGATGACAAGAGCAGAGAGTGCCTAATATGTATGTGACAGATATAATTAAACAGTGAATTATGATCAAATTTTGTCACTGACAGTTCTGTCACTCACTGTAAAATAATGAACAAGTGTCCAATTCATCTCAGTTACAGATGGTCACAAAAGATTTCATCACTTAATCCACAGCTGGAGAAGATCACTAATGTGCTCTAGATTCCTTTGATACATGGGGGGAAATGAGGTTACTATCTCGTCTGATCCAAAGACGGCAGTTTACCAAAAAAGAACAACAATTCGCTTCAGGAGTTTTTCTTCAACAGATGTCTTCAAACAGAGTTTGAAAGCATATTAGTAAACCAATCCCGTGAAATGAGAGGAAGGAGAAAAATAAAAAAAAATAAACATGAATTAAATGCTGAAAAAATAATTGCAGAATACAGTTTTTTCTTGATTTAACCACGATAGTTTTTTCTTAAATAAATAACTTCTGTTTTGTAAAGACACTTTTTGAAACAGTAGACATACCCTAATTCCCAAAGTCATTGAATAAACATCACCAGCCACTGATTTGCCAAACACACGAGTCTGTTTCTCCATGTTTGAGCCACAGTTCTCACAACCAATTGTCAGTAATGTCCTGTCATTAATGTCTTTATGTAATTCCATCAGCTTTATAATGTCTCATTTTGAAAAAAAAAAAAAGCATTAGATTTGGGTCTCTTGTACATTGTCTTTTGAGCTGGCCCGGATTAACAAAGGTTCGTGCGCTGAGCTGTGTATGGAGTTGATAGTGGAGGCATGGTTGTATGCAGTCTTGTAGGTGTTATAGTGGTTGAGGTGCTCGTGCTCAAGAGGAGGCAAGGTCAGGTGGCCCTCCATGCCCGGGCCTCCCGTTACACAGTCCTCATCCACATTGATGATCTCAATGGTGCGCGTGGGTGCGTGGTGGTTCTGCTGGTGGTGCTGTTTGCGCATCTTGTAGAAGATGATCAGCATGACCGCTGCCATGAGCGTGATTGCAACAAAGCAGCCGATGATGATCTTGGTCGTCTTCATGACCTCGTCCAAGCCGTTCAGCGAGCCCTCCCCGCCCAGCTCTGTGACGGGGATTGTGTACGTCTTCTCTGTGGCGGGAGTAGTCGTCCGGACTGTGGTGGTAGTTGTAGAGGTGGGTGAAACGGTCTCCCACGTGCCAGCGGAGGGCGTGGGACCCACCTTTTGTTGCACGGCGGTGGTGAAGCCTTCGTTATGCGGCGTTTCTATGGTCTCCACCGTCACTGTGGTGAAGTAGCTGAAGCTGCTGTTCTCCGTAGAGGACACGTTGAGCATGGCAGACGCCGTCGTGTTACCTGCGGAATTACTGACCATACACGTGTATGTGCCCGTGTCCTGCATGGTAACATTGGTGAAGTTCAGAGTGCCGTCATTCAGCACGGAGATTCTGATCTTGTAAGCGCCGTGTGTCATGACGGAACCGTTGGGTGTAATCCAGCTCACCGAGGTCAAGGAGCTGGCTCTGCATTTCAACTCTGCAGCGCTTCCTTCTGTCACATTTAAGTCTGCAGGAGGCTCCACAATAACAGGAGCATAACAGTGAAAGTAGTTCTGGTCCAGCTCGCCAATGTATCGTCCCTTGTGGTGGGTTGGTGAACTGCAGCGGGCGCAGCAGCTGGTGTTTGCTGGTACCATCTCCTTAAGCCACCAGGCTAGCCAGAGGATGTCACAGTTACAATTCCACGGGTTGTGATGCAAGTGCACCCTCTCCAGGTGATGTAAAGGAGTGAAGAGATCATGGGGCAAGAGGGTAAGGTTGTTATGGGCTAGATTGAGCTCCACTAGCGACTGCAGGTCATCAAAAGAGTTCCTTTCTATGATCTGGATCTGGGCATGCATCATCCATAGCTTCTGCAAATGGATGAGCCCTTTAAAAGAGCCGGGTCGGATGACAGCCAGCTGGTTCCCCGACATCTCCAGTTCATCCAGCTTCACCAGGGGAATAAGGTTAGGAATTTCTTTCAGATTGCACATTCCCAGATTTAAGTAGCGCAGATTGCTCAGCCCTTCAAAGGCCCCCTCTGATATGTAGGAGAGCCGTTTGAGCTCCCCAAGGTCCAACCGCCGTAATGAGGGCACTCTGTTGAAAGCATAGGAGGGAATGCTCTCTATGGGGTTATTCCTCAGCCAAAGCTCCTTTAGTTTGGACAGGTACTCAAATGCCCCGTTTGGGATAGTGGTGAGGCGGTTATCAAAAAGCTCCAGGGTATTGAGGCTGGCCAGTCCATTGAAGGCCCCCAGCTCAATTTTGCGAATGTGGTTTTTGCTCAGCTGCAGGATCTCCAGATGCCTCAGGTGCTTGAAGCTGTCCACCTTTATGACCTGAATTAGATTTTCTTGCAAGTTCAGGTAGCGCGTGTTGGTAGAGATGCCGTCGGGGACATCCCGCAGGCCTCGCCGGGTGCAGATGACTTTGCTGAACTGGTTACTACAGGAGCAGACAGAGGGGCACGTCTGAGCACGTACCAGCCCTGCCACCACCAGCAGCTGGAGGGCCAGAAGCAGCACAAACAAAGGGTCGGACAAGGCCCGGTTCCACCTAGGACCTCGCATCATCTGCTGCTGCTGAGAGGAGGTCATCTTGTTTAACATTCATAATTCATTGACTGGTCTTCCACTCTTTGGAATGAGGATTTGGGCTCACTGGAATGAAATGAGAGAGAGAAGAGAGAAGAGATGCATTAGATAATTGACCCTGTTTGAGATTCTCATTATGTCACTTATAATAATTACCACTGAAATACTCAATGACAATGACAACATAGCAAATTAGAAATCCAGAAAAACTCAATTTTGAAGGTTTACACCTAAAATTATCCTTTGTTGGTTTGTGTATCTGTTGCAGCCACTAATAATCAGATCCACACACACACACACACACACACACACACACACACACACACACCCTTGCAACCTTGATAGAGTGCCTCATATCCATCTCTCTTTCTGGCTGCACTGTCCTCCATGCGCTCTCAATCTCAGTCACATAAAATAAAATCACAATGAAGCCGGCAACTTCTGTGCTGTATCTCTGCGGGAGGAGGGAAGAAAAGCAGCTCTGACTGCTGTGTTGTGTGTGATTTATATTTGAGACTCGAGAGACATAAATAATAAGGAAGCTCGCCACCCACCAGTCCTTCAATCGAGTCGAGATATCTGGAAACGTCTGATTAAACTCGCAGTTCCTCAAAGGCACGTATGTGACTGGAATTTCAAACAAGCAAGCCAACATGGTACCGGGGAATTTGTTTGCGTAACTCTTTATGTATTACGCCAAAGGAAACCGTGGAAACACAAACAACCTATTCTTTGATTAAGATGTGCTGTGTGCAAGAGAGATGACGCTGTGGCAGCTATGGAGTGTGACTAAATGACAGATGTCTATTTAATTGATTCGGTGTATGTTATGTCCCTGTTTTTCAACTGGATAATACCAGCAATTTTCATGGTTGCACAGTGAATACTGGTTGAAAAATGTGCAATTCATACAGTATAAATGACAAGCAAGACAGCAAAGAAACACTGCAACTTGTGGAAGTAAAGCTAAAAAGAAAAACTTTCACCTGGAAAGCAAAAACTTAGTCATTAACTGGAATTTAAGTTTTAAAAGTGACCTGAATACATAATAAAGATATCCATAGACTGATCGTGATGCCATAATTGAATTCATAAAGACAGCAAAGTAGTCTTTATCAGTCATAAATCATTACTAAGTGAAGTCCATACCATATTGTATATCTAAATTATTGAGCCGGTGCTTCTGATTGAATTAAAATCCCAGACGATACCTCTTTTGGCTGAGAGACATGTAGAGACAGCCAAGAAGAATTGGGAATTTATAGAGGGGTTGAAGTAGTAAATATCAAAATCTGGCCCTGCTACAGATCCATTAAGAGATAGCTACTAACATGCTAATTACATTAGCTTCAGTGTTCAGGTATGACACCCCTGCGTGACCTCATAAAGAAACTTGAAAGGTAAAGGGAGTGATTGAACTATATGTTCACCAATTTATTGTTATTAAAGACTATGGGAACATTCGAAATTCCATACAAACATGCTATTCAGAAATATTAAAAAAGTATGTGAGATTTTTTAGTGTGTCCGAAACTTTATTATGAAATCAATAGTATGCAAACTGCATACTATTTCCAGTCAAATATTACAGTATGCAACGCTGGACACTACGGCGGCAAAAATATCATGTAAAAATGCAATGGGGTAGTGACGACAACGTTCATAACATATGTTGACACATGGCTCTGTTACATCAATAACACTTACATTTAAATGTAAGTATAACATTTCACTTTGCTAGGAGTAATATATATTTTAAATGAATTCAGATTTTGATTCTCACAAATCGTTGCTTGAGGTTGGCACGGGTTACCATGGTTACATGTCTCTAACCAGCAAGGAGGCTCTAAGGAACGGACAATGTAAATTACTGCTCGGTGCGTCCGAAAAGGCACATACTACAGATTATTCACACAAAAGTATATTGAATGATAGTACACCTATTGGGTATGTACTGCATAGTATGCGTTTCTGGACGAAGCCTGTCTTATAGCTGCAGTGTTCCCTAAGTAATGCATATACAGTTATTACAGTGAATGCTGCGATGGGCATGGGAACTGTAGATCCTCTCTATTTTATGACTCAACAATGTTTTGCTTGTCGTATGGCTGCCAGAATTTATTTTGACATATTATTTTTCATCATTGTCACAGAAAGCTGGAAGTGAAAGACGGGGAAACACAGGTCGGAAGTGAGTCACGGAGCTAACACATATAAAGAGAAACATTTATAGAGCCTCTAATCTACCTGACCTGAATGTTTTTGAATGTGGGAGGAAACTGGAGCACGTTCAGAAAATCAATGTGAACATGAAGAAAAATAAAGTGAACTTCACTCACAGAAAGTGCTAGAGACCTAGACAACCTGCAGTGGACTGACAGTGATGTGTTGTTGAGCTACAAATAGCTACAGTAAATCTGTCTGACTGTCACACAAATAGGGTTTAATCTAGAAACAGAGTAATCATATGAGCTCTAAGAGGCAAGGGCTCTCTTGGGATGTGTCTGATGAATAAAGTGAAACAGCTGTCAGATTTAAATAAGATAATCAAAAATAAACATTGTTATTTATTGTCACTGAGTCAATTGTCACTGACACTGTGAGTTTAGGACAAAAATGAACAAAATTCTAAAATTAAAAAAATGGTGTATGGTATTTTAAAAAAAAGGATAAGGGTTGCTGTAAATAGATCAGAATACTTGTTCTTTTAAGCGTTGATCTTTCAAATACTGCAAATGAAGACATGCATGAACATAAGACAGCTCAAAGGTGAATTTGGAAACACTTAGAGACTGTTTAACAGTGAAATATGGCAGTCTATGACAGCTGATTTCTGAACATAATAAAATATATCAACCGCATGAATGCTGTTGTGGGATTACAATATTTTCTGCTTCTATACAGTATGTTCAACACCGTGCCTATTCTGCAACAGAAAGCTCTACACTTAGGAAAGAGCAGGCTATTACTGTAACTACTGATTAATTGGTTGATTACTGACTCCATTAATTCTTCAATTACAAAATTTAAATTCCAAGCAGCAAAAGCCTGAGGGTGGAGAAAGAATGTCTTTCCATGCAGGGGTCCAGGCAAATGTGACAGGGATCACACACCAGGCTGATAATCACATTTCTACATGGCAGCTTTAATTTGCTAGAAATTAAAATCTTGCATTAAACAATTGACTATGGTACCATCTAGGATTAATCTGTCAATTATTTTCTTGATTAATTGACAAGTTGTTTGGTCTATAAAATGTCAGAAAATTGTGAAAAATGTCAATCAGTGCTTTCCAAAGCCCAAGATGACGTCCTGAAATATCTTGATTTGTCCTCAACTCAAAGATATTCAGGTTACTGTCATACAGGAGTAAAGAAACCAGAACAATATTCACATTTAAGAAGCTGGAATCAGAGAATTTTATTTTTCTTAAAAAAATTGCTCAAACTGATTAATCAATTATCAAAATAGTTGGCAATTAATTGAATAGTTAACTAATCGATTAAAGCTGAAGTAGGCGAGATTAGAGCAAATTTGATTAAAAAAAGTATTTTTATAAAACAGTCGCTGTATCCTGACAGTAGAACATGAAACAGGTAACCTGAAAAAAATCCTGTGCCTTTGTGTCCTCTGGATCTCCTTCACTCGCGAACTCTGACCAAATGGTCAAACTAGGCCGCGCTGATCAAATACGAATCAATATTATGTTACGTTAATGCCTATTTCTCGCCTCAAATGTTTTCAGAATCATCTTGTAGTGCACGGTTTAGCTGTAAAATGAGAGAGTTTGTGATACGGCAGCCATTGTGAAATCTCTTGAAGGAACGGCAAGTTCCGGTCAGATGACCAGAGCACAGCCAATAAGAACGATCTATCTATGAAATGACCTGTGATTGGTCAAAGGCTTCCGTCACAGGCAAGATTTTTTAAAGCCTGAAAACAGAGCCACGAGGAGGTGCAGAAGTCTAGTTATCTCTCAGAAAACTTGAATTAAAATATGCTGAAAGGTTATTATGGAATTTTTGCCCAATGATGCCACAATTATACTGCCTACTGCCACTTTAATCGATTCATTGTTGCAGCTCTAGTACAATCCAGGCTACAATATGAGGTTTGTTTGCATCTTCTACTGACCTCCTCAGAAGTGAGTTATAATAAAAGAGAACACATACTTGCTTATTATTCAGACAAGTACAATGCTTTTTCAAGGTGAAATTCCATCAATAACTAACTAGAAAATATGCTGCACAGTCTGGATTTTTGATCCCTCGGATAAGGAATCCCGGTATCTTATACCACTATTTACTCATCCTCCTTTTCAAGAATTCAGACCTTGAAAAGAGATAAACAATGAATCAGCAATCCAAATGATGGCAGCAGAAAAGATGAAGTTGATTTACAAAGCAAAACAATGTGTCCTCACACTGACAATGAAAGCAGCAAAATTGGATTTACGGAGTGCAGTGAAGGAATTAGATGAAAAGAGATGAGGAAAATGAGATTAAGAAAAGAAAGCATTTTCAAACTTTTGTCCCAACAGATTATGAACTGCCAGCTGTCTCTTTGTCTGGCATGACCCAGATTAGCAGGACGGCAGACAATTGAAGAGCAAGATCTGCAACATTTCTGAATTAATTTCTGGTTTACGAAATGGAAACAGTTCACACTAAGGCCAGCCATACTAATAAACTCTGTACGTGGCTACATGCAGCTGTTTAGCAGCGTAGATGCATTACATATTTACACATGTCACATCAAAAGGTGCCATAATGTCAGTTCATAATGATCCATATAGATTATATTAATCATGACACTCATTTAGTTGGAGTTACCATACATATTACAATATGGATGCCATATTAGTACTTGACTATATGGTAGCATGGATTGCCTTCAAGTTTTCCAAAAGTTACTCTGACTTGTTATTAGTGACTAGGTTGCCAAATTCAACAACTTAAATACTGCTTCCTGAGAACATGTTATGTTATGTTTTCTATTTAAAGGGATATTTAGGGTGTTTTGAAGCAGGGTTGTATGAAGTACTTCCCATAGTCAGTGTATGACCTACAGTAGATGATGGTTTGCACGCCCACAGTTTGGAGAGGCAGGCAGGAGTTACCGCACGGAACCGAAGCAATATACTGCTTTGGACAGGGACAGCAGCAAAACCAATTTTTGCCACATAAAAGAAAAGCCACCTAAAAAAATAAATATCTGTTTAAGTGTACGCTATATTTAGAATATTTTCACTGCTTCATCTTGCCGTCAGACAGCCCTTTCCAACAGGTAACTGAACTGAAAGTGGAACTTATGTTCTCTTCAAAGCCACCAGACACTTTTTCTTTAGATGGGCCTTTCTTTTACAGTAAGTGGCTATAATACATTTTTGCTGCTGCCCCCGTCCACAGCAGTACATTGCTTTGCTACTGTGCTTTTGCATCCTCTCTGTCTCTCCAAACTGGCGGCATGCCGACCGTCATCTACTATACACTGACTATGGATTAGTAACTCATACAACCCCACTTCAAAACACCAAAACTATCCCTTTAACAGTGAGGTAAACCTGTGTGTCATCAGCATAAAAATCCATAAAAAATAGTATGAACGCATGTAAATTGAGACACAAAGACTCATAGTTTTAAAAAGAGTCTTTAAATGACCCCTCTATAAACTCACTTTCAATTGAGTGTTAGGTTATTACACAATACAATAACTGCCTACAAAAAGAATGGTTCACTTTCTTTTGGTAAATTATATGATGGTACTTAAGCAGAAGTTTATAAGAATTGTATTGTAAGAATAGTGAGGGTAGATAAACAATACCAAATCTTTGTCTCTGTTGGCAACAAAGAGCATTTTTATAATGCAGTAACAGTGCAGCCTGGTATGAATCAATTCACTGCAAAGAAAACATTAACAAATGAGCCTGTATAGAAGCATGCATGGCACATTACTCCTTACATCAGGGTGTGATTACAGCATCCAGCTCTTCACTCCTTTTCCCACAAACCCTCCCTGAGGATCTGCCATCAGACCACTTAAAGGTAACCAATGGGAATTAACTTTGCCAGCCATGGAAACAAGAGACTCATCTCCTGGCATGACACAACTAATCAATACTCGTAGTACATAAATACAATGGCTGTCTTGCTGATATTACCGAGCTATCCTTCTCATCAGGAGAATGTATACACTGAGTACAATGACCACACCTTCCAGTCTTAACACCGGCTGCATCTAACATCAAATAACACATATTTAGATTTTTCCCTGAGCAACAAAGCCTCACTTTTGATGTTCTGTAAATCATCTGAGAAATGTGTTTCGTTTAGAGAACGAATAAAAAATATAGTGTCATTTTTCATGGCAATAATGATTTTGACACTTGAACTGAACCTATTTCACAAAGTTTATTTGCATAAAATTGGCTGGTCTTATTGTCTACGATTAGACTAACTGCACTGGGAAGGACCTGTGAGTTAATCACCTAATAAATTCACAAGTAGTGGACATCTATTCAGCTTGTGTGTCTCTACACTATTTATATTCTAAATGTATATTATGCTTGTATAAATCCCATGTTTCATCATACTGTACTTGAATTTTTTTGTGGCTGAATGCACAGCTTAGAACTCCGTAGATGGACTTCAACAGTGTACCGTGCTGCACAGCAATTTCCACTGAGTACTAGTCATTTTCACGAGTACAGTAATTCTGGAGTCTGTATCGTATTTTTGCATTATAAATCAGCCAGAAAAAGGCAGAATGCATTATTTAGAGGCGCTACAGGAAATTCTTCTGGGGCTAAAGCCCCTTAAAATAGGTCTGGTGATGCCACTGCCTGGCAAAAAAAAGCCCTGAGTGATTTTCTGCTGCTCTCTTTACGTGGTCAAAATACATTTCCTATCTTCGGTCTTCACAGACACATTCATATCTTCATTTGAAAGGTGAGAAAAGTGAGAGGGGACTCGACCTGAGGCTTTCTGCGCTCACTTAATGCTTGAGTGCCCACTGATTATGAACTTTTTAGTGAGGAGCGACAGTCAGAAGATTTGGCTTTCATGCTGCATGGCATGGAGGGTGAAGAATGATGAGAGACTGTAGAGTGAGAGATGTGTGTGATAGAGCAAGGTTGGCATGTATGCTATGGAGACAGAGAGAGAGAACGAGCAAGAGAGAGAAAGAGAGAGATTAATGAGATATAAATCAAATCAGGTCACTTCTTGATAATGCCAGCAATCTTGCAACAGCTCCAAATATAAACCAGAATTCTTTATGGATTCCAGTGTGGGAGGGATACCCACCGCATGCATGCAAGCTTTTCCTTCTTTCCAGCCTCACAACATAAACATGCAGAACATACCGTGACTAGTGCACTGAATAAATTGGATGACGGTCACATGGGGATATTTTCGCGATGCAGTCATAGTTTGCATACAGTGTTTTGTCACTGTTTATCTCAACCAGTGTATTAGGAGTTCACTGGGGTGAAAACAGGACACATCTTCCCCCTTAAGCCAGCATCAGGGACTGATGTATATCTGCTGAGACAGTTGTGTTCATATTTTGACGCTTTTCAGCGAGTCACTCAGTATGACTCAACAGCTCTACTTCTATATTTGCAATTTAATATATTTTTAATGAATTTATTGTTTTGTCTTCTAGATGACACATTTTCTCCCGCCTTCTAATCTAATTGGCAATATCATCACGATCATGCATAAATGTCACAGATTGTTTGTCTTCATTAAAAGCTAAAACGGTAAGAAATATAACTTCTACGAGGCTAATAAAAGAGAGTATTTCTCTGTAATTAATTTGTCTGTATTTATGATACCGTCTCTTTTGTTTATTGGTCTTTTATTTATTTGTCTCTATGATACTTCATAATAAGTTCATTTAAAGCCTGCAACATACTGACCAGTTGTGCAAGTAATTTATTTCAAATTACCTCCTGCGGAACTCTCATTTCAGTAATTAATACACAGCGGTAAGCAACAGGAGTAGGGGGCTAGAACGAGCCTTTCTCAAGAAAAAGCATGTGTTAAGCTCTTTTCACATACACACAAACTATTAATATTTAACTAAGTGTTTCATCTGCAGAGAACCTTTTGATCCCATTCACATAGCACCAACCACCTACACACGTAAACACATCAGCAAACTTGCTTAGCAAGCTGTATATAATCTGACGATGATAACTGAATATGCACTAATTAGCCGGACTATTTACTAACAGTTATTTTGGTCAACTTTGACTGTGGTTTCCAACCAATCGATGCATAAAGCTGCATACTGGCATTACACTGCGTGTGAGTGAAGAGATATACTTGTCTTTTCCATGCCTCTTGTATATCTACATACTACTACTACATAATATATACTGTATAGTATAGGTACACAAAATGTCATATTACTGTTTGTCCATTATTCATCACAATTAACTGCAAATTAATCGCACATTTGGTATTTGTTCAAAATGTACCTTAAAGGGAGATTTGCCAAGTATTGAATACTCTTATCAACATGGGAGTGGACAAATATGATTGATGATATGATATTATTCAAATGTATGTACTCTATATATTTATTATTATAAATCAATTAACAACACAAAACAATGACAAATATTGTCCAGAAACCCTCACAGGTACTGCATTTGGTATAACAAAATGGCAAACTTAAGCACAACAGGCACAGTGTGTCAGTGTGCTGACTTGACTATGACTTGCTCCAAACTACATGTTATTATCATAAAGTGGGCATGTCTGTAAAGGGGAGACTGGTGGGTATCCATAGAACCCATTTTCATTCACATATCTTGAGGTCAGAGGTCAAGGAATCCCTTTGAAAATGGCCATGACAGCTTTTCCTCACCAAAAGTTTGGAGCGTTATTTAGCCTCCTTCGTGACAAACTAGTATGACATGGTTGGTATCAATGGATTTTATTTTTATTTTCTCTTTTTTTCACTAGCTTTAAAACTGAGCCCGCTACAATCTCCGGAATATCGGTTGCATTAAAGAAATTAGTGGCGTTAAAACGAAGTGGCATTAACGCGTTATTATCGCGTTAACTTTGACAGCCCTAATTCGTATAAATGTTTCCTCATTTACATTTAGAAAGTTCAATTTCTGATACTCCACAAATATGAAAAAAAAATATTTCAGCTTTATTAACAGCAATATTGCAACCTTTTAGAGCCATTCGTGATTATTGTTTTCTGCATTCACAAGCTGTTCGACCAGTGTGCAGCTGAGATTATCTGGCAATTTTGATGAGTTGTTCTGTTTTCTCTTTATTTTTGCACTGTCCAGTTTGTATCTGACTATTATGGTATCTGACTTTCAGTAGAGTTTCATAGTTGAATCAATGAACATACTTATTATAGACATGTCTTAACAGTGTTGTCAGAGCTCACTGTAGTATCAGTTTTTGCTACCACAACCTACTGTTAACCCTATAACTGCAAGTGTCAGTTTTGGCTTCACTGTAAAACTCAAAATATTGTTATTGTAGTCCATCACATATGCACATCAGATGTGTATCTATTTTGTACATTGCACAGTTTTATCCATGTAAGTACAATATTTGTACACTCTGTAATCCCATAACGTGTGGCTGTATGAATTATATACAGCTGTACCCTTCTTTTCCACAGCTTAAGATACAGATCAATGTACTGATTCTGAGCCACTATAAAATAAAGTGTTCAGGATTGTCGAGAGAAAAGAAAAAACTGAAAATGGTCGTACTGTAGCTCTTTTTCAGTGTCTTTTGTTTTAACTAGCCAAGTGAGACAGACAAGCCGAGTACTTTGAATTGGTGCTAACTAGCCAAGTGAGACAAACTGACAGCTGCTCCCCTGCCCACAGCCTGACATACTTCCACTCACAGCTTGTCTGTCTCATCCATAACAATATGGTAAAATGAATTTGATTCATCTAACAAACACCGATTTAACCGGCAATCAGCGCTTGGAAATGTATTAGGAAGTTACTGTACAAATGAAGCTAGAAGCTTAACCGTGTTGGGCAAATTCAACTATACCTGCGCAAATCAACAATTTTAATCCCATATGTGTGTGAATTTTCGAATGAGTCTTGATGAACTCCTTGGTCCTCCAATAACATAAATCCAGTCCACGCGCGCTTTGTATATGTATATGTACCTCTGAGGTTCTGTCCTCCAGGTGCTATGTTTGATGTAATTTGCTTCCTCTCAATTTGCATTTTGTGTGACCACAGAAGAAGCAGAAAAGGGCTTTGCCAGCTCATTAACATCAGCACACAGTCCTAATTGAAAACATATACAATGAAGGGCAAAAAAAGAAAAGAAATAGGCATTAGTAGAGGAAGACGCAAGTTAATCTAATGAGCCGCTGTGACGTCTGCTACAAGCAAGCATTTTGTCTCAGCTAGTCTGCCTGTTAAAGATTTTATGTGTCGCCAGCTAACACTATCACCTCACAGTTCTTACTCTAAAAGTATATGAACTGGCATTCAGAGACAGCCTTCAGGAAAAAAAAAAAAGTTTTAGATCAGAAGGTGACCTTTTGCCTTTATTTTCCTGTCTTTATTTTGGTGTATATAGACAGAAAGAGATAGAGGAATAAAGCAGTCAGAATTTAACTGGGAATTTTGTGGTTATATGGCATGCATTTTAACCACATGGCCACCGGACGCCTCCAAGCAGTCTTACTTTTAATTACCACTGTACTCAGACAATAAGCTCATTTTCTACAGACTGCTGTGTTTATCCAACTGTTTATTGGACTTAACTGTGTTAATTCAAAAACCTTAAATTAACTTATTTGGTTCTCAAGGGTTGAAAACACAAATCCATAAATCACTTGGAGACAAATGAGGAGGAGGGATCCATTTGGCCATTACTCAGAAACAAAAATCTTTGTGTAGTTCTACAATTCTACAATTTCATTTAGCAGACCCTTTTGTCCAAAGTGACGTACAACCATGGACCTAAATAGGAGGTAACAACGTGAGTAAGTCAAGTCTGATCGGACACAGGTGCCGACAGGCATTGCACAGGGTGTATAGAAGCAGATTTTTTTTTTTTTTGTAGTTTAGTTCTGAACCTGCGATACTCTGCAACTGTCTGTTATACTGAGAACCAAAAGTGGAAACAAGGGTCACATACTATACGGTATGAAGGGCTGAATTAGTCTGCTTCCCCTTGGAATATTAATATTACCTGAATGGACCTTTATTTGCAAGTCATTTTCACCATAACAAAAGGGGAACCCTCTTTTGCAAGCTTTGATGGTCACATGCAGCTGGGAAACTCAAATGTTTTTGTTGAACAAAATCTAAGGAACGGGAACCATTAAATTAATTAAAGATCCCCTCCAGGCATGTTTGAAGACATATTAAGATTCTGCTTGGAATAATAATTTGAGTCTGATGTGTTTTATTTTCCACAAAAACGTTTAATTACCTGGTTAAAAATTCTAAAAATCTTCTCCTTCTCCCTCAATGAAAATTCAAGAATCTATGAATATGTAAAAATTCTGCAGTTTAACTACTAGACAAAATATGTCTCATATGGAAAAGTCCAATTTTCAAGTTTCCACATTACACTTGTATAAGTTGCATACCGGATCATAGTTGGCTGCAAACTTGCCATTGGCTCTACAAGTTTTAGTTTTGAATAACAACTTTTTGCCACCTCATAAATAAAGTGTTACCCGTCAGTTTCTCTCTCCTCAAGTTCCCCCAGTGCTTCTTTATGAAACCATACAGTATGTCGCGGGTTACAATGACGCATCTTTCTCTATTTTTGAATGAGGCCATTGTTGGTGATGATGCTTTACTTGTGAGTCAACATCCCAGTATTTTCTGGAGAGGATGGTGTGTCACCAAAGTGTGATGAGGATGGTGTATCATTACTACAGGGCATCACACTTGTTATTCAGGTGTGGACCACTTCTACACAGAGACAGAGCAATTGGCCTCCCCCTCAGTCAGAAGATGACCCCCCCGAGCGACACATTTTCCTGATAAATGAGCCGCAGTAATTTCAATTGGCCTCTTCGGACAGAAGGGATCGACCAGGAGCTTGATTAGGGCCCGCTGGCATTGAAAGATACATAATGTGCATCTGCATGAGCTGGTACACACATCGGTCTACTCTCATTCCCAGGGCGTCAAATACCAGCGCTTTGTCACGCCCCGCATCGTGTGATACTGGCGCATGAGGCACCTTTTAGCATCTGTATGAGATGCACCGAGCTTTCAAGTAACTACAATGTAAACCTAATCACGTCAATATTAAACACTCAGAGAAAGTGGTTGGGGAGTGTGGTGACGTAGTTTAAAGAGCAAAAAAACACACACAGGGTGGACGTGAGGGCTGGTGGATGGGTCCAACAAACTCAGGGCTTTCATCCAGGAGACCACTGTTTGGGTCCTGTGTGAAACCAGCCTGTTGTTTGTCTTTGCATTCACAATGTTAAGTTTCACTTTCACTTTACAAACACAGTAAGCACACACACACACACACGCACACACACACACACACACTTAGATAAGTATGGAAATGCACGCATCTACCCTGTATCCTATCAAATTATGTTCCCATACAATAAACTGCATTCTCAAATAAGTACGGGTTATGGTCACAGTTTGAGTGTTAATGGTGTAAATTGAAACAAAACTAGGGATGTCCATAATTAACCGGTTAACCGTTAACCGACATTAAGCATTTAACTGATTAACGCTATCAGTTAAAACGGTTAAAAGAAATGTTTATAATTAACTCAAAAGCTGAGCGGCTCATCTCTTTAAGGAAGAAAGCTGGTCCACCTTAACAGCCCACCTTAAGAGGCACAGCCGGAGTTGCAGGATACAGGAAGTTGGCTCCGGTCTCTGGCTTGCTTGAACGGAGCGGAGGAGTTGTAGTTTCGTAGCATTTATTCACCGACAAATAAACTGTACACACACTGCTACACCTACGTTCACAGCTATAACGCCACCAACAACCTCACACTCACCGCCAACACACACACGGTTGTTGGAAACTCGCTAAAGTTACACAGACTACGTGTGCGGCAGTGAGCCTCCGGCGATGCTAGAGCTGCTAACGTAGCACAAATACACATTGTTTGTTGGCCTCTCGCTAAAGTTATGCTGGGCAGACAGAATGTCGCTACGCCGGGCAGACACACAGCTGAAAACCTGCTCAACTAAACTAAATGTGCGGTGGCGACTTTTACTGGGAAAGTGGCTGCATGTCTGCGACACTACATGCAGCATCGTAGCTGATAAGTTAACGCTCCTGAACGGGTGAACTGGAGACTCCCGTCAACGAATATCTGTGTTGCTCCTGCAGCTGGTACGAGGCACAAATCTTGTCGGTTAACGGTTAATAATTGGTTAACGAGGGTCGTTATCGGTTGAGAACATTTTTCAAAATGAGCATCCCTAAACAAAACAAAACAAAAGACGCAACAAAACTACTTAGTAAGGTTTAATGTTTTGGTTTGAAATGACTACGTTTGTTACATAAAATAAGTGAATGCTGACCTTTAGCTTCACATGGGACACAAACAGCGGTCTCCTGGGTGAAAGTCCTGTGTTTGTTGACCCATCCATCACCCCGACCTCCTTCCTATGCGGAGTTCTGCGGACTATCATTACACACTGTTACGTAAAAAAAAACATAATCCCCGGCAAAATAGGTTTCCCTCGAAACGTAATTTACAATGTAGTTTTGTTGTATGGGAACGTAATTTTTGGTCAAAATACATAAATGCAAAAGTTCACACATACATAGAGTATAGCACAAGTATCCACAGAAGAACAACCATGGGGACTATTATGATAACTGATAAAAATGATTGTGATTTTAATCTGCTTTATTCCTTCCTGCCCAGTATTTCGATTCTCAATATTCCTGAAGGAAAAACAGGATTTGTACCAACTGCACAGATTTTCAGCAGAAGGTGTTTATCCATGTGAGAATGTGTCTGTGGTGTGTGCTTTTAGCATGTGAAAATCTTTACAAGCTGTGTACGTGACAGCCTTTTTGTTTCACAGTGAGCAGCGTGTTGACGGTGGGGGCTTGCGGGTGACGAGAGGTATTGATAAAATCATGCTTCACCCTGTGAGCATTTCAGAGAGGCTGTGTGGGCAGAAAATGGCCGCTAACTACTACTCTTCAGGGACGTGGGATAAAGGAGTCTGTCTGTTATACTGCTGTCGCTCCGTTGTCCGGTTGCGGTCAGGGTTAGCGTGCGTCAGTTCGAGTGTGACCGAGTCGTCAGAGGTCGTTTTGAGGCCACGAACCTGGACATCCAGACAGTGCAGTCTGTGATTGAGCCTGGAGCTTGAGAGAACACGTGAGATAAGAGGGAGATAGAGATGATATCTACAAACCCGAGGCAAAACCGGAGGCTACAGTGTAATATTATAAAGTGTAATATAATAACATCTGTAAGATTGAATACGTGAATTATTTTCATCGGGATATAATTCTTGTACACTTATAATCCTTTTGTATACTTACAAACACTACACTGCTCTCCTTCTCTGCCCATATGACTGATTTGAACTTCTGTTTAGCGTTGACATGTTCAAGGACACATGCTTGTAATGTCTCCTTGATTGATGTGTCGGTATACATGTAACATCAGTTGGTATGAAGGTCAGCTGCTAACGTAATGTTGGCTAAACAACTGTAAGATGAAAAATAAGTGTGGTAACAATAACCATTGTTATAATGGTAACAATGAGAGTGGGGGGACCTCTGGTGGTTTGGAAACACGTCATTACAATACATAATTCTTTCTAACAAATTGATCTCTATCACCCATCTTGATTTACCTGAATATAAATGGATGCTTGAGGGGGAAACTATTATTTCATGAGATAAGAAATACATACTGTATGTGTGTGTGTGTGTGTATGTGTGTGTATGTGTCACTAAAAATGCCAACAAATAGATTGTGTGCCTATTCAGGGTTTAGGAAGTTTATACTTAGTATTTTGTCATGCTGGAAGATTGTAGGATTTGTATCAAAATTGCAGTTAACAGTGGAAGACTAAGAACCCTTGTTTAGTTCACAATAACACCACTGTTGTTTCTCTTATTGATTAGATACACCCAAGAAAGAACAGACACCTGGCAACTCCTCAGCTCTGAATTTCGGATCTCAGTTTTTGCTGCCGTTAAAATGTTTCTGACCAGTCAAACGATTGCATTTCTTTTATGACTTCAACATACCACCTACATTTGTATTAAATTAACTTTATATTTTGATATATTCTGACACAAAAAGATTGGGATAATACTTGACAGTATATTAATGAAACGATAAATGAGTTAAACGGAAGAGTGTCCTCGCTCTTTCATACCAGGCCCTATTTGTTAACCTTCTCCCTTTACAAAAATCTGCTTCATATTCATACACACACTCTATCCTAGTTTGGAGATGCTCACAACCACATTTCAAAGGCTAATTCACAGATTGAATAGGGGGAGAGAAGGGAAAGTGACGGTCATTTCACTTAATGACATTATAACTTTCTGCAGTTGTAAAGAATTGTAGGATATTACATTACAAAACAAAGGTTATGATTTTCTAACCCTAGTTCTATAAGAATAGGTGGAGCCCTCTAATGGACTCTATGGGTAATACTCTCCTCCAATCACAAGCATGCATTCGCCCACATTCGCCAATCAGGACGTGCCTACCTGAATACTTGCTGACCCCACAGGCAGCACTGCTGTCTGCTATCCTTCATTCTCCTCAGCGAGCGGCGTAGGAGCATCAGGGCCCCCTTGGTAAAGGGCTACGCCTGTGCTTATAGAACTAGGGTTACAATATCGTAACCTTTGTTCTTTGTTCGTAACTCACACAGGCTCCTCCCTCTTCTGGATTCTATGGGTACAGTGGTTGGAGCCCGATGAAGGCACGCCCTGCCGCAACATAACATCAACCCAACCGCACTGATACTGATCACCTAGAGGTTAGTCGCTGCGGCCCACATCCTTCTTTATAACCTAGGCTGCTACAGCATAGGGGGCCCAAGCCAACACAGTTAGTACGCAATTGAACTGAGTAGAGCCATGGCATAACCCTGCATGGACCAAAAAGATAAGCAGTAGACACACTGCACACCACATTCAGTGGGCAAATCGGCGTGTGCTGCCTTTACATACTGTTGGGTCCGCACGTATTCGAGTAGGCATGTCCTGATTGGCGGGCTACAGGTATGCAAATTTTCAGTGGGCGAATACTTGCTTTGGATTGGAGGAGAGTATTACCCATAGAGTCCAGTATAGGGCGAAGCCTGTGTGAGTTAGAACCATAGACTGTATATAAATATGGACGACATGACAGCTCCCAAAAAGTGAAGCCAAAACTTCTTGATCGCTCCCTGGTGGCTGGCTGCAGTATAGGTCATAAATCCCGCCTCATCCATGTTAGCGGATGGTACATGGACCAAACTAAAAAAGTCAAAGTAATCGTCAAATACATTTTTCCCAAAGTTGGTTTCTGACATTTTAGGTAGTTCTTATCATGCCGTATGTATTTTCAAGTGTTAATTTTTCCGATAAGTTTGGTTTTAATTGATGTTTTTTGATGCTATAAAGAGGGGGTGAGACATCATGATTGACAGCCGTGATTCTTTAATCACTAACAAGCTCCGGCTGTGCTCGGCTCGTGATTGGCTCGGATGGGTGTGTTGGCGGGACCTCGATACCGTGGCTCCACCTCCAGATCACTACAGTGCAGACTCTGGCTCCAAATGACGTCAAAATCTCAAGATGGCAGCTCCCGTATCCGTGATATTTGGGCTTCACTTCTGTACAGTGGGAGGAAGTGAAGACGCGTCGTCCATTTTCTAATTGAATGATGCCAATATTAAAGCTAAGAACAGTGAAGCTCAGACTAAGAATTGTAAAATAATAGTTGTGATAGTCCTGTGAATCATGATGTTTTTTCATTCAATAACATGTGAATACACACGCTTGGGAACAACAACAAATGTGACATTTTTAGAGGAAATAAGAAACACGTGAATTGATTCAACTGCACCAATTCAATATAATTTCCATGAAGAAACACAATCTCCCGCCCTACTGCGACAGATATAAAGGGTGGATAAAATAAGAGAAACACCACATGAAAAGGATCTTTGAAGTAAGTGAATCACAAAAACAACTACTCATGCAAGTCATATCAAATAAGATGAATGCCATCAAGCTTTTAAAGAGGTCTGACAATCATCACTTGGATATGCAAGTTTCCACAGCAACGTGACTAAACTGAGAGACCATGAAAGAGGCCAGACAGTAAGTGCCTGATTCGCTTCTGCATCGGCTGTAAAAACTCCAGAGTGATTTACTATGGCAGGGATAACAGACGCAGAAATTATGACAACATATGGCCAACACAGACAAACAGCATCATCAGCCTAGAGGAACAGTGGTTGCAAGTAAATGCTCCCAGACACTGCGACAGTAGTTCACACCGAAAGTGGAGCAGACGTGCAGTGGAAGTTACATGCATGCAGCAGGGTTGTTCACACCAGAGGCGTATTTCTGTGTGCAGTCCAAAAGCACCTCTTTGTAAAAAAAAAAAAAGACAAAAAAAAACTGCCTGGCACAAAGGTGAAATGTCTTGTGAAAATAGACTTCTGACAGTGAGAGCAGAGGTACCAGCACAGAAACACTGCTGAGAATCATAAAGTTCTTCTTATTTTTCCACTTCGGTAACTTTTTATCATACATTTCCTCCACAGACTTACTCATGCGTCAAAGCAGCCACGTGTCATTTCTCATTCAGTGCAGTGCTGTGATTGGGTGAAACCATTGTATAAGACCTATGAATCAAATAGTTTCTAAACACTTTAATCCTTCAGTCACAGAGCTGATATTCATTTGGCGTTTCATAGTTCACAACCAGAAATAACAGTAATACATTTATTGGTTTTAAATTGTATCTTTGTGAGTCCATTGCACTCAGCATTGCCAAAACTACAGCTGGAGGTTTATGGGCTGTAAGCATAACTCTGCACCACATGTGGGCGACTACAGTGTGCATCTGCTACACGCAGTGTTAGAACTTAAAATGATAGCTAAAAAAAGTTATTTTTATAAAACGTCACTATATCCTGACAGTAGTGCATGAGACAGGTAATCTGAAAAAAAATCATGTGCAATCTGTGTCCTCCGGTGTCCTCCGGTACTCCTAATGGCATCTGTAAGGTTTCACAGACCGGAGGCAGCGCTGATCAAATATCTATCAATATTCTGTTACTGTAAGGCTTATTTCTCGTTTCAAATGTTTTCAAAAACATCTTGTAGTGTACTGTTTAGCTGTAAAATGAGAAAGTTTGTGACCCTCCAACCATGTTGAGATCAGTTGAGGAACTACCAAGCACCGCTCACCAGCTGGAGCACAGCCAATAGGGACGCTCAATAGGAACGCTCTCTCTCTCAGAAATGACCTGTGATTGGCCAAAGTCTCCCGTCACAGGCTAGATTTTTTAAGCCTGAAAACAGAGCCATGAGGAGGTGCAGAAGTCTAGTTATCTCTCAGAACACTTGAATTACAATTTGCTGAAAGGTTATTATGGATTTTTTGCCAAATGGTGCCAAAAACATTCTGCCTATTAAAGCTTTAATCAACAGAGTCATGACACAGGCTCAACAAAAACTTTTACTGTCTCTCACAAAGTTACTATACACAGTATTCTGGCCTTGGATACATAATAACAAATAGCATTCCCTCATAATGTCCTCATTTTCCAAAAATGACTATTCCCATAGACAACCTGCTAAACACTCAACAGATCTACAAATTATTCAGTTTTTATGGATTGAACATACATGTTCAATAATGCAGACTTGCAAGGTGTTCCTGAAAGAACAAGAGGTGTTCTCCTCTTAAAGGGGCAGTGTGTAGGATCTGGCGGTATCTAGCGGTGAAGTTGGAGATTGCAACCAACTGAAGCCTCTCCCGTGTGCCAAGTGTGTAGAAGAACTATGGTGGCTGACGCGAAAATGGGAATGGCCCTCTCTAGAGCAATTTGTTGTAAGAGTTGTGTAGGTCATTTGGAGAACAGCCAATGCAATGAAGTGAGTGGTGAAGCAAGAGAGAGAGACAGCAGCGGCAACAGGAGCGAGTTACGTTATTGACTCCGGCCCAAGCAAGAAAAGTTGACAGTGTTTGGTTTGTCTGTTCTGGGCTACTGTGGAAACATGGCAGTGCAACATTGCGGACTCCGTGAAGAGGACCCCCTCCCTATGTAGATATAAATGGCTCATTTCAAGGTAAGGAAAACACGACAATTCTTATTTTCAGGTGATTATACTAAAGAAAACATACTTTTTAATATGATATTCCCTTTCTGCCAATAGATCCCCCTAATTGTTACACACTGGTCCTTTAAAGTAAAGCCCAATCACTCAATAACACAATCCTTGTTCTTCTGGGATGACATTTCATTGTCATTTAATTTACAATATACAATTGTGTAATGTTTTACACAATGTAAGATGTGGATGTTTTTTTGACACCTGACTATCATTGAGCAAACATATGATGATTTAAAGGTGCATAATGTATCTGGGAAAGTATTCAATTGCTCAGTTGTGAAATAGCTCAAATAAATTGGGAGAGAAATTGAAATAGTGTGCAACCCATTCATTCGGCCATTCATTTACTTTCCCCACTAAATCCCTTTTCATGATCACAGGGGGCTGGAAGCTAATCCCAGCATACATGGAGCAGAAGACAGAGAAACACGCTGGTGATTTATAGTTTCCAATCCACCCAGAATTAGACACCTTTGGACTGTGTTGTGTTCCCACACTTTAAGAAGTGTAGTTTGCTGAGGAAATAAGAGTGATTTATTCAGGGCGAGTGGGAAAAAGCCAGGTGTATCCACACCGAAGTAGTTACTTTCTTCCTCTGCAGCTTTTTTTTTTTTTTAATGGCTGAATATGATTTGATCAAAGGTATGAAATAGAGTAAGCTCATATTTAGAGTTTAGATTGAACACATACATTTATGACATGACAAACAAGCACAAAACACGTTTTGTTTTTCAATCTTTGAGTTTCTGATTTGATCTAATTCAGTTCTTACCTGCCAATTCAATCACAGCTCCAAGGGGTTCTGGTCATCCTCATGTTATCTTCCAATCCACCGTAAAGCTGTCCCTGAAAATACAAGAAGGCAAACTGTAAGAATACTTTAAAAACAGATTTACAGTGATACAGTCTGTGGCTACTCCGTTTCATGGGCTCCATGGAATACAGCCCATGAATAATGCACTGTTTTGGAAAGATTATGATGTATCGACTCGACTACCAAAAAATGCAATTTTTTAAACCCCCAGGTTAGAGTACATCTAATTCAAAATTCTCTTTACTGTCTCTAAATAATCATTGAGTCATCTTGTTTTGTTTTTCCTTTCAACCGCTTCCTCAGCACTCTGCTGATGCTGATATTTTAGTGCCTTTGAGAACCTCTATCTAACACGAGGAGCTCTACAGTACGCCACTGTTAGTCAGAAGAGCTCAATCCCCAGGGACAAGGGGACAGTCAAAGCCATAACACCTCACAAACACACACACGTGTAGCCTGTACACACAGAGACAAGTACACACACAACACCGAGGACAGACCCTGCTGAATAAATTATGGGGGACAAAAGCAAACGGAGATAAAGCGCTCCATCTCGCCCGCCATCCATTAGTGCAGAGCAGGAACTGCGAGTGCAAATAAGCGCGTGTTTGATCCACGGGAACATTATTGTGTGGGTCTATCGTGACCCCAACCTTTGTTTTAAGATAAGGGTTTTGCCGTCTCAGTCTCATTTATGCAGCACTGCTGTCAGGGAGTACTTTTTTCACGCCTGGGTGACGCAGCAGAGCAGACAGCGACCTGGTACAGCACCCACTCAGAGTGAGTGGCCACGCTCTTAATTATGCCTAACTTTAAGCCTTAATATAATTTAAACGGGTGAGTTATAAAAATTCACCCCCTGTACAGTTGTGATGAACGGGGGTATTAGCTATGGCTGTAAACATGTTTATTTCTGCTCTAAAGTCGGGCATTTTAACATGGGGGTCTATGGGGATTGACTCCCTTTTGGAGCCAGCTTCAACTGGCCATTAGAGGAACTGCAGTTTTTGGCAAATAACAATAAAAAAACTGGCAAGTTTACTTTGAAAGGAAGTCCTTGGTATAGGATGGCAGTCTGGGAAACACCTGAGGCACTCTGATTGGGAATTTTAAAATCCTTTATTAAGACATGGATAACACCCACCAACGGGTTTCGACTCAACAAGTCTTCATCAGAATGTGTCAGTTTTTGGCATTTTCACATTGGCTTCATTCATCAGCACTGGAGGTTGCCGCTTGGGCAAAAGCTATATGAGGCTTTGGCTAGGATCAATTCATTGTTGTTTTTTTGTCTTTCCATGAGATTTTTTGACATTGTGGAAAATATGGAATATCACCAGACTGATATGTCTTGCCAGTCTCCAGTCTCAAGCTCTACAGTCTTTTACTATGGTATACATGCATGGAAACATAATGGTACAATGAAAGAAAGAAATAAGACTAAATTATTCACAAGCTGTACAGGAACAACACATTCACACGACCTTATGAGTGACATAACTGATACGATTTGTAAAACAACATGAAGTGCAGCACAGTAAGTTGAGGAAGAAATTCTTTCTGGCTGAAACTTCACTAAGAATGACAAATTATGCCCACAGATAGCGATGATAGATATGGGCTTAGCCGCTGTAATCATTATCATTGTTGTTATTATCAACAACATCAATATTACACACACACGCACACGTACACACACACACACACGCACACACACAAAACACCCCCTGGCTTTCCTCCTCCTTTGACAAAACACTGCATCATTGCATTTTTCAAAGCTTGTCTCGAGTCAGAATGTGTCTAAAAGATGTATGCTCTTTCTAATTAAGAATAAAAAGCTGTGCTCAAACCTTAAACATGCAGGCAGTCTGGTCTGTCAGAGACAGCTGCTGCTTCAATGGTGGTTGGGTCTTTGTAGGATAAGGACAGATAGGAGACAAAGTATGATTTGCTTCCTTATACTCTTTCTATATTGCAGCATTTTATTTAATTTAACTACAGTGTTAAGTGAAGCAGGTAGTGTAATAACTTTTAGAGTGAACCGCAAGCATTACAATTTATCTAAAAAATTATTAACATTAATATGACTTGTTTCAACTGTATCATAAATGTTGTATTTTTATGTATTTTCATAAAATGTATAGTTACAGTTGTAGACTTAGTGTAGGAGAAGACTTTCAGTTGCATCATTGTCTATGGGATCTTGGTTTTAATGGCGATATTGCCTTTGAAATTTCGATTTTATACTTTTTTTATACTATACTTTTTTCCTTTATTGCATCTCCATTGTAATCTCTATGATAATAGTTTACTTACAATTTACTCATATTTCTTAGCTTCTTACCTTTAAAAAAATACCAGATATATGCATATAAGCCTTATGGTTGAGGAGCTATTCCTGATTCATTTTTGGGTAGGCGTTTTTTTCCAAGTGGAAACCACACAATTCAATAGCAGGCGTGCCATTTATCCCAGATAAAGGGAGAAATCAGGCTGCATCAGTCCAACCAACATATGACTTTCATGTAACTGCCACCAATTAAAAAAAAAAAAATCACATCCAATGAGAACAGGCAGCAGATTTATCCTAGCTATCCTCTACGTGGGGCAGAGCGTGGTGCCTTTTGAAACTCTGAATCACAAACATTAAACATCACAAACAGTATAGTTAAAATAAATTGAAATGAAAATCATAGCACCTACGTTGCAGCAATTACCTTCCCAGACACATATTATTGCCACCCCCTATTTTGCACGAACACCAGAGCAGCATTTATTATCTCATCACATCTTCGGCATCAGTCAGTCCAATAAACTTCTAGTCGTATCGTTAGGGGTCTGCAGGACATCAAAGATCTGCTCAACCATTTTTTTTTTTGTTCACTCTTTATCTACCATGAACTCACAGAGATAAAGTCCTACTCTGGAAGAGTAGTAGTCCAACAAATCAAGACTAATGTCGACGCCTTCTGCTCCAGATCGCAGCATATTTTGACCTGCAGGTCACACTACATCACCCACTGGAAATGACCAGAAATGCATGTCAGGATGAATCAATTGGCTGCACAGCCACTCGTTCAATTAAGATCTTGGGTGGGGGGTGGTCAGTGTGGTTTGCAGTGTGGTGAGTACAGGCTCCCAAAGGAGCAGTAAGTGCTGAAATCAGCTCAGCTGCGCCTGCCATTTGTCATTATCTAGTGGTAAATCCATCTGTGTCTGGTAGAAGACCCTCGCCAGGCCAGATTGCTAAGTGGCCACGAGACGGTAAGGGAAATAGAAGGATAGATAGATAGATAGATAGATGAGTCGAATGTTAAAATACACACTGTTGTTGTTAAGTTACATACAGAATGGCTCTATCCCAACTGAGTGTGCTGGAAAAGGCAGAGAGATCATATCAATAAGTTTAAAAAGATCCATGAAATTTCCAAGGTTTGTTTTGACATGATACAGAGATTCCAAGCCATATTTTCCATTTAAAAAAAAAAATGTCTTACGCAGACGATGGTGACGAGATAAAACTAATTAACGGACTTTAAAGCAGGCATTAGGATGGAATACAATTATCTGGAACAAAGAATGCAATTTTGTAATTCTCTCAATTACATGATCTGTGACTTAATTAAATTAGAATGCGGCTAAATCAGTACTTTAATATGATTTTAATTAATACACGTCTCAGCTATTGTACACCATTCGTCAGTAGACAATATGAGAGCTCGCAGGCTTTTTCAGGCACATTCTGTGTATCTCTGTGTGCTTGTGCTTGTGCGTGTGTTTGTACAGGAATGCATGTGTCTGCACTGTATCATGGATTTACTGTCAATAATCACTGACAACTACAGACAAATATGCCGCCATACTGTGTTGTTTAACCAAACTGATTCAGAAGCAGTGGACACTGTTGCCAGATTTTCCTTATTTGTAATTGGCAAACTGGTGCAAGCTGAGGTCTATTTATTTTAATAGGACGGCTTTGTGTACTTCTTCCCAGGATGACACAAAACATGGCTTGTCTACAAGTCCAATGGAATTGAAATGGCTGTAGGGCTGAAGGGATAACAGAAAAACATTATACAACACGGACTGCCGCATGTAGCGTCGTGCCCGAACATATCATCCTTGCCGTACATTTGTTGTCAACACATGTTTTAAAGACATGCTTTTACCGACCTCGGTTAGCACCGCTGTTCAAAATTCTGCTGCAGAGAAACTCATCGCAGAGTGGAATTAGTGCAATCAGGGGAGATATGGAATTAATATGTCTGATTAAGTGCCTGACTGAATTAGCATTTGGAGTCCAAAGAGAGTTCAAGCAGGAAGGGAGGGATGAGATATGTTCTGCAGGGAGGAAGAACGGCTGACAGGGATATGGAAGGGAAATAGAGTAACACAAGACACAAAGGGGGGGTTTTACTGTGCATAGAAGATTCCTTTGGCTCTTGGTTTCACTCCGGCTAGTCTTGTCTCTTTGATTAATAATTTTTGACAAGGAAATGTTCCTTCTCCTCATCTGCATGTGAAATGGATCCATAGTCACCCTCCTGTCATATGTTTCCACCAGCTGTCGGTTGTTCGTGACGGGAGAGGTAATTGGTTCGGCCCCCCGTCAAAAATGTTCTTCTTTCGAAGACATTGCGATCTGTTTTCATGAAGACCCTGTCATTAGGGATAAGAGAGCTACATGACGACGCTTACATGGAGAAGAAGCCGTTAAGGGTGGCACATAGAGGGAAATATTCAGAGGGAGGCAAACAGGGACAATGCCAACACTCAAAAAGCAGAGGCAAAAGTCAGGCAAAAGGTAGTTTGAGGAGAAGCAGGGAAGATGAAAGACACAGACTCCATGGTTAGCCCCAGAGAGAGAGAGAGGAGTAAATTACCAATATGAAATCTCTCCCCTCGAAATGTCTGACTCTCATATGAAAGGCTGGCAGAAGCCTCTGAAGAAAAATGCATGAGAACGGATGCCATGCCACATCAGGGTGATACAGGTGGCAGAACACACTAAGCCAATAAGAATATGTAATGCAAATCAATGCGAAGGCAACCTGAGATTGTACAATTGGGAAGAATAACTGTGTGTGCGGTTTAAGACTAAAATTGACCAAAAAAGGAAACATGATCACTCTTAAAAGACTCGGAATAAGATAAATGTAGTGAGGTAAGAGGAGAGGGCAGAGAATAAATTGTAAGGTAAGGCTGAGAAATGAAAGCTCTGAGCGAGAGAAAAGGAGAATACAAATCAAGATGAAACGGCAAAGTGGTATATAGAAATCTTTGGGGCGAATGAGTGTGATATGTGAGCAAGGAAGGTGAGAGACATACCGAGAGGGGAAAAAAGGAAAGGATTAGGGAGGGCGTTGGAATATTTCTTTTGATTATCATTATGATTAAATTTCCTGGTGTGAGGGACATCATGGTGAGTCACGAGGTGTGTCGGTCTCCAGGAAGAGATGAGAGCAGGAGCTGAAGTGGCTATCGTGCTGCACCATCAAAGGAACGGGGCAAACTGACAAATTAGAAAGGTATTTTCTAATTTTCGCCTTCTGTTCTCTCTTCAGATTTTACTAATTTGGATTTTACTCCAGGAATTAAATAGATGCAGGAACGGACTTCTTGGTAGACACATTAATCTGTTTTTATGATTAAAAGCCTGTGTCTAACTACGCTATAAAAAAAACAAAAAACACTGAAAATCTGGATCTCTAAAGGGAAACTTTGATGATTTTCAACCAGTTTTGTATAGTTGCAATTTGGGTGGTATGTGCAAATGTACGATGTTCAGCAGGGGTGCCACCTCTTAGTCGATTAGTTGACTAATCAGTCGTTTTGGTTCTTGGTCGATTGTCGTTTTTTATGCTTTTTTCATGCTGAATGACTTGCTCCAAGAAACTTATGAGCACATAAAGGATGAACCCTCCTTTTTTTGGTGACCCTATGACCTTTCTTCTAGCATTAACATCAAGCTAATGTGTCTAGCTGTTCCCAACAAATGCCAAAATATAATCCACAAAATGCCATGAAATTTACTAAGTGAATTTATGAGCAGCGGAGGATGTACTCGTTCCGTTTTTATATTATTTTCATGAGATGTTATCTGGTTCTACAATCCATTACACTCTCAACTTTAAACTTTAGACATAAAAAATAAATTATTCTGCTTTGAATAATTGTGGTTTCCAGAGCATAAATCATGTTCTCGGGTCTCTTTTGTATTCTGATCTCACTGTGACTTCCTGACTAAACAGAGCTTAACTGACTGACAGCATCTGTTTATTTCTAATATGCAGATTGCAACATTTACTTTGCACATCTGTGCTCTCCAGAGGATGAACCCTTTTGACTTAAAGGTCTCATATTATGCTCATTTCCAGGTTCATAGATGTATTTTAATGTTGCACTAGAACATTTTTACATGCTGCAATGTTCAAAAAAACCTTTATTCTTCTCATACTGCAGCCTGAGTCTGCCTGCCTCAGAGCCTAATTCAGCCTCTGTCTGAAAAACCCTGATTCACAGCCTGTCTCCTCCCACTCTGCTCTGATTGGTCAGCGTTTTCTGTCAATCAAACGTCCTCAACAACACAGCGTCACTATCTCCCCCTCCCTCCCGGATAAGCTCTCTCTGAGAGAGAGAGAGAGAGAGAGAGACGAGTGGAGAGATAGCAGCTAGAATAAAGTTTATAAACCACTTTAAAGTTTATAAACCAGAAACTTCACCCAGCGCACGTTACCGGAGGAATCTGATCAGAAATCGGCGACAAATGATGAACATCTGCGGTCCAGATTCCAGGTTCTCCTGACGGTTTCTCTCAGGTAAATAATGCTGTTTATAGCTCTGTTAGTTAGCTCAGTGTTTACCTCATGCATCAACTCTGTAAACCGTAAACATACACTCTGCTTTACGTCTGTCTTTACAGATCCATCTGTGAGAAATGACCGACAGAATCATCCCAGAGGAGAGCAGACAGCTGAAAGCAGACAGCTGAGAGCAGATAGCTCTGTTTACATGGAGATACAAAGCTAACCCGGTAGCATGTAGCTAACCCGTTAGCATGTAGCTACATGCTAACGGGTTAGCTACATGCTACCGCTATGACACGGTGTGTAAACACAGCGACCATCAGGGTGGAAAATAGAAGATGTGAAACAGTAGTCAGTTCATTATTTCTGCTAAAAGATAAATGTATGGAAGATCAGAGTAATGGTATATTATTTACAGTAGTAGCTGTCTCTGTGTTACCATGACTACAGACCACCGGAGCTTAGCTTACCATAGTTTACCAGAGCTGAAGACTTTCTCCTGCACCATGTTAACATAACTAACTAACAGGTGAGATGATTACAAATGCTGTGAATAATTAATATTGTCATCTGTCTACTCAAATAAAGTTTGACTGTGAAACAGAAATGTGTTGTGTTGCTTACAAGTCACTATTTACTACCTGTACTCTGCTACATGCATGACATCAAATATATATAATATATAAATATCATCTGTTTAAACAGTGTAATTACATAAAGCCTTTGTGAAAGAACATGTTATATTTAGATGATGGGAGTACATGAAGCCTGTTCTGCTGGTTCTTGCAGACTAACAGTAGGAGCTACTTTGCTCAAGTTCGGTTGAGGAGGAGAGACAGTGACGCGCTGTGGGGCGGGGTCAGCTACTGAAGGTTCTGCTCTGGTTCGAGCAGGAAACCCTCACGTGGCTTGCATTTCTCTAATGACGTCAGAAGAGAAGGAAAAGCTGCGCAGCGTTTTTCGACACCCATTTCCGGACAAACGGAGCAGGAGAAAAAGAGAGAGGATTCTTTATGATACTATGGTGACTTGTAGACACACTAGGGACAGATATTGATGTTTAAAAGACATGGAAAAGTGCATTTTGCATAATAGGTGACCTTTAAGTGATCCCATAACATTACCTCTTGTGCCACGATGTGTTAACATTGCAAATAAGAAATCTTATAATTTCTTAATATATTCATGATTACAAGGAAGATAAACCTATTTGATTTTAATGATCCCATGACATTTCCTGTCCCACTACCCTGAGGGGAAACTTTACATTATATTACATTTTCCTTTATCAACTATTTTCAAATAGCATGGTGTAATGAGCATACTCCAGAGACGGCTGCAGGGCGTGAGACGTCAGTATATGTTTTATGTGTGTACGGGTGTGTTCATTTGTGTCTACACCATTGTCTATACAGTATGCATGCATGAGTGTAGATGAACATATATTTGTTTTTGCAATAAACGCCACAATTTTGCTTTGAAAAATCTAACCTTTCTCTTTTTCTCAGCCTCAAATCCCCCATTGCAACACAGTTCACAGGCAAGCCAGCATAACACCCTCTCTGCATGCATGTCTGTTTCCACATACTAAGACAATTCTTCACCCAGCTTTCCGAAAAATCCACGTGGACACATTTCATTGTGATGTGCGAAATCATGCAAAAGGCTTGTCGTTAGGCTACTGCTCCACACCATGCAAGAGAGTGAGCATAATGTACAGGAGGTGCAGCAATCCCGTTCCCCGTTGGGCTCAATGCTCGGGATCCTAAGCGGATTTACAGTGCGATATCAGCACTAAGCAGAGCGTTCATTACAGGTGTCAGGAGTTGAAGTTGATAGTAGAGTTAAGAAAGGAAAATGCTGACATGCTACCAGAGAGAGGA
This sequence comes from Sebastes fasciatus, assembly GCF_043250625.1. Classification (NCBI taxonomy): domain Eukaryota; kingdom Metazoa; phylum Chordata; class Actinopteri; order Perciformes; family Sebastidae; genus Sebastes; species Sebastes fasciatus. Next base: position 16,527,797 of record NC_133798.1, on the reverse strand, counting down.
TGTAATATGAAGGCCAGATTATAATGCTGAACATTATCGTCTTAAAGGCAGGCAGTGGAATAGAGAAATAGAAAGAGAGAAGAAGACAGGAAGTGAACATCTTTATATTAGAATATGTGTAAATGTGCATCTTCCCGGAGCCAAATTATAAAACTGTTGTGATGACTATGCAGCAGTGGAGGCTGGTCCATAGAGGCAGAGGAGGTTGCTCCTCCTCTATTTTTGAGAGGCAAGAGGGAGATCAAAATATAAAAAAGAGTAATTGATTGAAATTAATCATTACCAAATCTTAGTATCATTTATAAAATAGTTTTTTATCTCTTCTTTGGAAAAAAAAACATTATTTAAATTCTAATTAAAATGCTTCAACGGCGACACCTGCAGGGCAGACAAGAAAGTGGTGTTTGGGGCAAGGGAGGACGGGCTGGTGTTGTCCTCCCTTGAGGCGGGAACTCTTCTATCGATTCAATGTATTTAATTTTTTTCATGCTTATCTGTGATTGGCCAAAACACGTAAAATGACGCTCCAACGGAGGTCATCCTCCCTTGGCTTGTTACCAATCAACTACCAGCAGAATACAAGATGGACATCGTGTTGGTCCAATGATAATGTCCAAATGTCATCTTCCATCTCCACCATTGTATTGTAAATGATGAACTGGCAGTAAAGTATCAGACAGCAGCATATTAGGAAATGAATTATAACGTGTACATTGTGAACTACTTTTAAACACATAACAAAACAAATGCTTTTTTATTTAGGCCTTTTTTGTGTTATCAAACGAAACAGTTATCTTGTTGTAGCAGCCCTGAAGGACCCGGTGCAGCAGTCTGTCGCCCATAACGAGATCCAGTCCGGGAGTGCAGCGTGTCAGACCGCTGCACGCCATCATATTGCGCCATGGGACAGCCCGGGCAGCTGAGCGAGGGTCGATGCTGCCTGGGGCGCGCGGCAGGAGGAGTGGATGGAGAGCTGGACCCACAGTGACGTGTGGCGGCCCGACGCCCATGCTGCTCTGGATCCTGGTGTGGGTAACGGACTGCTGTACGGGCAGCAGTTTACAGACAGGCTTCTAGTAACACGTTACACACACAAGGTTCATTCTCATCCTGATGCTGCAGTGATTGTTTTTAAATCTCGTAATCCATTGTTTTACTTGTTAATGTTTCATTTTAAATAAGAAAGAGATAAGAAGAGATAAGAGATAAGTAGCTAACTAGTGCAGTAATAATAATAATTTATATAACATTTGTCAAACTTAAGCGCAAAGTGTTTTCCGGATTAAAAGATTTACAGAATAAAAATTTTAAACTCAATATCCCATGTATGCCCCCCTTATATGACAAACACAAATTAGGAATATGACAGCACATATATCAAGCAGCACTGAGCCCATACATAAAATGAAAGTGCATGTGCAAAATAAGAGAAATAACTAAATAAAATAACATGACATCATGGGTTGGTTTTCCTCCCATCCTCCCCAATTTTTGAGTCACCAGCCGCCACCGCTATGCAAGACATGTAAAGTGTAGAAGAGGAAAATGTTCGTAAGAGATGTTTAACATGCGTATTACAAGAGCATGACATGTGCCGGCAAGCGTAGCAAAATCATTGCTGAATTAATAATAATGCTGGATGTATTATGCATTTGTGTACAAGTACAAAGTGGACAATCAAAACCAGACATACACATTTCCTCTACTCTGCTTTTTTGCATGAAAGCCCAGATAGAAGCATCAGATAGCAGGGAGCCCTCGTCATGCACAATCGGCCATGAGTCTCTCTCTCTTGACGAGGCCATCAGCCTTACAGCGCCTTCCAGAACAATCTCGAGCCAGACTAGCCTTTAGCTTTCAGTGCCTGGCAGCACCAGCTGCCATGCTCTGCCAGTCGTGCTTGAACAGGGAGCAAATGCTCCATTGCGGAAGAGATAAGTAAATGTTACTTATTCCGTATTGTACTATGCACCTTGACACAAGCCGATAACACACAGGCTTGAAGCGGACAGGACTCATAGGGGAGGAGGTAGGAGGATGCATCTAATACTTCAATGTGTGAGTCATCATGAAGCTGAATGTGCTTAAGTGGGCAGGAATAAATACAGGAAGGATGATGCAGGGTGAGTGTTAAGTCATGTTCTTAAGTTGTGGTCACTTTATTTGTTGGCAAAACCCTCTCTCTTGTGTTGATGAACGGACTTACATGTGAGAATATTTCAAATATAATACAGTATTGCACTGGTTTGCAATTGGAGATGGTTTCTAATACTGTATGTACACAGTGAATAATTCATGCTCACTGCTGTAGTTAGCGCGGGAACATTCAGTACAATTAATATTTCAAATAGTGTTTCCTTAAGCAACATGAACATGCTGTGGTCATCTACATCTAAAATACATACGGACATGTGACAGTGTGTGAAGAAAGACCGAGTTAAAGAGGGAAGACAGAGAGATAACTGCATGGAAAGTGAACACCGCTCTTGGGGAAAGCTCTCTTTCTCTCTCAGAGGAGAGGGAGGCCGTCTGAAGAGGTTATTTATTTTTCATCTGGAGATGGAAACTGAAGAGCGGTGGGGAGAGCCCCAGCGGAATTACTGACTGGAGATGTACCCTCCCGGGGCTACTGTCTCTCTCTTCTCCCTCTTTCTCCCACTCCCGCTCACTTTCCATCTCCCACCTTTCTGATCTTCACCAGAGAGCTGCCACTGTCTCTCTGGGAGATGGGGGAAGAGGAGAAGAAAAAGGGGAGCCGCTCATTCTCGATGCCATCTTTGCCTGCCTCACAGTCAAACTCTATTCATCCCACACTCCTGTGGTCTGCAGAGCTGCGCTCGTCTTTGCTCAGCTGTAGCTGCGTCGAGCGAGCCGAGCCGCAGTTGTTCTTCAGGCTCCTCCCAGGCTTGTCTATCTCAATGTGGGAAGCAACGCTTCTTATCCCAGCCCTCCTCATTAACAGCATTCCCATCACACACCAGAGTCATTAAAAAAGCCACTTGTCCTCCCCCCATCCCCTCTGGTGTTTTCCTTTCATCATTCTATTTCACTGTTCGGATGAACCGGTGGTGTGAATGTCTTGGCTGACACCTTTACTCCACCAGGACCAGAGTGAATTATTGGGAGGCAGAGAAGTGGGGCTACATAATCTCTGTAAGGCCGCCTCTCCATGGCCTTTCCAGGCATCTTTGTGTTGTCATGGGAGCCCATGAAAGGCTTCCTTTCTACTCCCTATTTCTCTTAATGAACAAAGGTGTCAAATGCATCCTTACATTCAGGTCATTTGGGAGGTTCCCCATAGCTTACAAAAGTCAAGATACTAAAAATAAGAGTGCTGCAGAAAGTATGCAAGGGAACTCATACTTTCAGACCGATGTGAGGCAATCCCTTCCCCTTTCTACCATCTAGGGAGGGATCTGGGCCTTGTGTCAGAGCAGGTTTTCAGCAAGCACATAATTAGGATGACATTGTTGCTACAGTACAGTAAAGTGCTCCTCCGCAGCAAAGCTCCTCTGTAAGAATTTTTCACCTGGCGAGAGCGTGATACTCCAGGATGTTTGCCATTTCCATGCGACTTTCTTCCACATTCTGACTGCCGTGCCACTACACAAACCCACTCTGGCATATCGTATTTTATACGACGGATAAAAACAGGATGAGTAAACCATCACACGCTTTTACATTTCTATGGAGGGAGAGAGACAGAGTGCATGTACGAGACTAATAGAAGACCTGCTGCAAGAGTAGAGAAGGCTTTGAATAGGGACACAGTCTTCATTATTCCTCAAATAGAAACAAGCCCAGCCTCTGCTAATCTCCCTCACAACAGTAACGAGAAAACGGACTCGGCTTCCGCCGCCTCTCAAAGCCACGAGCCGACAATGGATGTAGAAGAAATCAAATTTGCACCCCCTACGCGATAACCTCCTTATTTTCTTCTTCTTCCCTTCGCCTGCCCTTCCCTTCGCTTTCCTCCCTCCCCTCTATCTTCCTCTGCACTCCATCCCGCGCCTAGTTAACTTCATTGGTTGGAGGGGAAGAATGCTGAGGATGCAGGACTAAGGAGAAACCAGCATCAATTAGACTCTAAAGTGCACTTTATTTTTTTGTCCCCACCCCCCCATGCCAAATTAAATTACGCTATAAATAAAGAAAAAAGCGCAATGGAGAAGCAATGAACTTTAATTATCAAAGCAGATCCTCAGCATGGGTCACTGCTCACTCTGGTTCACCGTGTGCTCTCACGCTTTATATGTGCTGGCTCTGGGGCCACTGATTGGATCTGGTCAGAGATATACATTTCACAAAATCAGTCTCCCGTTTAATGATCAAACCTATCCGGTCAGGTGTCAAAGCATTTGTCCCTACAAACAACCTCTAATTATACACAACATGCTTAAAAGAAGAAATCATACCTCTTTTATGAAGTGATATTCAAACTAGGGCTGTCAATCGATTCAAATATTTAATCGTGATTCATCACCGCATATTTTTTATCTGTTCAAAATGTACCTTAAAGGGAGATGTCAAGTATTTAATACTTTTATCAACATGGGAGTGGGCAAATATGCTTGCATTATGCAAATGTATGTATTATTATTACTGAAAATAAATGAATAATACAAAACAATGACACACAGGATCTCACAGGTACTGCATTTAGCATAAAAAAATGCTCAAATTATAACATGGCAAACTCAAGCCCAACAGGCAACAACAGCTGTCAGTGTGTCAGTGTGCTGACTTGACTATGACTTGCCCCAAACTGCATGTGATTATCATAAAGTAGACATGTTGCAAAAATTTAGCGCAAGTTTGGAGTATTATTTAGTCTCCTTCCTGGCAAGCTATATGACATGGTTGGTAACAGGTTGCCAACAATTCTTCTAGGTTTTCTAGTTTCATATGATACCAGTATGTTCTCTCTAGCTTGAAAAACTGTGCCCGTTACAATCTCCGAAAGATCGATTGCATTAATGCGTTAAAGAAATTAGTGGCGTTAAAACGAATATGCGTTAACCCGTTATTATCGCGTTAACTTTGACAGCCCAAAGCCTTGAGTAATTATTTAACAATGCATTAGATAATAAAAAGTCCTCCTCTTCATACGTTCTTTTTCTCACTTGGCTATCAGACACGCTGTATGGAACAGAGGAGATCCAACCGCTTTGATAATTCAGCTGCGAACACTAGAGACACAGTGGGAAACAAATTAAACATGATAACTAAGACTGTGCTTCCCCCCATGTGGATTGGATAGATGGGGTAACGCCTGTCTGAGAACGAGCGAGACACAGAAAGGGAGAGAAAGTGTGAGACAGCAGCTGTGATTCCCCTCTATTTCTTTTTTTGGGAGGACTGCCAGGTCAGATGGCATGGCACGACGTGACCTGTGTAAAATGTTACTACCGTTCGCCAGGGTTTTATTTCTCCATTTTGAGTTTAAATTCTGACCTGTACTAAAATACATGTGGAAGGTCTGCATGGAGCCTTTTGTTTAAATCCACTCATCTTTCCTGCTACAGTAAAGGGTAAATAGAGAGCTGAGAAAAACTGAAAAGGTAAAATGGCTGAAGGCATCTCAAAGCACTATGTTATAAATCACAATAAAAGCAAAGGTTATAGATTTTTAGGCTCTCTTTCACAAGGCATATGAATGTGTAACAGCTCAGTTCCACTAAATAACAGGTCTTCAAGGATGTTCATGTAAATCTATTATTTGTCACGTCTGATAACACAAGATTGTACACAGACTATCAAGGCGCATGCACTGATGTTGGATTCTAAAATGAATCTAGATACTCTATGATTAAAAGTATTTGTCTTCATCAATATGGAGCACTTGAAGATATCAAGGACATCAAGCAAAATAACAGCAACCAAATTGAAGGGGGAGTGAGATGAGAGGATAAAGTAGGTCAACAGGTCAACAGATAAGATTGCTGAAATATATTGAGCTAATATCCTGACAAAACTTAACAAACCAAAAAAAACTGTTTTACAAATGTTTGCAGTACAAAACATACCTATCAAACAAATACACATCATATTTATAATGCGTTAGAAACAAATATGTCTTACAAGTACAAAAAAGTAGACCATACAAGTACAAACAATATATATATTACAAGTACAAAAATATATCCTAAAAGTACAAAAAAATATATCCTACAAAGAGAAAAATATCACATGACTTTTGCCAAAATGATTCCGCCGTGATTGCACTGAAGATTTTTCTCATGAATGTCTTGAGTAATTCGTCCTCCACAACAGCAGATGGTGCATTGGGGCAGTTTAAAGATACTAATACAATAAAATACAGCGCTATTAGCGCTGTGGAGATAGGTCTGGCTGCACCCATTATCATTCTACTCATGGATGTATTAAGAGAACTGGATACAGCGTTGGAGGCGGGGTCCCGTTCATTCCTATGAAAGCTAATCAGTGGCGCATGATGCCAAAATGGCTCGACTCCCGACTAAAAAAGTACCAGGAACTTCCGGCGATCTTCCGCATCCATTGGGCCCATGGAGCAGAGGCGTCTGCTCGGTCACATAGTATTCACCTATACCGCGTATGCCTAGGGCCAGCTCTGATATAGATTGTGATTAGGTAAGAAGTAGTACCAAGCTGACATCCATTTTGGTCACAAATAATGCCTGGATGACTCAATTTTGATAATAAGATGCTTACAATCCCACTACCAGCCACTTAGACACTTATATCACTTTAGAAAACATGTTACCATTGAAACACACAGTGACTAAAGAAGCTGTTTCAATGAGCAGGAAATGAATCAACCAATGCAGCCCTCCCCTTACACATTCGCACACTCACGCACCTCCTCTGATTTCCTTGTCGAAGTAGGCCTGTTATACAATTGAATTATGGTGAATCATTATTCGTCGGTGTCGTCTCCTGGTGGTTTACATAACCGGGATTTAATAATAGAACAAGTGCGCGAATGCTCTCCCACAATACTACTAGTGCTCCCTGACCAAGAAATGGTACTCAGGTTTGTAGCTCTATTTTGAGAATGACTCAGGAAGAGAGAGAGAGAGAGAGAGAGAGAGAGAGAGAGAGAGAGATAAAGAAAGAGAGAGAAAAGAGGAGAGGAGGGACGAAATGAACCGAAGAAGTACAAATCCCCTGCCACATGCCTGCCGTTCACCCTGCCGAGTCACAGTCGTCTTGGCCTCCGCGGTTTCACAGACGCAGAAATGTCTCAAGGGCTTGTGCATTTAATTTGGCATCAAAAAGCATGGATCCAACGGCGGAGTACACAGCTTTGTTTCAGATTTGCTCATGAGACATGGCGCTGTTGCTGTTTGAACTCGAACACACATCCCATTACGGATGATGCCGGAGAGCACTCAGTGCTACAAGCTGTAGACAGCGCTCGGAAACTACGTCTGCAACACAGCAGCATCAGAGAGTGTGACTTCAGCCAGTCATGAATTCTTTCATACTGCATGTGTGGAGAGACACAACAGGCACCACCACACACACACACAGTATACCTGTGACTGGTTACGAAATGGACAGCATTATAGATTCTAGAGCGCTTTCAGATCTCCGCACCAGATACTCGAATCATTTGCATTTCTTGACCTTCTTTCAAAAATACAAGTGCTGTAAAATGTAGGATGATAAAAAAAAAAATCCAAAGCGTGTGCCTTTATATAGAACCTCTGACAAATTTGGCAACCCTAAACCTTCGTTCCTGACAAATTACTGGCGGACAAATAACAGGGCTTCAGCTGGAGACGAACAAAAGCCTGACTGAGGGACACGCTCAGCTGGCAGACATTTAACTTTAGCTGGAGACCCGCGAGTGTGTGTGTGTGTGTGTGTGAGTGAGAGAGAGAGGGACGCCATGTTAGCAGTCACATCACATCACAGTTTGCAACCACATTGATTAAGAGAGTCACCATGCAGACTAATTTGGACATGGAGCAGACAGAGCAATTACTGGCAACCGCTGATTTCATGTGAGGACATCAGAAGACTTTAATGCACTTATACATCACCACCGCTTTTTTTTTTTTCTTAAATTTTTTATGCAGCTTTCGATTATTTTATTCATGTTCTGCTTGTGTAGGCACTGGTGAATAATGCATCTCTGTATGCGCATGTGTGATTATACGTATGTAGACATGTGTAATCACGGGTGTGTGTGTGCATCTCTCTGTGGTTAGAGTAGGGGAATTGAATGTCAGTGTGTTGTACGTACTGTATGTGTGTGGGGGTGTTTTATTTATCTCTCTCTATTGAGGATGCGGTCCTTTGAGAGACTCAAAGCAAATTCTATTGTAAACCCCGAGCTACTGAGGGACTGCAAGAGCCAAAGCCATCCATCAGAGCTGGACATATCCCCCATATGCAAACAAATGAATTAGAGCACTTGCCTCCCACCGGGGCCCACAGCACAGTAGAGCAAAAATAAGGTTGTTGTGTTAGGAGAGGTGAAGGGATGCCATATAATAAGCTAGAGGATTAGAAAACCCTCTTGTGGTGCCAAAGCGAAAGGACAGGCAAATATAAGGATAAAATGAAGAATAGGGTCAAGTGAATCGGTTCTGTGGAAATGAGAGGAGGCCAGGACAGAGCGTTAAAACTTCACCTCTCTTGAAGTGCACAACGCTGAAGACAGTGCGGCTGTAAGATCTGTGGTTATCCTTTAAAGGGTCTGTAATCACTGGAAGTGGGCGCAAAAGAACCCGACTGCACACAGCTGTGTGTGTCGCTTTTTCGCGGTGCCGCCGTCCTCTAGGAATGATTAACCCAGAAGAGCTTAATATAGAAAGAGAAGAAGAAATAGATGGAAAAGGGAAAGAGAGAGAGAGAGGGCATATAGGACATTATTGTATTCCATTGAGAGTCTACTCTTTACCTCTGCACATCAAACCATGTTCACCGCCGTTTAGCAATCTGTCTGCTAATTAATCAGGCACCGTAATCAGTCAGAGGCGCCGAAATACTGTGTGTGGGTAAACAGGAACATACTGGGAATAATAGAGGCAGACTGCATGTCATTTGAAGCTGAGCTCTTCCTGTCTGTGGCTACAATGTTCATGCAATCAGGCTTTTAAAATGTAGGGTATGCACCTAGGTTAAAGTTTCTACATTGCTCTGTAAAAATACAGCACAGAGTTCACTTTTATGCTGCGTTACTAGTGTTAGCCTCAGAAATCAGAGCAATGAACAATGGATAGTGTATCTCCTGATTGTGGCAAAGTGCGTAATCTGCGAGGTGAAAAACGGGTGCAGTATTCATGATGCTGATAACGATCTCCAGAGTGGTGATATCACAGTGATTGGAGATGGATTGACTGCATCGCAACCGGGGCGAGCAATCATGTCTGCAGCTATTCCGGCTAATTGTGACATGGTGGCAGTGGCAGCAGGGGTGGGCTGGGTTAGCATCCGACACAGAGCACCAGCCAAGCCTGCTAGCTCACATACAGCCATCAGCGCTAATCTCCCGCTATGTGCTAACAATAGCGCTGATGTGCTTGCTTTCTGGAGGAGCTTTTGCTCCCCCTCCCCGGGCCTGCCTTGTTTGTGCGATGCCCCAGCAGCCAGCCGTCTTTAGCTTTCCCATTACCGAGGGAACAGTGGAGCTGAAATCAGTCGAGGTATTGTCGCTCCCCTGGAATGGCTGAGTGATTGAAGGCACACAGGTTACCGGATTCGGCATTACATGGGCTGGGAAATGTGGAGGATGTGGATAAACAGTTCTCTAAACCAATTACTTCGAATAAAGCATATTGAGATTAGTGAAAGAGGAAGAATGTGAAGCAGGATAGTGGTGATGGGAGAGGAAGATACTGTGGTGTTTAACATAGTCGACAGGATAAGAGAGTTTGGAGAGAGAGAGAGAGAGAACTACAGGGGCTAGACAAAATAACAAGAACATCTTTTGAAATAATGCAAGTCAGCAGAAAATGGTGATGCTCATTCATGTGGAAACCGATCCTTTTTGTGCTTTTTCCCTTTCCTTTAGTATGTTATATAGTTTTTGTGCATGTAAAAAGGTCTGCAAAGTTACAAAGCCCAAAGTCCACGCCAAAGGAAGTTACTCTCCTGAACTGCCTGAAGTTCTGCCTTTTCTTCTGTAACGTGATGATGTCACCAAGTAACACATTTGCATGATACCTGCCTAGTGGCTAGTTTGACACGCCCTCAAACAAAGCCAGTTAGAGCGGAGCTGGAGCGGAGTCCAAAGAGTTTGGTTCGGTTGACCAATCACATCATAGTTGGCCAGCAGACCATTCAGACGGAGAGCAAAAAAAAGGTGCTGCAACACAGCCGGTATGGGAAAAATAAAGCATTTTTTGAACATTAAAGCATGCAAACATGTTCTAGTAGAAACCCAAAATACAAGTATGCACCTGAAAATAAGCATAACAGGTCCTCTTTAAACTTTTACTTCCGCTGTAAGATGGCTTAGCATACATGCTTCACATCAATGTGCTGCTTTATAATCATAGTACATAGTTCCACTTGTTCATGCCCAGTACAATACAGTCCTCTACTATTTAACACCGTGCAGTTCCACCATGGGAATAATAATGCCTTTCTAAAGGGTCCCTTAACTGACAATAGCTGCTGAATGACAGGCACGGCTCATTCTTTTCAGATTACCAATTTTTCACTAAAATAATTACCAGATTTCCTAAAAGAAGAAATCCTGCTACCAGAATATTCACATATACTGTATTTTGTTGGTAGGGTTGGGCTGTTATACAGTACTGAAACACATATAATCTGCATAATGTATTATGTACAGTGTTTCATTACTCATATGGTAATAAATAAAAACATGTACTGGTACTTGTTGCTTATTTCAAAAGTAGAAATATTAAACATAAATTAGACTTTAATTAATAATAAGTCATTTGTTTCCCCACTTGTTACTCTGCAGTTTAATGCTTTTCTAATACCCATCGTCATTTACCTTCATTAATTGGGATAATAAATGTATATGTATTAATGCTGCTCTACCGTATGTGTGCTAGCCAAGATATGATCTTTTTCTCAGTCCCACACTCCGACACCCTGTATTTACTTTCAGATTTATAAGCATATGTGGTCTAGCACATTTTTTAAGGTCTTTAAATCCTGTAACAGCCCGTGGGCATTGAGCTTAAAACATGGCAAATTACATTGGACCTCAGCTGCACTGAAAAAGGGGAGGGCTACCCCCACGGTATGTCAAAGTGTAATCCTCCATTTTAACACACTCCCTCAAGCTTTCCTTATTTGTCCTCTGTATTTTTCTCTTCCTGTACCTTGAGGATATTCTAAGACAAACTGTGGGTAATGTCTGAGATGTGGTTTCTTCTGCAAATTTCACCCAGCGTTATAGAAACCGCAACCAGACTGTCATTCAAAATGCTAGATTTCTGCAAGCAGGAGCATCATGATGCCAGACACCTCCTTGATTGGGTAGAGAGAGAAAGAGAGAAGGTTTCCCAATCCCGCTAAACTGAATGACAGCCAAAGACACAGCTAGAGAAAGCGGGACTGCAATGTCACACGCGACAGCAGGCTAGTAGGCATCTGGCAAGTGGACATGAACTCGCTGTCTGAGTTCACGAACAGGTCTGACACACCAAAAGCCACAGCTACCGCAATCCGCACACATGGCGTCTGGAGCACACGGCACTCTTCTTGGCCTGTTACCCATTTTCAAGGTGAGGAAGGCATTAAAAATAAATGGGTGATACATTTCACAATCAAACTCAGTAGATAATGATGTGCCTGTAGCAAATTCTATTCATGCATCTATTCAGCACCGAAATACAATATGCTGACCTGGTTCCTCAAAGGTGAATTGGGGTACATTTGCATTCACAGATGTAATTAATGCACCTTCATTCTTAAATGTGTTTTTCCTCCGTCTTTGCTCACGCTGTAATTGCCTGAGCACAGTCCAAGTTTTTGGATTTAATACTGTTTGATTAATTTCACGGTGCTTGAAATGGTATTTACCCCTGAAATAATATTTTCATCACACAATACACAAAGATCGTTTCAAGTGAGCCTGAATGATGTTACGCCCAACGGCTGTTAGGTGGCTTGCTAGTCTGCCTGCTACAAGGGGGGGCGTATACAGTAATGTTGCATGCCTGAGCACCATTTTTAAAACCAAAACTATGCGACTTTGAGAGAACGAATAATAAATTCAATTTTAACTAGAGACCATGAGACTTACTGCCCAATGACCAATGCTTAACCTTAACCATTCAAGATCAATGTTTTAACCTTAACCATCTCGCAGGAGTTTCGCAACTTGGGGCTTACCTTCTAGACATGACCGTTATTACGACGTTATCACAATGGCAATATCTGTCCAAAGACAGGCAGACATACACTCACCGGCCACTTTATAAGCACACCTGTTCAATTGCTTGTTAACACAAATAGCTAATCAGCCAATCACATGGCAGCAACTCAATGCATTTAGGCATCTAGACGTGGTGAAGACGACTTGCTGAAGTTCAAACCGAGCATCAGAATGGGGAAGAAAGGGGATTTAAGTGACTTTGAACGTGGCATGGTTGTTGGTGCCAAACGGGCTGGTCTGAGTATTTCAAAAACTGCTGATCTACTGGGATTTTCACGCACAACCATCTCTAGGGTTTACAGAGAATGGTCTGAAAAAGAGAAAATATCCAGTGAGCGGCAGTTGTGTGGACGAAAATGCCTTGTTGATGTCAGAGGTCAGAGGAGAATGGGCAGAGTGGTTCGAGATGATAGAAAGGCAACAGTAACTCGAATAACCACTCGTTACAACCAAGGTATGCAGAATACCATCTCTGAACGCACAACACGTCCAACCTTGAAGCAGATGGGCTACAGCAGCAGAAGACCACCCGGTACTAGCAAGGTGTACCTAATAAAGTGGCCGGCGAGTATATATACACCTGGCAAATACTCAAAACTTCTTCTGTGGTAGTTCCCATAATAATAGGCATCAAACACCCCGTTGCTCAATAGCTGCTATAGCCGTGTTGGCTCATTTTACCAAAATGTAATTAGATATTACTATGTAACTGACGGCTCAGTTCATTGCCTTTATGACTAATATTACCATTGTACCATAACTGCCACCTGTGGCTGCAACTCAGCCAAGTTTTAATGTCCACTATTATTTGAATTGAAAACTGTTTTCAGAGATTTTATCCTAAGTGCTTTACAAGGTATTTGCTGCTCATTCACACATACACGTATACACACAGCTATTTTATAGTGAGGCTATGTTCGCGAACGATCTGATTCTTTTGAAAGGCTCTTTGGTACGAACGAAGGAAACCAAGTCGTACTCAAGAGTTCTTCTTATTGTTGTCCAAATTTAAATGCCTGCCCTAGATCAGCAGCGACTGGGTTCAGGCGGGAGGCAGAAGCGACACAGAGCAGTGATTGTGTTTTTTTAAATTACATACTTAATCCACATATTTGTGAGTTACGTCTAAAGCAAGAGAGACGAGCAGACACACACACACACACAGAGGTGTGGGTGGAGCAGAATTGTTTGTTGACCGGTGCAGAATATTACACTTCATTTACTTTTTTACTTGACAAACACTCTGGGAAAGGAACAAAGCCATACAATCCAGCTCGCTTCAAAGAGCCGTAATTCCCATCACTAGCATTTTGGGGTTCAGTGTCTTTCCCAAGGACACTTTGACATGTGGACAGGAGGAGGTGGGGATCTATAAACTCATATGTAGGCCACTAAATTAACATTGTTAGCCAGCAAAGCTTACATGTGCTGTTTTTTTTCAGTCGTGAGGATTGCAGAGGCATAGTAACCACGGTACTATTGATGCACAACACACATCTCCTCTTTAAAAATGTATGTCCAATAGATGTATGTGCCAAGGTGATACTTTACAGAAATGAATGTGTCCATGTGTGCCAAAGGGCACAAGGCTGTATCATCTCAACAGTGTTTGATATTACAAAACAAGACAAAAACTAAAATCCTGTTGAACTTTCTCATTGAAGCATACAAAACAATACGGTTCTTGTTAGTATGTTCCAGCTACTCCATCAATTAATTTGGATTAGGGTCCACTTCACAGAGGCCGCAATCACAATGCAGCCGATCCTTTGATGTTGGAACAAATGAGTACAAGAATGGTCTTATGAAGATTTGTTCCCCTATTTCACTGCGGAGAGCACTCAATCTCCCCTAAGTCGGTGAATCTCTTCTCCCTCACAATGATGAAATCCTCCACTGTCGCGTTAAATGAGACGATAGAGGAATCCTAGCTTTTTGGGGTGTAAAGAAAAGAAAAAAAAGAGACTCCTCTACACTTTTCCTGTTTGCCTAACCATCCATTGAAGTCTATTTGCATTTTTGACATTTATGGGTGTGCTTCCTATACTTGCAGCATAATTTATATGACTTCTACAGCTCATTTACAGATTGATAGCTGCCATTCCTAACTGGCTATAATGAATGCCTCATCACTGCACAAAAGTTACTGTGCTGGATCTGACGTTATGCCAGAGACTCCACAGACTCACTTTCATTCTTCATTAAAATCTAATTTGAAAGCCAGCGTAACACCCTCTGTTTTTTTATGCATTTATATCATATATTCATATCATTTTATTCCGTACAAGGAAACACAATTTGCCATTAAGGTTCATCTTTCAAAACTGAACGCTGAAATGAAAGAAAATACGAATTCCAATTACGGAAGAATCCAAAGTCCAGAGCAGAGTGAAGTTTGTGGCTGGCTCAATACACACTTATACATCCCACAATTGGGGATGTGCCACTCATTTGTCCTTCAAAAGACCTTGTCCTTTCTTATCAGTCATGTCCATTGTGATGTCGTCCTGGCTACAACAGGAAGAAGTTGTTTCTGTCCAGCCTCCATATTGAAGTGGTTTAGCCTTCTTAGCCGTAAGGGACACCTCACATTCACATGACCTCTTTTAACTACAAAACTCCACATTCTAATTCAAGCATCGCAAAAAAGAAATAGCACAGCAGAATTGTGCCTTAGAGCAGAGAAATATGCAATATGATGGCCAGGACATGATAGGGGCCTTTATAGAATAAAGAAACACCTAGCGATGAAGCTAATGAATACAGAAAGAATCTGAGTCTCTTTTATGCTCCGATTAGTGTTATGCAAATGCAGAGCACACTGGTGGTGGGGGGGGGAGAAAGAGGAAGGATTGCGTGCCAGTGACTGTCGGGGTCCCACCTGTTTCATCAGGCACAGAAGACCCTTTTAACCTGTCCACGCTGGCCTAAAAAAACACACATGTCTCCCAGAGGGCTTTGTCATCCTCGGCGAAAAACAGCTCATTCTGGATTTGCTTTTGAAACAGATGATTTAACATAGACCACCTGGTTTCGGGTCTGTTTTTCCCCGTCTCTTTTTTCAACGAGAGCCGTTTACCCTACAACACTTGTCTGCAGATCAGATGCAGATTTAAATCAACACACACCTTTTCATATCAATGGCACTGGGAAAAGGGGGGAAACCCACATCACAAAGACGAGACTGCAAGCGCTGCAACTGCTTTTCAGGAACACAAAAGGATAAATTGAAGAAGAGCGGTACACAGTGATCAACCTTTGTTCCCTGCACTCGTGCGCAAAGCCACATCAACATACTAACTATTGTTCTCACACACACACACACACTTAAACCTCTGCATCATGCAGGCCCACAGAGAAAAGGCAATCCTCACAACTCATGAATATTACAATGAGCTGGATCTGGGTCATTAATATGACACAGTCGTTACACTGGAGCCCAATTAGCAGTCAACATAGAGCCTGGAATGTTCCCCTGTTACTATACATAATCACTACATCACTGCGACCGACTCCAGAGCAGCGAAGGATCAAACCACGCAATCACATAAGCTACAAGAAATATCAAGGACTCTTCTACAGATAGCTTGACTAGATAAAGAGGTCATGGCTGCTTAAGAATATTCACTCAACAACATTTAGAAACAGTACACCTGATCAACTGACTTCGACACTGAATGACATCCTCGACTATAAACAAACTACACGTTATGTAATGTTCTGAAATCTGCCTCGTTTGTGCAATGCTCCCACAGCCAGCAAGCCACCAAGTAAACAGTCACGCAATGGGCAACTTCAGAACCCATCGGCTATCGGTCTGACGACGGACAAGCCTCTGGGGGCAAGGGGCTATATTTCTGGGGTTCCGGTGTAGCCAGCGGATATCCAGGCCAAGACTTCCTTTTCCGTGCGCTGCTCATTGTTTACTGTACGATTGGCAACTTCAGATGCAAGACTGAAGTTGGAGTTGAGAGATGATGTGTATGACCGGATTGTTTCACAAGTAACCAGTTTACAAGCCATTAATAAAACCAATAAAAAGCTAACTCATCATCAGACGATCGACGGTGGGTTCGGAGATTGCATTTCGGCCGATAAGTTCTGCTTATTTTGCTGATTGGTGATTGGTCAATGCTATTCGGACTACAAACGGAAACCAGAATGCTTCCGATGCCTAAACGTTGTTTTTTTCATTTGCCTACAGATTCTACATGTGAATACAGAATTTATTTATAGAGATTACCCAATGGGGCACACCAAAATGACTGCACGTATTTTCTGGAAAATCTACAAATATATAAAAATCCAGCCACCACAGAACACTAGACAGACTCCAGACCTTAGACGTTTTAGCTTTAAATAAGCGATAAGACTTCAGCGATTCAAGCCACCTGAAATTTGATCATTTTACCTTTTAATTCAGATCAGTTTTGGAGTTATTAGCTTGAAAATGCAAAGAAGAATATGAAAAGTTTATAGTAAAATATGAATTCCTCCATCTTCATCACAGAGGTTCACACTAAAGGTATTTGCACATCAAGTCCTCCGATAAAAATGTTACGCACAGAAACCTTGCGCTCAGAGTCCGATGTGTTTTATTATTCTATTCTTGCGACCATCGCTGATTCCAAGGTGTTCTGCAACCACGTGCCACAATCTGTCAATAAATTCTGCATCTCTTCTTTTATTTATTTATTGTAATATGCTTTGTGCTGGGAGACAAAGTGAATTTTTATAATGCCATTGGGTGATGGTGGCTCTGAGTGGTCAAACAACCCCCTCTTTTGTCTTTTGACGGATGCAAAAAAAACACAGACCTGTTCCGAAAACTTTAATAGCGGACGTGATTGACACAACGTGAGGTCGTGTGTATTTTTAAACATGCCACAATTTCGGACGAAAAATACGGACTTGATGTGCAAAAGGCCTTAACCCCGCAAGATCCGACCCTTCTTTGTGCAGTCACCCAAATCAAGGACAGCGACATGATCCCTCACTGGCTTCCCACACACAAACATTGGCAAAAACAATTCACAGCCAAGCTGGAGGAAATTAAACCCTGGTCTCTGCCATGTGGACGAGTGCTTGGCTTGTGTTCCACTTGTGTGTCCAACATGAATTCTTAAAACATTCAACACACAAGCTACTTGCTTTTAAAAGAAGGCACCATCAGCTTGTTTCAAGACTTTTATAGAAGCAAGTGTGATATTTATTGATGCTAGTGTAGCAATCTGCCTTGTCTAGAAAATCCTTGTAAAATGTTGATTTATATTGGAAACTATTGACCTAATCTTACCTCACTGGCAGATTCTTAGAAAATCAGGCTTTTGGAACTCAATAAAAGACAAAATGACTGGGTAAGACAGATATTTTTGAATTTACAACAAACATGTTCCCTCTTAAATCCAACCTCAAAAAAGATTGTAATTATGTCAAGGACGGCGCATTTATTTTTAATTCAGTCAGCTAGTATTGCATAGTCAGCACTAGATAATCCTTTCATATGCAAAACAAATTCATTTCAATTCTTAATGTACTGTAACATTACCCTACATACTTAGATCAGTTTTGTACGTACATTTGACACAACGCACCTACGTACGTTTCCACTGAAACATATCTGCCAACGCTTAAACTATGTTAATTTATTCACTAAAAGCAAATGAAATATGACAAGGCCTTGAATGTTGTGTGACTATTTTGTCTCCTCGGTGACAGACGGGCTGCAGCCAAATGCTGAGGAGTCTGGCACGGGCTGCAGGAGGCTAGCCATGGGGCTGCAGGCGCACACACTCACATACACTATTCCCTCTTCCCATCAAGCATGATTGGGTACCCCTCCACTGCCTCTCTAGACTACTCATATCCATCAATTTCATTTGTTGTTTTCATTCATGAGAAATATTACCCGCTGACATACAGATTAACATTTGTCATTGATTGAGAACCTCCAGCAGTTGCTGTTGTGTGAAAACGTGTAAATTTGACTTAATTATGTTTGTTTGTTTTATATTTTATTCATAATGGCTTTTATTGCAGCTTTATTATTAGCTGAGTGCATTTTAAAGACCGAGAAGCCACGACATTGAAACTTTAAATTGCCGTTTATCTGAAAATAAAGTTTTTTTGTGTGTGTGTGTGTGTGTGTGTGTGAGAGTTTTTTTCATCTTGATTCCTGACAAGCTGCCTGTTTGGAAACAAGTGCAAGAGTTTCATTATATGAGGTGGCATCTGCTCAGGATTAATTCTTGTTGTGTATGAGGGAGATTGCCCATTAACCAGGCATGCATGAGCTCCCTTAATTCATCCTCTCGGCCTCTCTGCAGCTATAGCTCTTCAGACCGCAAAAGCATTTCTTTTCCCTCTCTCACACATGCAGCGGAGGAGCGGACTGACAGCCCCTGTCACAAGGCCTTGACCTGAGCGGTGAAACAGACTGGTACCTCAGCAGACTCCATGGAGACAACTTGGATTAAATCAAGTGTAAGTCTATCCTTGTCAGATCAAAACTATCATAGTAGGGCCGGGCTTGCCTACATGCAGGTGCCAAGATGAGTGACACATTAAGGTCAGAGACTAACAGGGTGAATGGGGTATAGCGAGAGAAAAATACACAAAAACACCGACACTCACACAGATACACACTCAGATAAACACGCACACGTCATGTACACACATGCATGCTCATGCGCTCATGAGAGAAAAAAGATAAATAATTGTGAGCACAGAGTGAAATTGGAGCATGCTGTTGTGTTTCTGTTTCTGTGTGAGTCAAATATTTCACAGTAGGTGTGTATCCTTGTGATTTAGCGCACTGCGTGTGTTTTTTAGAGGTGTGAGAATCTGTGGTCGTGGACAAAAGGGTGGCTCCCCCCCCCCGTCCCCTCGGAATGATCAAAGATACGATGTCTGTATAGCTCAACAGTCAACAGTGAATGTGTGACTGCTAGCTGGGGTGTGACCACGCTGTGTTGTATTGTGGGGCTTTGACTGATGACCAGATTCCTGCCGCGATGCCGAGCTGAGCCGCCATCTGATTGCCAGCCTGATTGGGTTTATGAGTTAAAAGGCAGATCTGGGAGACAGACGGCGAGCCTCGACCCAGATGTCCAGATCCCAGACATTCATTCTGCACCCCTGGGTGTGCAGAAGGCACCGGTTTAGGAGGGCACACGCATGCGCTTTCACACACATAATACTGTGGCAGAATAGGGTTCATTATGAGTTCTTTGTGTTCCTGACCTGACAACACTTTACGGGACGTTTTATGTGCACTACACTAGAGCAAATTATTGCAACGTGCATACTGTGATAATCAAAACTGAATTCGCATACACAATCATAGAGGCCAGCCATTTAAAATTTCATGTTATACTTGACATGAAGATGATTTAATTAAATTGTTTACCCATCTATGAACAATTCTCTCTCCTTGTTTCATCATCAAAGCAGAACTTCTTAGATTTCATTTTAAAACAAAACACACATATGGGGAATGTCCTTTTTCTTTCTTCTCTTAAAGTGGCAGTAGGCAGAATGATTTTGGCGTCATTTGGCAAAAATTCCATAATAACCTTTCAACATATTGTAATTCAAGTGTTCTTAGATAAAACTAGACTTCCGCACCTCCTGATGGCTCTGTTTTCAGCTCTTAAAAACTCTAGTACGCGACGGGAGACTTTGACCAATCACAGGTCATTTCAGAGAGAGAGCGTTCCTATTGAGCGTTCCTATTGGCTGTTCATTCAACAGAGGCAGCTGTCAATCACTTGCAAACTCCAATCAAATGGTCAAACTAGGCAGCGCTGATCAAATATGAATTAATATTCTTTTACTGTAATGACTATTTCTTGCCTCAAATGTTTTTAGAAACGTCTTGTAGTGTACTGTTTAGCTGTAAAATGAGAAAGTTTGCTCAGGCTGGTGGGTGGTGCTTGTTATTTCCTCAACTGATCTCAACAGGGCTGCCGGGTCACACACTTTCTCATTTTACAGCTAAACAGTACACTACAAGTCGTTTCTGAAAACATTTGAGGCGAGAAATAGTCATTACAGTAACAGAATATTGATTCATATTTGATCAGCGCTGCCTAGTTTGACCGTTTGATCAAAGTTTGCGAGTGATTGACAGCCGCTCAGAGACGGCAGGCTCCAGCTCGGCTCTGATTGGTTGTTTTCCTCCGGTCTGTGAAATCTTGCAGATGTCATTAGGAGACACAGAGGACACAGAGTCACACCATTTTTTTTCAGATTACCAGTCTCATGAACTACTGTCAGGACATAATGACGGTTTCATAAAAATAACTTTTTTTTAATTTGCTCCAATCTCGCCTCCTGCTGCTTTAACCTATCAATGAGCAGCCGCCTGTTCAGTAGTCACAGCATGATGACATCTACTCTTCATGGTGTTAGTGCAGCCTAGTTCAGGGTCAAACCTCGATGAAGGCTTTACTGAAACGCATTGGCTTTTAATATTACAGCTTTTATGAAGTGTTCTCAAAGGGCAGCTGAATTTTTCATTTAATTTTTTTGCTCAATTCGATTCACATGCGTTGCAGCAGCTGCAAGGTTGCGGCTGATTTTTTTTTTTTGCCCTTCAGTACAACCTACTTCCAGGTGTCCTGCATTTTGATGGTTTCACCTAAGGAAACTGTACTGTAAAATTAAGTGAAAATGCTATTTCTGCTTTGTTGGAGAGCCAGGTACAAAATCCTTGCAACTCCCCCTGCAGATAACGCGATAGCAATTTGTTATGGACAAAAACACTGTATGAAACAAATGCTTCCTCTCCGCTGGGAGAAGCCCATCAGCTCTAACAGGTCAAGTATCCATTACAGCTACGGGGCATTTTCTTTTCATCTCAAAAACAACAAGATAAAAAGCAAGCAGCACTTCCTCTTGTGCGCGCATGTTTGTGTCTACTATAACACAACTTGTCCTTGTCTTCAATAAGCCCTCTCAGACTGAGAAAGTGACTAATTTGGTGGACAGAACACAGGTTGCATGTGAAGAACCTAGAATAATCACCATTTGCAGCTGTGCCTTTTAAAATAGCCTAATTAAAATTAGTTTAAATCCAGATTCTTACTGGTTTTATTACTGGAGGCTGGTGTCCATTGACAACCTCTACTTTAGCTAGCAGCTCATAAGCTGCCTGGGGATGCGCTAGTCATGGCTCTGTTGCTATGCGACCACTAAAAACCTGTTTGAAGGGCATCTCTCCAGTTCAAATGTTTTTAACTTTGAGTGTTTAGAGCGCCGAGGCACACTCACTTTAAATTCCACTGTCAACAACAAAAGATTGAGAAGGCGGCGCCTGAGAGGAAGGTCTCCTTTCCTACCCTGCCTTCAATTTTCTTTTTTATTGTCCTTTGCTTTTTTTTGTTTTCTTAGGAGGACTTAAATATCTTACCTCCAGAAGGCACAATCTGGAAAAAAAATAAAGGAAGGCAGTGAGAGATAGCCCACCACCCTTTTCCCCAGCCCATTTAACCTTTTAATTTAGCAGCAGGAATAAATGCGGTGGCTGGGGCCAGTATCACTTAAAACAGACGCTGCCCAGGTGCCCCGAAGGCAGGAAGAATGACTCCTCTGTGCTGCGTACAGTATGTACATATTCCACTTAATGTGTGTGTGTGTGAGAGAGTATTTGCGCTGCACTCATGCAAGCTGTTATTAACGGAGCCGTCACATCGGCCCTACCTCGGGTGCTGTCGCTCTCATTTTAGCACCATGTGACATTCCAGTATAGTGGGGTCAAGAAGAGAGAGAGACTGGCAGCAGAGAGGAAAGGTGGGGCTTACTAAGTCGAAAAGACACCATCATCACGCCTGGCAAGGTGGGTGATGTAAGGCAAGTGGTGAGTAATGATGCAGCCCGAATTCAGGTCAGCGCTCTTAGCTGAATTTTACGCAGGAAGCGAAGGAAACGGGGAGATAGTGATGGAGAATTCCTTTTTTTAGCCCTGAGTCACAGCAGCGAAGAAACATTCCACGTTTCAAAATAGCAAGCAAACACCTCACGATGTTGCCACGCTGAAGACACTATATTCCATTTAATCCACTCCTGTTCCCACTGTAAGAGCAGCAGTGGAGAGAGAGAGAGAGAGAGGGAGAGAGAGAGAGAGAGAGAGAGAGAGAAAAGGAGCAATGCTCCCCGGCCTCTAGAATGACAGAATGGCACTTTTATGATGTCTCCCAGATTATTCCCCGAGATGGATGGGCTGAGCTGGAACGCCAATTGATTAATCCATCGACTGGCGGAATGTGCTGCGGCCGTCCTCCTGCTCAGCTGTTCTTTCCCCGGACAGAACATTCAGCCAGACATGCTGGAGAGGATGACTAATGAGCGGGACTACAGCACATACCGTTCATGTCTGTCTGTGTACGCGTGCAGCGCTCGGGAGGCACGCTTGTGTCTGGTGGATAGAGTACATTATATTATACAAGCGAGAACAACATACAGCGCTGGGTTCAGACAATCATCCACAGTGGTGGAGCGGGATGGAAACACCACCCTCTTCATCACTGTATGGTGATGATGCTGGTGTGACAGTGATATTGCAGTGACAAATTGCCACATTTCTTACAGCCAACCTGTCTGACCACACGATCTCTTCAAAGCAGTGCGTCATCCACCAGCAGTGCACTTTAAAAGAAACTCTTTTTTTAGTTGTTTTTTTTAATCAAATTCACAATAGCTGCCTGTGATGCAGGCTTGCAACACAACAACGTGTCAGTGCTTACTCACTGCCGGCTCATGACAGCATCTTCTAAACGTCAATTCCCTTTAAGGTGACTCTCTTCCTGCCTCCCTACCTCTGAAAATATGCATGATTAATCACCACGAGACTGACCTTGCGTATAAAAGCAGCAATCATCAGCGGCGATGCACTTTGCAAAAGCTTCAACTCGCATCACTTCTGCCCTGACCTCAAAATCCATGCAAGTTTTCTCCACTGAGAGCTGACAAGGACTAACGCGTGGTAATTATGTGGACTGCCATAAACTGGGGTGCAAGATGTATAATATTTGTTTTGTCTGATTTGCAAAATCTATATGAACTTTATCAGCGAGCTAGAGTTGAAACATTTGCCCCGGCGCTTGAACCTGGTGTCACTGCAAATGTTCAAGGGATTTGAATTATCCCTGGTGATAAGGACACATTCATGTGTACATTAACCTTTTGCTAATTACAATAGAAATATGCTCCGCGGGGCTACATTATAGGAAGTTAAATGCAGCAAACTGAATATTTTAATGTGGGTTCATGAACAAACTCGCAATACTTATCATATTTAAAGCTGAACACTGCCCAAATTATGAATTCCAATATGTCATATCCATGGTCTAGTAAAGTGCAATCCATATGTGTGAACATGAGCTACTCTCTCAATGCCAGAAACCAGAGAAGTAAGTCTCAACTCTCTTGTAATGTCATCAAGTAGTTGTGTAGTATTTGTAAGTATTTATATATTTATAATTTGGTGGGTAGTGGTTGTCCTTCAACCGCAAGGTTGGCGGTTCGATCCCCGGTACCTACTGTCTACACATCGAAGTGTCCTTTGAACGAGATACTTAACCCCAAATTTCTCTCCGGGCGCTTTACAGCAGCTCACTGCTCCATACGATAGGTTAAATGCAGAGGTCAAATTTCATGTATGTACCTGTATGTGACGAATCTAATAAAGTTTTTTCTTAAGTTTAAGTATAAAGTGTGGAGCTGCTCCACAGACAATGACTGGGATACTGATTTTGTGGACCCACGGGATGTTGGTTTTCTTTTTTATACCTAAATGAGCTTTATTCTACTGTAGTGTTCTCAGTTGTGAAACAGAAAATGCACCCATATACTCAGAACTTTCCCCTGGGTGCTCTCAGTGTCATCTACAACATATCTCCCCATTCATTGTCTATGGAGCAGCTCAAGACTTTATACCATATATGACATCACAAGTTTGAGTTTTAGCACTCTAGTTTTTGGATTTTGGAGGGAGTTGTTCATGTTTACTAATATGTTTGGACTGTCTTAGACCGTAGGAATACCATGTACACATTCTGAAAAATGGACGTCGTTCCTCTTTAAAGTATGTTGTTTGAACTCAGTATCTGTAATCCATTGTGTGGATGCTGTCAGCTTCATTTTCCTACAAAGGCTTCTTTCACCTCTAGCATCAGGGCTTCCAGCTCCTATCTGGCCTACCACTTCAGACCCCCTGCATCGCACTGCTGGCCTCCAATACAAAAGGCGAGGAAGTAGATAACGGATCACTGTAACCGTTCCCTTTCCCGTTGAATGAAACCCCCCTGAGAGATTTTATACCCAGAGAAGATGAAAAATGGAGGGGTAGCTCCATTATTGATACACGTCCCCGGCAGTGAAAGAAATGAATGCTAATGGTGTCCTAAGCCGGGCTTTGCGTAGATTAATCCGATTTGAGAAATGAACATTTTATTTCATGGCACAAAGTGCCGGCCCTGATCTGAACTGAGTCACAGGCTGAGGAGGGGAAAAAATGACAAAGGGAAGGGGAGTGTGGGAAGGGAACACGGGTATACAGCCTGTCGCTTTTGCGAGACCCTGGCACCTCATTGCAGTGGTGCCCTTTTCCAGCTGACAAGTTCATTAATTTTCTGACACGGCCGCTTGGAATGATTTTCAATAGATAAGTTGGACAACAATGGCTGGAGAAATTGGAGGTATCTAAGGTAGCAACGTTATCAGCCGAGGACTGGCTTTGTGTGAGCAGCAGGAAGTCCCTCTCGGTCCCTCGGCTGCACCTGCTCTGAGGCTATTTCCCACTGTTAAGCAGGACTAATAGGGACACACTGGGGATATAGCTGCTGTCACTCCAGCATGGTGAAATAAACAAATACCGATCGAGATACAGTTTCCCATTGAATCAGTCCCATTATAAAGCAATTTGCCGGATCTTTACATAGCCTGTGACATCCCAAACCTACAGCCCACATCCACCTCCAAGGAGATCTCCACTGGGATGAGAAGGTTTTGAGGAGTGTTATAAATGGGGGGAGGAGGAGTAATAGTCTTTCTACTTATTACTATGAATCACTCTGTGTGCCTGTTGCCAACAAACAACTGCAATCTTGGGAATATGTAGGGAGGGAATTTATCATGCCGGAGCCTCTGACAGAGCAAAAACATAAAATCAGCAGTCTAATTTGTCTCCCCAAGGTGATGTCACTCCATCATGTGGAGGGCTTTTTTTTCTTTCAGCCGGTGAATAATGTCCGCCATGTTTCTCACTTTCACAGGTGAGAGATGCAATTCGTTCTTTGTCTCGAGGAGTGACAGCCACCTCTATTTATGCTTTTACCACCAACACTGGTTTATCACCGACGTGACAGACGTCTATTTTTAAAGCTCACCTGCTCACAGAGTTCAAAAGCACTGATATGAAAGATTCAGCGTGTTTGCACTAACCTTAGAGATAGATAGATAGATATAAAGATGGATAGATAGAAAGAAAGATAGATAGATAGATGGATAGATAGAACTGCAACTTGCTTTTTAACTTCTTGTACATCACAGGCACAAACCCCTTTAAGTGTGTCATCTGTTGCTTCCTTGCATACTGGGAAAAGGATTATATTCAGCAGACTGGTGGCTCAGGTTTTAGAGCTGTGAACTACAACAACAGCCATGTCTCCTCCAGCTGAGCAGAGGCAGAGAGGAAGACGACAGATTTTTAATTTCAGCACCACAGCAAGAAGGACAGCTCCCTCTCCCAGGCTTCCACAGTGAACAAGAGTCTTTCTGTGTAAGAAGCCATGAGAAAAAAGAAGGAGGGGGTGATGGGACCAGTTTGACAATTTAAGGCATCAGCAGGAGATTTAGCCCTTGAATTTTAAATTCCAATACTACATATTTCATATATACCATGAATTATTCCTCAAAGGTCACTGTGGCATATAAATACTGGTGCTAAATATGGCAGATTTCCAGATACTGAATGTAGGTTGACCTCATGCAGGTATAGATTGGATGGATGGATGGATGGATGGATGAAATGTCTTGTGCGCATTCAGTTACAATGTGGCACTTCTTTTTACAAATACTTGGTTTGCTGTGTTTTATAGAAACTCTTTCTTTTTTTACTCCTCTTCATGACATCTATAAACGTGATGCGCACTCAGCTCCAAGGGCGCGCAGAGCAACGCAAGCAGACCCCACGCGAGAGCGCGCCTCTTTTTT
Source organism: Sebastes fasciatus (assembly GCF_043250625.1). Lineage (NCBI taxonomy): Eukaryota > Metazoa > Chordata > Actinopteri > Perciformes > Sebastidae > Sebastes > Sebastes fasciatus. Next base: position 16,501,231 of record NC_133798.1, on the reverse strand, counting down.
TCCCCTTATCTTCCAAAAAAATCAGCGCATGATTAGAGAGATCTGTTTAGTTAGAGAGGGCCGCATGCAGTATCAGCAAAGGGGTAAAAGCCTTGGGAATGAAAGCTGTGTGCTCTGATTTAGTTCATATCACTGCAGTCATCAAAAGAAAAAGAAGAGAGACATTGAAGAGAGAGCACATTTTGGACATCCAAGAGGAAGAAGGAGGTATAGTTATGTTATAGGGGATGAGTGAGGCAATTTTTTTTTTTTTATTTGACACCACAAACACTAACTTACTTGTTCACGAAGACGCCGAGGTGTGCAGGGTCTCCCTCTCCCACTCCCTCCCCAAAAACTGCATCGAAAAAACATCCGCAAATTCTCAGGCGATTTGGCAGAATCCGTGGTGATGTTTTCGCGTCAGACGCATTGTGTTCCCACTCTCAAAACGACGTGGTATGTAATCCACACATCATCAGTCCGGATGAACATGCTCTTATTAGACTCAAATAATGCATCCGATATTTCCTCTCTTTTTCTTCTTCTTCCTCCTCCTCCTCAGGAAGCACAGAACACAGAGGCACCCACAAGTGCCATTGTTGAAACTCCCGATTGTTGTGGTCCCATGCAGGTCTTTTCTCTCCAAATGATGAGTTAGTTGGGGGGGATGAATGTGAAGTAACACTGTTTTGTATTTTCTAAAATGTTAAAAAAGTAACCTCTCAACCACACATATAGAGCACGAAGAACCTCGTGTGGTCAATTTCCAGGTAAATCCATCCTGCAAAAGCGCGTCATTAGACTGGATGACAGACCATCATCCATCCATCCATCCATCCATCCATAGAGGTGGGGTTATTTTAACTCGCTGTCGTTTTCAAAACGGAACTTTTTCTTCTTCAAGTCCCCTTTTTTTACTTCTTCTTCTTAGTCATCAACCCTCAGCTGAATCTGATTAGATTTCACCTCACAACCCAGTGCGGATTCCAAGATGCTTTATTTCTATTTCCCCTCCTCTCCTGCCGCAGTTTAAAGAGAGCGAATAAGGTATCCTGTGTGCAATCAGAGGATGGATAAAGTTGTCGAGATTACACAATATCTCTCTCTTCTCTTCGCCTTCTCCATTATCCGAGAGGAAGAAAAATGCGTTAATCTGGCATCTGGCAACATCGAGAGAAAAAAAGAAGAGATCCAGCAGGTATCCTCAAGAAGAAGCCTTTCTTTAAAACCCCATCAGAAATCGTTGTTGTACACCAAAAAAGGCTCAATTCTTACATGTTTTCCCACAGCCCGTCTGGATGGATGGAGAGTTATAGTTCACCAGTCATCACTCCTGCATGCGCTCCTCGTTCCATCTATCTATGCGTGCATTTCGGCAAATACAAGCCTCGCCTTTCCATTGATGTGACACACACACACACACACACACACACAGACACACGGAGGGGGTAAGTAAGGAAGGAGAAGGTTATTATCCACACACACTCTGGTCCAAGCCCCCGTCTTCTTCTTCTTCTCTTTTCTTTCCACACTGCAGTGTGTTTTAAGCTGGGATCACAAAATTACCCCCCTGTTCCAATACGCGCGCAAGAGCTGCATCCACCGGTGCGCCTTTTTTATACAGTACCTCAATGCGCTTTACCAAAGAAAACACGCGTCGCAAAGCACTGAAATGATAAAAATGCACGAGTTTGGCATCGTGTAAGTTACCTCCCACTGACAAAGCTCTCCAAGTGAGACTGTCAGCCGCAGGACAGGAGCAGGAAATATTGTTTCCTTCCTCTCATCTCTTCCAGTCGCTCTGTCGTTGGAACTTCCAGTTGCTCCTCCAATGCGCCCAAATCTCACCTGGAAGACTGGCATTAATTACTTGATTCTTGACCTTTGTCCTTCTCGTTCATTGGTCAGTTTTAATAGGGGGCAAACAAATGCAAATCATTGTTTTTACGCGCGCACCAGTTTCTGCTTGAGAGAGATGGAGAGAAAGAGAGGTTTGCACAGACAGGGGACACAGAAAGAGAGAGAGAGAGAGAGAGAGAGAGAGAGAGAGAGAGAGAGAGATTCCTCCCATGTGTCTCTTGCAAAACAGGACTCGACTGCCACCTACCGACCCCCCCCTCTCAGCCTGTCTACTGTGTGATGATCAGTGGCCTCAGGCTTGATTGTCGCATAGGATTGCTCTCCCATGACAGACTGCGTTTTGTTTATATAGGATTATATATATACTATATCTTGTTTGTATTTTCCAAAAACGCTGCAGGGCACAATGGGAGAGAAACAGGCCTATATACATAATCGTCTATCTATGGGGAAGATAACAGTATAACCACACAACAGTCACACACAGCAGAATGGAATAAATGTGGAAAAAGCACACGAGAGAGGAGCACTGTGTGTGTGACAAGTCTGAAAATCCAGAAGACAGTTTAATATGGGTTCTAATCTTTCCCCGGCTTCAGCACTTTAGACCCCATTTATAAAAACGCTGGCTTGTGTGTTATGAATTATGAAACACACAGTTGCAGATTTTTTTTTTAAGCATGGCGGGCTGACACAGGAGACTTCAGGTCTTCGGGAAGATTATTGCTTGTGAAACGTTTATCTGCATGCAGGCAACCTGCTGTATGCATTTCACATATTCTGCTAAACTCAGTCGGTATTATACAACGACATGTATAATAGAGGTAGAAAAAAAAAAAAGGATGCAGATGGGTTAGAGTGAGAGAACACGTCTCATCTGGTAAGAGGATGCGTTCACGGATCATGTGATGGTTAGATGTGAGAAAACATTTGAATGCCAGAGCAGGGATCTGTCCATCCCGTTGTCAACATCTGAGCTCATTTCCCTACTGTGCTGAAGGCGTTGCATCGTTCATCCGTCTTCATAACTGTCGACCTGCCTGTCTGTGTCTCTGGCACAGGGTAGTAAAGAGCACCGCCCTCTTGCTTTCCAGTAGAAGGAGACATCATTAAATAACTCCATTTTTTCCACTCCATTCTTCTCGCCTCACTTTTTTCCTCCTGCTCTGGCTGGCAGAGCGAGGGAATGAAACCTATTAAACCCACTTTGCTCTTCAAGATAGCGGGGCAGTGTTTGTGTTTAATAACCTCGGCACTTCCATGTCATTCATATGTAACTGCCGGGGTCACTTTTGAGTGCTCTCGTTCTTGAATGTGTGTCATGCTGCCGTGTGGCAGCCTGGCCCTTAATGGTTGTGATTTAAAGCCTTTTTTCTAAGTCTGTGCATCTCTGGTGGCCGCTCCTTACTTCAGGTCTTATTTGCTGTGTGGGAACCATCACTGGAGGCCATATACCCTTTATCTTGATTTAGCTTTCGAGACCACAGAGTCGACTCTGGGCTGATGGAAACACTTCAAAGCAAAGCTGTGGGATGCTGAGATATTGTTGCCGGAATCCATCACCTTAAACACCACAATTAATTGTAAAATGCATTATTCGACATCCTTTCAGCTGACATGACACGTGATTTTTTATTGATGTGAGTATTGAAACATCCCAGTAAAGATCACTCCGTCCTTGGAGAACGTTAAAGAGGCGTTGTGCTGCCATTGTAAACAACGTGACCTTGTTCCCTGAAAGGGCAAGACATGTACAAGACTCACGGGGCCAGTTATTCCTGGAGTGGCAAGGGCGAGTAAAAAACCTTACTTAAGGGAATGCTTCGGTATAGATTATTGGTTATGCTCTCAACGTCCTCGTAAAAGTGAATATTGCCTGACATTAACAATGTGAATTACAGACGCTGCAGCAGTGGCAAAGACTCTTTATCATTACTTCACGGAAACCACGGTGGAAAAAAATGCTGGTATTTTGATAGAAGAGAGGAAAAAGTGCCATTCAAGAGACGGCTTAAGGCACAGCTATCTCTTCCTTTTCCCTGAGAGTATTATGCTGTCAGGGGCTGAATAAAACATGTGTTGGGATGCAATTAGATAATGTAATAATCATGTTGGGTACGCCATGTAGGTCTCATCCAGTGATCAAAAGGAATATACATACAAGTACCACACTTAAGTCGAGGCTACTCGGCGTTGCTATTTGCTCTGCCAAGATTCAGTTTAGCTGACAGATTAAAAAACGTGGAGACGTTTACACATATATCCAAACATAGGGGGGTATGCAAAAAGGATATACAATCTCGGCTGCATGCTCTGATCTACAAATGTCGAATTGAGCCGCTAAGAAATTCTGCTCACACTTTAAAATTTGTACCTCAGCAGTTGTTGTTTTTAGAATTTCATTGTTATTTTGATAAAAACCTCCGACTGATGTTCTTCAGAGACTGAGCGAGGAGGGGGTTCTGTGGCACCTACAGCTGCCCCTTTTAAAGGAGGCTCTGAATACATTAATAATGTGTGTTATTTATTTTGAGATCTGGCATTCATTATTCATGATGTTGTTTTGGAGGCTATGAGACATCACTGCTGATATCCTGCCGGGCTCAGAGGCGATGCAATAATGTAGTCAGGTGTGTGTTGTGAGAGGTAAGACGGAGAAGCGAGTCTGAGGGCCTGAGAGTGTGTCACACACACACACACACACGTCGCTCGTTTCCACTCTGCTTCCATCAGTCTTGGTGCCACCTCGGGTTGCCTTTCTCCGTCTACTGTTTGATACCCCTCTTTGCTTTTTTCCCCTGTCTCCACTGTACTCGCCGTGAATCACAACCGCAGAATTAGTTTGGAGTCAATGAGAGGAATTGCGCAAACACCTCGGCGACGACGTCTCCGAGATTCAAAAGCAATTCATCAAATTTCACGGACTTGATAATTAGGTGCATCAATGTGTTTGCCATCCTGTTTAATCTCCACTTTGATCCACTCTAATCTCCAACTGTACTTCTTATCCGAGGCTTCCTTTGGCCCACAGGGCTCGCGACTGAAGAACGAATTCTTAGTTTCCATTCTAGGCCACTTCTGGCTCGGGTTCTCCGTTCACCCCCTGTATCTGGGGTAAATTAAAATAATTCAAAGCATGCTTCACCCTAATAACACTCTCTAAGCCGCTTCAACTGCATAATATAATGGTGAAGGAGACTGGATGACTGGCTTAGTTATTGGATATTGGCTGCAGCTCAAAGCAGTATCAAGAGATGAGAAGGTCCACACTCACTGAAGGATGAATTGGTTGATTATCATTATATAATCAGTATATTACTTATCATATCACGGAGCATCATCATCATCTGCCAGTGGTGTCATTTAACATGTAAACTCAAATTAGCATAAATGACACATGAAAACTCAAGCACACACATGATATCACTTCCAACTGGATGTCTGTCTCTTCCGCCCTGTTTAGCCCATTTCCAATGAAAAAAAAGTACTTTACATTATTTTATGAGTATTTCTATTATTTATTTATATTTCTTCAGTAAAAAAATCAGTATCTACTTGTTCGTTTTGTATGATGATGCTTTACTTTGTGTAGGGGCACAAAATAATGGTCAGATAATCATGAAGTACTGAGGGACCATTCAGTAACTACTAGGGCTGTCAATCGATAAAAAAATTTAATCGCAATTGTCCATAGTTAATCGCAATTAATCACAAATTAATCACTTTTATAAGTTCAAAATGTAACTAAAAGGGAGATTTGTCAAGTATTTAATACTCTTATCAACATGGGAGTGGGCAAATATGCTGCTTTATATACATGTATATATACATTTATTATTGGAAATCACTTAACACAAAACAATGACAAATATTGTCTAGAAACCCTCACAGGTATAGCATTTAGTATTACAAAAATATTTCAAATCATGACAAAGCAAAATGGTCAGTGTGTCAGTTTGCTTAATTGACTATGACTTGCCCCAAACTGCATGTGATTATCATAAAGTGGGCATGTCTGTAAAGGAGGAACTCATTTAACCCATTTTCATTCACATATCTTGAGGTCAGAGTTCAAGGGACCACTTTGAAAATGGCCATGCCAGGTTCTCCTCACTAAAATTTCGCACAAGTTTGGAGCATTATTTAACCTCCTTGCCGACAAGCTAGTATGACACAATTGGTACCAATGGATTCCTTAGGTTTTCTGGTTTTATATGATGCTTCACTCTAGCAAAACCGGGCCCGCTACAACCTAAAAGTTGCATTAATGCATTAAAGAAATTAGTGTTAAAACAAATTTAACTCTGTTAACTTTGACATTCCTAGTAACTACACATTATGATATACCCCTTTACTGCACAAAAATAGCAACTAATGATTGAGTAATTATGGGTAATGAATGAGCGGTTACTAGTTTGTGCCGCTCAGAGGCTGGTTCAGAGTAAATCGATACTCAAAATCATTACCTGATGACCCATGAATATAGTATCTCCCAGTCTTTTATAACTCCACACCACCTCACAGTGGCAATCTTGCTTATCCATTCAAGCATACTTCCAACGTATAAGGTACACATTTGCAGAGAGAGCCCTCTCCCACTGCGCCAGAGTGGTGTATTTAAAATTTCAATGAGCCTCGGTTCAATACAACAGAAAGGATGGCAATTTTATAAATATCAGCTTGTATGCTTGTATCTCAGAATGAGCACACAATAGCAAAAAACAACTAACTATCCTTCGGAATATACCACCTAAAAAATAGATAAATAAAATAAAAAGGCCAAAAAAACAAATTATATATTCTCAAATCTCTGAAGGGAGATTTGTGAGTTAATCTGTAAATGATTAAAGTCAAGCTTCTTGCTTTAATCAAATTTAGATCTTAAATCTAAATTGCAACTTCCTCCTGTTTTAATTTGAAGGATTTTACAGTGCTAATTAGGATAATTTGTGACGACAGTTTTGGTGGTTTTCACCATATTGACCTGCCTGCACTCTCATTCCTCAAAAGAGAGAAAAAGAAGACACAAAGCAATTCGACAGTGAAAATAAAAGTTTTGATTCATGTTTTTGGAAGAATCCCATTTCTCAAAGTAAGAGCATTTCAGAGGGATTGCTGTTGAAATGTTGCCAGACGTATCGTCATTTGAAACTTTGCCACTGTTTGGCCATACGGTAAAATGCCGCCCAACCAAATATGGTCTGACAAACTTTGAGGCTTTTGGTTGCTGAAATGTGTGGGCATTATGAAATTATGTATTCCTTTCAGGCTGCATGCAACTTCTTTTGTGGGTCATGACTAAGTGCCAGTATCACAATTTTGTGATGCAAAGATGATGTAGGCAGTTGAAATATACTGTGTGAAATTGATGGAGAGAGAGGCGATAGGGGAGAAAAAATGATATGGGTTCTACAGAGCATGATGAAATTCAGTTTAGTACAGTTTAGGGTCCATCCAGAATGTGTATCTTAAAGGTCACCTATTATGCAAAATGCACTTTTCCATGTCTTTTAAACATCAATATCTGTCCCCAGTGTGTCTACAGGCCACCATAGTATCATAAAAGACCATCCTCTCTCTTTTTCTCCTCCTCCGTTTGTCCGGAAATGGGTGCAGAAAAAAAATTCGCTTTTTTCCTTGTATTCTGACGTCATTAGAGAATGCAAGTCACGTGAGGGTTTCCTGGTCGAACCAGAGCAGAACCTTCAGTAGCTGACCCCGCCCCACAGCGCGTCACTGTCTCTCCTCCTCAACCTAACTTGAGCAAAGTAGCTCCTACAGTTAGTCTGCAAGAACCAGCAGAACAGGCTTCATGTACTCCCATCATCTAAATATAACATGTTCTTTCACAAAGGCTTTATGTAATTACACTGTTTAAACAGATGATATTTATATATTATATATATTTGATGTCATGCATGTAGCAGAGTATAGGTAGTAAATAGTGACTTGTAAGCAACACAACACATTTCTGTTTCACAGTCAAACTTTATTTGAGTAGACAGATGACAATATTAATTATTCACAGCATTTGTAATCATCCCACCTGTTAGTTAGTTATGTTAACATGGTACAGGAGAAAGTCTTCAGCTCTGGTAAACTATGGTAAGCTAAGCTCCGGTGGTCTGTAGTCATGGTAACACTGAGACAGCTACTACTGTAAATAATATACCATTACTCTGATCTTCCATACATTTATCTTTTAGCAGAAATAATGAACTGACTACTGTTTCAGATCTTCTATTTTCCACCCTGATGGTCGCTGTGTTTACACACCGTGTCATAGCGGTAGCATGTAGCTAACCCGTTAGCATGTAGCTACATGCTAACGGGTTAGCTACATGCTACCGGGTTAGCTCTGTATCTCCATGTAAACAGAGCCATCTGCTCTCAGCTGTCTGCTCTCCTCTGGGATGATTCTGTCGGTCATTTCTCACAGATGGATCTGTAAAGACAGACGTAAAACAGAGTGTATGTTTACGGTTTACAGAGTTGATGCATGAGGTAAACACTGAGTTAACTAACAGAGATATAAACAGCATTATTTACCTGAGAGAAACCGTCAGGAAAACCTGGAATCTGGACCGCAGATGTTCATCATGTGTCGCCGATTTCTGATCAGATTCCTCCGATAACGTGCGCTGGGTGAAGTTTCTGGTTTATAAACTTTAAAGTGGTTTATAAACTTTATTCTAGCTGATATCTCTCCACTCGTCTCTCCCTCTCTCCCTCTCTCTCTAGAGAGAGAGAGAGAGAGAGAGAGCTTCTCCGGGAGGGAGGGGGAGGGTGACGCTGTGTTGTTGAGGACGTTTGATTGACAGAAAACGCTGACCAATCAGAGCAGAGTGGGAGGAGACAGAGGCTACAGACACAGAAATCAGCACTTTTGGAAATGGGCTGAAACAGAGGTTATAGAGACATGCTGGAATGCATGATCTGATTGTTTTTTTGAAAAAAAAACTTCAGAGACATGGTTTGGAGGTGTCTGAGACCTATAATAACTAGTTTAAATGGAGTATAATATGTGACCTTTAAGGTCGGTTGCTCTAGCAAGCTTGGTAGTTTTGTCTCACTTCACTTGTGCACCATGGTCTAAAAATTTTATTTTTTCAAATCTCTCGGATAAAACCCCCACGTTCTGTAAGTCCATTTACAGAAAGGTGTGTGCAAAACACAAAATATATCAGATAAAAAATTTAAAATATGTTGGGAAAATTATCAAAACAGAAATGAAAAGTAGGCAACTAACAGCCAAAGAGTATAAAAGCAAAGAGACAAAACTCTGGTGGTGACTACAGCCGCTAGATGGCGCTGCGGTAGTACTGCCGCCATTTTGGACTGAAAACGGCAATGAGTCCATTGCCATGGATGTAAAAAGACATCTGTAAATCAGAGGATATACATATATATATATTTTGAGGTAAATCAACTTCCCAGTATGAACACTTTAATAACCCTCATTTATATCGTTATGTGCTTAAAGTTGTAAAACTCACTAATAGCCAAATCCAGAGTTATTTTTCTCCACATAATGAACGTGCATCAGACCCATAGGACTGCACCGCCCTGCACGCTCGTATGACATATCCAGTTCTGCCGGCTTCTGCTTCCTGCTAGCTGTATGAGGCTGTAATGATGGATATATTGGTTGTAATTCATCACTTGTAGTATCTCATAATAACCCCATGGGTGGTATGCTGTAAGCCTGTACTGTGGTGGATGTATTAATGTCTCTGTTCCCAAACAACCGGCTATCGGCCAGTCGCTAGCATGCTTGCCAACGTCGACACCTCAAAAATAGGGAGGATTTCAAAATTATAGCGGGGGTCTGGGTGTCCTCCCCCAGAAAAAGTTGAGTTTCAGAGACTTTGTTTCCTGCATTCTGGTGACTTTTAAAGAATGGAAATAACAAAATAATAAGTACACTGCAACTGCATTTTAATGTTAAATAGGCCTACTTCAAATTTTACTTTTATTTCTCAGGAAAGAAAACTGAATAATTTGCCCCTCTGGCGTGAACTTGTGTGAATTTCTGGCATAAACTAATATTCATCAGTTTTTATTCATTCATTAATTTTTTGCCCCTGCTTGAGTATTTCTTTCTCTTGGTGCTCTCCATTTCTCTCTCCACCTCTCATTCATTGATGGCCCTTTCAGACAAAACTCGACAATGGTACCACAGCCCAACTTGGCTGCTCGCGACCATAGATATGGTCGCGAGCAGCTCTCTTCCTCCAGGAAATGACGATTTGGTGTAGCTCTATCGATGTGTCCGAGTGAAAAACAGAAGGGCTTATACACACTGTACAGTGCAAGAAACGGGTTGAGAAAACAAAAACTAAAAAAGGTGTCAAAATCGGAAGAAAAACAGGAGAAGTGTGACCCCGGGGGGAAAGCGAGGGAGGGCAATGAAAAACGTGAGTCTCCCGGGAAAATCAGGAGGGTTGGCAAGTATGGTAGCTAGGAGTGCTAGTAGCATGACATAAACATAATTTAGTTGTAGGCTATTTATGCTCTACACTTAAATAAACAATTAAATAAATCAGTAAGTAAATAGTTATAATAGTATGCATATTTATAATATTGTTATTGTTCAACACGGGCCATTTCGGTAGAGACATTAAATATTACATTAGAATATAAATCATTTTGTTTTACTTTTGTACAGCACTGTGTAGGTGGACGTTTTTACTGGCGTCCGGTAGTCACTTTCAGTCCAAAATGGCGGAAGCGTAGCTTTTGTTGCTGATGTTAAGATAAGATAAGATAAGATAAGATGAACCTTTATTAATCCCCGGAGGGAAATTCAGGTGTCAAAGCAGCAAATGAATCAATGTCAATAAATAAATGTAGAATGTACAATAAGTAAATCTAATATGTACATATTTGCAGTCTATAAAGCAGTATATAGGATGTATAGTATAAAGTAAGTTTAAAGTGCGCCAGTGGTTACAAGTCCAAGGTGGTTGCAGATAGTGCAGATGCGTGTTTAAAGTCCTCATAGTTCTCATATGGGGGTCAGCTTTGGTTGTGGAGCCTGATGGCTACCAGCATGAAGGACTGACCCAGGCGCTTTGTGTTGTGCCGAGGGCGGGATGAGACGGTGGCTGAACGTGCTCCTCATCTTGACTAGCTCATCATAGAGAGTGGGAGGGGTTTTCCAGGATAACGTCTAGCTTCCTCCTCATCTTCCCCTCTGCCACCACCTCCAGATCGTCCAGTTTGGATCCAACTACAGAACTAGCCTTCCTCACCAGTCTGTTCAGTTTGTTGGCATCCCTTGTGTTGGTGTTACCCCCCCCCCAACATGCCACGGCAAAGAAGAGGCTACTAGTAAAACATCTGCAGCAGCCTATTGCAGACTATCGTTACAATGGAACGACAATTGGTTTTCACTTCTTATCAATATACGTACTTTGTTACAGTTCAGTTCCTTATTTCAACACACAATTAGACCAATTGATGCATTTTTTGTTGACTGAGTATACATTCTAGGAGACACGTGAAGCCTATCCACCGAATCTGATAGTTGTAGGACTTTTAGAGGAGAGGAATATCAATCATCACACAAACAACGCGTTAACTCCTTCGGCCACGAACCTGAAGATGAAAGATGTGACCATGTGCCAGAAGCTCCACATTCCTCACCATAATTAAATGCATATTGCATAGAAACATCTTCTCATGCTACTTACTGTAAATGAGGAAAGTATTGAGCACTTGAGAGATTATTATGCTGAAGCCGGAGCCATCCCAACCCAAACGCTTTTTATTTCAGGAATTAAGCTTGAATTTATTAGTCATTAGCGGTTTCCTCAATCTTTTCATTATACTTTTTATGGCCGCCAATGAATATTTTTAATATCCTCTTCTCAAAGTATAGAGCGCTCCCTGCACATTCATATATTGTCTTTTTTTTTATCTGCTGTTCACTCATCTATTACAGTGTGAAATATCACATCCAAATAGTTGAAGAGAAGGATAACTGACAAGAAAGTTGATGCCTTAAACACGTCAAGTTTTACAAATGGATGTCACTCTTTTATCAGAGTGACAGAAATATTTTTAGAAATAATTTAACCTCAGTAGTTTATTCTCTGTAGAAATGATCCGCCACAATAAAGTAAGAAGCCAAGCATGACTGTCTGTTTCTTCTGCAGGTGAACAGAAGCTACACAGAATCACACTATGCATAACAAACCACAGAGGATAACGTACAATAGGTGCGTACCTATTTCATGTAATTATGGTTGAATAAAGTCAGGAAACTCCCCACAAAGAGCCCATTCTGAGCTGCAGCCACATACAGTTCACTACGTGTCTCTTCCTGCTGATAGTTCAGCATCAGTATGCCGTACATCTTCTAACAAACTCCCATATTCCTGCTAGAATTGTCTATTAATGCACGACCATTAAAGGCTTACGAAGTTTGCTGCTGAGAAAATCTTGACTGACAATCAGAGGATAAAGCTTTAAGCATGACATAAACCTTGTAATCCTGTATCATAGCAGATTTAGACTTGCTATAACCTCCGTTTCAGCGTGTTTATCTCCTTGGCTGTGTCTCTGTTCATGCAAAACAAGCAGTGCTCCAGACAATGGCGTACCTATTCACATGTGAGGCAGGGAGCAGATTTGCAGCATCTGGATGTGACGGCCGATCCTCCTCTCTCTCTCTCTCTCTCTCTCTCTCTCTCTCTCTCTCTCTCTAATCCTCCGTGTGGTTGTCTTTCTGCTCAGACACATGGGGGATCGAGCGGGCCATCCGTTCACATCCTGCCTGCCACGGGGCAGATAAACAGAGGAAAACAGCCACATAATCAATAAGAAACATTATAAGGAACTGCGCATTTCATTGGCTGTGTTTGCATTCAGGCAAAAAATACACTGCCTACATTTAGCTGGGATGGAGGTTGATTAGCTCTCAAAGTTAAGTGTCTCTTCAGGCTGGTATCACAAAAACGGTACAATGCGTGGGAGCATGAGAGCTCATGGTGAGTTATGGATAAAAAAGAAACATGTCATTTTTTGCAGTGGCTTCACTTTGCCTATGTGATGCAATTCATACAGTACATGCATTCCTTATAGATACTAAAACAACACTGATCATGCTGCATGTCCTTAAATGACATCAGGTCAGTAACACTTTACTTTAAAGGGATAGTTCAGGTGTTTTGAAGTGAGGTTATATGACGTACTTAGCCATAGTTGGTGTATTACTTATAGTAGATGACAGTCGACATGCCCCCTGCTTGGAGAAACAGGCAGGAGTATACCAGCACGGGAGCAAAGCAATGTACTGCTTTGCTGGACAGGGCCGGCAGCAAAATGTATTTTAGTCACTTAAAAAAAAGTCTCACCTAAAAAAAATTTATATCATTTAGGTGTACGCTATATTTAGAATACTTTCACCGCATCATCTTGCTGTCAGACAGCCTTTTCTGATGGGGAAGTGAGCTGAAAGTGAAACGTATTTATGCTCTCTTCAAAGCCACCGGACTCCGTTGACAAAAACAATAGAGACACGTTTCACTTTCAGTTCAGTTCCCCGTCGACAAATGTAGCTTTGGTCTCCAGGGCCAGAGTCGATGCCGTACTCTGCACCACGCTCGTTCTCACTCGCTCCACCTCTCATGTGCATGCGCGCACACTACACACTGCAGAAGAGTTAGTTTAGCTCTGAGAATATCTAGTGAATGTACAGTGGACGTTTGTGCAGAAATAACTGCTGCAGCTCCTCCAGACCAACAGAGGTTTCCCGTATCTTGTGAAGTGACGGGGCTCCGGAGCGAATAACGTTATCGTCTCTGACCAAAACTCCACTGTCTCCCCTGTTCCTCCTGACCACGGTCGGGAGGCTGAAGCAGGAAAAGTTAACACTAGGATCAGCAGTGATTCATGAAGAGACCTTCGTCTGGTCAGCTAACATTACTGCCAAGCAGGTGAAATATAGTGATATTGTGATTTTAGCTGACGTGTGTCGCCTCACTGTTTTGACCGATGCTCGTTCATGTCTATGTAGAGTGAGCACAAGCGCGAGCAACAGGATGCTGACTTTAGTTGACTTAACGGACACAGGTGTCGCTGTTAACAAGCAATTTCTGATTCTTACATAGAGCCCCTTTAAACGGATATAGATTTTTTTTAGGTGAGCCTTTCTTTTAGGCTGCTCCTGTGCCAGTACTCCTGTCTGTTTCTCCAAACTGTGGACGTGCCAACCGTTATCTACTGTAAGTAATAAACCAACTATGGATGAGTACCTCATACAACACCACTTCAAAACACTCAAACTATCCCTTTTAACCCACAGTAAGCATAATGTTTTTGGCATCACTGGGCAAAAATTCCATAATAACCTTTCAGCATATTGTAATTCAAGTGATGTGAGAGAAAACTAGACTTCTGCACCTCCTCATGGCTCTGTTTTCAGGCTTGAAAAAATCTAGCACGTGACGGGAGACTTTGGCCAATCACAGGTCATTTCAGAGAGAGAGCGTTCCTATTTGCTATTCATTCAACGGAGGCAGCTGTCAGTCACTCGCAAACTCCGATGAAACGGTCAAACTAGGCAGCACTGATCAAATATGACCACATTTTCTGTTACTGTAATGCCTAATTCTCGCCTCAAATGTTTTCAGAAACACTGTTGTATTGTTGATCTGTAAAATTAGAAAGTTTGCTCCGGCTGGTGGGCGGTGCTTGGTATTTCCTCAACTGATCTCAACATGACTGCCGGGTCACAAACTTTCTCATTTTACAGCTAAACAGTACACTACAAGATGTTTCTGAAAACATCTGAGGAGAGGAATAGACATTAAAGTAACAGAGTATTGATTCATATTTGATCAGCGCTGCCTAGTTTGACCATTTGATTGGAGTTTGCAAGTGATTGACAGCTGCTCAGAGACGGCAGACTCCAGTTCTGATCATTTATAAGCCGTATACAAAAGTTTAATACTTGGTTTATAACAAACTATAATGTAGGTATATGCAGGTATGAGGACATTTTCAAATGTTCATGAATATAGTATTTACATGTTCATATACTGTATATACTGTACAGGGGGGACTTAAAGTAAAGGAAGAACGACTGAAATCATAAATGCCAGATACCCTAACTTCCTTGGAGAAGCAAAGTGCAACTTTAAGGGGGGATAAAGAGTCCAGTCAGAGCTTTATTTGGCTACTGTAAGGTATCACCTTGGAAGGTTGGAAATAATTGAACACCATTAGGTTCACTCCTGATTACCTTAATCACCGTTCTCCTATGAAAGGTCATTTTACAGTCTGGTTAACTACGGACAATAAGAATCAATGACTGGTAAATGATGGCATTCATAAGAGCTGCTTGTGGTAATGTCTAATGGGCAAGCTAACACTATTTTAAAGAGATTAGTGAGATGAGGAATAGAATATGGAGCCGGACGTGACACGGCATGACAAACTGTGACCATTAACCATAGTGGATGACTGGAAAGTAATTCGCCACCTCTGCTCTTGGTGTAGTTACTAAACGGTCACGCCGTGATTACTTTTTAACCTTTTTAACCATTCAAATAAATCTGGCAAATCGGATGGTACCTGTTAAGTAATTCCAGTCAATCTGCGTCAGAATATATATTTGGTTTGGAATTAGAATAACAGATGGCTGTTGTCATGTAAAAAGATTGCAACTCGAGTTTCGGTGGTTTTACAGTAATGTCGTCACGGTCAAACTGATGTTGTATGTTGTGGATTGAGAAAAAAAAAAGTGCTTTTATTAATGAAACAGATGAAAAATATGTCATATCCTCTGATAGTCATTAGTCACATTGACTAAATATAGTTGATTATCTCCTTTAATTCGAATTTTGAGCCTAATTTATGTGCTTGACTTAAATGTATAACCATTATTAATGCGCTTCACACTCAAAGAAAAAGGGTTTTGTTGCATCATTAGTTTTTCACTTTGAGCACAATGTAAAGCGTTGTACTTGATGCATGTCATTCACACACAAACACCCACAAAAACACCCACTGTAAAATCAATATTCTCCTTGCAATACAATTAAATTCAATTACACTGATCCGTTATTGTTCTGTCATGAGAACATTCTTTTGCATCTCAGGCTAGACAGATATGAGGGAAATATATATTTAGCGATATCCTTTCTACAGTCCAATATATTCAAAGCTTCTTGCAATACATGTCCACACTTAATCAAAACAAACATAAACAATCCAGTATTTCAGACGAGTGTGCCTTTCATTCTGAGTATACATTACTCCCGCAAATGGACAATCCATAAGATGAACTGGAGTCAATATTGAACGGCTGTGACCAGAAACGTGGTGGGCAGTTTGTATAGTGTTCCCTATGAAATGCTTTCAGGCATTTCTCTGTTAGCTTCAGCTCACGAGCTGCACCACTGCACCGGAGAGAGCTGCTGGCAAAAAAACAAAAAACAAACACTTGATCTTTGCCACTTGCAGTATAAATAATAATAATGAAAAACAATATTAAAATACTGTAACTCTGTTTGGAAGAAATTGGGGTGGGTAAACAGATTCCGGTGCCAAAAAAAAAAAAAATCACAAGTGGGAAGTGAATACAGACCACACAAAGTCAGAGCGCAAAACAAAACTTTGAGCGGCTTTAGGTGACCTGCAACTTTCTATCATTCTAAATTGCAGTCCACTGAACTAAACTATACTAAACTTAGTACACCAATTTCCATTACTATATGATATACAGTATGACAGGACTGGTGTTTTGGATTGCAAAAGACGTGGGCAACTCCGGGGGCCGGAAAAGTGAAACCAATGCGGAAGTGCCTTAAAATTGCATTCTTTCTAACAGCCAGCAGGGGGCGACTCCTCTGGTTGCAAAAAGAAGTCTGATTGTATAGAAGTCTATGAGAAAATGAGCCTACTTCTCACTTGGTTTATTACCTCAGTAAACATTATAAACATGAGTTTATGGTCTCAATCGCTAGTTTCAAGTCTTCTTCAATACAGCATGATGTTCATTTAGTAAATTATGGTCCCATTTACAGTCAAATAGACCATGAAGCAGGGTATGCTTTAGGGCGGGGCTACCTTGTGATTGACAGGTCGCTACCACGACGTTGACCAATCTGGGAGTTGTCTTACAACTGTAAGCCTTTCACAGTGTGTTTTCAGTTCATGAAAGTTAATTAGAACTTTTCGGTCGCCTAAAATTGTCTTATTCAGCTCCACCTCCACCCTCTTGGGTCACTTCTGGTTGCAAATAACCAACCAATAACCAAGCGATGGCGAAAATGCCAAACTCAAGGCTTCAAAACGGCAGTCCACAAACCAATGGTTGATGTCATTGTGACTACGTCCACTTCTTATATACAGTCTATAGGCTGCATGCACCTGATATGACTAGTTAGTGGATTTTGGTATTGTGCCTGTTTGAACAAGGCACAGAGAGACAACGGAAGAGAAAAGAGACTACAAAGCAACCAAGAAAAAGACAGATCAGAATCAGAGAGAATCAGACAGACCAATAAAAATCACATAAGAACAAATGATCTTGTTCTCTACGGCTTGAGTTTTACTTAATTAATAAGGCTCGGTAATCTATAATAAACAGCACCAGCGCATACTGGAGGCTAGTTTCTGCTCTGTATTTAATCTAAGTGGAGGAGCTCAGACTGACCCTGTGTGGATAGCATTGTGCAAAAGCCCACAGACACCAGCGATAAGCTTTTTCTCCAAACTCTCTGCCAGCAATTTAAGCCTTGCCCTTTGCCATAATCCCTCCCAGACTCACTACTGGCTGCCATGCAGAAGAGTATCTATCCTAACTCAAGTTCCCAAACTGTGCCCTGCTGATAATGTTCTGGAAGCCAAATGCCAACTGAGCTACCAGCAAATTAAGTGTAACCCCTGTGATATTGCTGTTCTGCAATATGCTTTAATTGTATTTTGACGCATACAAATCCTGACATTCTACATCATGGAAATCATTTAAATATCACTGAGCAGTAACAAAATGGTGCTAAAGTCCAAAAAAAGGATCTATTTGTGGCCAATATGGACGGACACATTTACGGCGGCTGTGGCTCAGAGATAGAGCAGGTCATCCACCAATCGGAAGGTCGGCGCTTCGATCCCCAACCCCTCCTCCGGTCACATGTTGAAGTGTCCTTGAGCAAGACACTTAACCCCAAATTGCTCTGAAGGCTGTGCCATCGGTATGTGAATGAGTATTTATATTAGATATTGATGGGTAGGTTGGCCATCAGTGTCTGAATGTGTGTGTGAATGGGTGAATGTTGAAATGGAGTGTAAAGCATTTCGAGCGGTTTGAAGACTAGAAAAACGCTATATATTGTAAATGCAGGTTCATATTCATAGTACATATACAGGCTGTTCTCATACATCGTTAATATCTATACCTATGAAAAGTTATGCACTGCAATTTTTCACATATATTCCACAAAATCAATGCATATTTAATTCATGTAATTGTGAACCGGGATGTATAAAGAGCGAAAATCGCATCATAGGGAGGAGGTCGGGGTGGATGGGTTGGTGAAAAAATCCCACACAGGAAACCGCTGTTTGTGTCCCCTGTGAAACTATAAATCAATGTTGATTTATTTGTTGTGTAACTTCTGTACTGTGTAACTATGTAACGCCACTTCCATATTTATTTTAATCCAAACCACAATCTTTTCCTAAACCTAACCAAGTTGTTTCCTGCAAAGACATTTATTTTGAAAAGACAGTATGCACGGTAACGTGCGGAAATTGACACTTGTTGCTCGACATTCATTGGAGAACGCATGAAAAATGAGGAATAACTTTCCGTAAGATATCATATGAACCGCTGTATGATGATAAGCTGACATAATGGGCATGTGAGGATTGATTTAAGACAGACTTGAAGAAAAGTCAACCTATCCTTTAAGTGCAGCGTATAACGTGAGTGGGAATGAAATGCAATGCAATGTTTCTGATCTGCACGCCTTATTTTAATAAATATTATATCCATATTTAAACACAGTATATCTGTAACCATGTACATTTTACTTTATTTCAAGATAATTGTTCTGTGGAACATGTTTTTCCTTAGTTTTGACCTAGCACAGCTCAAACCTCAACTATAGCAACACCGAAAACATCTATCTTGCACCATTACATCACAACAACACATGCATGCTTAACAATCCGTATCTTTGCATTTACTCTAACCCAATTACCGCAATCAACCTGAATAAAGTTATTATTTGAATAATTTAAAGCATTTTCATGGTTTACAGTAACCCAATTTCCACTTCATCTGAGTTTGCATGGCTTGTTTTATAATTGGGTTAACATCCAGAATAACATGTAATAGCCAACGGCAGCAACACCTTATTGAAGCCACAAAACACAATAAGTGAGATCAGGGGGCATTACTGTTTTGTTTTTATAAGCTTTACTTTTCTTCCACTCTCAGCAGGCATGCTGCTACTTGTGTATAGAATCGCCTCTTTACCATTTACCACCACTTTACCCCCAGAGTGAAGTAGAAGTAGAGAAGTGGTGCATGCTCAGACTGAAAACACCGAAAAAATCAATGTTTAAGATCAAGGTTTACACATCCCACAGTATACTTTGACACACTGGTGATTAATTCAGCTCTGTTGTTCAGCGGTTATTGTTTCTCTCATTTCAAGCTTATAGTATTTTCACTAGGATGCCTGAGTGACAGTTTGGATATTTTGACCTAAAGTGGTATGGGTTTTACTCTTGTGAGTGAGTAGTAATGAGTGCAGATCTCTCAGTCAGTCAATATCAGTATCAGCAAACAGGGTTGCAGACAGAAACATTTTAAACCACAATGCAACGTGATTTTCTTTTAGCGAACACAACAGAGCTGATTGCTTATGCTGAATTCTGCTCTCTGCTCTGGGTGTTTGAGAGGAAATAGTTGAGCCCGTTTGTGTATTATGCTGCAATTCAGAATGAAATAGCATTAGTTTATGGCTTACAAACTATATGCTATCCCTTAAAGGTGCCTGGTGTTGTCGACAAAGCACAGAGAAGCTTGGATTACAACACACACAGAGGGAGAGGGACTTCATTCTCTGCTCAGGTAGACATTACTCCTCTATATCTTTACATAGCAAATAGTTGTTTGATGCTTTATTTATGCTCTGGATTGAACACCTTGAAGAGTTTCAGCTGCATGAAAGTTGCAGCAATTGATGTATTGCTTTTATCCGGTGATAATCACATTCTTGTAAATGTAAAACACACTGAAACACACTTGGCAGTAGAGCTGCATCTACTACTTATTTTCATTATTGATTAATTCATTAATTTTAATAGTTTATTCTCTGAAATGTAAAATGCCCAAGGTGATCATGATATTTGTAGTTGTTTGACCAAAAGTCCAATCGAAAGTCCAAAGCCCAAAGATAAAACTGAGAAATTTTGAAATATTTTTTTTGTTGATCTACTAATCGATTAATCGCTTCAGCTCTACTTGGCAGTAATACAAGGCACTTGCAGACAAACATGTAATCGTGTTTAATTCCATTAATCACTGTGCAGTAATTCTGTGTCCATGTTTTATGAGAAATGTCAACAATGTTCTGAACCAGAGGCTCCAGAACAAATGTGCAACACTGAAAGTCTCAAAACAAAATAAAGTCTTGGCGAAGTATATTTTCTGCAAGAGTTGTGCATGATGTGCGGAGGTCTTCCATCCTGAAAATCTATAGCTGAACCCTTCTTTTTAAATTGCCCTTTGGACTGTGTGTCACAACACATCTTTTTTGATATCTTTTTCTTTGTCTCCCTCTTCAGATTGATGGCCTGGTGACTCCACGGAGCAAAGTGTAAAATGAATCATAAAAAAAAAAGCCAGCACTATGTCCAGAGCCCAGCCGTGTAGCAACTCCGTAAACATCATCACACGCTCTATTTTAGAGCGGAGGCTAGATCTGCTTACATATGAGGAATAAGTGCCATCCGAGCATGTATCCTGTTCACTTCAGCTGATCAATGACAGCGTCTCTGTCGATGACCTACACTTTCACCACATCAATTTCACAATTTGTCTTAGTCCAGTCAATAACCACAGAAGTAAGCCAAGTCCACATTAACATGTTCCAGGTATTATGTCGAATTAAGCTACGGGAAGCCCTGGAAACATCTGAAAAAAAGGAAACATTACAAAAACACATGACGCAGTCAGTATCTCTAGCCTTGCCAAGTCTGTGTGAAGCATTGGGGGGAAAAAATAAATAAATTACTGTTACTTTGCATCCATCTCTTATGTTTTTACAGTGCCAAGATGTGTCAGCTCTGTGGCCCATGAGACAGGTGAATACGCTACCTCTGCAGTCTATTACAATTACTGAAAGTATCTCTAATGAATCATTTCTGTGACTTTGTTCAGAGGTAGGGCTTGCAGTACTTTCCTAAACTTAAATGCAAGCGGGTGTACACACATGTGATCACATTCAAGACTGGACTGTAATTATGGTTAAACATAAAGAAAGCTTGTAACCACAGACAAGGATAACCTACGTGCAGAGACTCCAAGAAACTCAACATTGAATATCTTGAAACCTTCAATTAAATAAATACGCAAGTGGTATATAACAAAGTAGACTTGAAACTAGTAAAAAGCAAAGGTACACTGGCGTTGTATCTTGAGAGATATTTTTCAAGACTAATGCCGAGCTTACACCAAATGATTTTTCAAGTGATTTCACTCCCGCAGACATATTTCCAGTGTTGGAATAAAATCCCAAGAGTTTTGCTTGAGTTGCTCCCATGATCTTGATCGTTTAGTGTAAGGTGGTCATAAAACTCAAGCCAAGCTGTCTTAAGTCAGTCTTTTTCTCATCTTGACGTTCTGATAAAATCAAACAAGTTTAGTATTATCGGACATAAACATTGTCAACAACCAATAGGAGCGCTCTTTCCAGCACCAAACAGGATCAGCAAATGGGGAAATAAGTAAACATGGAGAAACTGGTGGAGTGAGAGGGTGTCAGACTTTAGTCTTTTAAAACTATTTTCAAAGTCTTTTAGTGTATGTTAGGCATAGCCTAAGCATTCTGCAGAGAGAGCACAGAGGTTACATAGAGTGCATATACAGTAGGTGAGCAGGATGATGCTCATAATTTGAGCTAGTCTGGCGATTTCGGTGTTGTTGACCTGGTTACCCGCCAGTGGAAATACCGACGACAATACAGACATATTCCTGAGGGAGTGCCTGTGTTTGCCCTGGGGCATGTAGTAGGAGAAGCACCATGAATAGCATTTATGACAGAAACCAACGTTGTGATGCAAATCTCAGTCTCTGGGGACAAAATAGTATACATCATTGATATTTGTTGATTTGTGTCATACTGGAGTACTACTGCGGTTTTACAACCAATAACTGTTCCAATTCAACAAATGTGTCCTCTGAGGAACTTGATCTACTTATTTCTGCAATATTTTTTTTATATTTTCTGCATCATGTACCCTCTTACTCATACTGTATAATGTTTATCTTGCTGTAGCAGGACAGGACCAATTAGAGGACATCATCTTCTGCTGTTCTATTGTGTTTTATGTTTGACCTTGCTGACAAACCTCATGTATAACTGAAGCACTCAACAGCTTAAGCTACATTAATGAACGCTTTGTACTAATTAAGAAAAACAGCATATTTTTTTATTCAAACACATAATATAGTATATAGTACAATGGTTTAATGTTATGTGGGTAATGCTAGTGCAACATTAATGAAGTACTATAATCAAAAATGCAGATTTATGCCATAGTGCATTTTCAACAACATCTACTGTATCCAACATACAGCAAAGTCATATGTATTTTTCCCATCATTCCCTGGCTCGAAGCTATTAAACGCAACCGGAAATGCATGCGAGGGCAACATTAATAAACATAGACAGTCTCGGAGGCTGACAGTAGGTGAGTCAAGCCTCTTCCTCTCTCTGCCCCGTTCTCTCACTGACTCACACACACACACGCTTCAATAAGCGTTGTATACTTAAGAAAGCAGATTTGTTTAATACTAGCTGTTGTCCCACAGTCGCAGCCATACAGGGCTTTTATATAAAGGGAAGCAATGAACTCAGATTTGCCAAGTCACAAGCTGAATTACTTTGCAACAGAACGCCCCGTGGCCCTTCCCGTACCAGAATCCAGCAGCCTGCAATAACAACACAGCCTCAGTAATCTCCAATGTGCATGGGTAATATTCTGCTTTTAGTTTAGCGAGTGTGCTCTAGTTGATGTAATGAAATTAGAGACTCACATTACGGTAGAACACTTAATCAGCAGGTTAATTTCCCCAAGTAGAAAAACAGTGTATCAGGTTTTTCAATCTTCACTCGTTTGTGTGTCCAATAATTCTTCTGGTCCGATCCGTAAGAGCTGTAAAATTGCAATTTGTGGCCTAGATTTGATTCTATGCCTGGTGGGAGCTCCATGTAGACTACCATTATATGTAAATTTTATGTTTTCATTCAAATAAAAAAAACATCAAACATGTAAATGTCTTAATCTTACTAGAAGCCATCAAGTGAGCTCACGTTATGTCCTAAACCCCATGTGTAGTTTCAAAGTGAGTCCAAATAAAGGGCATTTTGATATAAAAAATGTCTGTTATGAAATATAAATTAGGTCTGTTATTATACATATAACAATGATTAAATAATAATGAGTTGAGATTTAATATTTTTCTTAAATTATCTAACAAATGATGCTACCATGAGCTTTAAACACACTGGAGAACATTTGAGGCATGGAAATACCGATCATACAATAATACTTTTTTTGATTTTATCATTACATGTATATCTGAAGAGCACATATTAAAGAGGCTAGACATCGTTGACTGTGTCCTTTGGGACGTCTCCTACAGTTTTAGAATCTAAATACATATGTTCCTCTGATATCTCCCAAGGTGAATATAAACATATGGCTGAATTACGTGCTACATTACACCTTACCAATGTCTCCCTTCATGTCTCTGCCTAACACATAAACCCTTTGAAAATAACCTGATGTAGAATCTCTGTGCTTCACTGACTCTCTTTCTCTCTCTCTCCGCCGCTCCTTCGCTCACGCACAAAACCTCCAGAGAGACACATCATGGATGATAATGGCTTACCTCCAGTGCAGACACTTATTCATATCCTGAACAACAAAGTTGGCCAGCCGATAATCACTACATGTTGTGGGCAAACACTCCACAGACATCATCCTGAGGGGCCAGAGCCTTGTGTGTAACAGGTAGTACAAATCGATACCACCAAATGGCAGCTTGCAGATCCCACGTAATTAGACAGGAACACGGGGAGAGGGAGAGAGCTCCGCTCACACCGACAGATGAACATTAAACAAGCGCTTTGAGCCTCCCTCTTACCATGTTTCACCAACACTCATTGCCTTCCTATCGACTGGCAAAGCTACTCTCAGCCAAAGTGTGGATTGACTTGCTATTGGAGGGGATCCAAGGTATACCTAAACAGAGCAGCTAAAAGACAGCAAACAGAAGAGGTGCAGCAAGGAATGATAATGAATGTTATCATCTATTTCACTCTCTGCTTTCATCTGGGTAAAGTGATTAGGAAGCTGACCCCTGGATACTGTCACATGAAATAGAAATAATATACAATTAATAATAAAAGTAGAAACAAAGTTGTTGGAGGCAAAATAAGTAAAAAAAACAACAGCTTTGTTCTCTGTTTGATTTTAAGTATAATTGTGGTTAAAGCATGGCTGTGTTTGAGAAGTATGTCAGTATTATAATACAAGAGAAAGCAGCACTGTTATGAATTCAGATTTTCCAGATTGTTTTGCTTTGATTTCTATCAATGTTTCACTCCATAGTGTTTACCAGCTTCTATATATGTAGCTGCACTTGGATGTGCTGCTGATATGTTAAGCCTTCAACCTATTATTGAAGGTCTATTATGGAAGGTTACACATTATGGAACGTTACACACTTAAGAGTCTCCTTTCTATGTGTATGGACCGATGGCCATACCATTAGTAATGAGCAATTTCTCTCTCTCTTACTTAACTGCGGCCCAATCCCAATGTCCACACTCACAGGGTTCAGGGGCTGTCCCACTGTCAAATGTTTCATGGCTCTCACAGACATTTTTAAGCCCTTATGCACACTTTCCGAAAGTCTGCATTTCTTCAGATTTTGCTTGGGGTAATTACCCACAATTCATAGCTTTGTGACATTAAAACACAGGGTTACCAGGGGAAGCCTGGAAGTGTAAAAAAAAAGGTAAACAAAGAGGAAGGCACATGGTTGTTCATCCTGGCGTATTAAATTTACACAGACACACTACATTGACATTAAGGATTTAAGATGGTACATCAAAAGCACATGGAATCAGAGAAATGCAAGCATAGGTTACATATATATTACACACCTAGTTTATTCATCAACCATTTGTTTTAAGGTTGCTTATTAATGATGCCGTTTTGCTGTTGAGTAAATTGATTATTTGACAATTAACTCTCATCTTGTAAGATAAGAGCCTGGAAGACGGCAAAATCAGGCAGTAAAAAACGTAAAAAAACCCCAAAAAACGCAATTGTACATAACATCTTTTGACGTCATCAAGGTAACGTGAAATATCACCTTGATGGCGCCAAAGTGCAAACCTCTTCGTATTTATGCTGCGTTCCAATTTTCTCTGAAATTAGAAGTTGGAGCTGGGCATGACTTCACATCAGAGTTAACCATGTTCCAGTTGTTCCAATACAACAAGTCGGAAAACTTAATGGGGGTTTGCTCCAGCAAGCTTCACCATTGTAAGTAATATCAATTGATGACGCATTATGCCGGTATTTTGCGCATACAAACACCGTAGCAATATGTCCACAAATAGAAGTTGTACAGTGTGTGTACGACTGATTTAATGAGACACAAATAAGACAGAAGTGCTAATCAACAGTATATTACTACAGCTTTTTTACTGTTGATGTGTGGAGCAGCCATCTTGACCTTTGAAGTCGGGGTTGGTGAGGTTCGTCTGGCTTTCCCAGTCGGAAAGCCGACTTCAGGAGGCGTTCCAGTTGAAATTTCTGAATCGGAAAGTCCGACTTCCCAGTTCAAATGGAATGCAGCATGCTACCACTCAAGGCTTAAGGCCTTAGGGGGGACATTGGGATCGGGTCTATCCCTCTTATGTCACTCTGACATTTTTTTCCCTCCCGCTCACTGCAGGTCAGATCTGACAAGAGATGTGTTGGTGAAAATGTGCCGATCCCCGGATAAAGTATAGGACCATTCATACAGAGTTAAATAAACACATCTTCACAAACCCCCTCGGTCTGAAATTCAGGCTTCAAAACACACATTTCTTAAAGCAAAAAACAGAATATGGCAATGTAATGTCGTTGCCTTTGTTGTCCTGGTATCGTGTGGAAATTTCCGTAATTTATCTTAAAGAGAAGAGAGAACGATGCGGCTCCACAGGTATGAAGAAAATGACACTTGATGCTATAGAAAATCCTTGAAACAAGTTGATTTGTATTGGGAGCAGGTGAAATTATCCCCCCCGGAAGCAGTTATCTGCGCTTGTTTGAACAAAATAATCTGTTAGGACTCAGTAACAGACAGAGTGACATCTTTAGATGGTTATTTTTGTAGTGCAATGAAGGATGGATGAATCAAACAATGGCGGAAGAAGGAAGCGGGGGAGCCGCCGAGTGATTACAGTAGAT
This sequence comes from Sebastes fasciatus, assembly GCF_043250625.1. Taxonomy (NCBI): domain Eukaryota; kingdom Metazoa; phylum Chordata; class Actinopteri; order Perciformes; family Sebastidae; genus Sebastes; species Sebastes fasciatus. The sequence continues at coordinate 16,474,669 of NC_133798.1, read as the reverse complement.
GTCTCTCTTGTAGTACATTGCTGTTAGGTGATTGTCCAACTACCAATCCATCCAATATCACCATGTGTGTCAGCATGTGGCTTTTGAAACTACAGGGAGGCCCTTCCTGTTCAAATATTGACATGGCAACAGAATAGTGTACCTGGTGTTCTGGGTATTTCATTGTGTGCGTGCCTGACAGCAGGAACTCGCTCTCTATCTCTGTATCTTCTGCTTTTATTAGGGCCCGAGCACGAAAGTGCCAGGACCCAACGGTGTCCTGGCACGAAGTGCAAGGAACCTATTGTTTTTCTGCAGATTATTATTCTTTTTCTGCCACTAGATCGCGTTTTTGACGACCTTAGCCATCCCCAAAACTCACGAAAAGTGGAGTATGCGTCAGAACTGGTGGGAAATTCAATGTTCTGGAGTGACTGGGCTCGGGTGTCTCCAGGGGGCTCCATAGCGCCCCCTAGAGTACGCAGTTTTTCAGAGAAAGTTTCTTCGATCTTCACGAAATTCAAGTATGTCGTTGCTCGCGCCCTCATACCTGGATTAAATGATTTTGAGATTTCTTCGGCAAACAGGAAGTCAGCCATGTTGGACTTCCTGCGTGATTTTAGAATTTACGAACGCATATTTGAAGACTTTAGGATGCACAAAAATTTATGAAACTTTACACACACATCCAAACTAGTAATTACTTAATTTTAGTGGTGAAATTTTGCTTGGGCGTGGCATGTTGGCTCTCTAGCGCCCCCTTATGTCTTTCAGATTTTGAACATACCTTTAGGTGCTCGGAATCTCATAAAATTTGGCAAAATGATAGACACCTGTGAACTTTATGTAACTGCATAGCCATTAGGCTCAGTGTGTTTTTATTCGGCTCTATAGCGCCCCCTAACGCGTTGAAATTTTAACTTTGTCAAAGTTGATCCGATATTCACGAAATTTGGTATGCATATCCCACTCATCATTTGAAACATATTCCTCATTGGGTTTCATTAGCCCCGCCCACCCAGAAGTCGGCCATATTGGATTTTTATGTCATTTTTGCGTTTTATTGGCCGCGTACTTTAACGAACTCCTCCTACAGATTTGATCATATCGATTTGAAATTTGGTCAGGACCATCTCAAGACCTCGAGGATGAAAAGTTATTAAAATGGTGAGCGTTCACTTAACGAGCGGACCGTGGCGTGGCGGCCATTTTGAGCCATTCGCCAGTTATTGTAACTCAACTGTACATAGTCCGATCTGCCCCAAATCTCTCAGGTATGATGTTGCTCCAGTACTGATGACATGTATATGAAAAAATATACTCATACTCAATGAGCTCCGCCCACCCAGAAGTCGGCCATATTGGATTTTATGTACGATTTTCCCAATTTTTGCGTTTTATTGGCCGCGTACTCTAACGAACTCCTCCTACAGATTTGATCATATCGATTTGAAATTTGGTCAGGACCATCTCAAGACCTTGAGGATGAAAAGTTATTAAAATGGTGAGTGTTCACTTAACGAGCGGACCGTGGCGTGGCGGCCATTTTGAGCCATTCGCCATGAAACAGGGAGTTATTGTAACTCAACTGTACATAGTCCGATCTGCCCCAGATTTCTCAGGTATGATGGTGGTACAGTCTTGAGGACATGTATATGAAAAATTATACTCATAGCCCCGCCCTAAGACGTTAGCCCCGCCCCCTTTCATATCTCATGAACCGTTTGTCGTACAGGCTTATGGGAGGTGTCATATCACTCAGCAGAGAGTTCCTGTTTTATTCGTTAAGGGTAGCCCCGCCCCCTACACATTAGCCCCGCCCCCTTTCATAACTCATGAACCGTTTGTCGTAGAGTCTTGCGGGAGGTGTCATATCACTCAGCAGAGAGTGCCTGTTTCATTGGTAAATGTTATGCCCGCCCCCTACACATTAGCCCCGCCCCCTTTCATATCTCATGAACCGTTTGTAGTAGAGTCTTGTGGGATGTGTCATATCACTCAGCAGAGAGTGCCTGTTTCATTGGTGAAGGTTATGCCCGCCCCCTACACATTAACCCCGCCCCCTTTCATAACTCATGATCCGTTTGTCGTAGAGTCTTGTGGGAAGTGTCATATCACTCAGCAGAGAGTGCCTGTTTCATTGGTGAATGTTATGCCCGCCCCCTACACATTAGCCCCGCCCCCTTTCATATCTCATGAACCGTTTGTAGTAGAGTCTTGTGGGAAGTGTCATATCACTCAGCAGAGAGTTCATGTTTCATTGGTGAAGGTTATGCCCGCCCCCTACACATTAGCCCCGCCCCCTTTCATCACTCATGATCCGTTTGTCGTAGAGTCTTGTGGGAAGTGTCATATAACTCAGCAGAGAGTTCCTGTTTCATTGGTGAATGTTATGCCCGCCCCCTACACATTAGCCACGCCCCCCTTCATAACTCGTGAACCGCTTGTCGTAGAGCCTTGCGGCAGGCGTCGTGGCGCTCGTCAGAGTTTTGGTTTCGCGTCGGTCGGCGTCCCGCCAGCAACCCCGACCCGCGAGCAGGGGCGAGGGCCCTTTCATAGCTGCGTGCAGCTCTCGTTCATCTTAAATTCTTTCCTTCAGTTGGGGGTTGTTACTTGCTTGGAGTATGCTGACATGATAGCAAATAAACTCAGTCTTTCGGGGTCCATTTGTGCATCTGTGTCTTCAAGCTTTGCTAACCCCTCATTATCTTGAGTGGACAGTACCACTTGAAAAAATAAAAATTAAGCTCATGTTCAAACTCGACATGTCATCACTCATACTCGGTAACACTTGATATAACCAACATTTATAAATGGTAAATTGATAGTTAATTAAACTTAATAGTTAGTTATTTTACTGTTAACAAACAATGAAATGATAATTAATAATATTTACTAATGATTAGTAATGCTATAATTTAGATTATTTTATCATTAGTTTGTGTGATATGACATTTATTGATGAATTAATTAAGTTTATACATTTCATATTGTATCATAGCTGATAACAGACAATAACAATTACATTCTGATTACATTAAGTATTTATAAACAGTTCATTGTTGTACACATTATAACATTGTATATACTATATTAAGTATTTGTTAATGATTACCAAATCATTTGTAAACCTTTAAGAAGTTGTTTGTAAAACATTGATAAACATTACAGAGATAGATGGACCAGAAACCAATTATTAACCTTTGACAAAGTATTAACTATTGTTTATAGATGCTTTACAAAATATTTATTAACCATTTAACAACACATTCAAATCAGTTGCAACTTTATAATAGCCCTCCAAATAATGTGATGTACATAATGTGTGCTGTAATCAACAAATATGTATCTATGTCATGTTTATATATGTTTTACAAACAATTTCTTGAAAGTTTACAAATAATATCTTAATCATTAACATATATTTATATATATAGTTAAAAAATGTTATAATATAAATTATAGCATTGCTAATAATTAGTAAACATTATTAATTATAATTTTGTTGTTGTTGTTTTAACAGTAAAATAACTATTAACTAGATTTAATTAACTACCAATTAACCATTTGTTAATGATGGTTATTATAAAGTGTTACCCATAAGATGTAATTACATTTTGCTGTATGGCCTTGGCGTAAGATCTACATACTTCTTTGTGTTGCTCAGTTTATTTGATCAGTTACAGTCAAAGCACAGTATTGCCAAAAGCCTCTCTCTCTTAATTCCAGTTGATTAGTAATTGATGACTTCTTCTGGATGCTACCAATTCTCCAGAGATATCAGCAAATTTGCCGCTAGATTTGGTACCTGTTCAGACCCTGGCATCTTTATAACTCCAGATTGTAAATTCAGAGATTTTTGTTTTTTAACCTTGGAGAAAACCAATAATGTTTTTGATGAATGTGCATTTGGAGATAAATCTGTACAGCTAATGTAGATTTGTTCTGCTCCAGGTCTAATCTAAGGCCTCTGACGATCACATTGCTTTCCCTACACTGAGAGCAAAGACTGTAGCAAATGCTCTGGTAAATCAGATTCATATATGATGTCATCTGGTAGTCAGTATTCTCCTCACAGTTGTCAACAGTGTAAGCACATTTTCCTGCCACCCTCCGATCAGAGCAAGTCATGTGTGAGATTCCCACATTGCTAGATAAACATGAAAAAGTAGTAGCTGAACATCTTTCACTAATATGATTGGCAAGAAGAGGGAATAAACAAAACTTTTCTCACCGCTGTGCTGACTGTTCCACTACACCATTTCTCTTGTATCTACAGTATGTGGCGCTTCAACCAGCCATCTTATAGGGACTTGCTTTATTTGCATTCCATCTAGATAAATGACGGAGACCGAAACACTCTAACAAAACAATACACAACCAGAAGGGCTCTGAGTTCAGGTTTCTATTTTCAACGTCTTTACTTTATATATTGTTATTTTGTTTGGCCACAAACAATAGAACAGCTGCCACCAATCTGTTTCAGATTTTAAATTGAATTTATTTCAAACAACGTTGGAACTGTAACAAGTTGTTTCTGTTCAGACTGTCACTTGGTTGTTGTTCTGTAAGCGTGTGCCAGCCTTCTGTGAATGGTGGAACGCATTTGTGCAACTTGGACCGCATAAAAATTGGAGTAATGTGAATCAAAATAACAATAAACCAAAGTCCTTTTGCAGTTAATGAGTCAAAAACAAACACAAATAAAAGAATGGGATAATGTGTTTACTGTTTATAGTGGAATTGTAAATATGATTGCTATACTGAGCTAAAACTAAATATTTATTTCCACTAAAGTGCAAGAAATTATAAAAGAACACAAATTTTTCTAGATTTCTCAGATTTTAAACAATACCTTAATCTTGCACATCTGAAGAAGCTTCAGATTTGATCTGTGTTCTGGAAAATTGTTTGCATGAGTCAGTCTATTGATCAGCTCTGCATAAGAGTGCCATGTTGGTCAGCGGTTGGTCTTGGTCATGTTAGCTACATAAGCGGGGCTCTCGCCCATATTATCTTGATATTGAGCTTTCCAAAATTAGATGTGCTGTGTACAAATTGGAAAAATCTATTTGTTCGGCATTAATACATAATAATCTTGATACAGTCCACAGGTAAATATCCTGTAGTATATGAACATGAACAGATAAATATGACTATCATGGAAGCTTCAGAGGAAGCATAAATCTCTCTTTACTAAAGCATACAAAAGAAGCAAGCCGGGCTTGCATTCATAACATTTTCATCTCCCATTATAATATTGGCCTTTCGAGTAAATGACCTTCATGTTTCAAATGTGACAAGCAGGTTTTGCAGCTAATGCATGGATTATTCTCTCTTTCATTATTACCTCCATTCTCATTCACAGAGGACACGACTTGATTTTGGTCGACAGCAAAGGTTCTCTCGCTATCTCAAAATACAGTAAAAGCACATAAAGGGAAATTAGCTTGCTCTATGTGTCCCCTGATCCTTTCATACAGCATGAAGGCAAGGTAAAATCATATAATTAGTTGCAAGCAAATGTATTGCTATTGTGCATTAATTTGAAACTCCTATACTATAAATTCATATTGTAAGTCATATCATAAGTAAGAGATAATACCCAACGAGGTGTCCATTATCAGGAAATAATTGACGACATGGAGGCCAGAACCGTTCGACAAACAGCCAGACCCATAATTTATATTTTCATAAGCTTTGCATCCAAAATGTAAAGTTTTTCACAATCCATTCACTCCGTTTCCCTGGTAACACGGAGGGTTTGCTAATACATTGAAAAATCATTACCATACCATAAGGTTCTCATGCAATGGAAGCATTGTTCACTGCTCCAGTAATTAGGACAAACCTCAGATCCGACTTGGCAATGGGAGATATTTCTAGTCCGCTCAGCTCATTTGGAGTTAATAGAACTCTTTGGCTCAGCTATGAGCCAGAAAGCTAACGTTATGCTAGCAAGATTCAAAGTCAATAACATTGCGGAGGATGGGGCACTGAAGGTGTTGCAAATGAGATATTCCAATTTGTTTGTAGCCGGCAAATTCATTTAGAACGGTGAAAAGACAGTTTCAATGGAACTACTTAGTAGATGTCCATTATCAGGAATTAATGGATACCCTGCACCCAATCAGAATTGAGTATTCACCCAGACCATGGTATAAAACACAATAATGCACAAGCAATGATGAAATGATATGCATGTATTACATCACTGCAGTTTTGAAATTGAAACAACAACAAAAATGAGCATATTCTCATCAGCAGCAAGTTGGATTGGGAGGGAGCAGTCTGAGCTATGATGACAACATGACCCATCTCATGCAGCACATGTCCTCGGGATGGAAACGTGTTATCGCCAGGTGTTATCTGGAGTAACGGTATGGCTTGTGGCTGTGCGATTTGACCATGCAATTCATTACAAAAAAAAGAAAAAGATGCCTCAATGATCAGTTCCCTGTCTGTGAAAACGCGGCTCGCATTAGACGTCTGTTAAACCCAGCATGTTCAAACTATTTCTTGGCATTCTCCTTGCAACCAAGTCGCACCATCTGTTTAAATGATTACTTTAAAATTCAAGTTGTGTGCGAGATGAACTTGTGTATGGGTGTGGGTTGGAATAATAGAAGATCTGTTCTGTAATGGACAGCGGAAGCCAATGCAGAGATGTAGGACACAATACCGTATCAGATTCAATCTGTGATTTATAACACTACTTTAATGATAGTATGGAATGTAATTGCACATTTTGGAGTCATGAGTAGCATTGGTTTGTTAAATTAAAGGACGTTGAATGCGTCTTGAACATGATATCTAATACGGAGACAGAGCTTTCCTCTGTGCTACATTTCATTCATTGAATAATGGTGCCAAAAATACTATATGTTCCTAATTCAAAGGCATACAGAAAGCTTTCCAGGATGTCTCCTTGAATACTATAGGAATAAAAAAAATCCTGATGTCTGATTCCTTTGGACTATTATCATGAATCTTTATCTTTTATCCTCCTTTCTGAAGAAATACCTTAACGTTTTGAAGTATAGGCTGGATTCTGATTGGATTCTTAAAGGATTTTCTTGTTGGATTAGCAAAGGACATGAATGGTAAATGGACTGCAGTTATATTCGCCTTTCTACCTTACCGGATGAAGCGCTTTACAATTTGCCTCTCATTCACCCATTCACACACACATTCATACACTGATGGTGGTGGAGCTGCCATATAAGGTGCTAGCCTGCCCATCTGGAACAACTTGGGGTTCAGTTTCTTACTTAAGGACACTTCAACATGCAGACAGGGGGAGCTGGGGATCGAACCGCCAACCTTGTAGTTAAAGGACCACCCGCTCTACCACAGGGGCTCAGCATATAGGCTCAACAAGGTCATAGTGAGCCTGTTCTTACTGCTTACTTACTGGGTTGTTACCATACCGTGCAATACAACCCAATGAAAAACACCCATTTCCTCCACTCTATTTTTCTTTGTGCCTTTGTGTCTATCTTTTCACAATAGCTGTCCCAGGAAGACTCAGCAGTAAAAGCCGAGGACACGCTATAAAAGGTAAATTGTTTGTCTTTACTCTAGTGCCTGCTGCAGCAGGTTCATATACTCACACAGTACAAAAGAAAGAAAACTGAACCTCCGGTGCACAGAGAAGTTCAAATAGGAGACACTTGACTCTGAGCCATGAATATTTGAATTTATAACACGGCTTTGTTGAATACTCAATTCTGATTGGTCAATCAAGGCATTCTACGGCCTGTTATTTCTTTATAGCAGACCTGTCGGGGTTTATTTCACAACAATGACCGGCTCACTTTACATTATCCCTTCCATGTAATATGTAATAAAACCCTTAACAACATGATGATGTTTGATTTTCACAAGATTATGATGTACTATTAGCACATTCAATGATTCATTAAGTAAATTCCTAAAACAATGGTTGATGCTGAAAACAACAACTAAGATGATAACATTTTTGAACTTTGCTTAAAGGATAACTTTGGTATTTTTCAACCTGGACCCTATTTTTTCAGCATCAATGTAACGTTATGTTCACTAAAAGTGCTTGTTTTTGCCACTGACTTGCTCAAATAGTTATGATAAGGGTCTGACAACATTATGCTAAGGACCCTACAGAGAAATTAAAAATTGTTCTTACATTTCGCTTGATCCGGTCTTTTTATTATTGTGTCCAAGTCCAGCTCAAGGAGAAGTCTCGTTCTGAAATCACAATTTTGGGCAGCGATATGTCCTACTCTTTACAGCATTCTTCCACAACATTCCATTCAACACAAAACTGTGCCCAGCCAGCACTCGCGTTTCCACCATTGTCTTCAAGTAACATGTCACCTCACGAGATTTCAAAACGAGACTTCTCCTTGAGTGAGACTTTTTCCATAATGTAAGACACTTATAATAACAATCACACTTTTAGTGAATGTAAATATGGTGCCAAATTGCCCGAATATGATTACATTGCAGCCCATGAGTTGCTGCCGTCTGCAGCGCTCTTGTTCAATACTGCACCAATTTCAGAAATTGTTGTCCCTATTAGTCAGTTAGACACAAAAAGATGGGGAAATATACTGTAGTTACCCTTTAAAGAGTTTTTCACTACATACTAGCAGACAGAAATAGACTGATTAATGCATGAGAGAAACCACCTTTTAAACGAGGAATCTCGGTATGACTTCTTTCTTTCACTTTTAAACTTGCTAGTGGATTACATCATCTTGATGTCTAAGGAGTGCATTCTGTTATATAGTTTTCAAAGGTGACAACAGAAGAAGATATTGATACCAGATGAATACTTTACAGAGAGAACAATGTCTGAGTCCCTCAACAGATGCTGCAACTTTTCGCAAAACAAAGCTTCTACATAACATTTGTAGCATGAAAATACGTACTATTAATGAAGTGCGAGCGTTTTATTCTCATTATGTAATTTTCATTTTACCAGACAATCTCTCTGAGATTAAAGACTGAGAGACATTACTGTGCAGTGGTACTCATTAAATAGACCATTGCATTAGCAGACCCACAGGAACACCACCTGTGTAAAAGATGCTGTTTCAAGTTTTCATTTTCCACTTTTCAATTTTAGTTTTTTGTAATGTTTTAAGTGTCTTGGTCACAAACTAAAACAAGCAACAGTAAATAGTAGATTAAATGAACTGAATAACTACAGTCATACACCAACACAATAGAGAGGTACAATCAAACTTTTGATGCAACTTGAGTTTAGGTCTCCTCACACTGAAGCAAGAAATTAAAAACAACTTAACTATATATAAAAACAAAAAACAATGTCTATGTCTTTTAGACCTTTTATTAGTCTTTTTGAGTCAATGCAAAAGTACCCTCTTGGATTCCCCCATGGTATATAAAACATGATAAAGTGCCCTAGGATGTCTTCCAGTGAAGAAATTGTGATGAATTGCCTTCTAGGGTGCTCTTCCGGGGAAGAAAACGTGATGAAGTGCCCTCTAGGGTGCCCTTCCAGTGGAGAAAACGTGACGAAGTACCCTCTAGGGTTCCCTTCCAGTGAAGAAAACGTGATGAAATGCCTTCTAGGGTGCCCTTCCAGTGAATAAAACATGATGAAGTGCCCTCTAGGGTGCCCTTCCAGAGGAGAAAATGTGATGAAGTGCCCTCTAGGGTGCCCTTCCAGTGGAGAAAACGTGATGAAGTGCCCTCTAAGGTGCCCTTCCAGTGAAGAAAACGTGATGAAGTGCCCTCTAGGGTGCCCTTCCAGTGGAGAAAACGTGACGAAGTACCCTCTAGGGTGCCCTTCCAGTGGAGAAAACGTGACGAAGTACCCTCTAGGGTTCCCTTCCAGTGAAGAAAACGTGATGAAATGCCTTCTAGGGTGCCCTTCCAGTGAATAAAACATGATGAAGTGCCCTCTAGGGTGCCCTTCCAGAGGAGAAAATGTGATGAAGTGCCCTCTAGGGTGCCCTTCCAGTGGAGAAAACGTGATGAAGTGCCCTCTAAGGTGCCCTTCCAGTGAAGAAAACGTGATGAAGTGCCCTCTAGGGTGCCCTTCCAGTGGAGAAAATGTGATGAAATGCCCTCTATTGTGGCCTTTAAATTGAGAAAACACAATGCAGTGCCATAAACTGTAGGCTGACCTACATGCTAGAAAACATGATGAAGTGCCCTCTAGTGTGGCTTTAAAATTGAAAAAAACATGATGCAGAATGCAGCTGGTGCCCTTTTCTTTTCTTTTTTTTGCCCAAGTCCGCCACTGAATGAAAGGTTGAAGAAGGTTCAGAGCTACCTGGCTGTAGTTTGGAAGGCCACTGACATGGATTTCTGTTGTCAATAATGTAACTGATTACAATCAGGGAGTAACACTGCTTTTATTTTGTGACTTAACATTTACAAAGGAAGAAGCCTTGTTTGATGCACTGCTCATTCAAAAATGCCACGGACAATGTTGTGATAGTGCTGCTAATGTGTCTGAGACATAATGGCAGACACACATCACAACAGCTGTGAGTCTTGTCATTGTTTGGGTACATCATTTAGGTGTGCAGGACATGGCCAGGAGCTTGTCAATATGAAGAGTGAAAACGGCTTCTGTTGTAGTCCATCATGTGAAACTACCACAACATTCATGGAAGTTTTTCTTTGTCACGACAGGAGTTATGCAGGAGAAAAAAGCAAATTGCCACAGGATTGCCACATAGCTCACATTCAAGCTGATGTTTATCTTTCCTCCTGCACTGAGACAGCAAATGCAGCTCTTCAAAACAGCAAACTGCATCTCAGCAAAATCACTCAAATGTCTGAAACAGAGGATGTGAATGAAGCATCTCTGTGACAAATAGGAAGAGTTTTGAAAAGATACCCACTACAGTCAAATGCAGTGAAAGCTGTCAGGAGCCCGTGTAGGAAGGCAATTTTTTCTCCGCTTTGCTATATATCATAGGTGGGCACTCTCGCGCACTGACCGCTTCACGTAGTTTTCAAATTAACCATTCAACGATAACACTAAAATTACTTGCAATTATGATAGTATAATACAATGCTTAGCTTGTTCCAGTAAGTAAGATCCGGTTCTGAAAGGACTTATTGAGTGACCACAAAGTTCAGTTAAATACTTCCTGCTGTTTAAAACAAGATAATTTACATAATTTCAAAGCGAGTTCAGAGGGATATTCAAGGAGATATAAACGATGCTCTGTTTTTTTTTTTGTTAACACTCAAGATATAGCCAAAAGAGACCAGCTAAGCCAAGTTTATAGATATGTGACCATCCAGAGGGATGAAAACAAAATCGCCAAAGATATCCAGATAAACAAGGCTTTCTTGGGTTTTGAGGAAACAGTGGACACATCAAAAATCCGTGAGCTGCAAAAAAAGAATATTCTGGACAGCAGAGAGAGTAACAGATTTGACCTGAGTAAGTATTGGGGGCAGCTAACATGGGGTCTATTTAGGTGTGCTGGCCGGGATCATGGATATGGAAATGCTTGCCAAATATGTGCAGCACACAACCTAAATCTGACAATTTTATGATAATGTTGAGGCTCTTTATACTTTTTCAGCCAATGTATTAAGAGACAGTCACTCCTTTCTGGTATCATTTCATCTGACCTCTCAGAGCATGGTTACATTACCCAGAAATGTCTCTTCCTCACCAGGTGGTATGATACATCTATTGTGGACCACAGCTCAATGGCAGCAACATTTAGTGATGTTTGCACAGCATTGCTGTTATACCTCACCATCACTGTCTTATTCAAGGAGCAGAATAGGACAAGAAAGACTGTGAATTGGCTATACTCTCAATAGAGAACAGCAGAGCCAGGAATTTGGACTTGAGCAGTGTTGTTAATGACTTTGCTGAGTGCAAGGCCACCAATATAGTTCAGGTTTTCTTAGAGGATCAGGGATTTCAATTTATAGGAATGTAACTGTCACCTCTCATACAGTATGTTGGAAAATGTGCACCTACTGTAATCTGTGTCTGTGATAACATGTGGCCACTGTGCCATTAATGATAAATGATAAAGGATGAATTCTGGTGGAATTCTGGTTTCAGGTGCCGTCATCCATTCATTCATACTGTGTAGGCCTATAATAAGTTGCTGTGCCTTTCTTCATGGCTATTATCAACATACTGTGTAAGCTACCTTTGTGATGATTTGTTAGTGTAGGCTGGTTAAAGCTTTTCCAGATATTTGATATCTGGAGAACACAGGCTGTGGTGGTTTGAGTCCAGGGCAGGCTGTTAGATTGGTGTTGATACATTTGGAGTAATTTCTAGAAGGTAACCCACAAGTTGTGAAAACTTGCAAAAACTCTTGTGAAACTCGCTGCCTGACGACCTATCCTAACCTCAACCAATCGAGTTCAATGCCTAACCTTAACCATCAGCGGGAATTTCACAACTTGTGGGTTACCTCTAGACACAGCCTAAATTAGGCGCTTCGGCTGCTGTCAGTGGTGCTGATCAAGGGCTGGTTTGCAGGATAAAAGTTGCATAGTAAGCCTCTCCATGGTGACATAGCAATTATCTGCTTTGCAATTGTCTGGAGAGGTCGTGTGTGTCCATGCGTGTGGGCACATGAGCGTGCGCTTGCGTTTGGGCCGAGGGCCCAAGAAAAAATACTTGCACCAGGGCCAATCACAATTACTGTTGCTGCTCTACCAAGATAAACTAGAATTTGTCCAACCCAAAAACATAATGCCTCGGAAATGTTTGTTCATCCATTGACCTTGCTCCCTGTTATTTGTGATAACTTCTATAGACGTACATTTTTTTCCCAATCTTTCAGCAAGAAGCTATGTCTTTAAAACTATTGTGAGCCTTGCTGGCTATTTGCAGACTGACGTGCACTTTTCTTCAGTGGTGCGTGGGTCAAAGGAGTACGAGACTGGCAACATTTGTTGGAAAGGATTGACTCACATGCACAATCTGAGGTTATGCTATTGCTATGGTGACATAGCAATTATGTGCTTTGCAATTGTCTGTTGTGGTCGTTTGTGTCCATGCATGTGTGCGCTTGCGTTTTGGGCGAGGGCCCAAGAAAAAATACTTTTACTGGGGCCAATCACAGTTATGTTACACTGCTCTACCAAGATAAACTAGAATTCGTCAGACGGACGGACAATCCAAAAACATAATGCCTCCGGCCAAGGCTGTCGCGGGCGCAAAAGGGTCAACTTATACTGAGAAATCTAAGTGTTAAAAGTAAAGTTTGGTAAATTACTTTTTTTTTTTCTTTTTTTTTTACCATATAAAGGTTTATGTCGATCAGATAAACTTGCTAACATCAAAAAAGTTTTTCAAGTGGAAAAATTATGAACTGTGAAAGACTGACATTGACACTGAAATGAACAATGACTGAAGAAGCTTGACAGAGTGTGTTTTTTTAGTCTTACTAGAAATGCCTTTGTTACTTGGGAGGGATCTTAAAATAGAAATGCCACCAACGATTGTAAATACTATGTCACTATACTCAAGTTCAATCCATATTCGTGAAACTACATGACATGTTGCCAAAACCACAAACAGGAGATCCAAAGGCTTAGTCAAGCAAAGAAAGTGTCAGCAGTCTCAGTGTTGTGGATCAGCAATGTTGTGTCAGGGCCTATTTCTGAATGTCTATATTTCCGCTGTTTTTTGTTTTTTTCCCTCAAATACACCACACACATTGTCCAGTGTCAACACTGGCTCGCTGGCTTGGAACAGTTGGATGTTTACTCTGCTGCGGGATGGAGTCCAAATCCAAATGGCAATTAAAATGGGACAGTCCAAATGAATGGCATGAGTTTCAGTGACTGCAGCCCTTTAAAGCACTTGCTCTTGGCATTTTACACCAAATTAAATTCACTTTAACCCTTTTAAACATAAACTGGATAGTACTGCAGGTGACTTTGGCCAAGCACAGTGACAGGATAGTAATGTACCGCCATTAATCTGTGAAAATCTTTCTTTTTTGGTTTTATTAGCTTTACTTTTTTATATCCTGACAGATAACTGCAGGGTTCAGAGATAAAAACAAATGTTTCTTGCAGTTTTAGGAAATAAAAATATATATTTGCGACTAGTTTGTATACATATTCATTGTAACATATGGGCTTGGGCCTAAGAGACTTGAGAGACAGACTAAAGGCTCAAGGTGCCATCCAACCAAATATGAGGGCAATAGTGTTTATAGCTGCTCCAAACAGCCATATGGGCAGAAAAGCCTGCTGTCATCCAGAGAGGGCGGAATAGGATTAATCATACAAATAGGGATAATGGCGCACACTTATGGACAATCTTTCCTCAAAGACATTAATTTGTACATAGGAAAAGTGGCGGAAGTAGTTGTCTGAAGATTGAAAAAAGAAAATTCATATTGAAAAATAACTCTGCCTTTAAGGATAACGTTGGCATTTTTAAAACTGGAGACTATTTCCCCATGTTTTTGTGACTAAAGGGGACAACAAGTTTGAAATTGGTCCAGTATGGAGGAAGAATGCTGCAGTTGGCAGCTGCAAAACGAGTTGCAAGCGTGAATGTAACGTTATGTCCACTAAAAGTGCTTGTTTTTGCCACTCACAGGCTCAGCTTATTATTATAAGTGTCTGACAACATTATGGAAAGGACCATACAGAGAAATAACACATTTCTCTTACCTTTCGCTTGATCTGGTCTTTTTGTTATTGTGTCACGCTCAAGAAGTCTTGTTGTGAAGTCAGAATATCTGTATACTCTGGCTCAAATAAATACGGGTGGCCATCGAAGACCTTATCCACGTTGTTGAAATCATTTGCCTATTCAGCCATGACATTGAAAACATTTTAGATGCTACGCTTTCTGTAATACAACACAACAAACTCTGACAACACCGACACTCGCGTTTCCACCATGGATGTTTTCCATTATTCCATTGTTGTCTTCCAGGAACACGTCACCTTGTGAGATTTCACAACGAGACTTCTCCTTGAGCGAGACTCTTCCCATAATGTCATACACTTATAATAACAATCAGAGCCTGTCATGGCAAAACCAAGCACTTTTAGTGGACATAAATGACGGTGCCAGCTTGCCCCAAAAGGATTACATTGCAGTCCATAAGCAGGTGCCGTCTACAGTGCTCCCCCTCAATTCTGGACCATTTTTCAGAAATTGTTGGCACTATTATTCAGTTAGATACACAAACATCGGAAAATAAGGTCCAGGTTGAAAAGTTTCGAAGTCATCCATTAAATTGAACATAAAGGGGACCTATTATGCCTTTTTTCAGGTGAATACTTGTATTTTGGGTTTCTACTAGAACATGTTTACATGCTTCAATGTTCAAAAAACAATTTACTTTTCTCATTCCGGCTATGCTGCAGCACCTCTTTTCACCCTCTGTCTGAAATGCTCTGTTTGAGCACCTGCCCCGGCCTCCCGAAAAGCCCAGACTGCTCTGATTGGTCAGCTGGCTCACTGCTATGATTGGTCAACCAAACCAAACTCTTTGGACTCCGCTCCAGCTCCGCACTAGCTTTGTTTTTGAGGGTGTACGGTGCAGCATGCTGCTCCAGTAGCTGGTGGACAGTGAAACCCTAAAGCTCAATTTATGGAAAGCATCCAACCATTTCCATTCAACATTGACTTTTAATGAAATACACTTAATTGCTGTCTTACTGTAGATGAGACGATCAATATCAGTTTCATTAGATCTTAAAACAAAAGGAAGTGAAGGGAAAGTGCTAGCCTAGAAAAATGCTTTCCAACAACTCCGAAGGTTTCTTCTTTACACGGTGCGTCTGGTGTATTGAAATTAGAGGACATTGCATTTTAATCATCTTGTAAGCTAGAAAGTCAACATCAGAGTCAGCTATTTCGTTTAAGCTGTACTGTGAGGACAGGACTTCTGAAATGCTGTGTCACTGCAGCTGGCATTGGTCAAGAAAAAGCTTCAGCGTGTAGGCTAACACCTTTGTAAGACAGTTTGTAGTTGTTGGAAGACAGTTGTTTTACTAATAATAGCAGCCCGATTTTGGGCAAGATTGAATTAATTCTTGAAAACATTTCTTTAACCACTGCTGTACCCCTCGGCATAAATATGTGCTCATGTCTTTCCTTTGTAACATTTTTTTCAACAGGTTCCTCAGTTACCAGCCATGGGTGTAGCAACTCAGCTCTGTAATTTGTTTCCCAATTGTGTCTGCTGTGCACTGGGAGGTATGACTGCAGCTGGCTGTTATTAAGTTACCTTTCTCTTTCTGATGCTCCTGGCCTGTTTCAGGTCCAGCATAGGTTGTCCTGGTAATCACTGTAAAACATCCCGGAGCTGTTCTCTGATTGGCCTACCAGAGCAGCACTCCTGGCTGTCATTTCTTATTTGGGAAAGAGAGGATGTTCATGCCCACAGACAGGACAAGATTTGATTGGAATAACACTGGTGTGCACCAAGCGGGCCGAAATGTCCATCTTGACAGTGACGGCAGGGTGCTTGCCCGAGATGCAGCTGGAAATAGAAGCCGGCCACATGGAGAAATCACCGTCTACTGGATTTTATTTACATTTATGAAAGAGAATGGACACATAAATAACATTATGAATCATACATACTGGACACAGACTTAAGAATGAAAGATTTGAGTTGGCAAAAACACAATCTAGCACAACCAAAGCATGTCTTTCTTCGCTAGTTTCAATTTTGTTGGTTTTCAATAAAGGGATTCCAGCTATGGTAGGGGCTATTGTGTATGTCTGTTTGGGGGGAGGTATATTTGTGTGAGATCACTGGATAACAAAGGGAAAGAAATGAAAGAGTTTTGCATATTTATAGCATGCCCAGGCTCAAAAGACAGAGGCCAGCAACAGAACCCTGCCTGCATTATTGGTCTGATCCTTTCATACACGTCTTTCATTATTTAAACAATATTCCTTCTCTATTTGAAGATAAAGTTATTATTTCAGTTTTTTTTTTTTTACTAATCTCTTTTAACTTTGGAGTGTTGTGGTCTCTACAGTGTGTTTTTAAAGGCAGCTTGTCAGAGTCTGGGAAACCTCTTCAAGCACAACAGTGTCAAGCTTGTTTATCATTACGCGCAAATGAACTTAAGATGTTCAATTTTCCATATTCATGAGCCACATCCGCACGCGTTACTGAACACAGGAAACGTATCGAAGACAGACTGTGACACACTTCTTCCAAAGGGCAACTACCCCGTGACTTTGATTAATCAGTCTCATTGAAATTATGTCACATGTTCTTTATTTTCTCACATAGAGTGCAAGCGGAACAGATGGTATCTGGGAGTAACATATTCTCATTAGGTGGTCCCGAATCTGCACATCTGAAAGGGAAAACGAGAGAAAAGGAGGGAGGGGAGAGGGGGGGGTAAAATCCTCAGAGTTTTGGCACAGATCAACTCTCTGACCTTCTGTCCAGTCTGCTGGCCGACAGGCAGGAATGAAAGGATGGAGCGGGGAAGGAAAGCTGACAGCCTCTCAGTAGCGGGGAGCTCCAGATCTGAGTCGGCCTAATCAGTAATCACTGATATGTTGCTTTCACCTTTTACAGGGCTTTTGTTACGAGAGAAAATCAATGAGCAGCAATACTCTCCATATAAATATAAAGGTTGGGTCTCTACTGTAACTACGTTCACAATAATTACTATTGCCTTACTACTGGAGCATGTTTGTGTATGTGTTTCAGTGTAAAGGGTGTGGGTGGAAGAGAAGCTATCATCGGTGAGTTCATTACCATTCAAAAATAAAACACATTCTAAAACAGCTTACATCCAACAGCTTGAAAAAACATAATAATAATTGAAATTTTGAGTTTGTGAAGATGTGTTTGAGTGTGCTGTTTAACTTTTGATGTGGTGCCCTTTTCTCTACCTATCACTACCTGGCAGCTAAATGCAGAGCATATACCTTGACTGATGTGTCAAAACGGGAAGACGGCTGTCTGCTCCAATCACTGTCTCTGCTTTTCAAATGCATTGTATCGCTTACAGCAGGTTAAGTTGGTGGTTCTCGCAGTGACAAGGAGCTACAATAGGGGAATGTTTGCTGCGACTGCACCATTGGCATATAGGTCAAGCCTGCTCTCAGTGGGAGTTGAACTCTGCCAAGGTTGTGCTTCGTCGCCTATTCTCTTTGTGACTTTCATGGGCAGGCTTTCAAGCATCAGTCGAGAATTAGAAATTGTCCAGTTTTGCTGTGGCAAGATTGCATCTCTGCTTTTTGCAATTGAAGTAATTCTGTGGGCTTCGTAAGCCGAGCAATGTCCTAGCATGCTGGGGCATTTTGTAGCCGCTTGTGAAGCAGTTGGGATAAGGGGCAGGCCCTTTTAATTTAAAGGCAAGGTTCCAGTTGGGAGTTTGTTGCTGCCCTAGTCAAGGTGTACAATTATCTTTGGGTATCACAAGTAAGATGGAGCACAACAATGACTCTGAGAATCAGTGCAGCAACTGCAGTTATGCAAGCAAGGCCACAGTGGCAAAGAAATAGCTGAGCATAAAGGCCTTGACACACCAAGCCGATGGTCGGCTGTCAGACGGTTTGGGGCCGTCGGTGAGCGTCTGTGGGCCTAGTTTTTTAGTGTTTCCCACACCGTCTGCTCTAGCGTGCCTATGTTGCAGGTTTTTCGGCCGATTCAGCATGTTGAATCGGCGCCACCGCCCGTTGGTGAGAAAAATCATTCTGATTTGCGGTTCAGCTTAAACAAATCAGTGAACAAAAAAAGTAACAGACAAGCCAACAAGTAAAGTCAAGAGGAAAAACACAGAAGGCTCTTCTCATTTCTCATCTTCATCTCATCTGATTATTCCAATACACGGATATTTTCACGATATGGCCATTTGGAATGAACCGCAGAGTGGTAAGTGAGAGTGGTGTGAAAATGGTCAGCAAACACTGCTTTGTATCATGTACGTATCATAACAATGGCTTGTATATCAGCAGTCCTCGGTCTTCTGGTTTCCCTTTTTGAAGGATGGATATAAACTACCGCGACCTGCTGGTACGGAGAGTTATTTCCTCTCACGCAGGCGCAGAACATACCTGGTAGTTGGCTGTCGGCTGTAGTCTTTGCGGTGTGTTTGAGTGCAACTTGTCGGCCAAAACAAAGGTGCCGTGAGGCGACCCAACAGGCAGCCTCCATTGCGGTTAGGTCTCTGATGTCAGGTTGGTGTGTCTGGGGCTTAAGGGCAAGGTTCCAGTTGGGAGATTGTTGCTGCCCTAGTGAAGGTGTACAATTATCTTTGGGTATCACAAGTAAGATGGAGCACAACAACAGGTAAATCAGTGCAGGAGCTGCAGTTATGCAAGCCAGGCCACAGTGGCAAAGAAAGAGCTGAGTATAAAGGAAAAGCTCACATGATCCCCAAACAATCTGTATGTCCTTCCCCTACCAACGGGTAAAAGCTTGTTCCCTTATAGAGACCGCGGATGGAAGGTGAAGAACATGGACACAAGCTCGTGAAGTTAGTTTCCTACACAGGTTGTGTACCTTTATCTTTATGAGCAATGTGAGGAGCTCAAACATCCTGAAATACCTCAGAGAAGAGGCTCGGCTCATTTGCATTGAAAAGAGCCAGTTGGGGTGAATCAGGCATTGATTAGGATGCCTTCCAGGCACCCCCTTATGGAGCCAGTTTGGCTCTGTTGGAATGCGGACTGCATACGATCACCTTGTCTGCAGAGGAGGTGATTGGCTGCAGCCTTTTGTTTTCTCTACATACCTCTGATGCAGGAATTGTGCAGAGATGATTACGATCTATCCTTCTCGCCTCACATCGCTGAGAGAATTCCCTCAGGCCGGAGGCTGAAGTCTAAGAAGATTAATGCTTCGTGCAACCACAAACATTTCTGCAAACTAGAACTATAGCTGAACAATGACCCATATTTTGATATGATAAAGCAATCAGGGTTCAAGCAGCGCTTCAGCAGCAATTTGCAACTAACACTGACAAACAGCATCATGCAAACAGCACAATCCCAACCATATTGCCCACCCACGCATCCATGATCTAAAAAACACCTGTTCCCTGCGTTTGTTTCTTCTCCAGACCCCACAGCCTCAGGAGAGACGTGATGTGGCTTTATGCCCCAGGACCTGCCAGTGGGAAAGTGGCCTTGCAAAGCCCTTGTGTTGAGCCTGACTCACTCTGTGTCTCACAGAACAGCCACAACAACAGCCACAAACCACAGGTTGTCTCAGGTAAAAGTCGGATAGTTAGAAGCTTTGGTGCCAGCGGGCCAACGTATAAACACCAGTGCTGACTGCAAGAGAAAATGCAGACCCCATAACCATCTCTGACCCCTTTCACTGTGAAGGAGAAAGGGGAAACGGCTTTTTTTTTCTCTGTAGCAGCCGTCACTAAGGTGAAAGTAAACAACCAAAGGTGACAAGGGGCGCTTAGTCTAAAATTGGCAAGTTTTATTGGTAGAGTTATATTTCTATGATTTTGACCAATCCAGAAACTCCCAGCATAGCACTGATACTGTAGACTAAAAAGGCTTTAGAAATAATACAATTAATAAAATCATTAGTTTTACTGCAGTGTTCTCAACATTTAATTGCTCTTGCGCTCTATATTTACTACTCCCCATGGAAAGATCTATGATTTCTGAAACCATCTGTGACTTTTCATTCCCAAATATGACAAATATGGCTCTAATACTTGGGGATATGTTGGTTGCCATTCAAAAGAATCAGATCAACTACTAAATATGCAGCCGATTAGACTGGTCATTAAACGGGTGTAATCAGTGGTTGTAAGCCTCATAGATGTGGGTCAGTATGGGCCTGCTACACCCACTTGTAGGTTTTATCATCAATTTACATAGTCGATCACCAAAACACAATATTTTTCCCTGAACCCAACTCAGTGGTTTTGATGTCTAAATCTAAACAGGCTGTTTTGTTTCGTGTTCAAAACGTAATGTTTTATTCAGTTTTACGTGTCGCTTTTAAATTTTGCTTTCACTTTTACAACATAGTAGGTGTAGCAGGCCCCTGATGGCCCACATCTATTTAGTTTAATGAGCTGATTACAGTGGAATATACATTATACATTCAGACAGAAAGGCATTTGTGCACATTTTTGAAGTTTTAAGTGCACCAACAGTGCATTATTGACTTACATCAACATGTTCTTTGCATCATTAGCTTTTTTGGACACTGGCTGGATACCTTTTTGCTTCAAACATTTATCAAATCTAGTACGTGTCCCTTGAATCTCAGTGAGTAGCTACCAGCCCATCCCTTAATCCCCTTTCCTATCACAGTTTTAGAGAAAAATAATCTTTAAAAACCAATACCTTTTATGACCCATCACACTATTTTAGAGAAAATCTACAGTTTCTCAGACAGTCCTGCAGGCAGTTCTGATTCCGCTGTCTTCTTTTAAGATAAGTAACTGCTGAACAATAATTTAAACATTTCAAACCTGTGTGGCAATCGATACAATAAGCTCTGCCATTTTGCCTCAAAACATTGGAGGATGGGACCAAAAGAGTACTTAGATTGTTTATGTCCCAATTCACCAGCAGACCTTTCTAAGTAACACTGAGAAAAAAAAAAAATCTCCATTATCTTCTAATCCCTTGCAGTGGACTGCATTGGCCTTTCCATTTATCTATCATTGTCACACAGTCTACACTTTTCTCTGTTCAAAAGACACAGAGATCAGAGAAGCATCTGCACCTTAAAAATGCCTGGCAAATGATTTTAGATTTCTAAACAATTACCGACAAATAAGTCAGCAGATCACACTTTCTTTAATTCTTTCTGAAGCTTATTATAGCTCTAAAAGCTGTTTTATACTTCCATGTGAAAATGGGGGACCTAATCTACGTACAATATACTTTTACTTAGTCTTCTTTAGATTGCTTTCTCTCCTTTAGCTGGCCTTTTTTTCTATTTTTGCTGCATATACTTTTACCCGAACTTGGAGATGTGATTACATAACCTCCTTTTCTTTTCAACCTCCTCGCTGCACTGGTTTTTAAGCTCAGAAAGTGATTTTACATATTCTAGAGATTATTTTTAAGGCACAATTGTATCTGGCTGCAGGCTATAATAGACCCTTTAATCCTGTAGGAGCTGGGGTATTGTCTGAAACTCAAGAAAAAGCAAGAAAGCTAAAAAAATAAATAAAAAAAAAGTAAGTAATGGGAAATCTCTGTCTACCTCAACTGTTTCTGTATAACAATAACAATAACAATAATAATAATAATAATAATAATAATAATAATAATAATAATAATAATAAAACAGCTGGATTCATGAGATATCCTTTGATAGCATGTAGCTATAACCGCCCATGCCTATCGCTGCCTTTTCATGAATGTCTAAAAATCTCCAGCCTTTTAGCTTGTCTGATAAAAAGAAAATTCGTCAAGGGAGGCTGAGAGATGTCGCTTCCGCCCTAATTGCATAATTTTGATGGCTCTGATCTTACACTTCTGTGGTTTGCGTACTTTGTGTTCATGGCTTTTATATCTCTACCCTCCATGGATGGCACAAGATAAAATATTCTGAGAAATGTTTGTTTTAATGGGAAAGTTTTTATTCTTGAGTTGTTTTTTTTTTTTTTATGAAACGCCTTTTGCTTTTCCATTCCAAAAGACGAGTCAATCAGTGCATCGTCGTGTTGGATGACAGGAGGAGGACCATGAATTATGGAGCCGCATTACATCTCTGCATCTTGTAGCCCAGGCAGGCAGGATGAGAACAGAATATTGTGCCAGCCGGGGTGAAAGTCGCCAAAATATGTTTAATTCATATTCAAACTGAAGACACACTGAAAATGTGACGGAAAGCCATTTTGTTCAAGTTCGCCAAAGTACTATAATTCATAAATCAGCGCTTTATACTCAGGCAGATCATATTATACGTATGAAAAATGGACAAAACAGCTGATAGATTTAAATGTAATAGCTTCACTGAAGGTTTGCTGTCTGCTGTGCTTTCTGTTCCTTTACTCCCCGTATTTCAGACCTGAATCTCTGCCAATTCTGATACCACTCCTCAATCAGGAGGGGAAATTAGCGCTGCCACAACTTTGCAGCCGTCCAGAGCCAGAGGATGATCACCAGTGGCTCATCACAGCTCTAATCGCATAACATAGCCTCTTCACACCTGTATAAAGCTTCATGCTGGCTCCGTGGGTTACCTACTTGCGTGACTATCCCTGAAAAAATGGCTCTGACAACGTAATCCTAAAACTTAAGCCTGGCACTGCTGAGTCTATGCAAGTATTAACGTTTTTTTTGGGACGCTTAGGACAGGGTAGCAGGAGTGGTAGCGGCAGGCGCTTTTGCTGACCACAACCTGCTAAGATATTATTTATTTATTTCCTTGTCAAGTCATCACTGGTTCACTCTGGTATTTTGACAACCTTATTTGCAGCATGACAAGTTTAATTTAAATAGATATGGCACAGGAATGCAGAAAAAAAAGTGGCCCAATTTCACTGTCTGTACAGATGTAATCGGGTGGTGTCAGCGTCATATACAAATGTGTTAGTGCCGCACTTTTTTTTTTCCTTTCTGTCAAGCAGTTATATACACAGCATGTTTGTGTATAAGAGAGTGTGTGGCAGTTGAGATTTAACAAAATGATATTATTTGTGCTGAAGTGCTTGCCATGGCCTGAACAACTGGCCTGCCTCAGCTTCCATTTCTCCTTTTGCGAGCTATGTATTTATAGCCACTAGCAGCAGGAATCTACACACCACAGTTGGGGACGCTTTGAATCCCATTATAGCCAAAAAATGCTAAGTTTTACAGTGTTTTTGTTGGATAGTAAGAACAAAGAGCAATGTGCACAGATTTCAGAAAACAAAATATGCTTGTTTGGCTGCCGTGCAAGTTAGTAAGTGTATTGTTTTGTTATGGACACCTGGAGGATGTATGACGAGGCTGTGAACCCATTCCAGGAATAATGTAACCAGACGAATTTCATGGATAATTACTCCCTGTGTGAGCGCTAGCAGAGCCACGGCCTGCGTGCAGTAGTCTTCGCCGTCCCTACTGAGCACTTTGCCATCACTACAGTCACTTTGTGCAGTTTCCACTTAAAAGCATTTAAATGTTGTACATCTGGCCCTGTGTCTCTACTTTTCCTGGTTCTTGCTAAAGGTGGTAACTCAGCCGAACAAACAGGCCAAACAAACAGGCAGTTGAGTCGAGTACGAGAGGGTCGTACTGTAAAGGACAGAGGGTGTCGTATCATGTGCAGTTTGTAAAGCCCCCGAGGGAAATTTGTGATTTGTGATTTTGGGCTATACAAATAAAATTGACTTGACTGGCTGAAACACAGTGTTGCTTATAACTGAAAGAACATTCCAGAGGAGGCCAGTACAGATGTATAGTAATGCTCTGCCACATTGCTAGTTGATTTACCTCCTATTGAGAGGGAGAACTTTACAAGGTTCACATTGGACAAATATAAAAGACACGCACGCCTCCAAAAATACCAGCTTCATATCCGTAAATATTTTCCAGAGCCCTCTCATTTTAGTCACTCTTTAATGTTTCAATATTTTCACCTGTTTGACATGCCATCCATTCATACATACACTTTATACAAAACTACACATTTTAAAAAGTGCCTTAATGCCACTACTGGTTTAAAGTCACATCGTTTTGTTTATATATTTCAAGAAGAACTTTTCAGGTTTATCTTAGGTGGATTCGATTTAATGCCCGTCTTGTATAATGCTTCTCAATCCATACAAAGTATAGCGATTAAAGTATACCTTAAAGAACAGTTTTAAATGTATTGTGGAGCAACACACACACATCACATTAGCTACCTTGGGGCATAAATATTCACATCAGGTGTCAGACATGACATCAGAGAGACACAAATGGACAGCCAACTTGTTACCCAGCACCATCCAAGGGCTGCATTTGAATTCCAAACAATTGCTCGTTCTGTTTTTTCCTCTTTGCCTTGTCGATCTTTCACCGATGGAGGAGATCACCCCGCGGGGAACAGACGACATTTGGCTTTAATTGTGTATGATTGGCAGACTGAGTGCTGATTTCATCTTCTGTCTGTCTGGATTTGGGTTTCAGTAAACAGGTGCCCATACAAAGTAACTTTGAAGAAGCTTACATCCAAAAAGGGTGAAATAAATAGCCTGACTTGACCCAATATTTACTTGAACACTGACATTTTAGAATTTTGCAAGTGGTAAATTACAATTAATGGATTCATATTGGAGAGTCACGCAAGTAGATTGGCAATCCACAACACAGATTTAATCATGCATTCATGTTTTAAAGAGGACCTATTATGCTTATTTGCAGGTGCATACTTGTATTTTGGGTTTCTACTCGAACATGTTTACATTCTGTAATATTAAAAAAAATGCTTTACTTTTCTCTTACCGGCTGTGCTGCAGCACCTCTTTTCACCCTCTGTCTGAAACGCTCTGTTTGAGCTCTTGCCCCGCCTTCCCGAAAAGCCCAGTCTGCTCTGATTGGTAAGCTGGCCCACTCTGTTGTAATTGGTCAACCAAACCAAACTCTTCGGACTCTGCTCTAACTAGCATTGTTTGAGGGCGTGCCAAACTAACAGCTAGGCAGGTATTATGCAAATGTTTTACTTGGTGACATCACAATGTTATGGAAGAAAAGGCAGGACTTCAATCAAAACATTTCAGGCAGTTCAGGAGCAATGTTCCTGTGGTGGAGTGTAACTCCCTTTGGCGTGGACTTTGGGGTTTGTAACTTTGCAGACCTTTTACATGCACGAAAAAACAATATAACACACTAAAGGAAAGGGGAAAGGCATAATAGGTCCTCTTTAAAAGAAGCTAGACAAAATAACAAACGCAGGTACTTTCTGCTTCAATATTATTTCAACTCCTAAAATAAATAAGTGTTCCTTTGGGTGTCTGTTTTGGCTTACTTGTACTTTTTCATGACTGAGCTGTAATCAGTTGCCCACAGTAAATGACCAATATCAAAGTTAACGATACAAATATTTACTCTAATCACTGTCTAATGAATCATTTGAAAATCATAAACTGTAGCTCCCTTGAGCCATTTTCAGTTGGTTCATTTATTACAATATTTACCCTTGCGCTGCTTTTGATGCAAAACTTGATAGTATTGTGTCTTTCAAAGGGGATTTTCTAAGAGGAATAAAGTCAAAGAACCCCAAAATTAAACGTAATGGAGGCCTGACATAGTTAATTTAAGCTGCTGTAACGGAAACAATTACCTTTTTCCATTGCATTAGGGTTTGTCATCACAACAAATGTCCCATGATAAGTGGAAAAGTGAAGGTCCTGTTCTAATGTGCACATTGTGATAATCTGCATTCAAGCTCTTTGAGTCACAGGAGGGGAGGATGATTAATAATGACTTCAAGGATGAGGGCACAAGGAACTGGGAAGTGAAGGGAAAAGTAAAGGGAATGTTGTTACATTTCATCACTTCTTCTCAGAGAGACCAAAAGTCATTTCAGCTCCCGAATAGGCTGCGCTCAGATCTATGAATGCAATAAGATCGACTGAGGTGAGCAATAATTTGGGAAAGATGACGGAGATTTGGATAAATTAAATTAGACTCAATAGTGATAATTGCAATGCTGTAGACCAGATTTTATGGCCCCTAAAACTGTTAAATAATGCGAACACATCGGAAAAGAGCACCATGAGCCTTAAATTTGAATCAAAATTATGCCCTATGGTTTTTGTCTGCAGCTTCCATGTGTGCACCACTGACTTTAAATATGTGAATTTACAATACACAATTTACAAAAGAAGGGAGACATCTAATTGGCTACAGATAATTCTCTGTTGAAAAAAAATGCATTTGTAGATCGGGCGATGTCAGGGGAGTCTCAAAAAAACACACACAAATGCAGTGAAGTTCACACATGACAGTCAGTTTGTAAATACAGGTTCAACCATTTGTATATAAATGTAACAACATCCAAATGTGTTTTTGAAGAGAATTGTAAATACTTTTAAGTACACATATTTGTGGATTTCTATTACGTTTACTTAAAACAAGAAATATTTGTGTGTTCATCAGACATGTATTTGTGAACCTTATTTTTTTATATGTGGATTTGTTTTTACATATATATGCAACAGTAACTTTTTTGTGTATATTGAAAAAAGAGTCATTTATTTAAAAGTCACAAAATACATTTGTGAATCCTTCTGTGTGCATTCATTAATGTTGAGACTGATCTGACTCCATACATTTTAAGCTTCACAAATGTAGGATCTGTTGCATACTGCAGCTGTTGTATCAGATTGCATTACACTGTCAGAGGTTCATGATAATTATTAACATTTAATGATGATTAAGAAACACACGTGTCATTGCCAATCACTGCTTTATGCAAATACAGTTCAAAATTCAATATTTTGATGTGTTATTTGCAAAGAACTTCTCCATCTACATAGACACATAACAAAAGGAATTTCACTGGTATATTGACAGACACAAGGCACCATCACAACACCAAATATTACAAAAATATATAATTGTACCCGTTTTTGGGTAGGGATTTTTTTCCTTAAAAAAAAGCAGGATTCTGATTGACAAAGAAGATCTATGGCGTAGCAGAAAAAACCCCCATACAATTTAATTTCAGCTGGACTTTTAAAAAGTCAATGCTTTAGTATGTCTGTTATGAAATCACTATTGATCTGTACCAAGAGGAAGAGTCAATCACACAGAATACGGATGTACACACACTGCACATTGCTTTTACCTACTGAGTTTATCTTAATTAACAGACAGCCCAGACTACTATATATACAGGGCTACATAAGCTTAAAATAAGAAAAAGAAATGAACCAGCATGACTCATACATGATTGGTGTGTTCAAATACATGTTTCCGCATGATCAGTACAACAACTCACTATATGTTTTCACCCTGTAATAATGCAGATTATTAATGCCACATGAATTAGAGCATAGAAAAACAAAAGCTATAGTTGGCTGTACCCAACACAGTGGCAATGTAGAATATTACCTTTAAAGGTCCCTTGTCAATTCCTCCTCAATCAGATCTCAATATCATTGTTGAACTTAAACCTCTGCTTATATTACTGTAGGTTTCACAACAACATTAAAAAATCTCTCAAATGTGATCCGTTCCCCCCCAACATGTCACTCCAATAGTGTGTATGTAAATCAAACCCAGTTCATGGGAACTTTACTACATGGCCTATGAATGACATGGTAATTCACAAGTGGTTTGCGTGCAATAAGAATGCCGTTCTTACTTTTAGTGTGTCTTTTGCATGTCCTGTTGTCTGAATTGACTAAATATGATATGCTAAGAGCTAGTGACGTAAAATTAAAAGTGAGAAAGACAGTCTGTAGTGGGTGGGAGGGGAGGTGGATGGGTCCAACAAACACAGGACTTTCAACAGTTGAAGTTACATTAATGACACTAGTGGCACGTTTTTTAGTGACATTTGTGACACGTTTTTCATACTTCTGTTACGTTGTTTCCGTACATAACCACTTAGTTTATGTACTTATTCAACCAGGAGACTGGAGTTCAAGACCGGTGTTTGTGTCCCAAAGTGCTGTTGAGTTGAAGTTCTGTTAATGACTTTTGTGGTGTGTTTTTTAGTGACATGTTTTCCGTACTTCTGGTACATTGTTTCTGTACGTATTTTACTTTGTTTACATACTTATTTTAAGTCCAAGCATGATGTTTTTCCTGGTGGTTTTGTTGCCAAAATCTAGGTAAGTGGTTTTGTTGCCTAAACCTAACTGCGGACATTTACGTAGTTTTGTTGCATGTCGGACAAATGACACGCAAAAAGGCTAAAATGTGTTCTCATGACACATGAAATATCCTTGTAATGTCATGCTATGTATACCCCTTCCCATGAGATCCGTCTGTTTCAAAATATACTGGGATAAATACATACACTGCATTGGACTATGGGCATAATCATGCTAACATAGAAAAGTGAGAATGTGTATGGGCTTTTATACTGTATATGTCTAATCAACAACAAGAAGGGACTAACGAATCAAATACATTCTTATGCTGTGCCGCCGGTTTTGCTTCCTTTTTTTTCCACGTTTGGTAGTGAATCTGTAAACTGTGATTGAAACCTGTAATCATGTGCAGATATGCAGTTCCAGGAGAGATAAGTACCCCTGTGAGGCTACAGCTACCATAGTAATTTGAGCAAACAAGCAATTTGAGCAAAGATGTTTGTAACTTAACAGTGTGAAACTGCTTAGATTGCGGATGACAATCTCTGCTGTGTCGTTTTCGTCGTTTCATAAAACAATATGCAAAAATCAAGAATTGTAATGTGAAAATGCATATTTCCTTCATGAAATGCATTATTTTAAAGGGCCTTTTCTTGCTCGGAATTGATTTTTCGATATTAGTCAACGGATAGAAGAGCTCGGATCACACACATATTAGGTGGATTTAAAACAATTTAAAACCCTGCTGGTGCTACTGAGAAAATTAAGCTGGATAACCAATGTGTGAATTTTAATCCATATCCTACGGGAAAAGAATATTTCAGACAGTGACTGATGACATTAGAGATTAGTACATTCCCCACACTGAGGTGTCTATTGCGGTAGGGCTGCCTATCTAACATTGGAGATACTGAGGATATTCCATTCAGTAAATCTAATATCAGAACAATACCTCATTTGCTGATTTAGAAATACAATTAACCTTGGACACAAGAAACTTAAATATATCCTAAATGTCCCCGACACAAATCCAGCCCAGACCATAACTCTGCAGAGATCTGTAGCATTATAATACCAAATCTTGTCTGGGATTTACAGCTCATACTAAGAGGAGTTTCAGAGTTAGCTTAAGTAGTTGGGGTTGGGGATATGTCGGCCCAATAAACCTTGAATTCTATTACAGCAGTGTAAAAGGGGGAAAGAGTATGTTTTCATTTGCATCTATGCTCAACAAATACACCCTGTGGTATTAAAAACTGGTCACAGACATGCAATGGAAAGAGGTGTACATGAAGAATACATCATGAGGCAATTTCGTCCTGCATGTATTAGTGTAGGTGAAGAAGATTGGAGTGAATCACTTGGAGGATGAGTACATCTCTGATATAGCTCTTCTGCCAGCTCCTTAAAATGCAAACATTTCTGCAATGAGGAACTAATAGAAAGCTACAGTATGAGCCCGGCTGACAAATACAAGGCCCACAGTCACCTATAGACAAATCTTGATAAACTGTCGTTCTTGTTCAACATCAGCACTCCATTATTCATTTGTTTAACCACAACGAGGATCACCGTTTCATCCTACCATAAGCTAGGAAGGGGCTTTCATAATTGCTCTTTTTAATGGGAAAAAGAGATGGGTGTTCTTCCTGCCTTAGCCGTGCCTTCTAAACACCTGGGCCCTGCTGAGAACAGCCGAGCCTTTGATCTGGGCTCCAGAGAGCCTTTCTTATCCAACAGAATTATGGATTAGCATCAAAATGAACAGGGGAAGCCATTCGGATGGCTAAGTATGTTACACATGGAGAGGGTAACGGGGAGAGAGACGAACAAACAGAAAACCTATTGAAACCATTGTTTAACTGTTACAGAATCGCAATAATAGCTGACAACTAAGATAAGACAAGTTATACGTTTACATCTAAGTGGTGGGTCACAATGGGGAGACAAGCCTTTTCTTACACTGCTTTATCTTCAGTCACGGAGACAGCAGAAACAAACACAAGCTATGCCACTAGACTATCATCCTTAACAGAAAATTGCACTGCTGCATATGGATTACCCCCTGTAGCTGACTTTTAAAGCCAGGGTGACAATACTGGTATCTTATGAAACTAAACAACCTAAGGAATCCATTGGTATCAACCATGTCATGCTTTCTTATTGTGAAGGGGGCTACATACTTTAATGCTCCAAATATTTTGAGGGAAAAACTGTCGTGGCCATTTTCAAAGGGGTCCCTTGACCTCAGACCTCAAGATATATGAATAAAAATGGGTTCTATGGGTACCCACGAGTCTCCCCTTTACAGACATGCCCACTTTATGCTAGTAAATGCTAAACCATGCAGTTTTTTTGCATGCAGTATACATGTGTTATTTTTGCCTATTCTGAAATGGTGTATTAAATATTCTGCATATTGGGGTCCCTAAACAGTCTTGGTATTACATAAATTGTGTATCACTGTAAAGCTGAAACTCTCGTGGACCCAATGAGCCCAATGATGTTAGTGCCCATAGCAGCCATTTTATATAATGGGACCATTTTTTTAAACTTGACCTCACTGTATCAAACAATCTGTGGTGACCTCTAGGATAATCACAGCATCATGAAACTTAACAGTCACAAACTATAGACCTAGGGCATTCAGAGGAAGGTTGGCTTTCCTAGGTAGACTGACAATAACAAGTGCTCGCCATCCAATCGCCAAAAAATACTATTCTTAGTAAAAATGGTTAAATTTAGCACCAAATTTGTGTAGCAAATGGTATCAACCCAAAAATTGCTCCAACAACTTATGATACAAAATAGAGCATGGGATTGGCCATCACATAATTTTATCATAATGTTATAAGCCCTTATAAACTTTTACAATTTATTTGAATTAATTAATTATCTTTTTCTAATTTATGATTTATGACTAGAACAACCTAACACAGTGCTGAGCTGCATCTCAAATTAATCTCCAGGTAAACCATTTCTATGTGACATACCGTTGACCTGCATCTCCCCCTAAAGATCCCCTGTCCCCCCCTAAAATAGACAAAAACGAGTCTATGTGGGTTAATTAGATTCAAATAAGCCTTTAAGGTTGTGTCGCAGAAAATAAGGTCCATATCTTTACCTGGGTCACTTTAAAATATGAATCCTTTGGGCTAACCTCTGAAAAGTCAACTATAATTACCCAATTCAGACACTGAAATCAGCCTTGATGTATTTATCATATGACCTACATTAGGCAACAGTAAGGGCCATGAGCACATTTATTTTAGTTTTTTTTTTGTAAATAAATTACATAAAGTAAAATTCTCTTATAAAACAGAATGATTTCCCCAAATCCCAGGCAAACAGGAGGCAATCCTCTCAAAACAGACATCACATAAGCCCTGAGCAAGACCCTTGAAGTGCAGCAGGGGTCCCAGAAAAGCAATTTCTCCCTTGACATCACCAACATCACTAACACTGTCTGCACACTGCTCTCATATGCACATAACACTCTTGAAATTCTAAGAAATGGCATCACATGTGAGGAAATACTCCCATATTAGTCTACGTAAAACCAACAAATTGCACTCCACTTCCAGTTATTTGTTTATGGCATTAGGACAAATATACTGGAGGAAAAAAAATGCTGAATAAAATAAGTTCATAAATTAATGTTTGACATTAATGTCTCTCTCATTGTGCAAAACCTTGTAGCCTACATGAAAGGATAAGGATGTAGAAGAAGCTTTTCATGCTCAGATAAGAACCAATCAGACCTCAATCAGATCCCCCCAAGGCCTGGGTGATCTAATGCTGACATGGGAGAGTAAATCACACCTAAGATAGAGCAGCAGTATATTTATGCAGGTTTTTGAACGATGCAGTCTTTAGACAATGGGACGAACAGCGCAATTGACAAATGGGATTAACATCAGACTGGATTTCTGTATCATGAATAACCATGGGATTTCTCACGAAACGGTTGAGCCATTGGTATTAAAATTGGGCACAACACTGCTTCTCAAGCTTTGCTCCCATTATAGAGATAAATGCATTACTTAACAAAGACGACATAGATCGGTGCAGACGCTGTGTTTGGCCTGGCTGTTTAAAAGAAAGGAAATATAAAAAAGATTTGGAGCCAAAGTATTCAAATCAAAGTGCAAATTGAATCAGGTAGAAATGACAAATTTAGAGGAGCGGTGATAGTGATGGATATAAACACCTGATTCCTATGTTGCACTGTAATATTAAAGACCATTAAAGCAATATTGTTTATTTCTTACATAAAGTAAAATGCATGGCATCTTAGAAACATACTTTAAAATCAATCAAAAGTTTCCAAGGCAAACGGAAGTGCTCAATAAGTCCTTGAATATAAGGCTGTTTATGTTTACACTAATAGTAATATACAGTGACTATAAGCAATATACTCTTGAAAAATAAAAACCCTTTATATGTCATACACAGGAGTACGCAACTGCTTGTGGTATAAACCTATTAAAACCTTTCATAATAAAAGAGGATCTCACCTCTTCATTTGTATCCTACTTTCAAGAAACTGCAATATACAGTACAGAAAGCCTGCAATCCCTCTCAATACCTTCATTGCTTTTCAGACAAACGCTGCAGAAGATATTCACTTAACCTGTCATTCACAGGGCTTATGTGTAACCCTTCATATAGAACTGGGATTTGTTTTGTAGCCTATTTATTCCAGGTGGCTATTTACACAGAGGAACATCTTGAAGCCTTTTAGAGGAAAGTATGAAAACTACTCAAGTTGGAGGTATCGTGTTAATAAAAGCTATAATAAAAGCTATAATAAAATCCTCAATATAGAGTAGGTCCGTAGTCAATACCAGTTTCTAAAGAAAAAAGAAAACAACCCAAACTTTGTGTTCTTGCGAAGTCTTGCAACTCCATGGAGGTTGGCTTGAAAAAGAAAAAAAAGTTAAGTATATATAATAATAACATATTTTAATATGTCTCGCCATTTCAAAGGCCAACAACTTTTTTTTCACTTTGTTTTCTCAAGTCATAATTGTAATCAATTCATTTAAAAATAAACTGTAATTATTGGAGAAAAGAACATGGTGAGCTGGTGGAAAAAAAAGGCTAAAATTGTTGTTATTGGTCTTCTTCATTGAGTTTTTCTAATAAACACATTTCAAATATTTTCTTAGGGGGAATTGTAATTTTGTGTAATGCATACCTGGCAACATGTAGGTTTCAAAATACAGGAGTTTTTTTGCAGCTGTAAATAAACAAGTAAATAGCCAGATTTATTTATATTTTTCTTTATGTTATGACAAAACAATCAGTTTATCACAGTGTTAAATTTATAATAACAATTTATGAACATAATATTAATAGGCCTAAGTATTGGCACCACTAACAGTGGTCCATATATATAAAATGTATATATATATATATATATATAATGGACTTTGACTCCTAAACTATACTGGTAACCCTCACAAACAGTTGCACCTCACGGCCCACCAGATCACTCTGTCAGACACGCTGCAGAGTGGCACTGGTACTCCCTTGGTAATGGCCATGTCACTATTGTTGTTTGTTCTATATAGCTCGGACGTGAGATTTAACTCTGAATGCTGGCAACTTCAGACGTTCTCAGAAAAGTTCTTTATTGCCTTTTGTGGCACAAACACAGCAGTGAGGGGAATGAGTGGAAGGGGCTCGAGAGGACGAATCCGCAGCTCAATATTAGGGAGGTAAAAGATCTTTCAAACATACAAAGCTGCTAGTCAGTGGTGGAATGTAACTAAGTTAATTTACTCAAGTACTAATTACAAATTTAAGCTACTTGTACTTTACTTGAGTATTTGCATTGTATGCTAATTACTTATATATATACTTCAACTCCACTACATCTAAGAGGGAAATATGGTACTTTTTACTCCACTATATTTATCTGACAGCTTTACTTACTTTTCCTTCCTTCCTTCCTTCCTGTCCAGTGAAAACCATGTATCTTCACATGTTGATTTTGAATGTTTGTGATAAACTCAAGGATGAAGTGTTCCTTTATGTGTTGACAAAATGCTCCAACTTCCTAAGCTAAATAAACTATTTAAATACCCTCTTGGATCAGCTGGAAAATGCATCATCACAAAGCTGAAAACAGGGCTGTTTGTTTGAGCTCATGAAAAGTTGACTTTTTAGAGATCTCACAGGACAGCGACTTAAACTACCCAACAGTATACGGAGTTCAAATTAGCACAACCTTAAACATCTAGAGCAGTAAAATAAAAAATACACCTTAATGCAGCAGTAGTATTAAAGCAGTAGTAGGTAGAAATTGAGCAAATATGATTAAAACAAGTTATTTTTATAAAACGGTCACTATATCCTGATAATAGTACATGAGACAGGTAATCTAAAAAAAAAAAATCATGTGCCTCTGTGTCCTCCGGTGCTCCTAATGGCATCTGCAAGATTTCACAGACTGGCGGAAAACAACCAATCAGAGCCAAGCTGGAGCCTTGCCGTCTCTGAGCAGCTGTCAATCACTCGCAAACTCTGATCAAATGGTCAAACTAGGCAACGCTGATCAAATATAAATCAATATTCTGTTACTGTAATGCCTATTTCTCGCCTCAAATGTTTTCAGAAACGTCTTGTAGTGTACTGTTAAGCTGTAAAATGAGAAAATTTGCTCCGGCTGGTGGGCGGTGCTTGGTATTTCCTCAACTGATCTCAGCATGGCTGCTGGGTCGCAAACTTTCTCATTTTACAGTAGCTGCTGGCAGTCACCGACACCTATCAGAGGACGTGGAGATAGTGCAGCAGGGTAGGAGGCTCATGTCCTTCAGCATCTCTAACACACTTCTCTACTTGTTCAATCAGTCTGTTGTGGCAGGTGCACCGCTCTTTGTGATGGTGTGGGGAGGTGGCAGGAAAAAAAAAAACAATGAAAGAACGGACTACAGAGGCAGCTCTGTGAATCTGATGTAGAACTGAAGCGCCTTCAGCCTTTGAATTCATAACCTCACTCCACATCACGGAGTGCTTTAGATAACGGCTGAACTGGGTTTTTCATATGGTGCCTTAATCTGGATTGCTTGAGAAATTAGTCACTGCATTTGTGCATTTTTATCCGCATGCTGTATATAGAATAGATAATGTATGTTCGGTGGAGCAAACATACACAAAGACCCTAACACAAAACAAGAACAAACAAATAAAAAGACAAGTTTAATCCAATGTAATAATAGAATGACCCGAGAGACAGTCTCATCCCAACTCCCCGCAGAATGTCCTCTTTGTTGTACATGTTTGGGAGTGCTGTTCCCAGTGTTTTATGTGCTTCAAACATTCTTGCACAACACTGAAGAAAAAAAAACAGTCAAAATGAATTGATATGAGCAATAGAGAAAGATGGAGACCAATAGCAGGTTAAAGCTCTCTGGGTCTGGTACTGTTTCAACGCACAGTGTGCTCACTTTGGTTTATACGCATTAATGGGAGTGTGTTTGTTGGAGAAAGAGTTCTACATTGATTGATGCTACTGGGGACTTAGTGGTGCAGGAAAAAGGATAGCGTATTTTGCTACTATTAATGCCTTTCCTGCTACAAAACAAAGATGATGTTCTTATGTACATTATGGATGGAATTGGAGGAAAATATACATTTCACAGTGAAAATGAATTCAAGGACAATTGTAAATACTCTATATTGCCTTGCAAACTAGATAAGAAATTAGAAATTCTGTCTCATTGGTATATATAGGATATATGTGTTAGGGAGAGTCAAAAATAGCCTTATATTTTGACTTTTGGGAAGTAAAATCACTGCATGTGAGAATGTATCAGAGCCCCTTTGTTAAAGATCATCTAAATATCATCTGTGAACACGAACAACAGTATCACACAGTTAGAAAACAGAACACTGTAAACTGAACCTGTGAATTAATTGGAACAGTTTATTGAGACAAAATGTGGCATTTTTCCCAACTAACATGCGGAGTAGCTCTGTAGAGCAGCTGCACAGTCTTGAATGCAATACAAGTTTAGTTCTCAGTTGTCTGGTGAAGGTGACTGCTGGATGATAATAACTTTGGATTGTTCGTGTTAGTCATCGTCTGGTGGTCTCTGGGGGGTTGCTGATATTCATAAATGCTTCACTAAAGTTTAAGCCATAGACCACTTTACAAGATGTACTTTTCCCTTTGCTGTGCAACACGCACACCTACAGCCGCACAGATTAAATGTAATTATTCTCCTTTGTTAAAAATGTACTGCCCTGGCTGCCACATAAACGTCAGCACACAAGTGAAAACTATGGCTTAGTGTTACTTTAATGTTTAACGTGTGTTTGTGAAGCTCAACATTAATCAGTCATGGTATAAAACCCAAATATGTCAACTTTGTGATCTTAATTTCTAAGAGTTTCCCTCCAGCTATGCAAAGCTAATTAGCTCTGTGACACCAACAATCAATACTCAAGGGGTGAATCTTGGGAGTGACTCACAACCTGTAAAAATATATTAAATAATAAAATAAATAAAAATGTGTTTACTGGTATTCTATTAAAAATGGGAGCACATTAAACTTGATTGTAGAGTTCAATTTAACGTAATGCATGTATCATGCCTTAGATTGAGGTTCCTCCAAGGAAAAACCCAGACTGCCAATGTCAAAAACATTACCATATTTGTCTCCTTGTTTATATCATAATTTGTATATGTCCAACAGCACCTTAAAGGCAACATCACATTAATGTGCTAAAGGGACTCTGTGGAGTTTGTTGGAGACGCGTCGTCCATCTATATATACAGTACAGTGTACTTACTCACCAAAATGGACTATGTGTATCCCTGAGCTTTAAAATCAGATGTTGAATGTGTTTTCTTCCTCATATAACATTTCCAAAACCAATGTTTAAGCGTTTTAAATCCAGCATCATTTACATCCATTTCTTACTAGCTAACGATCTTCTTCTTCACTGCCTTTGCTGGTGTATGGCTGCATATCTTGGCCACCTGTGGATCAGTAGAATGGTGTGAAACCATTGGCAGGACTGTGTATCATGTCACCCACATGCTTGCATGTGCGCCCTCGTGTGCAGTTCACAGGATGAACAAAATGAAGACCCACTCATAGAATAACAGCTCCATATAGCGCTACTACAGTAGAGGTCAAAACACTACCGTTGAGTTAATTTGTTCATCATTCTAGATTTGATTACAAGAAATTGGCTTCAGGAGATGTGATGAACTTATGACCCTGGACACAAATACTATATGGAATCAGCCTGCAACAGAACTGTACACTACATGGGCCCCCATACAAATCCAGTCCTGTCCCTGACCTCGTCCGCTCTTTTGGCTTTTTCTCCCTTCAGGAAACCTGCAGTGACTCCAATAGAGGTGAAGCAACAATTAACCAATCTCTGCCCATTCACTGCCTCAGCTGCTAAGTGCAACCGACTGAAAGGACGTTAACAAAAGGTAAAAAAAGACACTTTAGACAGTGGCCTCTTGGAGGAAAGCACAGCCGTTTATATGGTTTGTTCTTTTTGCCAGGAGGCAGAGAGAGATGTGCAGTGGGAATATGAGCTCTGACTCCACAGCCAAGAGAACCAGCGAAGCGACCGAACTCAATTGAGATTGGCTCAAGAAATGCCAAACCCAGCATACATGTGGTACAAAGAGGGTCTCCTTTATGGCACGTTTCAACCAAGCAATCTAGTTCAGTTCAGTTATTTTTGCACTCCATTAGCAAAAGTTGGATTGGATGGTACCAAAAGAACCACTCCATTTTTGGTACCACCTCGGTCAAGGCTCCCAGTAAGCTGAGACTATACTAGAAGGTGGAGTTAAAACAGTGTAGATCACTGATTGGTCAGAAGCGTGACACGGGGTATCCTGCACAAATTCACAATTTTTAAATAGCTGACATCATAAGCGACCACAATTTCTAATTCACTCGACCCAGATTTTAAAAAATGGCAGCTCGCATAGCTAGACCATACACTACGCCGTACACTACGACGTACACAACGCTGGACACTACGCCGTACACTACGCCGTACACTACGCCGTACACTACGCCGTACACTACGCCGTACACTAGGCCGTACACTAGGCCGTACACTAGGCCGTACACTACGCCGTATATACGTGCCATACATTGGCGAAGTGCAGATATTTCTCTGTTTAGTTGCCGTTGAAATGATTCAGCGAGATTCTCGTTGAAGATGATGTCACAGCAGTTTAATGTGCCGCGGTGATCAGCTGAGAATCCCACCAACACTGAGGGAGTACTGTCCATAGTGGAAATACAGCTAGAGAAAAGGACCTGGTACCAAATGTAAGTTGAGTCGAGTCGAGCACAGCCGTACCATGCAGTGGAAAAAGCTAAAAAAAAATAGCTACCACCACCTGAAGGTGTCACGGTTCAACTTTTTTTATGTATATGTAAATGTGGGTGTTCTTTTTTTGTTGGGTCTTTTCTTATGGATGAAAAAAACAAACAAAAGCCTAACAAAATCATGTGAAAAGCTGTTTTGTAAGTTGAGTGTCAAGTGTTCACATGTCCTTTTGCGTTTTAGAGTGGGTTTATTTATAACACCTTCTTTGAAAATTACTTCTTGGGCTTTTACAGAGTGACATCTGATTGATGCTTAATTTGAAAATTGGTTGAGATGAGAGAGGTGGGAAAAACAGCAGATAAAAGAATAAGAAGGGAGAATAAATTATAGTGCCAAAGTGTTACATTTTGGCATTTATTAAATATAAATTAAATGCTTCACAAAACTGAAGAATGTTTTATTTGTATTTTTGCAGTCACAATGTAAAACCTCAAATTGTGAGCGTAGGCTGTACTATATTATGCAGAGAGCAATGTCAGTGCAGGAATATTTCTGGGTTTGGTTGTCTGAAATAACACAGACACTGGTAACATGCTGTGTGTAGAATGCTTCTCACGTCTGCCCTAAATTCAGGTCTGTAAAAAGGATAGGGCATTGAGGAACAACAAGAAAGACGCTAATAATAACAAATGTTAAAGGTGTGCCATTATTTTGCTATTGTTGTATTAAGATAACCTTAAAGATCCTGTTTAGCCCAGATAATAGAGCTCTTACAAGTAGCATTTCAATAAAGCTTTCAAAACCTCGAGAAATAAGTGGTATTTTATATTATGCCTCTTTTTACATATTTCGCTTCAGATATTTATCTGTATAAAATACCATCAAGACCATTGATATATTATATTTGAGTAAAATAAAGATAACATCTTAGTCAGTACTGCTCTTATTACGCTCTTCATTTAAACAGCCCTCAGAGCTGCAGTGCGGCCTACGCTATGGGATCAATGCCAGGACCAATTCATCTATCTTCTAATTATTACCTTAAGATGTTCTGTGTGCAGCATCATACCAGTATCCAATCAAATCCAATTAACACTGGTGGCCCCCTCCAGAAAACTGCATTGTGGAGGGATTACACAGCTATTTGTGCCAGTCTGATTAATGGCCGCAGTAATTAATGCTGAAGGGGTCTGTCCGAGTGCCTCAGTGTAGAGGAGCATACAGCAATGAGCCAGCTGCAGCGAACAGAGCTAACACTCACACACACATGCACACACACTAAACACCTGGATGGATCCTCTCATGTGCGCATATGTTATACACAATATGAGGCATTTTTTGGAAGTTTTGTGCCTCTGATATATATTGATAATTAAAGCACTTCATGCAAAAGTCTCTTCCATATGCGCAAACCTACAAAAATAAAAGTTGGATACACAAATCAAACAGCTGTAATGAATCACTGATTCTCATTTTCTTGTTCTTTAACAAAAAAGGCCTCACTTTTTCTCCACCTTTCATCTAAACTAGGCATTTGAGTGCTCAATTTACTCCACACACACTCATACAGCATGCACACAGTCAGAGAGACAGAGACAAGAGTGGAGGCGGAGGCACACTGAGTGAAAGAGTCTAACAGATGTGGAATGACAGTTGCAGAATTGAGCTAAATTGAGTTAGAGAATCCTCCTCCGTTCGAATCAGCAGCATGTTATATGACTTCCTGTTTCATAAGATGCTTAACATGTGCATATCATTAACAAAACAGTGCACAGTGTGTGTCACACACACACATATCTTATCCAAAAGGTAACTCAAGAAACATGTTAGCAAACATAGATTGAAGCTGAAGTTGCTTTTAAAAACAAATTTATATTTCTGTAGTGTTTTACATAATTAGGCCAAGTTGCTTATTATAACAAAAATGACCCTACTTTAAAAAAAAAAACAACAAACGCAAATTTCTTTAACGTATTAACGCAACTTGCAATTTGTAGGTTGTAGCGAGCTCAGTTTTAAAGCTGGAGTGGCATCATATGAAACTATAAAACCTAAGGAATCCATTGGAACCAACCATGTCATACTAGCTTGTCACAAAGGAGGTTAAATAACGCTGGGTTCTATGGGTACCCACGAGTCTCCTCTTTACAGACATGCCCATTTTATGATAATCATTTGCAGTTTGGGGCAAGTCATAGTCAAGGCAGCACACTGACACACTGGCAGCTGTTTTTGGCTGTTGGGCTTGAGTTTGCCATGTTATGATGTCGGCATATTTTTTTATGCTATGCGCAGTACCTGTGAGGGTTTCTGGACTATATATATATTGTATATATAATCAAAAAATAGAATAAAAAATCTGAAGACAGTGCATTACAACTACAGCTAGTATCATTAATTGATACCCTTAAATGTAATTATATTGTCGCTTTTACTGTCACAACTATACAATTCAGGAAACAGGAAAATCCGCAACAGACACTCCACTGGAGACTTGTCAAGCAGACATGCTGTAATGTATAATTGAAGTATACCAATCCAAATAATTCATACAGCAATCTACTTGCAGCATCCGCTTCCAGAGATAACAATCTCCAGCATCTTCAGCACAGAATTATCACAGGTGGTTGGAAGGCCTTAAACCTAATCTCCAGGATGTGACATGCAAATTTGAAGGCTCTTCCTTTGCTTCACTCGGTGTGGATCTATCAGTCTATTTCAACATCAAATGTTCGTTATCGCGCAATGTTATCTCATATTTCAAAGTCTGTGTGTTGATATGGCATGACTCCAGCCTGATAAGAGCACAAACACCTGCTTGCTCTGCAGGCGTGCTGCTTGGAGAGCCCTTTATATTGGCTTTGGATTGCTTTGCTGAAATATGAGGTTTAATCTCTCTGTTTTTCACCTGCCTTTCCAAATCCTCTCCACGTCTTTTTTTCTCGTACTGATGCGTAGTAATTTTCCATAAATTGTAGCACAAAGGACTGTGAAAAGCCTTGCGAACACTTTGTGAAAATTGCTTTGACTTCACGGAAGTTTTTCATGTGTCCTTTTGTCCTTTCATTTTTCTATTTCTTATGCATCTTTTTGAGTCTTTGAATGAATGTTTGTGCGCGCGCGAGTGTGCTCGTCCACGGCCGACTTCTGAAATGGTACAAACTGCTATCACTACGTTCTGTTTCGCTCTGTAGGTTAACCACCACAACAGAGAAATTCACAATTCATGAGTGGCAAATACTCAGTATCTCAGTATTCTCTGAAGGCCATTTGAAGGGGAGGTGAAATGACTCATGAATGATGAATACAAAACTGTTCCCAAAATAATATGTTAATCAATGCTGTAGATGTCTGTTGAACTGATGGAAAATGTAATACATGCAATGCTTCTGTAGTATTTTGTAATTGCACTCTTTAAATAAGGAATGGACGTACTGGCAAATGTTAGCAATTTTGTGGCCATACATGAGAAAAGCAATGTGGGATGAGTTTAGGGGCTGTATCAGACATGACTTATCAAATCATACCCTTTAATTATTCAACACTAAATAATCTAAATCAACTTAAAAGGGCACAAAATACAGTTTTGAAGCTGCAGGCGCAGTGCACACAACGGGTGCATTTGGTAACAGGGTGGAATAAAGAAAAAATATATTATCAATCTCTGTAGGAGGGTGTGTTAGGGATTGGTAACAATAATTACATTTCACATTCCTGCATATATCAGTCAAGAGAAGGTTTATAGTATTTCAGACATATTTACAACCAGTCACCAAAATACCGAACCAAAGCAGGTGAGCAAAAAAAACATGCTGCGCCTCCTCAGGAAAGTCTCGCTGTCAGCAGCAAAAAGCTGAACAGTGGGTGTAATGCAAAAATAGAACCTAGTATAAAAAAACTGCTTCTGCCCTGCTCTACAGTATTTGAGTTGAAATAATTAATTCAATAATTAAATTGTTTTAGTACTCCTTAAAGGTACAGTTTGTCACATTTTGGGGGATCTGTTGGCAGAAATGGAATATAATATTAATAAGTATATTTTCTTTAGTGTTTAATAACCTGGAGCTACGAATCGTTGTGTTTTCGTTATCTTAGAATGAGCTGTTTATATCTATAGGGAGCGGGTCCACTTCATGGTGCCGGCCGCCATGTTTCTACAGTAGCCCAGAAAGGACAAACCAAACACTGGCTCTAGATAGAGATCTAGATTTCCGCGTCGGCCACCGTAGTTCTCCCACACGCTTGGCAGAAGTTGCAGTTGGTTGCAATCTGCAACCTCACCACTAAATGCTGCCAGATGCTACACACTGCTCCTTTAACACTGCAGTGTACTTAGGTTGACTTTACTGACTGAGGAAATGGATCATTAAGCACAATTGCGTATATCAATGAATGTGATGTCATAAAAATAGATCCACTGCACTTAATAGAAGAGAAAAGAGTGATGCCTCTGACAGTAGAGACACATTCTGGATGGATCAACTCACTGTTCAAAACGCCAGATGTTGTGGTTGTCATTGATAGTCCCAAATCAGTTTTCATTTGATCCTTCCAAATCACGGACCTACAAAAACACAGAAAAAATAAAAGTCCTATAACAAATGCATGTAAAGATACACTGGTAAGTCATTGTAAAATACCAATTAGTTATATCCAATATTCCTTAGGTTATAATGGCCCAACATGTATGGGACAAGTGATC
This sequence comes from Sebastes fasciatus, assembly GCF_043250625.1. Lineage (NCBI taxonomy): Eukaryota > Metazoa > Chordata > Actinopteri > Perciformes > Sebastidae > Sebastes > Sebastes fasciatus. The sequence continues at coordinate 16,430,988 of NC_133798.1, read as the reverse complement.
TATTGATGTAAGATACAGTAACTGTTTTAAATGGATTTAAATGTAATTTAAAAACCCACAGAGAAGGGGTAATACTTCATAGAGAAATCTGAATAAAATGACAACATTTGATAGAAATCATATTATAATGTAGATATGTAATAAAGAGATGTTATAGATATGTAAATCAGATATGTAAATCCTCTCCACATTAGAGGGGTATGCGTTATAGCTGTAGGCTATGCAATGATTATATGGTGAGCTGTTCCCTGTGTGACTGGATGAGGTTTACATCTAAACGTAGCTTTAATATGTATCATCACACATTCATGTCTGGATCATTTAAAGAGCTGACTTGTCACAACACAACAGAAACTTCTTACGGCCAAATTGGTTTAGTACAATTGAAATGTGATGGACATTAGGCACTCTTTGGCCACATTAAGCCTGGATGCAATCAAGGCAGTGATAGTTTTGTTGTTGGTCTGGCTGGAAATTGGCAGTAATAAGGATGTTTAAAGACATGCAGTGGAAACTATTGACGTCCCAGGCCTTTGAGACCAGCCAATATTTTTTTTTTCACTCGATTACCATCTCCAGTTGCGAATCTGCAATAATTATTAAGGCTGTCTAGTCTTTATAGGCACTGTGGAATACAAATGAACTGGATCCTGCAGCGATAGTCATCGTGTGGCGACCAGCTCTGTGCAAGGACGGTTAGAGTAACTCAAACTTCCTCAAATGTCAAGTAACCCTGCATTAAAATCACCATGTATGTGCATGCAGTGCATCGCAGTAGCTCTAACATTTTCCGAAGGACATCGCCACCCACACACACTGTATTCATACACTGAAAAACATAAACACACACACACACAAACATAGTGTGTTTGAAAATATGTTCTTGCTAGTGCATGCGTAGGCTTAATGATGAGATAGCACAAGGCAGAGAGCGAATCTGCTCGGTTTGACATGTTTTATTATTCCTGCATTATGCAACCATTGCTAAATGTCATGTAAATGCTTCAATGAATTTCAATTTAGCATCAAGCCACTAAGCCCCAATTTGTACTTTGAGTTGATAAAGTGAAATTGAGGGATGAGGAAAAAAGTGGCTCGGAAGAGACTGCATGCATGGTACACTTCCCTGAGAGTAGTGTTATCCAACCATGAATGCAGAATGTCACTGCATGGCGGTAAGGGAAAAAAGTCATTTGTCAGCTGTATCAAGAGTAATTGTGAGTGATTAATGTAGAAACAGCAGTATTGTGATTAGCCTTGCTGAACAAGTAGCCTGCAAGATAGGAAGTGTCCACGTCTGTGGTGATTAAACATTAAAACAGTCACAGTAGTACAGGAAACTGAATCTGCATCGGTTAGTGCTGGAGCTGACGATCCAATAGTCCATCATAATTTCATATGATGAAATCCAAGTTGACAATTGAGCCCATTTTAAACTAATTACTTGACTCCACTTAACCAAAGACATAGACACATGTTGAGTGGAAGCATGCCACAAAGTGAATTCTTATGAGATCCAGTTTTCACTAAGTAACCACAGAGTATTGCATTAGACAGTAAGGACATTAGGTTTATTGGAATATTGACTGAATCGAGTTAAACTGTATAGTATATCTGCTGTACTTATATACGTATCTATATGTACTGCCTTAAGTAAGGATTAAAACAAAACGATATACGCTTACCTGTAGGGTAGTGGTTCAAAATGAGTTCTATGTAACACATAACATCCTGGATCTGATTCTGGCCAGGGACATTTATTGCATAAAGACTGCAAAAGCAAACCGTTTTAGTCCAAATCACATGCAAACCACTATCAAGACGAAGAATCAAGCTATGTTCACACTACGAGCAACAAAAGCAACACAACGGCCATTATGGCCAGTAACATTGTTTGCGAGTCGCCATTGAAGTGTTGCTCGTGTCCTGAGTCCTGACAAATATCTGTAAAACACTCAAATGTCCCGGTTAAAATAGCAATATAATACTTAAATAGGCGTTTATCATGTTTCACTCGTTAATTAATTTGTGCGCACGAGATAAGTACAGAGAGCCAGCACAGCGCACCGCTGCAGTTTCTATAGAGAGTGATGTTGTGCGCTGTCCAGCCAAAATTACACACGGACACAACAGATCCGCTGGTTGCATTTTGTGCAATTTTGAACCACAGAACCCTCTGTGCTTATGTGAACATCTAACCTGTTGTTTTGATTAATTATTCTACACAGTTCCTTCAGCGCATCAACGGGCAACAGGGGGTAGAAAGTAATGAATGTGATAAGCCATGATTCTCACAGCGTCTGAAGCACACCCCTATAATAATGCCTTCTTTCTGATCCCACTCCGTCCTCAAATGCGCCACAGGTGCGCCAAGTTAGCCATCCTGATGAAAACGCCTATGGTGCGTGCATATTAACGCGTGAACGCGTGTGCATGAACGTGCAGTACACTTAAGTGTCCCAATTTGGGGATTTGAAAATATGGTCACCCTATAATGGCGCTACATGAAAAGTGAAGGTGTTTGTATCAAAAGTCATGCCAATCCATCCAATAGTTATTGAGATATTTCAGTCTGGACCAAAGTGGTGTACCGACTGATTGACCGATGGAGTGGCATTGCCCTCCCTAGAGTCACACTGCTAGCATATACTAACATGTGGCAATGCCAGCATAAGTCAAAATTGAGGACTATTTAGTAGGAAATGATGAGTTACTATAGAACTTACTGTACATGGATAAGCTGCATTAATGAATCATTTATTATTTGTGAATATCTTTAAATTGACACACTGACCACTTTCTTTGTGATTCGTTCCTGATTAACTCTGACCCTGTGAGTATCTACTAGTTAGGGTTAATCAAACTAAAGCTCAGTAACACATGAAATTATAACTGCATGTTGCATGAATCACCAGTAAAATACAACAAGATCAAACATTTTTGTAAGTTTAGTAAGCAATGTCTGAGTTGTTTCAAAAGCGGTTCTTTTTGAATTGGTTATGTCAGCAGGAGTAACATTAAGCATGCTCTTGCTTTTTGGAGATGGAGATTTGGTGCGATACTCGACCCTGCTCCCCAATAGAGCAGACTTCAAAATCAATTTGACAGATGAAGAATGAAATTAAGCAGCACTCATTCTGAAAGGTTTTTGGTAAGTTAGATTCCACATGAAGCACCCCATCTCTATTTCTCAAGGAAATATATTTGTGTCGTACGCATTTACATAAAAAAGTCCCATTCATCAGCAGGTTAAGAAAAGGTCAGAAGTATGAGTGCTTGCGTTTGACTCGTGTCACTGTCTTTCATTAGAGCCGGCAAGCCTTGCCATAAAAGCAGTGCCAGCTGGCCCCTCTCTGCTTACCTGGCTGTTCATTTTACTGTCATTTCATCCCAGATACTAAATGAGCACAATGAGATGAATTTCAGTAACAGCAATTAGGGGAACAATTACACAATTAGAGGATGAAATATTTGGCATGGCTAAATGTAAGTGGATAATGATATGAAACTTGTAAGCACACAACAGAAAAAAAGATTGACTTGCCTCACAGTGCTAGGTGTTTGGAAATTATAGGTAGATTTAAGAGTTGCTGTCCTTTTTATACTTGAAATAAAATTATAAACAGTATATATTGTACAACAGCATTGTAGTTAGCCATACATCAGACCGGCACATACGGGTACTTTGCAAAAAGTCAAGGCCACGCCCCCTTTTGGGGGATAGAAAACCGAAGATCCCATATAAATTTATATCAATGCAATTTGACGTGTGTTTGGATTGTAATTTTGACAAATTTGTATGCATTCATTTATTGTAGAACAAATGGTTTGTTTTATACACATGTCTAATAATATTCGGAGATCAGCGTTTTGAGATTTATTGTTGGTGCAACCAACTACACAGCAACTCTTCAACATAGCATTATTACCGGTTTGTTTAAAGTAGAAATTTGGCGACATGTTTCAATTTCTTCTGTTTATTATGTTACTGTCCTTAAGGGACACAGGATTGGTTTCCCCCAAAAGAGGGTCGTGAGAGCCTACTCTGAATGACATATTGGCGGTCTGATGTTTTAAACCATTTCCATATCACCCATCCACATATGCAAGCATATGTATATGCATGCACAAAAAAAACTTGTTTCCATCACTATGGAGGACATCGCATTGACTTACATTAATTCCCCTGAGACTTACCCTGACCTTAACCATAACCATTAGATACTCAACCTTAACCTTAATCCTTAACCCTTTATCTGAAGCCTAAAATGTAATGATTTACATTTTGGGCATCTGCTCTTTGTCCCCACATGCGGAGGGGAGTCCCTAAAATGTGACTGTGTGAACAGATGTATGGTATGTTGGTGTAGCTGCAGAATTTTAATTCACTAAAGCCACTGTTTTTTTTTAGGGAGCTCTATGAAAAAAAAAAGAAAGGAAAATTTCAGTCATCCAGTCTATGTGAAACAAATGCATGGATTAGTATGTCTGCAAGAGACGAGAATGGCCATAGAATAGCAATCTTTCTATGATGGAATAATGCTTCATGGTCACCCTGTGGGATTTACAGCTAAATTAAAAAAATACACCCACACTCGTTATCTTTGCTTTGAGTTTGAAGATCAAATTGCCAAGCCTGTTCCCCATGGGTCAGAGTAAAAATAATTTCAGTCTCAGTTAAGTGTTAGAAAGCTGTTACTCATCTAACTGATAATAATAGATGGTCAGGGAGCCTTTTCCATTTATGTCATTTGCTTCAACAGATATATTGTAGTTGTTTGTTGTCGGCGTGGATCTCCAAATTGTCTCACATCACCTAAGGGAAGTATGTACTGAATGAAAATAAACTAATTTGCAAAATCATTTAATGTTTGAGCCTAATTTTAGAATAAAACTTTTACCACACCATTGTTAAGTTTGTTTGGCCCTCAGGTGTAGAGGAGTCAAATCATCCACCTAATTGGACCTAAATGCCAAATGCCTTACAGTGATATAGGACATAATAAGTTATGGAAGTATACCTTGAATGAACAGAGTCAATGTTGATTTTTAAATGATGCCCCCTTGCTTTGTATGCAAATAATTTATATGCAAGAACCAAGTTCTTTTATTTTTTCAAAGTGTACCATACAAAGTACTTTAACAGAGGCAGCTGTGTATACAGAAGTAGAGATGTCTGGGACAAATGTGAAAGGTTTGGGCTTAAATGTAAAAGGAAGTAGTGAAATCGAGTGTAAAAGTTCCACAAAAATCCAATGACTCATGAAGACTGCCATGGTACGGTGGTGATTCATATTGGACTTAAAGCCTTGGGTTGTCAGCAACAGACTTCGCCAAAAATACACTTTCAACCAGGTGTGTCTGGATGTGTGTTCTCAACGCAAAGATTCATGTCCCTCGCCATGAGATTACCATCAAGGTGTAGTCATTTTAGACCTTGTCTGCACAGAATAATATCAATAAAAAAGTAACTTTCAACTTCTGATAGCATCTCTTATGGTCAGCAATGGTATGTACAGTAGAGGAAATGTGATATTTATAAAACTGTGAATGGAGTTGTGAATGCTTTGACCACCACTGGGAGCACTTGTGCACCGTTTCCTCCTTCAAGCCCTGATATTTCTCCTCAAATTCCTTCTTGTTGATGTTGAATCCACACTGCCGCTTCCATAATCACTGATTTCTTTTCATTCTCCATTACCACAATGTCTGCTTGGCTGGCCAGTACTTGCTTATCTGTCTGGATCAGCAGGTCCCACAGGATCTTAGCTCTGCTTTTCTTAACGAGCGGGGGCTGACTTGGCTCCTGATTGCTGTACAGTGTACAGCTGGTACCATAGATAGAGTGATACTGCTGGCCTACTAAGTATATACAAATGTGTGCAAGAGCGTGAAAGAGGGTTTCACGTTCAGGTTGTTGTTATACACTGTTCGTAGCTATACCTACAAAATGTAATACACAGTAACTATGTAGTTTTGTTGCCTCAACCTAACAAAGTAAGTTCTGTCTTAAACCTAACCAAGCCAATCTTTTCCTAAACCTAACAAAGTAGTTTTGTTGCTTAAACCTAACCTAGTTGATTTTTTCCTAAACCTAACTAAGTAGTTTTGTGGCTTCAACCTAACCAAGCCAATCAAAGTAGTTTTGTTGCTTAAACCTAACCAAGTCGATCTTTTCCTAAACCTAACTAACTAGTTTTGTTGCATCAACTTAACCAAGTAGTTTTGTTGCCCTATCCTAACCAAGTCATGTTTTTCCTAAACCTAACTAACTAGTTTAGTTGCCTAAACCAAACTAAGTAGTTTTGTTGCCTCAACCTAACCACATTGTTCCCTGTGAAGACGGTAGTTTATTTTAAAAAGACTGCACGTAACGAGCGGAAATTGACATGTGTTGCTAGATATTCATAGGAAAATGCAGGAAAAATGCTCATAAAACTAGGGTTACAGCATGTAACCTTTGTTTTCATTCCATTTGTTGTCACATTGGCTCTAGAATATGAAAGTGACATGCAAACTCAATAGCTAGTTACCATGCAAGTAACAAAAACCAAAAGCGTATGAGCTCCAACAGCACATTATATGTTATGCTAAGAACAAGCAGAGAAATCATGGGAAAATGGAGAACAGAGAGAGTTAATGCTCGTGTGACTGCGATATTTTTAGAGACATTGTTCACATGAACATCCATCACGGATTCTCACTCTGGGAATGGTTGGAGACATAGTGGTGGAGAGGATGGGAGACGGGAGCAAAAAAAGGGTTATTTTCTGTCAGAGGAGACATGTGCTCTTCCCAAAATGAATTTCATCTCATATACATGCGTAAATCTCGTCAGCCCCCATCTCTCTCTTGGCGGGAAAAGCCGTTCAGAAAGACAGCTGAGATAAATCAGCGTGTGTGGCCCCGATGTAGCCTGTGTGGGCTGGGACAGAGATGAAGCCACTGCGAGCGGCCTCTGGCTTTAATGATGTGCAGTGAGCCAGTGGAGGCGTGTAAATCTGCAGCTGGCATCTCATTCTCTGCAGCCTCAATTCTTCCCCAACCTCTGAGATATCTCTGTCAAAGTCACCTCTGTGCACCCGTGTCAGGTTCAAGTGGAACAATCTCTACAGTAGGTTAAGGAGATACAGTAACAGATTCTGCAGATGGACAGAAATTGCCACCCCGAGTTGCGACCTCACACAAATCCATGAATAAATGATGTTGTACTGCTACTACAAAGGTATTATTTACTAAATTAAAAGCCTGCATTACAGGAATAACAGAGAACAGGTTTTAATGAGACGCTTAAATAAACCTCAGGAGGCAGTTAATCTAGTTGCATCTTGGGAACAGCATGGGTGAGGTAAATCACTACCTACCCAACAAACAATTTAAAACCTCCCTGTACAAATGATTCCTAGGTAAACACACTCACTTTAATCAGAACAGATGATGAAAATGATGATGTACATTAGAAGGGATTGTCATCTCCAAAGCCCCAAATCCTAATGAAGTCATTAATCAAGCTAAGAGGTCACATCTCTCCGATAAAAGTCATGTTTTTGTGATTGTTTATTGAAGCCTTTGCGAAATTTTTGCAACCCTGTGATCAATTAGGTCACACGGGCAAATGCCAATATTCCATTGCTGCAATAAACTAAAAGGGATTTGTTTATAGATTGGAAAGTAATTAAGGCTGGAGGTCATTGATTTGTCAACACTAGAGCAGGGCATAACACATTATTGTATAAATATGGACAAGCTTTTATTTTTTCAACAATAGAAGACATAAGACCCATATATCCATCTCCATCTGTCCAGCATTTTGCCTCCTCAGTTTGTTTTGTCTTTGTTCCTTTTTGAAGATGTTCTGTAGCTTTGGAATCTTACAGTTGCCAATGTCAAACATGAAATCAACCTCATGGTAGTAATACATATGTGGAGTCCATTTAAATATGCACTGATAATACGGTCATCTTGTACAACTCAGTACCGTGACCGTGAGTGTTACACCATCATGTAGCCATGTGCCACTTTTGTGCATCCGAATCTCCTCTTATCGATATTGTGAAAAATAACTCTGCTGCAATACCTGATAATGTAGTACGTTTACCAATGAGGCAAACAACCACATACACAGTGTGTGCTATCTCCTGCAAACAGAGTCTTACCGTGACAATTCAACACTCTGCAGCCTTCCCTCTACACCAGTGGTCTCAAACTCAATTTACCTGGGGGCCGCTGGAGGCAGAGTCTGGGTGAGGCTGGGCCGCATCAGGTATTCCACAAAAAAAGCTTTGTTAAAAAAAAAAACAATCTTCTCAAACGTCATTATTAACAGTTCTTTAACTTGAATGGGTTCTTCTGAACATGAACTGTCCTGAACATTAATGGAACATTGAAGAACATGAACGGTTCTTCTGAACATGGCCTCTATTGCGTCTCCCACTTTTCCTGAAATTGTCTGTGCTCGTCACCAACCTTTCTCTTCACTGCAGGCTTTGAAAAAGACATGATTGGGGCTGTGTGACAAGATATATATTCATTCCACTTGGTGTCACTCCGCAATAAAGTTGTGCCTGCTGTGTTTGTGTTGCTCTGCAATTACACCACCAAACCGCTAGTTGGCGGCGGCGTCTCTATGAGTTTCCTTCTTCTTCTTGTACTACAAACAGAAACTGAGCGGAGTTGGAGCTAATAACTGTTGAACCACAGAACTTCTACTGACATTACTGCAACGCCGAAAAGAGAAAATATATCTGAGTGGATTTGTGTGAACAAACATTGAAAAGATGGAGGCAGAGAGAAGTAGAACTTGGTCCTGGCCGCTCAGCATCGCTGAGAGACTGGACCAATCACAGCTGTTGCGGTCTGCGTCGCCGCGACGTGTAGTTACATTTCTGGAGAGGTGCACGTCAGGCTACGGCGTCGATTCAACGCAGAAGTATAAATCAAGCTTTAATCAAGCTTATGCGATGTTACACGGGCGCCGCCACAGTTGTTGTGAAATGTTTCTCTGCTTGCATCAAGCCCGGCCGATTGCCCGTCCCCGGGAGCCATATACCCCACTGTGATTGGTAGGTTCGTTCAGCTCGGGCTCGCGCAACAAAGGGACCTTCAACGGCAAACTGCCATTCACATAAAACTCGCGGGCCGAGGGCGCCTGGTTAGCTCAGTTGGTAGAGCGGGCGCCCATGTAACAAGACTTGGTCCTGACCGCGGCGGCCCGGGTTCGAATCCGGCCTGTGGCCCTTTCCGCATCCACTCTCTCTCTCCCCCCTTTCCAAGACTCTATCCACTGTCCTGTCAATAAAAATGAAAAAATGCCCCCAAAAAAAACTTTATAAAAAACTTTATAAAAAAAAAAAAAATTTGCGGGCCGCACTAACATTAAACTTTCATATCAAGGTGGGGGCCACAAAATATCGTCTTGCGGCCCGCAATTGGCCCGCGGGCCGCGAGTTTGAGACCCCTGCTCTACACAATACAATTCAGAAGTTAGTGCTATTTGTGACCTTATAAGTTTTCATGTGTGAACTGAACGTTTTTGTGATATTGAGTTATAAATTTTTGATATTCAGCAAAATTCATAAGCAGGGAAATTATCTTTCATTTGTCAATATTATAGACACCTTAAAAGTACTCTAACTGTAAAATATAAAAATGCAATCCAATACTGAAAACTCAACTGTATGGTAGATGTTGTAAGATATAACATAAAGCAATTTCAAAAGGAACAAATTAAAGTTTACTCTTACTTTCTTTAATAAAAAAATTAAGATTAAATATTCCAGAGACATTTGAACCAAAACTAGAGCTCAACTTTTTTTTTTTTTACAACTCGGCAATGAATATCTGAAGTGCAACATCTTTTATTTAGTTTTTATAGTTCATGGCAAATATACATTTTCTATTTATGAAATAGATGTTATTACTTTTCTTTATTTTGCATTACTGATTAATATATGTGTATGCACCGTCAGGATTGCTATTTAATTTTGTTGTACTCTGTGCAATGACAATAAAGGCATTTGATTCTATTCTACACATTTAAACTACCTCTCTTCTTACTGTGCCCACACTGACCACATTAGGGAAAAGTTGTACGAAAGTTTTATTTCAGAAAATATCTTAAACTCATCATTCACGCTACAGTCAATACCGGAACAATGCAAGAACTTAAACACTGTCAAGGTGTTACTCATATGGGCTTATAACACAATTTTGTGTTTGGGAACTCTCCAAAATGTTTTTTTTTTTTTCTAGTAGCGGGGTCATCCTTCAGTCATGAGTGTTGAAACTTAGAGAGCTACTTTACTATCATCAATGAGCCTGTTCTTATATAAAGCAGTATAAAAGTTGAAAGGAGAAACAAAGTAAGAACACACATACTGTACATCAAGTGAGTAGAAACTACATACTGTACATAGAAATACACATTTATCCACCCTCCTCACAGATTGAATGAAGGAGTTGGTTGAATGGTGGCGTTTTCTACCTTTGAGAGAACACGGCGGGATATGTTGGCTAGGGCTGCACGATTATGGCCAAAATGCTAATGACGATTGTTTTGATCAATATTGAGATCACAATTATTTATCACGATTATTCCTAGATTTTAGGGATTTTTTATATTACTGTAAAAACTCTGAGCACATGTGTGTGTAACCAGCAAATAAACAGATATACGAGACTGCTGAAAACCAACCGGCTTCGATTGGCTGCTGATTGACGATGCATCTCTAGCTCATAGTTTAGGAAGTGCTTGATTTATGCATCAGAGTTTTCAATGAGCGGAGCATTTGAAACGTCAATATTGCACTAATATTCCAATCTAATGTCGGCATAACATTCTTGACCATGTGCTTTCACAAAGGATCTGATGAGGATCCAGGGAGTCAAACCATAGTTTAGGTGCCAAAGATGTTATGTTGTCAGTCATCTTCTCCTCAACCTGAGCCCTTTAAGGACCATGTTATTGTGGTCTGCAGTGCATATGATGATAAAGTTGTTTGGACTGATCATGCTTGAATATTTCTAAAGCTTTTACTTCAATATTATCTGCTTCTACGACCCTCAAATGTATCCTCTCTGACCTGTTCATCTGACATGTTCAAAAATAGATGTAACACAGCACAACATAATAGCTTGCAACTACGATCCCTCCATATTTTTTATCTTCTGAAATCCTTTTATTGGAGGCCAATACGTCCTCTGGAAGAAATCAAAGCTTCAATCAACTACAGCGCTATAGGGAAGAAAACTGTTTATTTGCTAAAGTTTTAGGGCTTCTTTTAAAAGACAGTGCGGGCTAAGCTTTTTCAGTACATGCTCTCCCGAGGGGTACCTACCAAAATGAGCTCAACTCTCCATAGACTTCACCTCCAGACACGAGGGGTAAGAGCTACACTCGGCTCCAGTGGACAAGCCTGCCTGTAATTAAATTGGCCTCGACACCGTACTGGAGGAATAGGCTGCGATGTGTTTATTTATTTTTGGGCATAACCCAGACAATTTACCATGCACTGCAAGAAAATGCTGCCAGTGCTGTTGAGGAATGAGCACATTGTCAGCATCATCAAAACAGCAAACAGTGATTATCTTCCTTAGACTGTATGTGACAAGACATTGTTCTTCATTTAATGCCCTAAGCCATAAATTGCATTACAGTCAGTTAATCATTTGAATTGCCTTTTAGAATGTTTGCATCCTTTTTTATATAAATGGCTCCTCTAAGTCATTTCTATATAATAGAATATAAGTACTCCCTCCTCTTCGATAAATCACATTTTAGGTAACATACTAATAAAAAAGCCCAAGTGTTGATGGGAGTTTGGAGATAGTCTGGGTGACTCATCAGTCCTTGACGGTGCTGATGTGTTGACTCTGACACTGAACACATTGTAGTAAATGTGTGGCGTCCTCTGTTAAGGTCAGATAAGCACCAGATTGCTCTCGTATGAGTGTTGACATGAAAAGAGTACCCTTTATAGTAATAGTATTTTCTCTTTCTCTATCATAAGAGTGAAGCACCATCTAAGGCTTTCTTATTGTTACTGTAAAAGGGGAGAGTTTCCTCCGGCTGTTCTGGTTTCCCCCCACAGTCCCCAAACATATAAGCCCGGTGAATTGCGGGTTGTTGCCACTGTGAATTTACCCGTAGGTATGAGTGAAAATGTGTCTGTCCACGTATGAACCCATTCCTTTCACTCCGTGCATGCTGGGATAGACTGCGGCCCCCGACGTGACCCTGAAGGAACAATTAAGTGCACGAAAACTGATGGATGGTGGGAATCTCAGGGATTATTGCCTCTAAACAAACACAAGCAATCTGACATAGACTAAAACATGTTTTCTCCCTTCTTTACAATGTTTTCTCTGTTCACATTCTTGTATATATCACACTCGCTATGATAAGGGAAGTTCATTATATCAAGACAACACGCGGCATAAAGGAGATTATTTAAATGTGACTTTCATGAAAAGATATGTTGTTCTGTGCATCTATTAAATTCAGTTGCCAAAGCTCCTCGCATTGCATTTGTGTACACAGCAGCGCTAAGCAGATTTGGAGGGAACCACAAAGAAAGAGCTACATAAACATGCTGTACTGCCTGAACCCTAATTCCTCTTCAGATTTCACTCATTGAGTCCCCTGTAGTGTTGTTAGGTGCACAATAAAGTGCCCAATTACAGGACTGATGTTTAGCTGCCAATATTTTTGTCTTTCTAACCAAAATTGAAACAGAAAAGATGTTTAACAGGATTGCTTCCTTCTTTCTTGAAAAGTATAACCCTCAAAAGACAGATCTGAATCTGTTTTCTTTCGAGTAACTGTAAGCCATCATTTTTGCTCACTGTCTTTTTAACCTCTCATGTTTAACAAAAAAATTGACACATTTTAATTACGAAATAGACGACTAAAAAGCAGCGATAAGATTGAGAATGAGAAAAGGGAAGAACACATCACTGGTGACACAAATGGGAATAATGCAAACAGCTGGAAGAGAAATTGAAAAATGAAGTAATTGAGGGAAAGACAAACGACAAGGGAGAATGAGGATTAATAACTGGGTGTTATGAATGCAAACAGTTTCATTGTCACATCTTTCTTCCTCTCAGAATGAGGATGTTAGGCTAGAACAGATTTGTTGTCACAGTAGTTATAAAGAGAACAGAATTACTGATGGAAATTTCAAGAATGTTTTATGTCTAAAAATCAGAGGAACTACCATTCAGGCTGTTCTCATATACCTATGGAAAGCATGTTTGAATATGTGTGTATTTACAATAGCCTGCCTGTACACTTATATATTCACAACCAGCAGGACTCATATTCTCTCACCCCACACAACGCATGTGCTCACCAATCCTTTTCCCATCTGTCGCACATAGGCACATTGAGTGTGAAGCAGTATTTGCATACCTTGGACAAGTGTAAAGTTAGTTGTATGTTCAGGCTGTTCGTAGCTATACAAAAAGTAATGCACTATAATTTGTATATATCCCACAAAATCAATTTTTATTCAAGCCACGTAATTGTGACCCAGGAAGTATAAAGAGCGATAAACGCCATGTAGGGAGAAGGTCGGGGTTGATGGGTTGGTCAAAAAACAACAGACTTTTCAAGAGACCAGTGTTCGTACGATGTCAGCGATGTATTTGTCATGTAACTTCCGTACTTAAGTTACGCAACTCCTGGTGTTATTTTAACCCAAACCGTGATCTTTTCCTAAACCTAACTAAGTAGTTTTTGTCACGTAACGTCCATACTTAAGTTGTGCCACTTTCCGATTTTATTTTAACCCAAACCGCAATATTTTCCTAAACCTAATTAGTTTTGTTGCCTAAACCTACGGAAGTGTATTTTGAAAAGATTGGGGAGGAAATTGACATGTGTGTCACGTGTTGGAAATTCATAGGATAACACAAAAAAATGAGGAACAGCTTTTCATAAGATATCATACGAACCGTTGTGTGAGGATACATTTTTTTTATCATTTCACATTCATAGTGATATTATTTTAACTACTAAATCATCTAATAGTCATATTCATAACCGTACCTGTAAGAATAAAGGTGAGCCTTTTTTTATGATGAGCAATTGTGTACAGGGATATATGAAGTTACAAATGTTGCAAAAACTAAGACCAAGCTGAGAAAACCTGAGGCAAAACATCTTTCACTTTATTTTTCTTTACATGCAGACAGGGTCCAATAAACCAACAACACAAATGACTGAAGTATTCCTCAATGTCAGAGGTGAACAGAACTTTGTGCAACAAGTATTGGAAATAACTTACCTACAGTGCCCACATACTGAGACAAACTCTCCAAACATTACTTCAAAATAAAGATTTATTTCACTGTGGTTACAAGTTGTTTATGGTGAGAAGAGATTGTCACTAATAACTTGTCCCATTAATCTCCCGGGCTAAATCTTTCTAATCCTGCACAACACTTGTGTGTGGTATTTTATAGTTGATCTTGTAATTTCCAAACTAAACATAAATCAAAACCCTCTCAGTGCCTCATAAAGGGAGGCAGAGTACATGGACCTTAAGCTCAAAGACTGCCTGCACTTGCCTAAGAAGATCCTGTTGACTGTGTTTCTTTCACATATATATATATACCGTATATAATCTGTATATAAATCAGCGCATCAACGTTAACGGGGTCAGCGCAAAATCATTTTAATGCCACTAATTTCTTTAACACGTTAGCGCAGTCGATCTTTCAGAGGTTGTAGTGGTCTTATTTTTAAAGAATGAAGATGCTGGCATCATATGAAACTAGAAAACCTACTGAATCCATTGGTATCAACCATGTCATACTAGCTTGTTGCGGAGGAGGTTAAATAACCCCTGCAAACTTAGGCTAAAATTTGGCGAGGAAAAAATGGCATGGACCATTTTCAAAGGGTCCCTTGAACTCTGACCTCAAGGTATGTGAATGAAAATGGGTTCTATGGGTACCCACGAGTCTTCCCTTTACAGACATGCCCACTTTATGACAATCACATGCTGTTTTGGGGCAAGTCATACTCAAGTCAGCACACTGACACACTGACAGCTGTTGTTGCCTGTTGGGCTTGAGTTTGCCATGTTATGATTTCTAAATGCAGTACTGTGAGGGTTTCTGGACAATATTTGTCATTGTTTTCTGTCGTTAATTGATTTAAAATAATAAATACATACATATATTTGCATAAAGCAAGCATATTTTCCCACTCCCACGTTGATAGGATGATAAGAGTATTAATACTTTACAAATCTCCCTTTAAGGTACATTTTGAACAGATACAAAATGTGAGATTCATTTGCGATTAATCGCAATTCAATATGCACACATTATGATATGTTTCATCTGCAGTGCAGCAAATTAATTTAAGTATATCATTATACATTTCTACTACTATAAAGAGGGTTATAACTTATTAAGGGCTCCACAAAGACATTTGCGTTGATTTTACACTTGAGAACTCTCTGTTGGGTTCCTCTCAGCTTCTATTGTTCACCGTTTTTCTCTTTATTTTGAGACTGAATGCAGGTATATAAAAGGATTAGTTAATATGCTTAATGCAGCCGAGACCTTTCGGAACACTTACTGTGAAACTAAACTGTATAAGCCTGCTGTTTGTTCCCTGCTCTGCAATCAGTACAGGAGGACTGCCAACACGGGTGTCCAAAAAAGTAACAAACCCCTGTGGTGACCCAGAATCAATCAGGCCAGTTATTTATCGCTGCTACTTAATAATCCCTTTTAATTGGAGAAATAGGGGGAAACTCTGTGTTGCAAGGCTCTCTCTTAATATATCCTCATGGAGGACAAAGAAAATCTCAGGGTGTTATCACAGAGTTACTGCATAATTCTTATCAATGACAGGGGTAAAACATCCCATCCTGAGGGTTTTTATCCTCCTATCCTATCCTATTATTTTCAAAAACTGACTAAAGCTTTCCAACTCGTATAAAATATAAGATGTGTGATGCCTCTTAAGGACAAATTGTATTACACTTGGTTCTATAGGCTCTTTTGTGGTTTATGGAATATTTCAAACAGAGAATGACTCTGCTTTGCCTTCTCTTCTTTGTTTTACAATGTTTCCCATACAAAGACGTACAAACAAGCAAACACAGAAACAGGTGAGAAGCCTGGTATCCATGCGAGAGGAGAGGCACGTCTAAATCCTGCTGTTGTTAGCTATGCGCGCTTATCGCAACTCACAGAATGGAGATGGCAAACAAAGCCGCAGTCGTATTTCGATGCAAATGAAAGTCATCGCCATTGCACGGCTCTCTCACCGCTTTACTGTGCCTTGCTGAGGTATTGTGTGTGTGTGTGTGTGCAGTCTGTCTCTGGTTGTTTGTCGAGGTCCAGTGTAAGTGCAATACACAAGCTGGACGTTCTTGTAAATGCCAGCTCAACTGTGAGGGACGTGCTCAGCATAAGATGACTTGGATGTCGGACTTAGTTGTGGTGATGAGTCACTTGGTTTCCAGGTGTTGGCAAAGATATTAAATGTGTATAAAATGGCAAGTATTACTTATTTAAATCCCGAAACTCCAAAAATTACACGGCTACGGACATTTCACTTTCGGTATTTTGAGTAAACAAAAAACTATTACTGAATGAAGTGGTTTGTTTGTTAAAGCATTTGGAAACAGCTCACTTTGCCAATTCCTTTGATACCTGTAATTAAAGATCAGTATTTTAATTAAAGTCTTGAATGATTTCCCAATTTGCAAACATATAAAAATAAAAAACACATCCCACAAGGCATTAATTCCTCTGAATGTGCAGTGATTCTGTGGGCAGAAATAAATGACTTGGTGCATTCTGGGTAAATATAGCCACTTTATGTCATCTAATTCTGCGCAATTTGGGCTGAAAGTCTCCAACAAAGTTGTAGAAGCCGTGATTTATGCAGAGATGAGGCTGGCACTCTCAAAATGGAGTAGTACCTTTATGCAATATTGAGCAAAAAAACAGAGGTGGAAGAGGTTTGAGACAGAAAGAGCGATGTTAAAGGTAAACCAATGTAAAAGAGCTATAATTAGAAAGAATCAATTATTCATGTTGTGGAAGAGTGTTACAAAACACTAGGGTGCAGAGTATAGTTTCAAAAGTGTTTGGGCACAGAAATTATACGTAATTATAATTATGATAATTATAGAATGGTCACAAGAGGTTTCACATACCGGCAGGGATAAGGAGGAGGACACAAGGAGTGAGCCTGTGATGACACATGCTTTGGCAATCACAAGCGGTGAGCAGAGGCTCATCTAAGAATGCTGATATGTTACACCTGTGTCAGTCTCCATTAGCGTAATTACACAAGAGCTAAGCCGACAGTGCAGAAGGAGGGTGCGAAGGATGGAAGCATAAAACTGACATTAATAATGGCGATATCAGCACTTCTGTCTGAGGCAGAGAAAGTGAGAAATACATCACGTTAAAGAGAGAGGACTCCATAAACATATTCATAAAGCAGGTAGCTTCGGTTGTCTCTCTTGAGCGAGCCGCTACTCGAGGCTTCACTGTATAGTTCCTGACCTTCATGTCACAACATATAAAAACATCATCATGGATACAAAGAAGTATGAGGGATTTTCATCTCCATTCATCAGGAAGCGGCTTGTTTTCAACCTTTACTGACCACAGGTCGACACTAGGCTTGTCGCAGTGCATTTTTTTCCCCTGCTTTACTCCAAAACGCAGGTGTTACTGCATGATTTCAATTTACAAAGAAACATGACACCTGGCTCCCTGCATCTCTTCAGTGGTTGCCTGTGTTTGTTGTGAGAATTTATGGACCGTATATAGAAGCACAGCTGGGTTCAGTCCTAAGCTACAGTAACTCATATTTCTGTTTATAAGCTTGAACTACTAACAAGTACAAATAAATGGTGAACACTAAAAAACAATTTTCAGAATAATCAAGAGCATGCCAAGCCATAATACTATCAAATAATGTAGGCCTATACTTGCTTTTATTAACACACACACACACACACACACACACACACACACACACACACACACGTACACAAACGCGTACAGTACAGTACATACAAACACAGAAAATTGGATGCAAAAGTAAGTGCTTGTCTAACACATAGCACATTTACTGTCTCAGGGGCTAAACAAGCCACAGCAGCCTGCACTCCATTACATGTTATATGTGTTCAATTATTTTTTCCTTAATTGGCAAGAGAGCACTTAAAGCTGAAGTAGGCGAGATTGGAGCAAATATGATATATCGTGACAGTAGTACATGAAACAGGTAACCTGACAAAAAATCATGTGTCCTCCGTTGCTCCTAATGGCATCTGCAAGATTTCACATACCGGAGGAAAACAAGCTGATCTGAGGTCCTCTGTCCAGCTGCTGTCTATGATAGCCGGCTGTCAACCACTCGCGAGCTCCGACCAAACGGACAAACTAGGCCGCTGATCAAATATGAATCAATATTATGTTACGTTAATGCCTATTTTTCGCCTCAAATGTTTTCAGAATCATCTTGTAATTTACTGTTTAGCTGTAAAATGGGAAAGTTTGTGACGCCGCTCTGAAATCTGGTGAAGGAACGCTAAGTTCTGGTCACATGACAGGAGCACAGCCAATAGGAATGCTCTCTCAATGACATGACCTGTGATTGGTCAAAGTCTCCCGTCACGGCCTAGATTTTCTAAGCCCGAAAACAGAGCCATGAGGAGGTGCAGAAGTCTAGTTATCTCTCAGAACACTTGAATTACAATATGCTGAAAGGTTATTATTGAATTTTTGCCCAATGATGCCAAAAATATACTGCCTACTGCCACTTTAAACCATGTGAATAAAGACATACTGCTAAACAACATGCTTCTAACATCTAAGTGAGAGGGTCACTGCTTCCACTTAGAAATACCAACCCATGCTGGGTAGTAATTCTTGTACATTTTCATAATGATGTCACTTGTATCTCTGTGTCTTCCTCTTTTCTATTTTCAACTTTATTTTCACACAAATGGGGCCCACCACTGTCGAATGATATTTGATTTTGTCCAAATCGCCCAGCCCTAGTTCAGAGTCATAAGCCAGTCATGAGTCCACATCAAGTGTCAAGTCTTCATAATGGTTTAGTCTTAATGTGATCAAACATGTATCTTTGCAATATTATGTCAAGACACACCCTATAATCTTGGAAGGATGGGAGTTTTTCCCTGACTTTGGTTATTTTGAATTCTGCTCGGCTAAAACATACTCCAATAAGAAGACAATTTCTTGGCAGAAACGTAACATGAAAACATCCATAGAAACTTGTGAAATCATCTCTGCAGCATAATGCCCTTCTCCACTGTTCATCCATATTCTCAGTAAGGTTCGCTAAAATGGCTGAATACACTTCCTCTGTGTCCATTGCTTGTGTGTCTCGTGTTCCACCTCAGTACAGGTGCCTCAAAAACCTTGTGCTCGGTGCCTTTATCCCCCCACCAGCTGTGGCTTATCCTTCCCCCACGGACTGTTGGGACAATCTGTGTCCACTGCTCCATGTATTCCCTGCTCTCTCAAACATCTGCTGAGTCCTGCACAGTAGTCCAAGGGAGCCAAGAGTGAAATGATTCATTCATTTTTCCACTTTCTTTTAGCTAAATCTCACTTTTTTTGTCAGAGTTTGGAGTTTTGCAGCAGGGAAATGTTGTACTCTGGAGGAATAAGTGTTGGTGGAAAGGAATGAGGTACACTCATATTTCTCTATGACCCAGACCAGGACCACTCATAACAGCCTGAATTCTATCTGGCAGTTAAAAAGTCACTTGAAAAAATACAAAAACAGCTTGCAACAAACGATGAAACTTCTGCCGTGTGCCAAGCGTGTAGGATAACTGTGATGACTGACGCGAAAATGTGAAAACCCAAATGAAATGGCTTTATCTAGAGCTAGTGCTTGGTTTGTCCATTGTGGGCTACTGAAGAAACATGGCGGCTGGCTCTGTGAAGAGGACCCGCTCTGTATGTAGATATAAACGGCTCATTCTAAGGTAACGAAAAAATAACAATTCTCAGTTTCAGGTTATTAAACACAAAATAAAACATAATTATTATTAGGGATGCACCAATCCGACTTTTTCAGTCCAAATACCAATACCGATACCTGGGCTTTGGGTATCGGCCGATACAGAGTACCGATCCGATACCAGTGTTTAATTAATAAGCTGTATGCTTCACTGTGTGGAAGTAACTGGGATCAGTATTTGTTGTGTAAGGCAACATCATCCTGACTTAAAAATTGCTTTCCTATCTTCGTAAAAAAAAATGCACTGAATCAATAGGCTACATAGCCTAGATGTGAATTTACTGCATTGTAATAAAATAATAAATCATACTCCAGAAACTTGGTAAACAATCTTCAAAATTAACAGGAATTGCAATTCAAGTGTAAACTGTTTTAATGCAGCAACAAATTGGTCCAAACTTAAACAGGAATTACAAATCCAGTATTACAATCTTTACAGTTTATAAACAGAATTGAATAGATCAACCCCATTGTCACCGATACCCGATCCAGCTATTTGAGTCAGTATTGGCCCGATATCCGATCCGGTATCGGAATCGGTGCATCCCTAATTAATATTATTCAATTTCTGCCAATAGATTCCCCTAAATGTTACACAACATTCCTTTAAACACGAGTAAAGAATAAAATAATTGGAGGTATGCACATGACTGATATGCATACATGTAGGATGTTGAATATAAGAGCCATCAACTAACAATAGATCACTTAAACGAGCAAATACATTTTTTTTATTTTGATTCAAATGGAATTACATGACATCACCTTTTTTTTCAAATTCCCACCCTCTTAAAACCAATGAGAAGAGCACAGAGAAAAGCACAAATACACAACTCTGTCATGTGAAATAATCAATACAAACTTTGGCAGGACAATTGTGTGTCACATAGGACCCCTTTTGCTCATTATAAGAAGCTGATTAAGAAAAAAAAGGTTTTCATTTATATTGCCTCATGCAACATTGCACAGAAATCATAGTTCACCAGTGTTCCCTTGTGCTGCAGATATGAGTTGGTAGGACAACATAACAGACTAACAATGCACCTCTCTTATTATTGAAACATTTCAAATGAATGCAGTGTGTTTTGTTCCTTTTCTCAGTGGACTTGTGTATACAAATGTTTGGACTTGTTTGACTGCTCCCAAGTTACCTCAGGGAGGATTGTGGCTTACAAGCCTGTGGAGGGGGTCCTGGTGTATTCCACCATGAGAAATCAGACAGCAAGAGAAAGGAGTCGAACAAGCCACCAATTACAGTGACCCAAGGCTGAAAATCCACAAGAAAAATACTCTTATCCACAGCTAAATATTATTCAGTCTGTGACTATGGTTACAGTGAATAAAATAAATCTTTCTCAGGGAGATTTGGTGCTGTTTCATACTCATATGTTTTCAGTGTTTGTAGCAGTCTGTAGACAGCGATGTACAGCTCTCACTTAATGCTATGCTCTCTTGGCCACTCCAGGGAGCAGCGGGGGAATATAGCCCGCCATTCACTGCCTCCATCAAAAGCCATTTGTCAACTTTTTTTAGTGCACATCAGTACACAGAGCTGAGAGGGCCTAACCCACTGCCCCCTTACCAACTGCAGACATACTGCATCAAGTGGAAAATGGGCCTGAAATGTGCAGTGATGTGACAGACACTGTCAATATGTTTGCAAGGAAAGTGTTTATTCCTGCACTGAAAGATGAAGGTATGTCAGTACAGGTGGTGCTGAATCTGAGGCTGTCTATAGAGTGCTACAGGAATGAGTCCTAAAACCTGGAAATTAAGTAGTATTTTAGCACTTCCGGTTCCCTAGACTGGAAGTCAAATGTTTTTTGAATGGGTTTATAGTTAGATGCCTGAAATAAGGTCTGTGGTTAACACAAACTTAAGAGATTTTAACGTTTAGTTCTACGACATAAAATACATTGATACATACCCCACTTGTGAATATTGAAGCCTTTATGTGTCTTAGAAAAGGTGGTTGCTAACAAGTGGCTAAATGAGACTACTAAACGTCATCACACCGATTCGTCCGCCGTTAGTGCCTCGTTGTGTATACTCATGCGACCGTGGTGTTGTTCGTTTATGGCCCAACATTCGCTTTTTACTTCTTGCGATTGCATTTACGCTACAAAAATTATAGAAGTGGAGTTCATTTGTGAAGATTACCTCTCAAAACAAAACCTGTAAGTATCAAACGTTTGTTTGCCACAGAGCTTATTTTATCCAATAATCCAAAACCCAATGGAAAAATCCCACTGGCTTTTTGTTGAAGGAACCCAGTGCGATGCTAACTTCCTGGTTGGCCTACACAGATATGTCATCCTTGGAGCACTCTATTTTGCTAATATCCAGTCTGCTCCAATTGGCCAGCTTGCCCACTGTTGTGATTGGTCAACGGAACCAAACTCTTCGGACTCTCCGGTCCAGCTCTACTCTAACTTGCTTTGTTTGAGGGCGTGCCAAACTAGCCGCACATGTGCTCTCTCCTATTTTGCGTCCTTGCATTATGGAATAAACTTCAGAACACATTACAGCTTAATGATTTTGTCTCTCTGGGAGAAAAGGGAGAAAGCTCTGATTAAAAGCGAGAGTGCAATTGCTATTCCTACGTAAACTGGATTTATTATGTATCTGTTGTCCCTTGTCTGTTTGAAATGTGCTCTACTGATGAACTTCCTGGGTAAATGAAACAAAATGAAATAACTGGAGTCTAAAACCGCATGTTTATCATTAACATGTTTCCCTTTGGTGATTCCTATTTTTTCATTTCATAAATGAGAAAAACAACAACATAAGTGCAAAGTCAAACTGAAAAAAGAAAATAATATGTATGCTCATTTCTTGACGGATCCCAACACTCATGCAGGTTCTCTGATGTCAAAAATGAAATCTGGAGCCACCTCAAAGAGCATAGTATAAATTGTCTCAAACATTTAAAATCCCCTTGGTTGTACGTAGTTGATGGTTGCAGTTGTATTTATACTTTAAACAATCGCACAGCTAAGCAGTCTACATGTGTCCAATAATGTGTGCACTCATGATAGTAAGTGATCATCAAAGGAGAGACAGCAATACCCATGCTGACAGGGGATGCCAAGAAACTGTGTATATATATATATATATATATATATATATATATATATGTGCTGACTCTAATAGACAGCATATCAGTATTTCTGGATGGATCTCTAAGCAGTGTCGCCTTTTGAATGGTTATATGCAGAGCTACACTGCACTGCCGGCATCTTCCCCATCAAAGTAACGTGCACACACTTCATCCTGGCGACAGGTGCTGCATCAGCCCCGCCGGGTGTCTGGGGATTGTGTGGGAATATCTTAAGCCTTCCTGATGCAGCTTCTAATGGTAGTGAGCAATAAATATGTGAGACACCGCCGCACCAAGAAGCATAATCAAAGACAGATTCCTCAAATGCTTTGGGATTTTCAAATGTATGTATGAGAGCATTTGGGTGCAGGGTTGAATATTTTATTGGGAGAGGATGGGTGACACTCCATGAGCAGATTCAATTAGGGTGACATGCAAGGACAACGTAGAGTAAATTCATGCATGAGGTTACCAGCTTTTTGCCTGGAATACCTCCTGCATTGCGCTCTCTATTTGACCAAGGTAATTTCAGTGAGTTGGATAGAAAACATTTGTAATTAAGAAATACATTTAAAAAGTATTTTGATCAAAAACTTTCACTGATTTAAGGTATTCGTTTTTTAAGCAAAATGCAAAATTGCATTAATCATTTATTTTTGAGGGAGATTTTAAAATGTATCTCCAATTAATGCTTCATGACAAGACATCGGTTCAATCCTGGTTTGTAGTCATCCTAGGCAAAAACATCACGTATTTAAAGGCACTGCTTTAGCAGGAAGACATGAGAAGGATGGATGTCTATCAGGGTTGTGTATTGGCAAGAATCTGGCGATATGATATCATCATACCGGGGTTTACCATTCAATATATTGCGATACTGTAAGCAAGGCGATATATTGCGATTTTTAATCTAATTTTAGGAAAACTCTCATAATATAAAGAACACACCATCATATGTATACAAGCTTTTCTTATGCAATCAGAACAGTGGGATCTCCATTTGCATGAATCACAGTCCTCATAACATCCAACATCATAGCACTACTTTGAGAGGGCGCATTTACTGAGAGGGTGCATCTCTTTGTAAATGAAATAAAGTATTGACTGAGTTCATCTTTGCATGACACTATTAATTAAAAATGTATAGTGTTTTTGAGAATCAATACAGTATCACAAAACATAATGTTGCAATATTAAACATTTCCTTACAACACTAATGTCTATTGGACATCTTTTTCTTCTTTTCATCTTTTGATACACCATTTTGTAGAACAACAAAGAAGTGTGGGTTTGTGTAACCTTGAGCACAAATACCAAAATGCTCACACACATGCGGATCTTAATCTTGTCTTAAAATGTTATTTGATTGTTATATTTCTGTCTAAATCATCAGCCAATTTGGGGAGTTTGCGGTTATCCTCAAATTAAACATCAATTATTGCACAAGCAAATTAACTAAACAAATGTTTCTGATCTAAATCCTGACATCTACAAGTATTATGTACTGTACAACACTCCCATGCTGTTGAAGCTAATGCACATGCACACATTTGGAATGTGATTTATAGTGCTGAAACAAAGAGCAGAATAAATATATCTACTGTTAAAAAATCAATAATCTGACTGCATCTAATGGTTGATGTCAGCAGACTGACTTATGAGACAGCATCCATACTTAAATGGTCCGTCTGGTTATCAGCTCTCACTGTAGTAGCATTAAAACAAATACTGTGAGCACCAAAACCAACAGCAGCCCTGTCACTAAATTTCTGAAAATGCTAATGGTAAATCTATATAAAGGTTAATTTCTTCAAGTTATGTCCTTCACTATTATGCCTAATAATTTTACAACACTAAAAAACAACATATTATACAAACAATTTCTGCAAACGAGAAAGAGAGTGTGTATAATGAGCACTGCAGTGCTTTTCTTGTGTAATCTAAGGTGTTGCAATTTACAGTAGACAACTGATTTATCCTCATTTTTATTTTTGCTGATAAACGCCTCCAAAGCCAGGAGGCATCTCCACTTCATACATACATTATACAAAAAAAGGTCCAGCTTTATGTAACCATAATATGGGAACATTTTGTCTCCTGCTCCAGTTCCTTCATCACAAATTAAATGCAGTGTGCCTGGCAAAGAAGATGAATAAATTAGGAGCCAGTGACAGGCAACTACAGGAGTGACAGCAACAATGATAGGCATGTAGGAAGAGGACTTGGGTTGGAGATTGCTGCTTCCAGGCATTCAAACAGGGAGTGGAACTCAGAGACATGGTGTATTCGCCGTGCAAACACCACCTGCTGAAACTATTTGGGTGCTGCAGTTTCCAATCTGGGCTGCTCGATCCCAACACAACACAAAAATACAAATGAACATGTGTTTCATATGTGCACACATGCACACAGACACAGCTTTTCCATCACTGCCAAAACTACAACCAGGAGTTAGAAACCACAATGCTAATTTGTCACAAACTGGCTCAAGGCTGGACAAACTGGAGGGGAGACCACACATGAGTTGAGAAAAAGAAGTTAATTTTACATAACTAAAACTGAAAATAGTGAAAGGATAAAGTAAATGTAACAAAACCAAACCAGGGGAGAGAGGCCCAATCCCAATGCCCCCCCTTTAAGGCCGTAAACCCTGAACCCTCGGGGTCTTAACTGACGTCACCTGGTAAATAGTTGAGTGTGAGAGGCGGCAAGGGCTTGAAATGGTATGAATATAAATGGGACAGCACTTTGCGGTGACATATCTCGTTACCTCTCGTTACCCTGCAGATTGCAGGTTAGTATTTCACGTTTTATACTGCCTGATTTGAACGTCTTCGAGGCTCTTACCTTACGAGACGAGAGGTAATTGTCAAATAATCAATTCATTTGTTTTTGTCAAAACAGCATCATTAAGCAAAATAAATAAAAATGGCTGATGAATGAAATAGGTTTGTAATATAGCCTATAGTTTTTCATGTTCCATCTTAAATCCTTAATGAAAATGCAGTGTTTCTGTGTAAATTGAATATGCCAGGCAGAACACCCATGTGCAGTCCTCTTTGTTTACTTTTTTTTCTTTAACGCCTCCAGGCTTCCCCTGGTAGCCCTGTGTTTAACATCACAAAGCTATGAATTGTGGGGATTTCCCTCAGGCAAAGTCTGCAGAAAATGCGGACTTACTGAAAGTGTGCATAAAGAGCTAAAAATGTCTGCGAAGAAGCCCACAAGCACTTGACGATTTGACAGAGGGACAGCCCTAAACCCTCACAGACTTTGCAGGAACAGACCTCAAAGTCAGTGAGTCCGACTTTGATGTGGACATTGGTATTGAGCAAAAGACTGTAGCCAGACCAGGTGAGCTGAACCTCTCTGAGGACCCGACTCGACCCACCAGGCTCCTAGAAGGAGAGGCCTGCGCAGAGAGGGTCGTCAAACCAGCCCCTCATAACAAAAGTAGTTCTACCACGAACAATTTACAGCTAAAATTATACACAAACAAACCAACCTATCACTGACAAAACCCCACCAATATCCCAACTTCTTTCTTTCAGGTTGTCTACTGTCAGACATGAAGTGTCTGAAGTGTGCATTAACAAAACCAAAAGTTAGCCCACACAAACAAACTGGAGTCTCCCCCAACTTAAGCTATCTAACATACAGTTAACTTTCCACTTGTCCAAATTACGCAATTACTGCTTTACTCTCTACTATGTGCCAGTGGGCTGCCTCCGGGTCACAGAAGTGAAGGCAATGCGGAAGTGCCTTAAACTTGCATTCTTTCTAATAGCCAGCAGGGGGCGACTCCTCTGGTTGCAAAAAGAAATCTGATTCTATAGAAGTCTATGAGAAAATGAGCCTACTTCTCACTTGATTTATTACCTCAGTAAACATTGTAAACATGAGTTTATGGTCTCAATCGCTAGTTTCAAGTCTTCTTCAATACAGCATGATGTTCATTTAGTAAATTATGGTCCCATTTAGAGTCCAATAGACCATAAAGCAGGGTATGCTTTAGGGCGGGGCTACCTTTTGATTGACAGGTCGCTACCACGACGTTGTCAGGTCTGGGAGTTGTCCGTGTTTTCATCTTAGAACTTTAATCCTTTCACGGTGAGTTTTCAGTTCATGAAAGTAAATTATAACCTTTTTGGTCGCCTAAAAACATCTTATTCAGCCTTCGGTTGTACTTTGCTCCACCCACTCGTGTCACTTCTGGTTGCAAAAAACAACATGGCAACAGACAAATACCAAGATGGCGATGGCCAAAATGCTGAACTCAAGGCTTTCAGTCCACAAAACAATGGGTGACGTCACGGTGATTATACGTCCACTTCATATATACAGTCTATGGTATGTGCCAGTGTGCAGCAGATGGGAAAAGGCTTGGTGAGCACATACATTGTGTGGGTTGAGATAATATGAGTGCTGCTGGTTGTGAAAATGTAAGTGTACAGTCAGGCTACTGTGAATACACACATATTCAAATGATGCATATATCATCTTATTTTCTAATTTAAATATAAAAACTAGGTTATGTGAACAGCAGGGTACTCCAACAAATACAATAGGGGATAACAAATTCCTTCCACGCTACCTTTGTGCTTCAGCATGTTTGCCCTATTTTCTACTGACTTGTATGTGGCTTGATTGACACGCGACTAAACTATGGAAAAATATCTGTGAACGACAACAATACAATGGTATTTAATATGCAGAAAATACAGTAGGATCATTTTCTTTTACATGCTTACACAGACCAATAACAGATGATAACATTATCAATCATATACTGTATGGTACCCCTATTCCAAGTTATATGCTCACTTGAGTTAACAGCTTCAGATTGTTCAAATTAATTCCATTAACCACAGAGATGCTATAGTAACTCAGTTTCATAGGGACAAATAGAGAACTCAATAAAAAATTACAGATTATGCTTAAAAAGCACATTATTTGATCGGATTATTCCTAACCCAGCCACAGTGTTTGCATTACAAGTAGGGGATAACACATGCCAGTACAATGCAGTGGCTAAGAACCCTCAACCACTTATAGCTTCTTGACAAATACAGTGTCAGCACTTTTAATGCATCTTTTCCATAATGAAATACTAGCACTGCTTCCCTTCCAGACAGCCAGTCCTTTTTTGTATATACATCTTTAGTGGCAACTACTTGGCAACCACCTAGGCATGACTGATGCCAGCTAGCATTTCAAGTTAACATGAATACATATGGATAAGTGCTTTGATAGATATTGTTGACATTGAAATATTTGTTTCACTGTTTTTTTTAAATATATATATATTTAATACATTTAGATACAGCTGTGCAAGGTTGTACAGTGATGCATATTTTATAGACATTTAATCAACGCATAATGCTAAATAACATAAATTAATAAATGCCCTTATAAGCACCAACCTGCTTTGTCATTAATTTAGCTGCAAAGCAGAAAGGAAGTTCACACACAGAAGTTAATGCCAAGTGCATCGGCTGATGGCTTCCAGGGAGGCTTAAATCGTGATAGCCAGTTAATTTAGAGGACTGTAATTAAAGGTCACAATTATTAATTCATACATGATATATCAAAAAACCATTGATCTAATATAAGATATATATACGCAGGTTTGGATTTCGGCACTGGTGTGGCATTATTTCTCATGTAAATACATGAATAAATATCTGAATGACAATGCTAACTCTGTTTACTCTGTAAGAATATGGATGAAATCAGCTTCAGGCTATAATTATTGTAGTAGCTTCATTGTCTGCATTTGTCTTTAATTATGTCTTTAATCTCAAGACTCAAATGTTTTGTGAGACCGTATTGATGTCTGCTTTAATATAAAAACAGCCTCAACTGTTGCATGCTGAGTAGCTGATACGTTGAGCAGTGAGGCTGTCCGACTTTGATTATGCTGTGCGAGTAATTTGACATGTTTTCACAAATGTTTTGATATTGTTTTGCTATTGTTACAATGCAACCCCAGCCAACTTCACCACAGCTACATAAACCACTTTTGGAAGCTCCACTCTTTGTGAGGGATGCATTTAAAGACTTTTTCAGACAATGCCGGGGTTCTACCGAAGGACTGACACCAAAGAAGACAAAAGATAGAAATTTTAATTGGGATCATATTGCAGATTCGAATAGAATATGATTAGAAAGAAGGCAGTTGTAATCAGGCTCTTTTCTGCACGTCTACTAAAATTGTATTGCATGCAGATATTTTTACAGGCTCCTGTAATTGGTAAGCTTTGGTTATGTGCAGTGTCGGAATCTCAAAACTTCTCTTGGAGTCAACAAGAATGATTTTGCTGTAGCAACATTTTGATCTGACTTTACCTTTTTACTTTTCAGAACAGGCTACTATACATATAATGCACATGAGGAGAACTATTTAAACATTAAATAAGGTGGTATTACATTTATACATATCGTATGATATATATTTTATTATAAATATTTACATATTTAGTAGGGATGCACTGTGGGTGGGCCGATACGGATGTTTAAAATAACAATTTGGCCAAAGTTTTTGTTTACTTTGTATTTGCTGTTATTTATTCCCCTTCTGTGCCAGGAAAACAAAGATACTGTATCTTCATCATAAAAAGAACCTTTAATCTAACCTTCTTTCACATGATTTTCTTTTTTCAATAACTGCTTCAAAAGCCGTTTTAGCTGCTATACAACTACTCAATGAGAATGTGTCAGTACTTACACAACCCTACACAAATATTAGTTTCGAAACATAAATTAAATATATATGTAAAAGCAATTAGAAAAACATAAGCAGTGGTTCTCACACATAAACTTGGGTGGGCCGCCTATAGATTAAAGGCTATCCAAGTATTTGGCGACCCAGTTTAGCATTTCAGTTCAGGCGAATATCGGCCGATAAATCAGTGCATCCCTAATATTTAGACATGCTGGAGCTGAATATAGCCAGCTAAGTTTACCACATATCCAAAGACAGGCTTGGTATTCTGTTTAAAAAACTAGTATTACATCTGCTTGTGTGCACCTTTTTTTGGCGATACGTTTTTTTGGCCTTCTCAAACACACACTTTGTGACAGAGCCCTGCTCTGACACTCTCAACCCCTTTTTTTTTTTTTTTTTTTTTTTACTGCATATCTACTCTGACCTCATATAGTCATAGTCTGCTGCCTCTCTGGTATCAAAACCAAAGGAAATCCACTGTAGTGACAGTAATCTCTAATCCCTGGATATCAGTGTGTTCTACAAAACCTTCTTATTGAACACCTGGAGACAAGGATGAAGCCATTCTTGGAGGGCTTACCTCTATTTCCTCTTATATTAGCTATTTAACATATGCCACTGCACGCTCGCCCCGTGTTTAAGTTCCATTGCATTCATCATGCAGCGAGCGCATGCATCATTAGCATCGTTGCTCCCAATAGGGATTAAACTTCTAACCCTCGCAGTGTTAGTGCTTTGCTCCATCAACACACCACGCACACACACCCACGCAGACACACACCGATAAAGAACGCAAACCAGTACACACTCATGACCTCATGTATCTTTCAAAAGCTGTTAGACTTAGTCCATCATATTATTCTGATCTGCTCTAGTATTCTCTCTTAAGCACAAAGCTGCACACTTGAAATTTTAAAATATGCTAGTAAGAGATTAGACCAGGGGAGGAGGATGTATGGATCTGTGAAAGTAGGATTATAGTATTATTCACATTAAGCACTGACAACTACTGATATACACTCATTAAGTATGATGGATTTGGAGAGAAATCTGTGTGTCTATCTAAAAAGTATATACCATTTAAATGTTATAATCTAGGTTGGTTGTACTGTACGTGCCCATTCAGACTCTGTATCAGGTCATGTTGCATGCATTCAACACTGGCTTGTTTTCCAAATGGGATTCATGACTCAGGCGTGGTTTGTTCCATGTTTGCAGGGTACAATCCTTCAACAGTAAAAAAATGGACAAGAGAAGAAGACCAGTTAACTCTCAGAGAAGCAATTACAGGAAGCAATAAAGGCGTAGTGCATTCAACAGAAGCAATTTCTGGTACCTCTCTCCCTTTGGCAGTCCACTTGTTCTCAGAGAGAGAGAAAGAAAGAGAGAGAGAGAGGGAGCAAGGGGGTTACAGTCTCTGAGGTCTCATCCCTTCCCTTTCTCCCTGCTTGCCATTTCTCATTGCGATACTGCATTGTTTACTTTCTACACATGTGGGCAGAAAATGGTGAAACAAAGAGAAGAAATTTGGACTAACTAGATAGTGCTGAGAGAGCACAACAGGGTCACAGGAAGGCCTGATGAACAGTGGCCTACTTCAGAACATAGCTGGGGCTGTCGTCCTTAAGCGGTCCAGTGTATGGCCAAATGAAGCTTATGCGTAAATTCAGACAGGAAGACTAGGGGTGCAAGCTCATTCATTCTCATTCATTCTGGGTCTCTCTCTCTCATGGGCTATTAATATGTCAGCTGATTATGGGCGTCTCGCTTTTCAGCGACCAATCAGAGCTTGCCATATCTCCCTCAACCAATCACATGCTGCTGTCAAAAGTTTAAAAAAACATTCTCCTCTATGCGGTTTCAGTGTCAGCATTCAGCAAACGGACGCGACCCTCCACCACCCCATCACCTCCAGATTCATCACATCAGAGTAATCCTGCTCCACTTCATTCATCGGATCTGCATCAGTCTTCACCACCACCACCACCAGTGTCTAGGCCCGGGGGGAATATTTCTACATCCTACTACAGCTTCACTTCCCCTTTATTATTTCACATCGGGTCTAAATCGCCAAAGAATGTGCTATTCATAATTTGTGCACTTTGTAATAAATCATCATTCAATTCATACGAGTCTTTCCTGATTGAAATCATGTCACCTCACCCAAAATCGAATGCCTTAAAAAAGACAGTCATTTATCGTGCCATCAATCACTGGAATAGCTGCCAAATCCTCATTCAAATACCATCTAAGAATACATTACTTGCACAGCTGATCGATAGTCCAGTGTTGGTCATGTATGTTTTTTTGTTCTTTTTCCCTGATGATGGGCCTTGAGGCTAAATGGTTGTGGATGATGTGAATGAATGTGAAATGTATATGTTTGGAAAAATGTTATTAGCGTAACACAAATATGATATTGTACAGTATATAGTATGTACTGTATGTGATCAATGTAATGTACTTGATGTCGGACCCCAGGAAGACTAGCTGGTGCCATTGGTATCAGCTAATGGGGATCCTTTTAAATCTTGTAATGGTACAGATAGCATAAAAGAGAGCGATTGTGGCGGAGTGCAGCGCCTACAAGTTCAGAGACAAGTGTGTACTCTATTAGCACAATAATAAAGAAAGACAACAACGAGGCTTACACATTTATGTGAGGGTGTGGGCTAATTATGTGATGTTTCCGCTCATCCTGTGCAGTGACGTACACTGCCGTTAAATGTACTGTCATCCTTTGTAAAGAGGTCATCTCCGACCTACATTTTGGAAAATGCTTTGAGTACATTTGTGAGTACTTGTAATGTGTAAAATCATAAAAGCTTGTATACCTCGTGGTGCATCAAAAGCTTCAATCTCAATCTCAGCATTAGTTTGTTATACTGTATACATACTTTCTTTTTATAGCTACTCAAAAGTGAGTTTGATATTTTTCTCATATATCGGTATAATATTATGTTATGTACGCTGTCAGTCTGTGCGTCCTGTCCAGAGTCAGATAAGTGGGAAGAGATTTGTCTGCATATTCAGAATATTCATAAATAACCACACGCAGCCCGGTGTTACTGGTCTATGCTATCTGTTTACCACTGAGAAACAAGAGGCCATGCAAGGCAATCATCCACACGCCATGAGTCTGAATTTATCAGTTAACAAGATTATACACTAAAACCAGTAATAAAACCAGCAAAAAGAAATACCATCATCGCTGTTAAGAACAGTTTCGAAGACACAAATCTACCACACAAAATGTCTCCTTTTCTTTAACTCTTTTGTAGGAGCTAAAGTCCAATACTGTAGCTACTGAGGTGATTAGCCCTGGACTGACGCGCTTTTCGCTGTAGATGGTACATTTAGTTGTCTGTTGTGCTGTACAAACTGATCCTCAGACCGCTCATTTGTTTTGGAGTAACCGTTCATTTATTCTTGATAGTGTATTAAAGAAGCAAGTCTGGTTACCATAGCAACGAGTAAACAACAACAACACGGCAAACAATTCAGCGTCCCTGCGGTCAAAAACCCTCTGCCCTTCCGGCCTAAACCCTGACGCCAACAACACACCTCCTTACCTATATACCCGTGGCTGGGTCAATCAATTAATACAGTGCCACCTAGTGTTCCTAAAAGTGCATTACACCATAACCTCTGTATGTCAGCATCATGTTTTGGCTCTTACATCTTTCTTTAACACACAAATGTATTTACGGATAGTTCTTTTGACTATCCCTGAAAAAGAATCCTGCTTTGCAATGCTGGCACTGATTAAAAACGGGACAAGTCGGACGGTCACTTGATCCAGTTGGTTGCTCGCCCGCCTGATCCAGTCGGTCAATCCCGATCAAGTCGGTCTCTCTGTCGAGTCGGTTGGTCACTTGGTCCAGTCGGTCGGTTGCTCTGTCCAGTCGTTCGGTCGCTCAGTCCAGCCGGTCGCTCGCTCTGTTCAGTGGGTCGCTTGCTTGGTCCAGTTGGTCAGTTGCTCTGTCCAGTCGATCGCTTGCTCAGCCCCGTCAGTCACTCGCTCTGTCCAGTCGGTCACTCGCTCTGTCCAGTCGGTTGGTCTCTATCCAGTCGGTTGGTCTCTATCTAGTCGGTCGCTCACTCAATGCAGTCGGTCGCTCAGTGCAGTCGGTCTGTCCAGTTGGTCGCTCGCTCTGTCCAGTCGGTCGCTCGGTCTGTCTAGTTGGTCGCTCAGTCTGTCCAGTCGGTCGGTCTCTATCCAGTCAGTTGCTCGCTCGATCTTGTCGGTCAGTCTTTATCCAGGCGGGCGCTCGCTCTGGCCAGTTGGTCGTTCGCTTGCTTGATCGGGTCGGTCGGTCTCTATCCAATTGGTTACATATGGTAAGATCTATAACATAAGGATTTGATTACACCAGGAGACTTGCCGAGCACATTGTTTGTATCCTATTTCCATGTTTAAGATTATAGTTTGTCGAATCAGTGAATAAAAACAGAAAATATGAAATATTGTGGTGAATACAGCATTATCCTTCCCATATCCCCTCAGGCTTGTTTTTGTGAGAGATGGATGTTTGTACCTCTACTTGCACTTTCCCTTTGGAAATATTCATCAGAAGTGCTGGCTGCTTTCACTTCATAACCTCTTCCTCTATCTAGCTCTCAGTATCTTTCCCCCTCCCTCCCTCTCCTCTAATGGCTTAAGTCTTCCCTGGGGGAAAGATAGCCAGGGATGATGCTTCTGTGGATGGGTTTAGAGTTGCTGAAGGTCTTTCTTGTCATGGGAACAATATAAAAATGATAAAGCTGGATTTTTCAGGGCTTTCTTGATGTATTTCATTTTGTCAAAGCCAGATGACTGCTTTCTGCTTGGATATGGCCCTGGTCTGGGTTTGAATCATATTCACAAGCTGTCTCTCCTAGTTATCTTGTTCTTTATTGCCTCTACTGTATTATTTCTTGCCTTAGCCGGATGCCCAGATGAGAATCACAGCTAAAGTCTCCTGAAGTACATTTAACACATTTATACTTTTACCTCCTAGAGGTGCGCATATGTTCTCATTGTATCATGAATAATGGAATTGAAAATTACAATGTGTCACTTTTTTTTACAACATGTCAATATGTGCTACATGGTATCCCTGTTTCTTATTCCAGGAAATGTCAGCCAAGGGGTACACTGCATGTCTCATTGGAATTCAATCCCTATTAAAAAATGGGAGACATATTTAGCATTACCTCTCAATAATGATTTACCCTAAACTAAAACAAGTTTGTCATAAGCATATTCCCATTACATGATGTACCCCAAGATGAGATCCTCTCTTCAATTAATTACTTGCTAATAACATACTCCCAGCGAGAAAAGGTTATAATGAGCAGCTTTATGAAATGAAGGTGGGTCAGGTTTTTAATTTCAGATGGCAACCAACAGGGCAGTAAATGAGTAAGCACTCAGGATAGCTGCACGCAGCGGTGATCCACAGCACTAAGTGAAATCTGTGACAATCACAGTAATCAGACATATTATGTAAAATATGTATGTGCCTTGGCTATAGGCCTATGTTTAAGATTCTTAAAAGCACATGATGTACATGCCATTATGACATGATATTAGACATAGAGGTTTTAAACCTGATCTTTGTTGGTATTACATACAGCATCATTGTCATTATTAACACAATATTCCTCTTAGAAACAAAAAGGTGACATTATAAGTAATACAACATACCCTCACTCACCTAAATACACTGAGGGGTCTTACTGCTACATCCTTACTTCGTCTGGTATGACCTGTATCTGTATCTTGTGCAACGATTATATTGCATTTCAGCATTTGCCATTATTAAGCAGCAGTGGAAAGTAACTTAGTACATTTACTCGAGTCCAACTTTGAAGTGTTTGTACGTTACATGAGTATTTCCATTTTCTGCTACTTTATATTTCTACTACACAACAATTCAGAGAGAAATATGTACCTTTTATCCGTATACATATAAGCCTATTTGATAATTTGAGTAGATAGGCTAGTAGTAGATAAATAGTAGTTACACAGTAGTTAATAGTTTATATTACTTAGTTATGAATAGTTTATTAGTTAGTTATTAATCATTATTAATAGTTTATAATAGTTAGTTATTAACACTTATGAACAGTTTATTAGTTAGTTATTAATAGTTTGTATTAGTTAGTTATATTTTTTTAGTTAATAGTTTATAATGATATATAGATAGTAGTTAGGCTACTTTTTAGATTTGATTTATAATACAAAATATAAACAACAAATTAACGATGATGTATTATCATGCACTGCATACAAAACCAAAACATAACATCTTTTGGATGTTACTGTCAGTTCCACTAATATTTTTTACCTCATTTCATGTACCTTTGTAACAATAATTTGTTAACACACTCAGTGCTCAATTTGTGGTGTCCATGTGTGTCACTAACATGTTAATAACACATTTGACAGCAGAAAATTATCGGGGCAACACCATGGTCACGGCCATCTCTGCTGATTTGTCAGATGATGCATGATGTTAGATAGTAGCAGAGAAAATGAGATGTCACACTTTAAATATGACTGAGGCTGGCACTCACACAGAATGCAATAATGTTTGATGAACGCAGGTCACAGTGAAAAATACAGAATTGCCATCAACGATAAGAGACTTTTCTTTCTCCTGTTTGCTGAGCACTTTATGAATCTACCTCGACATACAGCACCTTTTAACACTTGTACGTTTTCTTGATTCAAAGCACTGGTAATGATCCACTACATCCACGTCTGTTCTTTCCATTACGCCTTATACACTCACTGTTTACTCTAAGGACCACCTTCAACCTTGATGGCACCCTGATAGCACTGAATTAATAGTTTGATCCAAATAGTCACATAGACATTTTTAGGTCATGGGTTATAATTGTAGGATGTATCTCATGTCCCAGAAAAGAAAAGGTGAACAGAATGGAGGGAGGCTTGTTTTTTACTCCAGAGCAGTTAGAACACATCGTTTTGTTTCACAATCCTTTTTACTGTATGATGTTGGTTGTTCCGACTTCCTATGTCCTTAGTGTTTAGAAAAGTGGTTGTCAAATTGCTCTGCACAGATGGATTCTGACAAACATGTCCATGTCGCAAGGACATACTCCTACAGCAACACCTCATGTCTTATATAATGGAGCACTAAAAATAGTGCAGCAGACTGAGATGACATAAAAAAAAACTAAACTTTGGAGTACTATATTTGCAGTAACACAAAATGCTGCAGGTATTTTTGAGCATGACTCACTGTGCCTGAAGTAAAGGCACAGAAAGCTGTCTTACCAGTTCCGCAACACAAAGCTGTGAGCAAGTAGACATAATGTTTATGGAGCATTTTGTTGTTTAGCTGAATCTTTCATTTTTTTTAATTTTAAAAAAGGTGTACATGTAGGAACTGAACCATCAAGTAATATGACCAGTGAGCCTTCAAATGTTAACAGCAGCAATTTAAACAAATGTCATGTCATTCAAAAGGAAATACGGAACAACTGATGAACACTGTTGCCCATCTCAAGAAAGTGCGACTAATCCACTGGGGGGGTCACATCATTAAGATAAGGAAGATATTATTTTAATTATCCCGAGGGAAATCGCTGTGTAGCAGTTGCAGTAAACACATAGAGGGCAAATAAACAAATTATAAACAACATTTAAACATTAAAGATTATCAGGAAGATACAAAAACCAAATGCAAGAAATACAGGTGAAAGATAAGTGTTATTCATATAACCAGTTAACAGTAAGGTGCAAATTCGATCACTAAAATCATAATAGCTGGTCCATCTTAAAGGTCAGTCCACCTAAAGTGAGCGTCGGTCAAAGTTGTCGCTAACTTCGGGGCTAACCCCCTTCACTTAATCAGCAGGTGGCGAGACACGGGAACTTGGCTTAAGGTGTTGTAGCATTTACTGCTACGATGCGACTTCACGATGCTTAGCCTCGGCGTGGAGTCAATTTACAGTAGGCCCGGCGGTGGTACACTGGTGGAACCCAAACTAAGTGACCCTGCATTATGTCAAGCTTTAAGGGAGAACAAAGGATTTATCTTTCATAGGAGAGTAAATAATGTATGTTTTTGCAATTCAATTTGAAGAAAAGTGAAAATGTCCCCTATACAAGAAATAAATATTACCATGCTGTGCTAAGTTACCTCCACCAAGGCCGAAGGCCTAGGGAAGGAGGTTATGTTTTCACTGCCGTTGGTTTGTTGTTTGTCCGTTTGGAGGATTACTCGAAAAGTCCGCAATTGATTTGAATGAAGTTTTTTGGAGGGGTGGGGTGTGGCCCAATGAACAATCCATTAGATTTTAGTGGCGATCCGGATCATGGTCCGGATTCAGGAATGTTTTTAAGCATTACGTTCAGCCACAACATTAAGACCTCTGGGTATAACACATTCGCAGTGTAACTGATGACGTGTTGATGACGCGTGACCCCGCCTCTTTCCTTCAGAGAGATGAGGGGTTGGGGAGGAACAACTGTAGAATCAGCATTTGTTCACATTAAACTCTATGAAATTACGGTTGAGTTCGACCAAAGCACACTTGGTGATTTTTGGAAAGAGTAATGATGACGGTTTAGGTGAGTTTTATTTTGTTTCTGTCCAGTTTGAATGAAGTGTTTTACAATGCTCCGCTACGTACAGGTGATCTCAACATAAACAAAAATACACGTATATGATGGCACAAGGTGAACAGAGAGGGGGGGGGGGGGGGTCTGCGCTCTCCGAGTGCCAATCTATTTATTACTAAAACACGTATCAATGGTCACACTTTACAATAGGGTAATAGCTAAATATATAAAATTATGTGACAAAGCAAAAACAATATTTATTTTTAACGTTTTCATTAGGCCACTAATTTCTTTAACGTATTAACGCAACTGGCAATTTCTAGGTTGTAGTGGGCTCAGTTTTAAAGCTAGAGTGAAGATACTGGCATCATATAAAACTAACAAAAACAAAGGAATCTATTGGTACAAACCTTGACATACTAGCCCGAGGCTAAATAACGCTCCAAAGTTACGCAACATTTTGGCAAGGAAAAACTGGCATGACCATTTTCAAAGGAAATCCTTGTCCTGAATCTGGGTTCTATGGGTATAATAAATATATACATACATTTGCATAAAGCAATCATATTTGCCCACTCCCATGTTGATAAGAGTATTAAATACTTGACAAATCTCCCTTTAAGGTACATTTTGAAAAGATACAAAATGTGTGATTAATTCACGATTGATCAAGATTAACTATGGACAACCATGCGATTAATCACAATTACATATTTTAATTGATTGACAGCCTTAGTTTTCATAACATTTTGAACACTTTTTTCTCCCTTATTTATTTTACAACTGAATAAGGTCACAGCCACGTTTCCAATGCACTTGTGTTCCTCTAGTGTTTTAGTACATCTGGAGGACACTTTAGTTAATGAAGACACAATGAACAAGGTTTCT
This sequence comes from Sebastes fasciatus, assembly GCF_043250625.1. NCBI lineage: Eukaryota > Metazoa > Chordata > Actinopteri > Perciformes > Sebastidae > Sebastes > Sebastes fasciatus. The sequence continues at coordinate 16,391,651 of NC_133798.1, read as the reverse complement.
TGCCGCTTCAAGCTTCACTCACTATTGCACTTGTTGGGTGAATTGCTCAGCCCACTCGTTATTCAGTGGTTCATTTTTATCTTTAAAGGCCTTTATGGATTTACCTCCTTACTGATAATATTGCTCACTAAATTTCTAATGGCAAGAGTGCTGTTGTGGCTTTTGCCGCCAAATACTGCATGACTTGAAACTGATTTTAAGCTGACAGAACACTTGCTTTCTTGATGATGTTGAAGTGGTAATAAAAGCTCCTTAAACAGACCTACTGAAATAAGAGTTTGGCTTTGCTTAGTGTCTAATTGAAATTGTTTTGAATCTCTCACTTTTATCGTGCTGTCTTCCATTTAATATTTTCACTCTGTCCAATCCTTTCTGTGATGCCAACTGATTCTCAACATTGTGTGACTTTTGTAATGATTATGACTGTATTTCTGTACAATTTGCTGTTTTTATATTTTCTTGGCCATTTGGCTAATTCTGTTCCCATCTGCATGCCATCAAGCTAATGATATACTTACCAGACTTATTCCCACCATCTGACTATGGTTATCATAGTAAAATCATCCACTCATTGATGCAAAAATGAAAAACAATGCCAAAATACAGTAATACTGCCAGACGTACTTAAACAGAAGTGGTATAACTGCATGATCTGAAGACAGCTGTGATCACTCATAAGGGTCTCTATTAAGCACCAAGAGCTTTGACAGTTCTTTTTTTTTTGTTGCTGTGTGCAATTTCTTTGCTACCGCTTGTGTTTGAATAATGACCAGATACTACTGTTAATTCTAGCAAGATAAGGTCGCTATCACTAATGTATTTTGCCACTAAGATACAAATGAACCTAAGGAAAACTGGGTGCAAAACGACTATTTCTAGCAAGTTCACTGTAGTCATTATCCATTTCTGTAGCCTATTTAGAACAGGATGCTTTGTTGGCAAAGGAGAATTGCGAGGGAAGTACTGTAACTGCACGCAAGATAAGAAGCAATGAGGGTAATAATGATTAGTCTGTTCGTTCGAAATGGCGGTTACACGTTTTTAGTGCATTTTGAAAGCTTGAGCATGTTGCTGTGCATTTTACCAAGCAACATAAAAGGTCACAATCAAATATTCAACAAAGCTATTTGGAATACGTTAAAACTGGTTGCTCTTTGATCTTTTAAAATGAATAAACATCCCCTATTGCCTGCTATGACAGACACTTTATTTCATATCTGCATGCGCAATGTGTAGAGGAGAGTTATGCATTTACACTTGTGTGAAAAACACATTTTGTATTCCCCTGTGTTCATTTCAGTGCTCGGTATCACAAAGGAATCCCATTTGCTCCTGAGACGACATCAACGCCAAGGACAGAAAGTGACTGGGACAATGACAAATGAAAGACATCTGATTCAATATGAAACATAGGAGAGCCTTATGGGAAAAGAGCATTAAAAAGCAGCACATTTACAGGGCAGAGCATCCCCTATAGGCCCATCCCGTGTCGCTGCCGGGCAGCAGCTCCACCACCACCACACCTGTTTCTCCGCTAACAGAAAAAGGTAGCCTCTTAACCTTGCCCACACAGCCTTAATCTTCCAAATGCTGCTTGAGCATTTGAATTTCTGCACATCAATCTCAGGCCCCCGTCCTGCCTTGATTAATGGTCCCCATCTATCACGGCACCATGTGGCGCGCAGGCCTTGCCCCGCCAGACAGCTTTGCTTTAGAATAATGGGCGCACTCCATCCCGGTCCCTACCATGCAATGATTGTGCATCTTTGTGATCTATCTGTCAAGCCCCCGTCTGTCAAAAGGGACAACAGGGGGGGGGACAGTTCAGGTGGAGGCAATTGGGACGAGGGAGGCATTGCTGCACGCCAATTACGTACAGTGTGTAACAGAATGCCTCTTATTGTGGCTAGCTGGCTGACTGATAAACATGGGCATATTTTCTCACAGACAACAGAGTCTCTCTCATTCTGTCACACATGGGGGCATGAAGCCTTGGAGATATTCTGTCTGCCATCAATAACGTTGGCAGGGGAAAGCAAAGGCGCTAATGGCGACTCCAGGTTATATTCATGTGCGGTCGTGGTTTTCATGCTTTGCTTGCCTCTCTCATATTCCAAACAAAATTATAAAAATGCACGTGCTCCATTGTACGCCCCAAACTCACTGTCTCTTGAACACAAAGGGTGGCTGAATAGCTGCTCTCCAACCAGCTTGAAACATAACCGCAAGGACACCCTCTCACAGTGGTTTAAAGGTAGCTTCCCTCTGTTCAGGAAACACTTGTTTTCATCAATACTCTGAAAATAATTAGCTGCAATTATGTCTGTCTCTCACCAAAGCAATTACATGCCACATGATCAAGGCCCTTATATGGGCACGCCAGTATTCTGTGGAGTCAAGAGCTATTCATGCTTTTAAACAAGCCATTCATCACTGTCATACGAGCATTCTTCACTGTTGATGGCGCTTTTGTGTGTCTTATTACAGGCGGACAGGAGAACAAAAACTCTTAGTCCCTATGCAAAACACACACAAACCAGGCAGAAATGTGTCTTTCTTTAATTGAGAACTTGCTCATAGCAGCAATAATTAGAGTGCCATCATATTGCAGCATTTTGCATGGCAAAAGGAAACAAGCGTGACCGCGGTTACACGTCAGATCTAACCAGTGCATCTTGGTTGCTCGATATTCTCGGGTATTGTTTTTTAAATGTCACAGCCCTATTACATTGCCCACTGGGATCAGCGCCGGTATGTGGAGGTATTGTGTTGCTGCCTGTTGCTGACATTTCGGCCGGCTGGATATTGCTGCTGCATTCCCCAAACATCACCCACTGGTCCACTGCTCATGTCAGTCTCTTCCAGGCGTGAAAATGGTGCCCCGCCTCACTCCTCACAGAATATCACAGGACAATGGGAAGGAATGGAAATAGAAGGAAGTTACATTTGCCTTAAAGACTTTATACTTTACAGCAGGGATTTCTTGATACATATCATGTAAAGATTTAAAAAGTATTTTGGAAATCTTACAAAAAGGTAACATTTAGAGCTGTCAAAGTTAACGCAATAATAACACGTTTTGTTTTAACGCCACTTCTTCGTGTCTTCAACGCATTAACACAACTTGCGATTTTTAATATATAGCGAGCTCAGTTTTAAAGCTAGAGTGAAGATACTGGTATCATATGAAACTGGAAAATCTAAGTAATCCATTATACCAACCACGTCATACTAGCTCGTCGTAAATAACGCTCCATAGGTGATCTCAAGATCAAATGGGTTCTATGGGTACCCACGAGTCTCCCCTTTACAGACATGCCTACTTTATGATAATCACATGCAGTTTGGAGCAAGTCAAAGTCAAGTCAGCACACTGACACTCTGACAGCTGTTGTTGCCTGTTCGGCTTGAGTTTGCCATGTTATGATTTGAGCATATTGTCTATGCTAAATGCAGTACCTGTGAGGGTTTAAGAGTAATAAATACTTGGCAAATCTCCCTTTAAGGTACATTTTGGACAGATCAAAAAATGTGAGATTCATTTGCGATTAATCGCGATTTCCTATGGACAATAATGCGATTATTTGCGATTAAATATGTTAATCGTTTGACAGCCCTAGAATATTTAAAAAAGTATTTTGGAAACCTTACAAAAGGTAGCATTACAAATCTGTTAATACACATTGGGTTTTGTGGTCAGATGGTAAAGAGTACTTACCCAATGACTTAAATTGCTATTTAAGCCTGAGGCATATAATTAAAACACATAACATACATAAAAGCAGAACAAACATTGCACGTATAAAATGGGGGCTGTGTTATTCTGGATGCAGGTGTGTCTCTGACAACTGAAGTGGGGGGGACAAAAAAGGCCAAAACATGCAGGCATTCACTGCTGACCTTGTCTGAGCTGGTGTGCAGTGGATAGCACATACATCACAAATCCTGCATCGCTTTGGCAAATGGAAAGTCGCTGAAATACTTTATGTGTGTGGGTTAAGAAAAAACACCGCTGCATATCTTTAAAGTGAATTTCACAGCCACGCCTTATGTCTTGCCTGTATGAAACTGGGGCCACGAGAGTCAAGACAGAATATGGTGACCCATATACAGGTAGCTCTGGGCTCACTTATACAGCCCTATTCCTATCTTTGCATTAAAAACAACTATTTCAAAGAGAGGACATAGAAACAATCTCATTATCCATTACAAGACTCTTTTTTTCCTTTAATGAGATGAAAGCATGGGGAGAGGGGTTGTTGAAATTTTCAGCCGAGTTTATTTTGTTACAATTAGTTCAAATAAATTGATAATTGCATGCAAATATGAATGCAATTTGGAAGACACAGCCAAACACTCTGCATACCTCTGTCATGTTCTATATAAGCCTGGTTTTCCTTTAAAACACTTTTTGGAAAAGTGACAGCTCTAATGAGGACGGACTTTAAGCTCGCCGGAGTTAAATACAAAATGTATGCCATTCATTTGCCAATGTGGGCCCCATTTAGTTTTCATTCAAAATTCAGTAGCTTCGGAGCAATGTGTGTGCTTTATATGACCTTGACAATGGACAACATTAAAGGGTGAATTCCATACCACATAAGCCATGTACAAAATAATGAGCAGGGCAGATAGCTAGTATAGACTGAGTGAGCGAGGAGAAACATGGAGGACTCTGTTCAGCTCAGTAAGGTTTTAGAGAAGAGGCAAGTGACTGATGCTGGCTCAGTGTCATCAAAATGTATTGCCATGGGGACAGAGGATATCCATGAGAGAGTCAGTAGATCAGTGAAAGAAAAAAAAAGAATTAGAGACCATTTTGCAGTGGGATCACACCAGCCGCAAATCGGGGCCAGGGGTGTAAAGTGTTAAACCAATGGCCCCTTCTCCACTTCCAACACACCCTACTTCAAGCGTCCTTCCTCGGACTACACCCATCTTCAAACTTAGCCTTCATTTTGATCTCAACTACACATCTGATCCATGTGGTGCTTTGTTTCTGAAAAGTGTGGTTTTAGATTACTACACTGTCTCAATAAAGAGCTTTACACACAATTTGTTCTCTGCATTTAAGTAGGGCAGAAATTATAAAGCACTACGAGTGAACTGCATACAATACTGTCTGAAGATTCAAATTTAAAACTGTTTGAAATCCACGTTTTGTTTTGTTTTGTTTCTTTTGAAAAGATGTTTCATTAACCACTGCATGGTCCTTGACTGATGCTTCTGTTGGAAATATCTACTGAAGTCTTGCTCCGCACTTTTGAGAATATATACCCCATTACACAAAAAGTATTGTCGGTCTTTGTCAACATGCATTCCTCTGCGTCGACCATCTTTCTTTTTTTCATGATAATTATGAATAGTAAATAAGGCCAGTAAACATGTGCAATCAGCAGATAACGAGTGCTGTTTGCTTGTTAATGAAAGTTACAGATTGTAACTCTGGTTCTGGAAAGCTTTCCAAATACGCCTGCACATTGACATTTACACCAGTACTGCTTCAGCCAATCATGACAGACCCGCCGACTCCTATCAATAAGGGCTGTACAAATAGTTGTACACTAAACCAACATCTGTACAGCTACAGCTGCAGCAGGTCATGGAGATATGGTTAAAGTGTGTACCCATTATTCTAATTCCCAAAGGCTTTTCCTTCTAACAGTCTCTACAAGTTTAAAGGGGCATTCACTGTAATGACTCTAACACAATACACGGCTGTATCGTAAAACAATCAAACAATTAGGGTCACCCTACAGAACATGTCCACACTTCCTACTAGATATACTGTCCACCGTTAGACTACATCTTTCTTCACCAATTTAGAAAACCAGACAATTTTCTTCTTACTTTTGTTACACGTGTAACAAAAGTAAGAAGAAAATTCTGTTCACACATAATTGTGCAAAACTAGTGGGAGAGAAAAGGAGGCATTAAGCAAGCAGTGACCTTTACTGTCTCAGTACCTTAATGATACATATGCATTGACAAAGGTGTCTATTGTGCAAAACAAAAGTAGGCAATTAATTGAATAGTCATAATCTAATTCAATGGTTTAATTTCATTTTAGCTCCAAATTGGTCGCCCTGACTAATTTTAAAATTGGGCGTAATTTCTGCCAGATGGGTTGACGTTTGGCATGCAGTTTGAGGGGGGTCATGATGACTGATTAATCACCTGAACGGTCAACAATCTGGCTCTCAAACAATCGGTTGGAGTTCTGGCATGTCAAAAATGTTGGTTTACTTGCAGTTTAAGCAGTTCCAGCGTCAGATTTCCCACAAGGCTTAAACAAAAGATCCGTTAAACACTGTTGTTAATATTATTGCAGCAGTATTTTATATGTTGTGGCTAAAAACGTTGACAGACACTGCTGTGATATGAAACTGCACATCGTTACAGAACACACAGACCATATTGTCCTCATCTTCCAGACATCTGTGGTTCCATTTTTTTAAATATGTTTTTCTTCTTACTCTCTGTTCATTATAGAATTGCACAAAGTAATGCTGCTTTTCTTTCTTTTTTGGTCAGCATTGAGGACACTGTAATTGTGTTTGACTAAACTTTGTTGGAATTTGCCAATGGACAAAAAAGGTTAATTGATCGTGTAGTGTGAGTTAACACAATGTTAAAGATGAATAAAAAATGAACAGTGTTTGCCAAAGTTTAGAAGATAACTCTGTCTCAAGCATGAGTTGTGGAGCTCTCCAACGTCTTCGATGGGGCTGTCAGCAGTGAGGGAACTGTCTGTGGTGCTCGCCAAAGTTCCATTAGACAGTGCAGAGCTGGGCTTGCGCTTCTGTGATGGTAGGAGCAATGTTTGGCCCTGTTTCCTCTTAGGAGAAAACTGTGTGCCCTTTGGGTCCAGTTGCTGAGTCGAGGAACTGTTTCCCCGAATTGTAGGCTTGGGCTCTCCAAATTATTTTTGCAACGGCTTAGTTGAAGGGTAAACCAAGTTGTAGCGTTTGCTTTTTTTCACCTTAATCGTCAGATGGTTTATTCATGAGGCCTCACCGAACCTCTGTACCTGGGTCAGTATCACAACACCTGCTGTCAGCCTTAGTTTTCTGCACTGACGTGGCTGCTGCCGTATTTGCAGGAAAGCAGGGACGGAGACCAGGAGGCAGAATCGGACGACAGAGTGTTTCATCCTCACATTACTCTATTTGGGATGTCAGAGGATGGGGTGAAAAATAGGTACAGGTCACAAAGTCATACAGTTCTATCTCAACTGGAAGAAAATAGGCCCGGTATCTCGGACGGAGAGAAAGCTTGCCAGCCAAACTTTAAGCAACCGTTCATCACTTGGCCTTGAGGTCTTTCCTGCAGACAGCAGCGATGTCACAATCACTCTTGCTCTGTCTGGAGTACTAAAGACAACTGCACAGGTACAGGGACAACAAGCAGTGGGTGATCCCAACAACACCTACAGAAAGTTGATTTACTCTCCGTGGCAGGACTCCCAAACGCCAGCTCATTCATAACTGACAGAAAGGATGGAGGAGGAGGACGAGGAGGAGGAAGGACGCGGGTGATGGTTAAGTGTAAATAAACTCTGCATTATTCCACTCTTATACATGGAGCAGATCCTTGCAACCTTTTCAAGTCAATAGAGATGCTGTCAGTTCAGCACTCCAACAACCTTTAGCTACTTTAATTAATGGCTTGAATGAAACGAACATAGTTAATTAATTCAGTGGAGCACTTCATGATTTTCCCCACTGTAGATTTATTTATGTGTTTAAAACGCTATAGGATGGGCAGAAAACACTTTCAGATGTGTCTGATTGAATCATGATTTTCATGACACTCTTAACGAACTGATTTTGCCAAACCTACGGATAGCATTGGTACAAATATGATTTTGGTGGGCTACAAATATCAACCAATAGATATTTTTTGAGAGCAGTTTGGTGCAATTTTACCAATGTCGAATAGACAACGTATCTCTACAATTGGCATCTCAACAACTCAATGAAATATTCACACCAAATTAATTGGATGCTCTTAAGGTGATGATACGAGGTGATGCAGTCACTGTGCTCCGTGTCTCGTTATATGTTGTCTGAAAATGACATCTAGTGAAATGTGTCTACGAGGCCAGCATTTGCAGTTGATGTCAATACATCTAATGACTCAGTATTTGCAATTAGTAACAAATTAGAAACATAAGAGCTCGCTAAAACAAACTAAAAAACTATTAAAAACAAATTAAGTGTTTCTATTTTTACATTGTGTGTTTGTGATGATGCACGGAGGCCGTCTTTGGCTGAGTTAGTGAAACCCCTCGGAGTCCCTGGAGTGGGCCTGGCTGTAAATTCAGTGTGGAAATGGGTGCAGATTAAAGCTTCATTAGTCAAGGCCTTAGCAGCTATGTGCTGCTCCCCCCCCCCCCCCCCCCCCCCCCCCCCTCTGCATCCTTGTTTCTTTCCCTCAACACATGCATTCAGACAGATTAACACGTAAACAGAAGAGAAATGAAATAACTCCGAAGGTATAATGCACACGCAGAGAAATGTGCATACTGTACCGCACTGTTCTGTTTATTTAAGAGACATCTCTGAGGATACTACAGCACCTTGTTTCTTTTATATCGCCATCTGTAAGCCAAAGCTGTTGCCTCCTCCTGCTGTACTGTACATATTTGACATAAATATCACATGCTATCTATACTGCATCACACATAGTAGGCTACCTTGTTTTTTTTATGTCTTACTGTACATCTTTGTGCCTTCTTTTTTTCTTTAATTTGTCCATTTAAGTGCATACTTATTCTATCCTGTATCTATATGTGGAAGTTAAAAACCCTATGTATGATTTATTTTATGATATGTCACCTTGTCATACTTTTTTTATGACTGGTCTCTCTTTTAAGTTTAGAATTCTCAAAATGATAATTTCCAAATTTTTCAATTTTCCATGCCTCCAAATTTTAGCGGAAACACTGAAAAATAAAGTATTTTAATCTCCTTAAAATTGTATTCAGTTTTGCCGCCTTGTATCAAATATAAGAAATAAAACATTAACTGCTGTGTAGAGTGAAGGAAACAACAGGGACTGCTCAATTATTTTCATAATAATTAAAAAATGCTGTGACAAATAGAAGTCATAGGAATTATAAGTAACATCAATGTTGCAAAAAGCAACATTTTCTGTTGGACCTAAAAATAGAATGACATCCACACCTAAAAAAAAGTGTATCTAAAGTTATATTTGAAACATAAAATAATAAAAAAAAAAAAATCTAATTACTGCATCGGAATTAGGAGACGCCTGTGGTGGCAGAAATCGTGAGTCCTCTGGACCCTTATGTTTGGAGTTTGGTGTTTTGAGTTTCCCGAGGCGTTTTGCTTAACATCACATACTCCTCCACGGGTGACAGAACATACCCCGTGGCACACTTTGCAATTTTCCATGTATTTATTCTCTCCCACACAGAAGCCAGAAATATTTAGCTTCCCTATTCTTCTTGTTACTTTTGAAACTCTTGCGTTTGACAGGGGGGCTTGAAGAAGAGGCATAGGCCATTTTTAAATCAGAGTCCGACTCCCACTGCCTGCTAGCATCTTTTTGACATGGTAACAGCCAACGCACACACACACACACATTTGCTCTCTATTAGTCATCTCTTCTAAAAGAGCTGATTTCAGATTTTGTTTTTCTTATTTCTATACAGGGAAATACAGAAAAATTGTTATCGCTCGATTAAAGCTTCCTTAGGTGTGAAAACGATCTCCCACAGGAGTTAACTACATGATTATCATTGTCGTGTGTGTACAAAAAAAAGTAATAATCAGTGCTTCAGAGCCTTTGAAAACAAATATTAGATTTTGCAAATAAATATTAGATTTCACAAAAGCATTAACCTTTTCAAAATACCACTGACTGAAATTAAGACTTCTTTTTTTGTGTTTTTAATAATGTTCTAATGTAGCTGCTGTTACTTGTTCATTGCCGTTCTCGCCAAAGATTGTACACATAACATATTTACACGGCAAAGTATGTGTAGGCTATGCCTCGTATCTGTTCTTACAGGATACTAATACACTTGCACCGGGAGACAGGAAAAGAGAGGGGGAGATCAAAGGGAATGCAGACTGGCTTCACACAGCCCTGCATGTTTAAAATGCATGCATAATACAAAACCAAAAGCCCGAGAAGAAGATAGTAGGAGAATGTTCAGGGTCAGGTCCAACACAAAACAGCATTAGAAGGCACAGCATCCTTTAGTCATGTTCTTCACTGTCTGTGTGTGTGTGTGTTTCATATTTTAGTAGATGTAATAGTGACAGGAGAAGAGTCTTTATTTCATTCTCATTCTTTTCCTCCTTGGTTTTGTTTTAGTGCATAATGCAGGAGTCGCTTCAATTCCCCAACTGTATCTTGAAAATATGTTCAAAACATCAACAGTGACCTGAGGAGGAAATGTGGGTATTATGGGGGTGCTATTAAGCTTTTTAATACCTCCAATGGGCAAAGCAAAAATGAGGAGTTGTAGAAGATAGGGATGCACTGATCCGTCTGTTTCAGTCCCGATAGCAATACCTGGGTTTTGGGTATCGGCCATTGATGTGACTCACAGAAAGCCTAAAGCACTGTTTATATGACAATCAACAGTTGAGAGTGATAGGAAATTTGGAGGGAGAGATGAAGACAGTAAATAAAGGTCACCGGGAAGCTTGCAGTTACAGTATATGATAACACTAATCCACTTTTAAGGCACAAATTTGAGTGGAATTTTAATACAACAGTCTATAAAACGTGATCTAAAACTGCAGACTGGGCATTAGAAGCCCACAGTTGAACCAGGACGGATATGCTTTAGGCCTGAGGAAGAAACATTACTAGTCTACTTTCTACTGTCCTTCTAATGTTGACACTGAGAATCCGTAATTTCAGTTAGCCTCCGATAACACATTCATATACAGTAGTCCACCTTAATTAATTAATTGTGGCATAATGCCACTTCCACCATAGAAACAGAGATTGTGAGGAGAAACTATGAAAGGAAAAAAAAAAGAAATCCAACCAGGATTACGACATTGTTCACACAAATTCGCTCAGTCGCTTCAGGCAATTGATGAGACAGCCAGCTTGGCCTAAATAGGTATCCTGCAGAGAATTCACAATCTGCATTGTCTTCTTTAACAATCAATTTGGAATTGGTTCTTGCGGGCGAGTGCCATGGCTGAAGTCAGTAATGTATGGAGCACGGTTCGCCCTATTCCTCCGTTGTTTAAGTTTGCCATACAATTTAATTTTGGAACCAAAAGTAGACCGAGATCAGCAGAGACTTCTCTCGCACGGTCTTCATTCTCAACTGGTGTCACCTTTTCAGGAAGCATAGATATCTAAAACATAAAATACACTAATAGTAGAGTGTAACACCCTATAAAACATTCTTTTAAGCTTTTGTAAATTAAAGCAGTGGGAAAAGTCACTGTAATTGTAGCAGTGGCTTAATTATCGCAGCAGATTATTTGAGAATGCCTGTAAACAAATTACCATGTAGACCTTATTGTCTCTGCCTAATTAAATTCCCTACTTGATTGAAAAATGCTCAATCATTGTCAGTTTTATTATTTGGTTGAATTGTTTTGCTTTGCCATTTGCTGGTCCCAAAGTTGTCCAATATATATATATATATATATATATATATTTAATATATATATATATATATATATTAAAGCTTCAGTAGGCCGACTGCTTTTGTCATCATTGGGCAAAAATTCCATAATAACCTTTCAGCATATTGTAATTCAAGTTCTCTGAGAGAAAACTAGACTTCTGCAACTCCTCATGGCTCTGTTTTCAGGCCTAGCCCGTGACAGAAAACTTTGACCAATCACAGGTAATTTCAGACAGAGCGTTCCAATTGAGCTTTCCTATTGGCTGTGCTCTGGCTGGTGGGCGGTGCTTGGTATTTTCTCATTAGATCTCAACATGGCTGCTGGGTCACAAACTTTCTCATTTTACAGCTAAACAGTACACAACAAGATGTTTCTGAAAACATTTAAAGGAGAGAAATAGGCATTACCGTAACAGAATATTGATTCATATTTGATCAGCGCTGCCTAGTTTGACCAGTTGATCGGCGTTTGTGAGTGATTGACAGCACCTCAGAGACGGCAGGCTCCAGCTCGGCTCTGATTGTTTGTTTTTTCTCCGGTCCGTAAAATCTTGCAGATGCCATTAGGAGCACCAGAAGACAGAGAGGCACATGATTTTTTTTCAGATTACCTGTCAGGATATAGTGACCATTTTATAAAAATAACTTTTTTAAATAATTTTTGCTCCTATCCACTGCTGCTTTAATGTTTTACTTTCAACACATTTAGTTGAGTTGCATGCAGCATCTAATGATATAATGTCTATCTCTTAGGGCTGTGAAAGTTAATGCAATAACGCGTTAACGCAAATTCGTTCTAACGCCACTATTTCTTTAAAACATTAGCATAATCAGTCTTTCAGAGGTTAGAGAGAAGATACTGGCATCATATGAAACTAGTTAACCTAAGGAATACATTGGTGAAAAACTGGCAAGGTGATTTTCAAAGGGGTCCCTTGACCTCTGACCTTAAGATATGTGAATGAAAATGGGTTCTATGGGTACCCACGAGTCTCCCCTTTACAGAAATGCCCACTTTATTGTAATCACATGCAGTTTGGGGTAAGTCATAGTCAAGTCAGCACACTGACACACTGACAGCTGTTGTTGTCTGATGGGCTGCAGTTTGCCATGTTATGATTTGAGCATATTTTGTTATTCTAAATGCACTACCTGTGAGGGTTTCTGGACAATATATGTCATTGTTTTGTGTTGTTGATTGATTTCCAATAATAAATATATACATACATTTGCATAAAGGAAACATATTTGCCCACTCCCATGTTGATAAATGTATTAAATACTTGACAAATCTACCTTTAAGGTACAATTTGAACAAATACGAAATGTGCAATTAATCACGATTATTCATGGACAATCATGCGATTAATCATGAATAAACATTTGAATTGATTGACAGCCCTACTCTCTCATTTTTACAGCTAAATATTTCATTTAATACCGATTGGAAAAGTAAAAAACAGGATGTGCTGAATGCAAACCTCATCAAGTAAAAGCTCTTCTGCTTTCTGGTAAATGAATGCAGAATCTGGGATCTGCAGACGATGACCATGATTAGTAAAGTGGTCGTGTATTCCTCTGTGGTGCAGTAATGTGTGACACCGGTGGAGGTTCCTGGTGAATCAGTGGGCGATTGGCCCCAATCCAAATGCAGACCCTGCATACAGTATATTATAATAATGGTGCTTGCTCCGGATACTGTGAGCCATGCTGGATGCCTCACTTCTGAGCTCAAGCACAGGTAAGGTGACATTAGCGTGCTCTTGCTACTGAGGCCTTAATGGACTTTGTATTTTTTTGCTTGAGTTGCAGTGAATCCGATCCATACTTTTTATCACCTAATATTTCAAACATTAGTGTTTAGTCTTTGTACTCTCTTGTATGTATGTAATACATTGTCAACAAAGGATGTACATTAATGGATTCATAATGGGGATATCTATTTGAGCAAATATTTGATCTCAAAGGATAAACAGTCATTTTTGAAGTTATTTTGGTCGAGAAAAGGCACTTTTGATCTAAGAACATTTCAATTTTCAGAACACAGCACTACAAAACAGAAATTCATTAAACAAATTTTTGCTTTATTGTTCCCTGTTTGGTTCCTCAAAACAACATTTGAATGATGTCATTCTTTTCATGCTTGCTGTGAAACTTTAAGGCTTGTGAAAGTTATCAGCCCGCCTTCTCTCTCCAAAGGGTTGACCTGGAAAACACTGCCAGCCAAACTCATTTGAACAACATCAATGAAGGTGACCCCTGAACAGCAGGGCGCACGCTGCAGTGGCAATGCTTCAAACGCTGTTTAACTGGAAATCAGATGATCCCGCTTTATTCTCATTGAGTTCTTCTGTCAAATAGTCGTTTTGGAGATATGGTTGTGGGTAATGTTGCAATTACTGATGTGTTCTGCATTTGATTTTCCCTAAAATGAGGTTCTGTCAGAGCATAAAGGCAATGTGAGGTCTGGTATAGGCCAACGCAAGAAGAAATCGCTTTGCCCATGATTTGAATTGCTAATGAGAAAGACCTTTGTTGGACCTTCGCTGCAATCTAAAAGCTGCTGTTCACCTTTATAATCAAATGCAATTTCATAGGTTATAATAGCATTTTAACATACCTTACACCTAAAATGTTTATTGGACATCATTGGTCTCCTTCATACTTAAAAAGGCGACCCTCACTCTATGAATGTATCCTTTCACCAAAGTTTAATTTCACAGTTTACTGTTAATGACTCTTTTGTACTTGCTAATGTTGGCAATTACACAAATGCCTCCTCTGCCCTATTCACAACAACAATCCTTTAATAGCGCATTCACTGAATGTATGGCGAAAAAGAAAAAAATGGATGAGAGTGGCGCCACACTCTATCCCTCTATCCGTCACTATTTATAGCCCAAACAATTAAGCTGAGAAGACCTTCATTAGCCTGCTGCTATTCAGCAGGACCCTGAGTCGCCTTGCCAGCCAGCCAAACAGGTGTTCCTTAATAATCACTGCTGAATTGCCAGCAACACTGGTTTGCGATTTTCCCTCCATATGTTTCAAGCTGTTAGCAGTCCTCTGCTGAGAAATGAATGACTTTCTGAGCCTCATTACAATATCTTACCGTACACAGGTGGCAGTTGGCTGGCAGTCTGACCCTCATATAAGACAAACTGGCAGTGCTTGTGACATTCAGCCGCTGTATCAATATAACACATATCACAGTATTTATTAACTTCAGAAGTTATTACTATGTCAACAGCATTAAAATATAAAGTTATTGCCTGTACTCCTACTGCAATGCTTTATATTTTTATTCTTAGAAAATTGCCTGTGTTTGCTTTCCTTTGGAGGATGAAATACAGTATGTTTATGAGGCTGCGCTGATATGCTGTGGTAAGGGATACCTATTTTGCAATTTAAGGACAAATTCACAATGAGGCACATTAATTACAACTAAACATATATGGCCATATTTAACATTGCAGATGAGAGAGCAGGCTGTAATTCCCCACTGTAGCTGTGCCAAAGCCAGGAGATGAGAGGCTGCCAGAGGTTTTGTAAATACCGCAGTGGCATGCCACCACTTGGTCCAATTAGGCTCTGGTTCATTTGTTATCTCACCGAGCAGTGATAAAATATAACCACTATGGGTTGTATATCGAGGGGTTGGTTTTGGTTTGGTAATCTTCATTTTCTACCCAACCGTAACTGCACATGCATGCATTGTGATAAAGGTATGAAAGCACTAAAAAAACAGATGTACAAATTAGAATTAAAAAATAGCTTGAATATTACAAAATACACAATGGATTCAAGCAATTCAACACACGCTTGGTAAAATTCAAAAACAAAATTTGTGAATTTTACTAAAAGAGATGTGTGAAAAAGTTATTTTATTTCTCAAAATCAACACATCTGGATTTGTTTAAAGGGGAATCACTGAATTTTTAAAGCGTATTCTCATAATTGTGGCCATAAGGGTTATATTAATTTTGCACTTCATACATCCGTTGTAAAGATTCAGGAAAAGCAAGCGAGCAGTTCGACCCAGTTTTCAAAATTTGATTAAATTTTACAAACTTTTACAAATTTTAAAATATCAGAATTTCCCTTTAAACCTGCAGTAGGCAGAATGTTTTTGGCATCATTGGGCAAATTGCATAATAACCTTTCAGCATATTTTAATTCAAGTGTTGAGAAAGTTTGCTCCGGCTGGTGGGCGGTGCTTGGTATTTCCTCAACTGATTTCAACATGGCAGACGGGTCACAAACTTTCTCATTTTACAGCTAAACAGTACACAACAAGATGTTTCTGAAAACATTTGAGGTGAGAAATAGACATTACAGTAACAGAATATTGATTCATATTTAATCAGTGCTGCCTAGTTTGACCGTTTGATCAAAGTTTGCGAGTTTATTTTTTTTAAACTTTAACTTCCTTCATGTAGCAAACATTGCCACTTAACTTAAATCACCTTTGTTCCAGAAGCTGGTCTGGCCTCTGCTCCTTTCCCATTAGGAAACTGTCTGCTGCCTTTAAAGGGGATAAGAGGAGTTAATGTGATTGGACACTATGAAAGCCTGCCCCGACTTCATCTGCTGATAATATATTCCTCCCACTGACAATGTATTCATCCTGCTTCAGCCCCGTTTTCCAGATTGTACCGCACTCTGCCAGGATTGTGCTCAACTCTGGTTACCAAAATTAGATCCACTTGTACTTTCTCTCTGAGTTTGAGCTCGCTTTTACCCTTGCCAACGGCCCATTGTAATAATAATTAACTGATTCATTGTCAAATATTTCATAAACAACAACGCTCTGATGAAGGCTCTGTGCCGAAACGCCTAAGCATATCTCTATTGTGATGTGAGCCAAATACACAAGTGAAATGTGAGTATTGTGCCCTCCTTCACTTGGAAATCTGGGATGTGCTACCTTTTCACTTTTTTTTTGGGAATATACTCAACGGACAATCAGATTGTTGAAGTGAACCTGCTTTTCCAATACAATTTCATGAACAGCCTTTATACAATTGTCTATCTTGGCACTGCTTGGCATATTTTTAAAAGAGAAATATTCAGTGTGCTTGTGGGTAAGCCACTTGTTTTAGTTTCTATATGCAAATCAGTAGAATTTACTCAAAAATAATACAATTCCCATATACAAGCCCCATTAGATGTGTTTTTCTGCTAAATCAACAGGAGAATTGATGCAATAGGGAATTGTGATGGCCTAGCTACACCTCTTGCTTATTCTGGCTGTCTTAACACACTTGTCAAGTAAGCTTGTATTGTATTGCCATCGTAAGCGACATTTCTATGTTTCTCTGCACTTTATTTATTTTTCAAGGCGTTCATCATCCCCAGAGCTTCTACTCTACTGTCAAAAGATAAACAAAAATTGTAGGTTTGAGTATCTGATGACACAGTTTCTTATAATATATTCATTTTTCACATTATGTTTCATTTGCACCACCCACACTGTATTTCTTTCTGTCTTTTAAAAAAATGTCTTTAACATCAGAGAGTGAGCCGTTACCAGCATTAAGTGATATCTCCCACTGTGATATTTCCATTGATTCAGTTCACTATCTACCTGCAGCATTACACCATTTTAAATAGAGTTGTCAGTCCGCGGTCTCTGTGTAATTATGATGAAATACTAATTAGGGAAGACCTGACCTGTGCTGACATGCCCACACACTCAAATGTCTACTCCAGATGGCAGCAGGTACAAAGGATGCCTGGGGAAGAGACCTTTTTCAGGCTTGTCTGCATTAGCATAGGGAGGACCTGTCCTATTAGGTTAATATTCTAAACATGTCTCATTTGGTTTAGATTTCAAATTAACAATCTGGCCAATATGTGAAAAGATTATTTCTGTCGAAGAAAACTGAGTTAGAGGGTTGCAACAGGGTTTCTGCGGCTGCTTTGGGGACGAAAATGCTGCTGGTACAAAATATTTTTACCGCAAGAGGATGGCAGCAGGTGATCAACATCATCATCATGGGATGGGATTTCAGAGGCTCGTATCACTGAGTTTAACCATGCTTGTAAATCCATAGCTGTCCGGTAAACTGTATTTCTCCAAATAAAGTTTCCATTGAGTTTTAGTTAGATTAAAAAAACACACATTACCTTCAATTACAAAGTTTAACTTCCAATGCCAACCTTTTTTTTTTAATTCTGACTTTCTACATACAGTAGCTACACATGGCCACTACAGTATGGTTAAGAATAAGGAATGGTCGTGGTTACGACAAACAAAGGGTATGTTTAGGATTAGGAAACGTACACACTTAACATAGGGTTATAGGGAAACTGAAGTTTTTGACCGCTGAATGACGATTTACTGCATGAAATTTTTAAAGTGGCCATTTCATTTCATTATAAATGTAATTTATATTTATTTTAGACAGAAAAGGTTAAGAAACGTGTGGTAATTTGTAAATAATAGTAATAATCCACAATTCAAACCTCATACTACTGTATATTCATTCATGGAGCTCTGCAAGTCACTGCATGTTCTACAACACTGTCATGCAAATATTTCAGAAAAAAGCCTTGTGTTAACAAATGAAGGAATTCTGTCCACAGAAAAAAATGCTTGAGGGCTTTTATCTTAAAACGAAAGCAGGAAGTGCTGATTTAAAAATAAATCTTTACTTTTTTCCGTGTGTGACATATTCTAAGGATACAGAGAATGAAACCTTAATAATGTTGCTGGTATGATGAATATACTATCAAATGATCACTTTCACTGTCTGCTGTTACTGTGAACAGATCGTTAAAAATAGGCGAGACCTCGAATCTCTAGAAGAGATGAAGATGACACGCAGCCGGGCTGTGTGGTGGCTCTAACCTGTTAACATGGAAGCCAAAATAAAAAAACAACAGGTTCCGCAGCCGCCACGCGCTCCTGACTTTCCCAGCGTGTACACGCCGTCAGGAGTCAAACAACATAACGCTACTTCCAATTTTGCTCCTGACAGAAAAAAGTCATAATTCACTGGCTACGTGTGGTCTTTGTCAGGTAAACATAAGCATACAGTAGGTCATTTTATGCATTTGAACAAACAACTAATGCTGTAATTTGTCTTGTCAAAACAATTCACTCACCCACCCCATGGTGGTAGTAGAGGAAAAGTCAGTTGATAACCAAAAGGCATACAGATTTGTCCTCTGAGGACCATGGATGTCTGTGCAAAATGTCAAGGCGATGTTTCAGTTTACACCAAAGAGGTGGACCAATTGACCGACTGACACACCGACATTGCCATCCCTAGAGCCATACCACTAGCAAGGCTAAAGAGGCGTTTATAACCTTTACTCCTCCCAAGCAGGACTCCGTCACTTAATGTTGTGGGGAAGTAACCAGTTTTGGGGTTGTGCCCTCGTGTCACTGTTGTCGACAGATGCAGTAATTTAAACTTATTTGAATTTATTGAAGGAAGTGCAGAGTTTGCCTGGATAATGGAAATGCATACAGTATATGTGATGAGAGTAAAATAATTATACACACTTACATACTATTTAGTATTCCGGAAAAAGATTTAGTATGTCCCAATACATAGTATGTCAAATGCAGTATGCCAAAAATACCAGGATGTTATACTGCATCCGGTCGCATTTTGCAGTATGCAAGCCAGCATGCTTTTCTGGCTATTCTGACCCACAATCCTCTGCGCGGCGGATATATGAGCAGGAGGGTCAAAGTTCAAGTTATGACAAAGTAGTATGTCCCAATTGTATGCATACTGTATGCAACAGTACATCCTTTGTAAGGGCAGTGGCAGTATGTACTAAAAGTAAAACTAAAGTATGCAATTTGTAACATAGCCTGTGAGTGATATTCAGCCAGTCCAAAGGTCCCTCCCTTGAAAATGTACACTACTAACCTTGATCATTGACAGAAAACAGTCACACATACAGCAGGTGCAAGTATGCTGAACCTCAAACAGGCTGTTTGACTTTGTGCAGCTACATACTGAACTTGATGAATTACAATATGACATTACATGAGTTGTCACTGTCAGTGTGTTTGCGATGAGCCTTTTATCTCAGGGTCCACAACTCTCAGAAAGACATATCAGTGCATAAACGGTCACGTTCTCCAGCTTTTGCAGTGACAGAGGCATTCAAAGCTTCCGACGTAAACTCCTCAAACTTCTCTGCACCTGTTCCACACTACAACTGCCAAGCTGGCGAGGGCAACATCATCAGCAAGGCATGGAAAAGAGGAGTGAGGAGGTCAGTTCTCTTTTCGCGCTGTCTGTCTCCAGCTCCCTGACAGCCTGCGATACCTGCCACTTTACTGTTCACCAGGGAGGGTGCAGTGCATAGATAAGCACTGAGATGTACACACAATCATCCACTAGTCTAGGTCTGAGGAGACACTTACTAAGTGGATTGCACGTCATGAAACTCTTGTAGGTTCAGGTCAAAAATCTGCTGGCCGATTTTATTACACATCCTCACCACAGATACACAATTCACCTTATTATCAATTTCATACTTGAGCATAAATATATCACTGGAAGCAAAGAGGGAGTGAAAAGTTCCACTGTAGGACATACATGAATCCACATACACATTTGAACACACATCTTGTGCTTGTAACGATTAAGTTTTAGTAGAACTTGTGTCATATTTTCGGAATAGGGACCGTGGTGTAGTTTGTTTATAGCCGAACGTTAGCTTTTTAGTTCTGCCGATTGCATTTAGGCTACAAAAATCATAAAAGTGTTGTTCATTCGTGGAGATTATTTTACGGAACATACTACAACATGTAAGTATCATAAATGTTAGAGTTTATTTTCTGCTATAATCCAAAACCTAATGGAAAAATCCCATTGGCTTTTTGTCGAGGGAACCCAGGGCGATGCTAACTTCCCGGTTGGCCTACAAAAATACGTCATCCCTGTAGCACTCTATTGTATTAATAGTTGTCATCATTCCTAGGAACGTGGAGACATTGCTTCCAGGTAGACAGATGAGGCAAAACACATCTGCAGTCAGATGATGATACATGTCTCCAACTAGGGCTGCAACTAATGATTATTTTCAGTATTGATTAATCCGACAATAATTTTCTTGATTCATTGTTTGGTTTATAAAATGTCAGAAAATAGTGAAAAATGCTCATCTCAATTTTGCCCAAGGTGGTGATATCAATAAATTGCTTATTTTGTCCAACAAACATTCTGAAACCCAAAGAAATAAAACAACGAAACGCAGCAAATCATCACAGTGGAGAAGCTATTGCAATTGTTGCTTTCTTAAAAAAAAAAAAAAAACCTTAACCACAAACTACTACTACAGTACTAAATACTACTACTAAAAACCAGTTGTCAAAACAGTTGCGGATTTTTCATTGGTTCAATCAGTTGACTGATTGACCGATTTTTTGACTGATTTTTTAGAAGCCCTGTTTTAAACAAACCCCAACTTATGTGAACTTATGTGGAAGAGAAAATAAAATGACGAACAATAAAGTTACTATTCAAACTGTAATATCTACACACGGACTTCCTGTTCAACTCTGACCTATTGAACCCGGCATAGTTGTGCGCCCAGTATTTTTTTTTCTCTAACTTTGAACTTCCAGTTTTATCTCCAAATAAAACGTTTTAGATAATCTTGCTAAACTGTTGACTTATTTACAACATGTTTGAACAACCGTGATTCTTGCCGCTTTGGCTTTAATTGTAGCATGTTCCCAGTACTCAGCAATTGCATTGATTTCATAAACAAAAAAAATTATGGAAAATAAGGCTCAAGTTGTAATTAACTTGTATGATTCTCTAAATTAAAGATGTCCTTGTCTCATTTTGTTTTCATCTGTTTTCAAATATTTATTTCATTGCATTTGTTCTTTGAAAAAAGCTTTTGTAAAACCATTCTGATGAGGGTTGATTCATTCATTTTACTTGATTAAAAAAAGAGAATAAATTACTCACGGTAGGTCTGTATAAAAAAGTTAAAGCAAAACACAGCATTTGATCTGCTACTGCAGCAAATGTACTTGAAGTACTTGGTTTTGTAGTTTTCAGTGTTGTAACATGATCGCACATCAGTAGATATAGGTAAAAGCCAGCTGCGGCTCACCCTAGAGGTCCACCGGTGTGCTCCTGTTTCCCACTTGTTTTTCATGCTGTTCCTATTGTTTTCCTTGTTCAATATTATATGGCACATATGCTTGCTACTGAGACTAATGTTTTTGGTGTGGGATTTGTGCTGGATTAAGCTTCAAAAGAATGGCTGACAGTCTATTGTTCACTGCTGGCATGCTCAGCTCCCCATAGGGCTGCCGGTTTAGTGCAGTTTGGGTTTCGTAAGAAGAAAATAGAAACAATATTATGCAATCCTGTATTATTGTTGCCATAGTGTGTAGAGTATGCAGTTGGAGACATACTGGCTGATGTGCAAAACTGAGAATAACAACCCATGTGTGACAATTAAAACATTGTGCTGCGCTGCCACAATCATTCCCGTATTCAGTTCAGGCAGACATAGCGTTGTTTACCACAATGCGACACACATCCTCTCGTAATGAACGGCGAGTGAATGCATCCAATTCGGCTCACTTTTTTCAAGTGATCCCGTCTAGATGGAAGGACTTTATCAATTGGACTAATTGAAGTATGTTTGCTCTGATTTTGATGACGCATATAATTTCATTATGCATGGGTGAATGCTTTTTCTAATATCTTAATCAGCGGCAATTACCAGCCTTTCATCATCACCTCGCTGCTTCAAGAATCACAAGTGGCATCAAGGGTTGTGCACACATGGCTCATCACCACATGCTCTCTCAGGGGTACAGCACTTGTCCAGCATCTCAGAGGCCTTGATTGCATACAAACAGATGATGGTGTAATCTAAATGCGTGTGCCATGCTCCCTCTTATCTCAACAGGCTTGTGGGTGACAGAGGAGTGTGATTGCGGTAAATAGAAACCGCCCACCACCAGTACTCCAGTCCTCTAGGACAACAGGCCACCAGTGTATGGTGTACTTGATTCTCAGCATAGTACTTCACAATTTTGGTAATGTGTAATTACAGTGAGGATTGATTGATACAGTTAGGTTAGGTTAGGCAAGACCGAGCAGCGACCTGTGATTGACATTGAGTAGACTGGATATGGATCACATGGGGTTTTCATGAAACCAATAACACGGGAAAAAAAGGCTGTGTTTCCAGCTGAGACAATGTTCATCTCTCTAAAAGGGACAAGCAGTAATTTATTTTGTAACCCAAGCAGTTAATCTCTCACACAGAGGTCCAGGCATTCACACAGCAAGTGTTCAAACAATTTGCCTTTCACGACCAACATCAATACATAACCCATGCCTTGTGTTGCATTTAGCGAATAACCTGAGATACTCAGATACACTTTGATCTGTTCTATATTGAACTGTTGCGTGTGCTTCACCATGCACGGCTCTGGCAGCGTAGGAATACATTTATGTGCTCAGCCACACAAACATCAGAGAACTCTGAAGGACAAAAGCTAAATGTACGTTTCCTCCACGTATCTGGACATAACTGATCAACACAAGCTCTCCGACCCGGAGTAATGAACTATGCTGATGTCCACTCATGGTAAATCATGTCATTCCTGACAGGTAGCATGATTACTGTCGCAGAAGGGAACTGTAGCTTAGCAACGAGATTACAACAGGTTGATTTTGTTGGAGAAGCCTTGCCATGCATCAGTTAGCCTGTCAATATCATATTAGTGCATCAATCCCTGCAGCCTGGGCTGCAAGGATGACAGAAGAAAATAGCATTTGTTTAAATAAAATAGAATAAAAATAATGTAGTCCAGTGTAAGTGGGTAATAAATGCCTGGCTTTGAATAGATAATAACACTCTACAAATTGTTTTACACTGATATCTGAGGTGCTAATGCAAGAAACAGGTCAGGAAGTGTTTGTATGAAAGTTTGAAACTTCCATTACTCACCAATGCGTTTCACATCTTAGTCCTGGGCGTCCCTCTGGAAGGAATACACAAGATTCACCAACAGTGGACCTGAAGCAAAAAATATTTTTTTTTCCGTTTTCTTCCTCTTACAAAGCAAATTTACTTTTGCTCTTCTGCTTTTCTTGTCTTTGGGTCCGCCGCACATTGACCAAAAAACTTAATAGCCATACAGGAAAAGAAAAGAAAAAAAAAACAGAAAAGCTGAGGCCTATTTGGAGCACAACTTCTCATATGTATTTCTCAAAGCCATAAAACTCTGACTTCTTTCCAGTGGATGAGCCAGAGAGCTGTGATGAAACCCCTGGAGATCGCTCAGGAGATTTGCATAATGTGCAGAACGCCTCTTGAGTCTTCTGCTGGTACCAACGTCTGACCTGTAGAGAGACTGACGCTGATTCTCAATCAAGCCACGCTTCCCCTTGGCATGAATACCCCTTCAAATCAAGACAGAGGAGAGGGAAATAGATGGACTGAAGGGCATCAGGAGGAAAAGGAAACTGATGTGCTGCAAGGCAAAGCTGGAAAAGCCAACGTAGTATTCCAGGAATCGTATTGCCGGTGGCATTGGAGAGCTGCTGTGCTCCTGGTGTGTATTCCCTGTGCCTCCGCCTCTTCGTGTCCACCTTGTCTCCAGCTGTGGTGGAGGCACTGAGTGATAGAGCTGTGCTGCTGCTGCTGCTGCTGCTGCTGCCGCCGCTGTTGCTGCTGCGTCCTTCCTGCTACAGCAGCAGTCTCTGCTCAAATAAATGCCTGGTCTGTCACAGTTCTCTGCTGCAACGCAATAGATTCATCCTTCCTCTCTCTCACACACTCCCTCCCTCTTTCTGCCCTCCTCCCTCCTTGCTCACTCTTCTTCTTCGCTCACTTGCACTCAGTCACACGTGAGGAGACAGAGCGGGAGCCTAGAATACAAATAGGCTGTCTTCCTTAAAGACGTGATTGTGCTCCTTGAATTTGATGATTTTTTTTTTTTTTTAAGCCAAAGTAAAAAAAGGTGGATGGATGGAGTAGATGTGATCTCGAGATCCCTGACTCGCTGATCTGCTTTACCTCCCGTTGACTGAGCTGTCTGTGAGTGTTTGCTGTGACTCTGGACTGCAGACTATTTCTATCAAAAAGAAACAGAGAAAGAGGAATTAACAAGAATGTTGTGTCTGTTGATAAATCCTAGTTTGATTCTGGGTCTGTGCATAGTGCCAATAGTTTTTGGAATAGTGGCTTCGATGTCCCTGCTGGAAAAAAAAAAAAAAATCAACACAGCCCTGTTACAGAAAAAATACTGAAAAGCCACATTCAATTAATATTTAATCTGGGAAATGGACTTGGAAACTATGGATGAAAGGAATCCATATTCCATAAAAGAAAATGCAGCAAAGGAAACAAACATATTTGAACTAAAAAAAGCTTTTCAATTTAAATAATACAAGTTTTCATACATGGTAAGGAAGTGTCAATAAGTGGAAACGTCATCACGTTCTGTTACGGAGTACAGAGAGCAAAGGTGGCTGCATATCTTTTACAGTGTTCTGACAAAAGTAGGGAGCTGATGCCTCGTTCATGTCATGAGAGATGGATGATAATGGTGGGAAACGTAATCATAGTTGCGACACTCGTTCATGCAATAGCGTTGGCCAGGCTAACTAACAACAGGTGTAATTTATACACTGAATTCACAAAAAATGTATTGCGGCTGCTGATAGCCTCATAAATTGCGTATCACTTGCAACCGCTGACTGCCCCATCTCAAGGTACGATTCACAAAAGATATTGCGCTAAGTTTTGCAGCTGAGTGCAATTTACTATTTCTTTGCGTCTGATTGCAATTACCCATGTGATAAAGCACGGTCAGAAATTAGCAACCTCCAAATGCGGGTTGGGTAAATTCAGGCCATCTGCCACTTTGGAGGAAAGGGAAAATGGTCTAGGGATGTGAATCGATAATCGGTTCTTAGTTGTCGAATCGCATGCGTCTGTGACTATCAATTCCTCTTATCGATGCGTTCCAACAGTTCCGAATGCACAGTGACGTAATGCCATACGCACGCTGTATCATGTTTCAGTTTGTTTACATTATGATGTAGCCAAGTTCTATTCAGTAAAAATGAATATCGGGTGAAGGTAAATTACAACGGTATCATTATGTGTTCTAATGTAATCTTGTAAAATGTAGTTTTTAGTGAGAAACTTGAATAAATAAAGTTGTTTCAAGGAGATGTTTTTCCAAATAAGATAATAGACAGGGGATCATGATCTGTTTAACTTCCTAACACTAGCTCTAAGCAGCTTATAATACATCATTAAAACTATGCATGCCAAGAATATTCTAATCAAAGCAAATAGTTAAATAAAAATACAATAATTTATTTCCAAATCATGTGAATTGTTTGTTTTTATTCAAATAACCACTGTAGATGATAATTGCAGAACAATTGTAGAGAGAAAAAGAAAAAATATATTTTTAGACCGCGAGCTGCAGGTCCTGACTGACGTGGAGCAGAGAAATTCCTCAAAACTTGAAGCAAGGAATGTAAACCTGACGGAGAGAAACCATATTTGGGATTAAATATCCCAGTCGGTGCTGCTGGTGTTTTCAAACGCACACCTTCAGACGGTAAAAGAAGATGGCATGATTTGAAGCAGAGGACAAAAAAGAAAAAAATATCATTCAATGCTGCCATGCTCAATGGAAAATCTAAATGTGACACCACTAATAAATGCGCTTCAGTTACCACCAGCTTTCTGAAGACGCTAATAATTTCACTGTAACTGTGTGTCGCTATTAGCGCTGATGGCCGCAAATTCCTCACCAAGACCACTCAGAACTTCTGCCTCACCATCGACAACTCTACTCTGTCTCCCTCGCCTCACATCTGCAACCTTGGAGTCTTTTTCGACAGCCACCTCTCCTTCGAACACCGCGTCAATCACATCACCAGGACTGCCTTTTTCCACCTTAAAAACATTTGCCCCTGAATGCATAGTTATCTATCATTATATGATAGGCATTATATTATAGGTAAAAATAGCATTTAAGTTAGGGCAGTTACCTTAAATATCCAAGCTGACACTTTTGTATTAGTTCCAAATGAAATACATCAGGGCAAAATACAAGATTCCAAGTCGTAATTACCAATGTGGCATCAATGTCAATATTGGAACTAATTTGCCACAGGCATCTCTCTTGACTTGTCATAGCAGGGAAAGTACAGGCGTGACAAATAACATTAACGATGGATGTGTTGCTTATTTACATTAGAAGTGTCAGTAAGTCATGCCAGTGAGCCAGCATGTACAATACCCGGGCCGTTTATTGGCATAAGTAAATTAAATGCCAGACATCATAAATGCCATTGCACCTATGCTTGACAATTGAACATGTCTGTGAGAAAGAAGAGAAAATAGCACACTCCTTGAGCAGTTCACTACCTCCAGCATTGGACTAAGCGCCGGTTTAATACACGCTCTTAGTATTTGATGATTGCTCTGCCTGCCAGCCGATTCTGCTGGGCTTTGTTTGCCTTATCCTGCCTACCCACTGCAGACTCCAAGCCTCACTGACTATCTAGCAAAGTGCCTGTTAACTTTACCTTGTCTGATGGATCTGCTCTGAGGCCTGAGTCCTGCCGTACTGTATCACAGACAGATGGATGCACTCAAAATGTTAAACAACCATTTGTGTAACAACTATCTGGCTGGGTGTGTGTGCGCTAGGAAAGGTTGTGATTCAAGAATGCTCATGAGATCTAGTAGTATAAAAAAAGTCCAGCATTAGACACGGAAATGCCTTATCCATGCAGATACTGCGATAGTGCACAAAACACAGCGTTCTGAAAATATTCGAAAAATGTACAATAATCTTGTGAGAGAAAATACTATATTCCAGGCTATAAGCTGCTGTTATCCAGCTGTCAAACCAATACAATCCTGTACAGCAGTTTGTTTTTCATCCTGTACTTACTAAACTTCTATTCCCTACCTACTTTGCATTCCCTACTTTTATCAAAGTAATACAGAATAAGCACAGAATATAAATAAGAAATAGCCATTTTCTGTTGTCTCATTTATTTTCTATATGAATAACGTGTAAGAAACCCACTGGCTCAATCTTTTAACTAGCCAAGCCTGCAAATGCAAAAAGATACCAGTGGAGGATGTAAGTGCCTCTCAGCTCAAACATTAACATTCATGTGTGGTACCCTCTACAAGGCAGCTCCTGTGTAATGGCTGTAACAAGCTTAAAGGACTATTTCAGATCTGAGTTGAGAAACTGATAGGGGCACAGCAGAAATGACAGATCACAGAAGTCAGAAACCCCAAGTCAGGTTAAGAATAACCTCCAGCTGCTGTGTTTATGTGCTATTTCATTTTCCATCTCCAGAGGGCACGGATGATTTCGTCATCTCTGACCATTTTTGCTTTTGATTATCTTATCTTGTTTCCATGATAGCTAAAGCTCACATGTGTTTTACTTGGACTGAGTTCTTTTTTGTCTTTTATTTTCTAATAGATTACTGCTGTGTTACACAGAAACAAGTCTTGTTTTAACAGCTTTATGAGCCTGTCATGAATATATGTATGTTGTATATTTGAATCTCTTGCCTCAAGCAATGACCAGATTTTAAATGAAACAGTGAGAAAGATATGACTTATATGTGTCTTATAAATTTGAAAAAGGGTATACACAGATGGCGGTTTTGCATTGTGCTCAATTCTCAGACGGTTTATCGTGACTTCCGTTTTTTACTCTGAAATGGATGACTTCAAAAGAAGCAAAGTACAACACTTGACATATAAAATAATTAAGTACATGTAAAATTGCTTATTTTTAAAAATGCTCAAAAAAGTACACAGATAAATTACTTTGTTACAGTAACAAAAATCACCTTCTAGTATTTGCTAAATTGTGAGAGATTATTTTACAGGTTATCTTGAATTATCATTAAAAAGATGCAATGTAATTGGTCAATTTATTATATCCATTTGTCTGTTCTTCTGAGACTGATGATACTGCTAACTATTCCATCTCTACTGTTGTTTTACATGACAGAGATGTAAGATGTTAAGAGAGAGATTCAACCTATAATTAGAAAACTTTGTTCAGTTCTCAAGCAGCAGCTAATCATTACCAGAATAGGTCTGATATTTTTACCATTCCTGCCTTTCCTGCCTTTCCTTGGATCTTTCTGCATCTGAAATATGTGCCCAAATGTTCATTACTCTGTGCATGTACACAAGCTTTTCTTTTCTAGAGAAAATAATATAGCATACAGTTATTGTACTTTTTTATTATCTCTTTATTTGTTTGCCTGTAATAATTATTCCATGCTTAAAATAAGGATACGGCAGACCTCTTTCGGTTGAGGCTTCTTCTTTCCATTGTCAGTCCTGACTATTTCACATTTACAACAGCAATTACTCCATAATGTTGATTATTTACTTGAGAAGGATTTATTGAGTTCAAAATTATGGAAATAGGGTCTTTAAGTAGGAATTAAAACTTTCTTGCGGTTGCACTCCTTGTGAGTTACCCTTGGAAATAACATCAGCTAAATGGTTCAGATGTAAAATGTAAATGTAAGCCTCATATTATTGAACCACATCTGTTACAGCTTGACATTTATTCCTGAACCCAACCTGGACCCACATTTATCAGAACCCCTCCAAGGAATCACAGCTGAAGTTTGACTCTGACTAAAAATAATCCCAGCTTCCTTTGAGAATCTATGGCATTACAATTTTATGGTACTGAAAGCCGACATGCAAATGCATATGAACATCTCTCCAGCTTGGTGTTGGCTAAAAGACATTTGTTCTTAGTTTATTTAGATTTTCATTTGAACCAATTCTATTTAACTCTACAATGCTTCATATCCAATTAGGCTTTAGAATCTCTGAAATATATTTATCATATATAATTTTGGCAAGAAACATCCATCAATAGAAAACTAAGACCTTGACCACCACCAAAATCAAAATAATTGTCCCTTGGTAAGTCCCGTCTTCCCACCAATGTGTATAGAAATACAAACAGAATGGATGAGATCAGTATCTCCTTGGGTAAAAAACATAGCTATGGACAAAACATACTTTTCTATTTTGAGATAAACAGCTTCTATACATTAAGTGCGACCAACTAAACAATCAAAATGAAGGCCCATTCTTCAGCAGCAGAAATATTGTCCTAATGAAGGTGTCAATCGAAGTGCACAGTTGAGG
Source organism: Sebastes fasciatus (assembly GCF_043250625.1). Taxonomy (NCBI): domain Eukaryota; kingdom Metazoa; phylum Chordata; class Actinopteri; order Perciformes; family Sebastidae; genus Sebastes; species Sebastes fasciatus. Next base: position 16,361,824 of record NC_133798.1, on the reverse strand, counting down.
CTCAAAGCCATCATTAGCCAGTTTTCCATCTAAATGTAGTGCAAATTATTTCAAGGTTTGTTTTTTTTTTTCAGAATTTTCTGCATTTCCAGTCAAGTTTTTTTTTTGAATACATAAATTAAATATGCACGTGAAAACAGTTGGATAGAAATGCACTTTATTTTACTGAATTGTATCGCCGCTTCCTTCCGGTACATTTAAGGCTCTGCACACCCACTCAGGTGTAGGGGTGGGAGGGTATACAAAGTTCACAGTTCAGTATGTATCTCAGTTTTGGGTCATAGTTTGGTACATTTTCGGTTTGGATGTGTTTCATTTATTTTAAAAGCGTAAACATTCACAGTGGCTTATTGGTCATAATTCTTAGTGTAAAAGTTAAGGTACTCAAATACTGGCATATGGTCAATAAAAAGAATAACATAAATGTCAGTTATCTATCATAAGGCTCTGACCTGTTGATAATTCCTGAATAGGGCTGCAGCTTGTGCTCATCTATACAGGGTGGGCACAACAGACTGACAGTGTTGCCAGATCTCACGAGAGAAACAAGCAACCAGGTCCATAGAAACAAGCCCAAAAGAAGCAACTCTCCTCCCCAAAAGAGCCCAAAACAAGCAACCTTACCTACCTAACACAGTATGAGAGAGAGAGGCGGCCACTTGATCACTTCATATATATGTATGAATTTATTTATTATTTAGTCTTTTTTTTTTTTCGTCCCGCTTACTGATGTTGTCATAAATTGAATGTTTGAAGTGTATCAACAGATATACCCGACTTCAGTTCAACAATGACAGAATACAGTTTGACACAAATCGTTGTCAAGTGAGCTTGATTAACCCGGGTAACTGGGATAAAGTGACTAGCATGCTTCAGCTGACAACAACTGGAGCACTGCCAAAACTTTCCAAAACTCTCACTCACAGAATGTTTTTTTTTTTTTTAATATTCCGCGTGTGTGAGTAGTACATTTTAATAGACTATTTTGACTGTTTGGGTCACAGGGCATCTTGTACCGAACGGTTCGCGACGACTACACATACTGTTCCACCCCTAATCAGGTGTTTTCACTTATTCTGGCTAATTACACCTGTGCCTTCAATCAATGGCATCATAGAAACCATCAGTTGTTTGTATTCAAACAATAGCTTGGGTGGCTTATTGCTGTTAAGCATTTCTTACACATATGTCCTCACAGAAAGTGGAGCTGTGCTACTGCCCCATTGCCACAAGAAAGAAATGGAATAAATGTCAGGGACTGGAATGTAATGTAATTGTGAATAAAGTTGTCGAATTCACATTATTTGCCCATTTCAGGTTTAACACCCACAACACAAGCAATGCTATTCACAGTCAGTCAAGTTGAAATCAACACACACAAACACACAAGTCAAGCTTGGACACCTGCCACTCACAGCTTTTTATCTTTTACGAGACAACACTATTTTTAAAATCGTATTTTTCATATCCCCTGAAGGATTCTACAAATAGCATGCTAGGCACTGAAAAATGCAGTTCTTCAGCATGCTACCATCAGACAAAGCATGATTAAAACCCCTTTGTAGGCAGAATAAATGTTTATTTTCTCCCTGTGCTAATTACTTATTAGTAGGACACATACGTTTTCCCTTAAGTGGTCCCCCCATTTTCTAAATTAATTACATCAGAGGTTCAAAGAAATGGTGGAAATGCTAATGTGGCCCACTAACACCACTGCTGTAGAAGCAGGAGAATTCAGGTCAGAAGAGAGCAGTTCTTTAGGAACCACATCCAGACTCTTTCTGCCAGTAGAGGAGGAGCACAGATCAAGCTAGATGCTTATGCAGAGCCAGATGTTTTAAGATCATTAACACTAAAGTGCTGCTGCCTTTCACAAGATCTTGCAATCCAGACAAATTACCCTCATTACTTCCCATTTTTAATGGTCAGTATTGGGGATTATGTCTTGGATAGGATTTCCGTGCTTTGCAAGGATTCAGTGCAATCAACATTTGACCGTGTCACAGTTATTACAGTCAAATAAAAAAGCTTGGTTGAATAGTACAAAACAGAACATAACGTAATGTTTTTGCTGCTTCGCCGGTTCTCACACATTTAGAGAGGGAAAAAAAAGTCACTTCCTTCCTGATGTTGTCCAAACATAGCAAATGCCCTAAAGACCCAGGATGTGCAGCCATCAAGATTGTCACACTGCTACAGCATGACAATGTATTAATCACATATTGTGTCCTGTAAGTGACAGGGAGATTGTGCACAGAGCGAAACAAGGCCCTCGGTGGGGATTTGCCAGCGGGCCCGTCCCTTCAAATGGCATGTGATGATAACCTCCTTGTCTTCTACACAGAGATTAACAACCAGGCGGGCTGTATGGATGGATATGCTCTGGTGGTGTGCTTGGACTTGAGAGGCATAGAGGTCAGAGTCTATCTAAACAGAAGATGGTTTGTTGGGCCTCTTTGGGAGTGTGCTAAAATGAATTGGATACACAAATCAAAGTCTGCATATGAGCACTCTCTTTAGCTGTTAATGGAGGCCAGTTGTTGGAAACTACATGAATGCACTGGAATCGGATTCAAATAATACACGAGTATGAATCCACAGCACATAAACATGAATATAAAGTAGAAAACACACACTATAATCACTATAATACTTGGAAAAACAAGGGGGCAGTTTATATGAGTAGCCAGATAGGTCTAGTCGAGCACAGCAGTGCTAGTTATACAGACTAAAGCCATAAACAGCACAACAATACAACACAGCCTTCCTCCAAACTGCACAGCTTCTAATAACAGCTGACATTGAACCACCAGCAATTTGGCCCTTATCCTAAACCAACCCAGTCTATAAAGGCATTTTACTGTTATAATAAATGGATTATAAGCACGGCCTTGACAATCAAAAAATCTAAATAAAAATGTTAGGTGGCACCACCTGTCACCTCATTGTGATATGAGTTGTGGCAGATGTTGTTTCCTAAAGCAGATGAACCATTCTATTAGGGGAAGATCAAAAATGCAGCTGGGTTTTAAAATGATATGCTCCTCTGAGCTCCATATTTCCAACATCTGGGGTATAAACAAGCATATCAGACAAGGCAATCATTACAGAAGGGGACCATGCATGAGTTGAAACAAGTGTGTTCATACATCATTAACACAGAAGGGAAGAAAGAAGTTGAACGGCTTCGGATGAAGAGCAAGGGCGTACACGTTTACACATTTTCAAATGAAATGCAAAAACCAGTAATCAGGTACAGGTAATCAGTGCTTTCCATATACTCTAAATACAGAGAAGCAAGAAGATATTGGGGAGTTCCACACATTTTATTGTGCCCAAATAAATCATATCAAATGTATATTCCAAATCTTAATTTGTGTTGCTGTAAATTGGACCTGCACTTTAAATGTGAGTTTATTTTAAGGAGATAAAACTAGAGTGCTTCAACTACATGTGTATTTCATTGGAAGGTATAAGGTGATGTAAACCTATTGTGCATTTTACATTTGGTATTGTGTTCCTATTAAGGCTGACAAAGTTAATGTGACGAGTTTTAACACCACTAATTTCTTTAATGCATTAATGCAACGTGCGATTTTTAGGTTGTAGCAGGCTCAGTTTTAAAGCTAGAGTGAAGATACTGGCATCATATGAACCTAGAAAAACCTAAGGAATCCATTGGTATCAACCATGTCATACTAGCTTGTCGCTAAGGTGGTTAAAAAACGCTCCAAACTTATGCTAAATTTTGTCGAGGAATAAACTGGCATGGCCATTTTCAAAGGGGTACCTTGACCTCTGACCTCAAGATATGTGAGTGAAGATGGGTTCTATGGGTACCCACGAGTCTCCCCTTTACAGACATGCCCACTTTATGATAATCACATGCAGTTTTGGGCAAATCATAGTCAAGTCAGCTTGAGTTTGCCACGTTATGATTTGTTATGATGATGATTTATTTTTATGTTATGATTTTTTAATGCTAAATGCAGTACCTGTGAGGGTTTCTGGACAATATTTGTCATTGTTTTGTGTTGTTAATTGATTTCCAATAATTATATATACATACATTTTCATAAAGCAAGCATATTTGCCCACTCCCATGTAGATAAGAGTATTAAATACTTGTAAAATATCCCTTTAAGGTTAATTTTGAACAGATAAAAAAAATGTGCAATTAATTTGCGATTAATCACGATTAACTATGGACCATCATGTGATTAATCGTGATTGACTATTTGACAGCCCTAGTTCCTATCAATGAAAAGTCCCTTAATACCTTTTACTTACTCACCTCTTACTGTCCCCATAGTTCTCCTGGGAGACTTCAACGCGCACGTGGGCAACGATGGAGACACCTGGAGTGGCGTGATTGGGAGGAACGGCCTCCCTGATCTAAACCCGAGTGGTCGTTTGTTGTTGGACTTCTGTGCTAGTCATGGATTGTCCATAACGAACACCATGTTCGAACATAAGGATGCTCATAAGTGTACGTGGTACCAGAGCACCCTAGGCCGAAGGTCGATGATCGATTTTGTAATCGTATCATCTGATCTGAGGCCGCATGTTTTGGACACTCGGGTGAAGAGAGGGGCGGAGCTGTCAACTGATCACCATCTGGTGGTGAGTTGGGTCAGAGGGTGGGGGAAGACTCTGGACAGACCTGGTAAGCCCAAACGCGTAGTGAGGGTGAACTGGGAACGTCTGGAGGAGGCCCCTGTCCGAGAGATCTTCAACTCACACCTCCGGCGGAGCTTTTCTGGCATCCCTGTGGAGGTTGGGGGCATTGAACCCGAGTGGACGATGTTCAAAGCTTCCATTGCTGAAGCTGCGGCGGTGAGCTGTGGTTTTAAGGTCTTAGGTGCCTCAAGGGGCGGCAATCCTCGAACACCGTGGTGGACACCGGTGGTCAGGGAAGCCGTCCGACTGAAGAAGGAGGCCTTCCGGGATATGTTATCTCGGAGGTCTCCGGAGGCAGTTGCAGGGTACCGACGGGCCCGAAGAGCAGCAGCCACTGCCGTGACGGAGGCAAAGCAGCGGGTGTGGGAGGAGTTCGGAGCAGCCATGGAGAAGGACTTTCGGTCGGCACCAAAGTGCTTCTGGAAAACCATCCGGCACCTTAGGAGGGGGAAACGGGGAACCATCCAAGCTGTGTACAGTAAGGATGGGACACTGTTGACCTCAACTGAGGAGGTAATCGGGCGGTGGAAGGAGCACTTTGAGGAACTTCTGAATCCGACCAATACGCCCTCTATGGTAGAGGCAGAGCTGGAAGCTGATGGGGGACCATCATCAATTACCCTGGTGGAAGTCACTGAGGTAGTCAAACAACTCCACAGTGGCAAAGCCCCGGGGGTTGATGAGATCCGCCCAGAAATGCTGAAGGCTCTGGGTGGGGAGGGGCTGTCTTGGATGACACGTCTCTTCAACACCGCGTGGAAGTCGGTGACAGTGCCTAAGGAGTGGCAGACCGGGGTGGTGGTTCCCCTTTTCAAAAAGGGGGACCAGAGAGTGTGTGCCAATTACAGGGGTATCACACTGCTCAGCCTCCCTGGTAAAGTCTACTCCAAGGTGCTGGAAAGGAGGGTTCGGCCGATAGTCGAACCTCAGATCGAAGAGGAACAATGCGGATTCCGTCCTGGCCGTGGAACAACGGACCAGCTTTTCACTCTCGCAAGGATCCTGGAGGGGGCCTGGGAGTATGCCCATCCAGTCTACATGTGTTTTGTGGACTTGGAGAAGGCATATGACCGGGTCCCCCGGGAGATACTGTGGGGGGTGCTGCGGGAGTATGGGGTGAGGGGGGCACTTCTCAGGGCCATCTAATCCCTGTACGCCCAAAGCGAGAGCTGTGTTCGGATCCTCGGCAATAAGTCGGACTCGTTTCCGGTGGGGGTTGGCCTCCGCCAGGGCTGCGCTTTGTCACCAATCCTGTTCGTGATATTCATGGACAGGATATCGAGGCGTAGTCGGGTGGAGGAGGGTTTGCAGATCGGTGTGCTGAGGATCTCATCGCTGCTTTTTGCAGATGATGTGGTCCTGTTGGCATCATCGGTCTGCGACCTCCAGCACTCACTGGATCGGTTCGCAGCCGAGTGTGACGCAGTCGGGATGAGAATCAGCACCTCTAAATCTGAGGCCATGGTTCTCAGCAGGAAACCGGTGGTTTGCCTACTCCGGGTAGGGAATGAGTCCTTACCCCAAGTGAAGGAGTTTAAGTATCTCAGGGTCTTGTTCGCGAGTGAGGGGACGATGGAACGTGAGATTGGTCGGAGAATCGGAGCAGCAGGGGCGGTATTGCATTCGCTTTACCGCACCGTTGTGACGAAAAGAGAGCTGAGCCGGAAGGCAAAGCTCTCGATCTACCGTTCAATCTTCGTTCCTACTCTCACCTATGGTCATGAGGGTTGGGTCATGACCGAAAGAACGAGGTCGCGGGTGCAAGCGGCCGAAATGGGTTTCCTCAGGAGGGTGGCTGGCGTCTCCCTTAGAGATAGGGTAAGAAGCTCAGTCATCCGTGAGGGACTCGGAGTAGAGTCCTTGCTCCTTTGCGTCGAAAGGAGCCAGTTGAGGTGGTTCGGGCATCTAGCACGGATGCCTCCTGGGCGCCTCCCTTGGGAGGTGTTCCAGGCACGACCAGCTGGGAGGAGACCACGGGGAAGACCCAGGACTAGATGGAGAGATTATATCTCTACTCTGGCCTGGGAACGCCTCGGGATCCCCCAGTCAGAGCTGGTTAATGTGGCCCGGGAAAGGGAAGTTTGGGGTCCCCTGCTGGAGCTGTTGCCCCCGCGACCCGATCCCGGATAAGCGGTTGAAGATGGATGGATGGACCTCTTACTGTTTTCAGTGATTTCAAGGAAATTAAAACAATACAACGATCTGCAATGTGTTTTATGAAACAATTCACACACCGTTTTACTCTGAAATACTTTTCTTTGCTAAAGCTCCCCATGCTGAGACATCACTCATGTTAAAGATGAGGTTGTTGAATGTTGTAGTCCTTCTGCCGCATACAACATCACTGGGATCTTTAAATTGCACACTGCTGGAGATTGTTCTCTGGAAGTGGAATAAACAAATGTAATGGTAAACTGATACGGAGAAACATAGACAATCAAAGTCCTGTGGGCAACGGCGAGCCATGTAAATTAGATTTAGCACAGTGCAGCTCTAAGGGATGTCCCCAAGAGGCCAACAAATTATGGCTGTGTTTGTAATGTTCCATAAGTCACTCAACTTCTAATCTTGAGCAGTAAGCAAAGGGCATCTGTAGAATATTATCCCTTGAGTTAGCTAAACCTTACTTAATCAAAACAACTTCTAATCCCGGTGTGAGACGCGAAAGATCTGTTGAGTATTACGGCACACCTGCAATACATACAGTAAGCTGACTCCTGATGCATAACACCATCAGTGAGGCGGAGCAAACTGCATACATGATGATGTTGGAATGTGAACCTTCCCATATGCCTCTTTTCTTCAAAACAGAGGGAGCGTTCCCTAGGGGAGGCTCCCACAAAGACTGACAGACAGCCCAGTTCTTCAAAATTAATCCTGAATATCTAATATTTCTACAACTATAAACAGTCTCAAATAGCTTTAATTCATTGAGAAGATGTGACCCAGGCTTCAAATGATGCATCCTCTGAGGCAGATGGTTGTGTTGTTTCTCTCTCCCTCTCTTTTTTTTCAAGAATTACACCAGCCCGCTGTGACTCCCAGCGCTGGTGTTTGGGCTGGCTGAATTTAAGTCGCTGTGCCAGCTGACTGGGGGTCCGTCTCCCGGAGTTGCCGAGTGTCGACCGCTCTCTCCCGGTCGCGGGGAGGACGAGACAACGGTGCAGTTCATTTTCTCCTTTCTGACACTTTAGCAGTGCCCGACAGTGTTTACCTAAGGTGGAAACGGAGGGTGGATATGACGCTTTTGCAACGACGCCGTGGGTTGGCATGGCATTATCAGCTGTCAGCGCAGTGCAGAGCGGCGACCGTGAGATAGCCAGTGGGCCACGCTCACATGCACTAAAAGCATACATGGCTGGCCCGGCTATGTACATAAAGCACGGATAAGCTTGGATTACAACACACACAGAGATAGAGCGACTTCATTCTCTGCTCAGGTAGACACTACTCCACTAGCCTATATGTTTACATTGCAAATAGCTGTTTGCTGCTATATTAATGCACTGAATTTCAAATTTAGCACCTTTAATGCAACAACCAAGATATACAGTATATCCTCTGTCATGGCTCAGGAAGAGGGACTTTTATACTAAAAGGACTGTAACCTATGGGATAACCACTTGAATTGAGCCGGATTGCCATGCCAGGCTTCAGCAGTCTAAGGCATATAGTAGGCATGCAAATATTGTAGTAATATGGACTTGAAAAGTCAGAGAAGTAATGTCAGATGGGCAGGCCTGTGTGGGAAATTTCCCATCACTCCAATTATCAGATAATTCTGATACTAACTCAGTGAGACTTGGCTTTGCCAAGGCAGATATTTACATGACACAGAGGCCTGTGGTCCTCTTCAACTCTCTGCCTGCATCATCTGTCACTATTTATTTACATTTGCACTAATGAGGCTCGTTGCCTATTTATGTGTGTCTAACCTCCTGGCGAGCTTTTCTACGACAGGACATTTCTCAGTTAGATTTTTATTTTCCTTCACAAAAAGAAAAAAATAGGCTGTTGAATTGTTGGTCAGTTTTTATGAATGCTTGGTTGTGGTGCATACTTTCATTGCATTGCCTTAATACTGTTTCAGTATGACATTAATTTAATAGGAACAGAGTGTGAATGAATCTGTAAATTGGGAATCCTAGTAGAGCTCAATGTTAGTTGACGTTGGAGGAGATTTTACATTTCTAAAATGTTAGCTGAATACTGTCTATACTGTCGCTCTCTCCCAGAAAAATATTGTAAATTTGCATTAGAAAAAGGATAAATACTGGATATCAGCTTACCATCTTAGTCGTATCCAATAATATATGCCGATCTCAAGCCATATATTGTTCTTTACTTGGTTGTTGAGGTAGTCGTTGTGGTGTTTGTCGTTTATTATTGGGTGTTGAGAAGGTTATGGCCTATTGTTATTCTGAAACACCAATAGTCCGAAAAATATCCAATTGGACCGAAAAAAGCCCATTTGTCCGTTACCCTGAAAAACAAACGGTCATTATTCTGACAAACATATATTTCCGCAGAAATGAAGGTCTGTCCGAATATTTTTGTCCCCGCACAAATTTTTCGCAGGGGTGTTCAAGCAATCATAAGAACCCATAAAATTATATTTTATAAATTTGCGTGCGAATATTTTGGACAAAATCCGAGCTTAAGCAAACAATTTCCCATTGCTCTATACTGAAAATGGGTGGAGTTGCCAACACTAGTACACCAACACTTCTTGCAAGTTGGGGGACTAAAGCCAGAATGTGTTTCTACTTTTACTTTCTCTTTTGTATTTTGGGTACCAATGTGATAAACAAAATTGCCATCTGTCTTATGAGGATATGTTTACATGCACACAGTCATGCCGCAAAAAGCGAGAATTTCCAAGGTCTACTGCTTACATGATTGAATAAACTGACAGTCCCCTATAATACTCCTGTTTACAAGACAGATAACTTTCAACCACAGAAAATGTTTTTTGAGGTTTTACTTTGAAAATAAATGGCTTAAGGTCTTTGACAGAGCTCAGGACATTTCCTCCTGCCCTCCCTCCTGATGATTCAGTGCGTGCATTTGAAATCTGTGTTACAGTTTAACTATTGTGATCAGCAGAAAATCAGAGAAGGTCATGCACCTGTTTTGTCAAATCTCTGTTCTGTATCAGAAGAGTTGACTAATTAATTAAGCTGTTTGACCCGTGCATAATTACACGTAGTGTATCCTTCAAATTAGAGACTGCAGATGAAACGCACACGTTAATCGTGCTGCTGTATGATGACTACAGGTGTTTAATCAACTGAAAGGGAACAACATCATGCATCCTACAATATATTTTGGATGATATAAGAAGAACCCATTAATCTGAGCTAGCACGGACTCTGCCTTAAAGGTGCAGTCAGCAATTATAATGCAATATACTCCGCTAGTTGTCTGTTCTGTGAAAAAAAAACTGCTGTTCATACAGAACCCTGGCTCTGTATAAGGGAAACAAATAAAGTGGCTCGTCAATCAGCTACATGGGGCATTCATGCTCATGCCCAGGACAGGGGAAAGGCCATTGGTGTATAGTGTAAGAGAAAGGCAGTGGGAGAAGTGGGCTACCTCTGAAAAGTGAAGCCAATGCGCAAGGGCCTTAAACCTGCATTCTAGCCAGCAGGGTGCAACTCCTCTGGTTGCAAAAAGAAGTCTGATTGTATAGAAGTCTATGAGAAAATGACCCTACTTCTCACTTGATTTATTACCTCAGTAAACATTGTAAACATGAGTTTATGGTCTCAATCGCTAGTTTCAAGTCTTCTTCAATACAGCATGATGTTCATTTCGTAAATTATGGTCCCATTTAGAGTCAAATAGACCACAAAGCAGGAAATGCTTTAGTGCACGGCTACCTTGTGATTGACAGGTCGCTACCACGCCGTTCTCCGGTCTGGGAGTTGTGTTTTCGTGGTAGAACTTTAACCCTTTCACAGTGTGTTTTCAGTGCATTAAAGTTAATTATAACCTTTTTGGTTGCCTAGAAATGTCTTATCCAGCATTCAGTTGTACTTAGCTCCATCCTCTCGTGTCACTTCTGGTTGCAAATAACCAGACCGGCCGAAATGCCAAATTTGAGGCTTCAAAACGGCAGTCCACAAACCAATGGGTGATGTCACGGTGACTATGTCCACTTCTTATGGTCTATGAGTAGGAGCAAGAGGGACAATCATCTGGAGTGGGGTATTTGTTTGGGTGTTGCGTTCAAATATCAACAATCTTTCTCCAGAATTGCTGGCTTTAAATGTGTGAAAGAGTAAGATGTTTATTTAAATGTGTGACAGAAAAAAAATTATTAAAGTGAAAGAAAAAGGGTTTATCTGATGTTATAGAGGTGTGTGTGTGTGTGTGCGTGTGTGTGTGTTCAACAACTCAAGGCATAACGAAATTGCTCAGTGCCCTTGCATTTGTAAAAATGAGGTGGTCTGAGTCAGTGCACTTTCTTGCTAAAATTGCTCGACATCAGTGAGCAGAAGCAGGATTGGGGCAAAAAATGGACTTTCACAAAGGCATCAAAACTGCCTTTGCACCCCTGCTGGGTTTGCAAAAATAGAGCCTTGATTGTACAGCTATTGCAGAATTATGTGCATATTTAAATAATCGAAGCAACGACCAAGTTGTGCTGAAACGTATACAGTCGAAGTGTCTACAGATTCCTCCCAATCCCACGGATGTAATGCTTAATGACAAGCATCAAGGAAATAAGAGTGGCTTTCATTTCACCCAGCTTCCAAAGTAAAACGCTCAAACCCAAAATATCACTCAGCTGGCAGTTTTTGAGCAGTCTGGATTTGGTGTATTCTTGCCTTCAGCAAGGACAGATACTGTCAATGCAACAGATTCCAGATCTCTGTTGGGCCGACAGTGACTGTGTACAACTACAAAAGCAAGTCTGGTGCCAAGGCCTTGCTGGTGCCCCGTGGCTATCAGATATACATTTCTGTTCAATTCTTATATTCTGTTGGATTAGTTGCAGGAAAGCCAGTCTGGTATTTTAGCTTCATTTACGTCTTTTTTTCATCCCCTCCCGTGTCAGTGTCTTATATACTTCACTGCAGGTGATAGTTAAAGAATTGTAGACGTTAACATTAAAAGATGTGTCTTTGGAAAGGGCGGCCACACAGATGGTTCGCTAAAATCAATTCAAGTTTATCAAGGTAAGACAATGAATTAAAGCCAACAAGACACTAGGAGAGCACACTGAGGAGAGAATGTTAATGGGTCTGACGGTTATGGCTGAGCTTTTATCTGCCTAGATGGTGGGAGGTTTGACCGCCTAATGACCACTGTGCTTAGCAACAATCAACTCAATACACAAACCCCCGGGGGTGGCGGTCTGTGGATTTGATATGTGATTGAGTGTGTTTTGCGTGTGTCAATGGACAAACGCAAGAATAAAAGCCATTCTATAATCTAACAGCGTGCATGCAGGATGGATGGGCAAGGGGAACATTTGTGATAGCAGGATGGGTGTCTCATGAATTTTCAACATGGCACCTCTCTCCCAGTGTCTCTAACCTCGTGTATTTGTAAAGGCTCTTTTCATCACATATGTCAACTTCACCTACTGATAACCAACACAGTATTTTCATCCTTCTTTTTGCTTTAAATTGTGTTGCAGCAGCCGGCTGCCATGTGAGGTGAAATACGCTGTGTTAGTTATAGATATGTCTATGTTTCAGGAAAAAGTGAGTTTTTATCAGCGACTGAATAACCTTTATATTAATACGAATGTCAGAATAAAACCATGGTGACACTGGTGGCAGGTTTGTATTAAAGCTGCAGTGGGTATAATTGGAGCAAATTTGATTAAAAAAGTTATTTCTATGAAATGGTCACTATATCCTGACAGTAGTGCATGAAACAGGTAATCTGAAAAAAGTCAAGTTCCTCTGGTGTCCTCCGGTGCTCCTAATGGCATCTGCAAGATTTCACAGACCGGAGGAAAACAACCAATCAGAGCTGACCTGGAGCCTGCCGTCCAGCTGATGTCTCACACTCGTAAAGTCCGATCAAACGGACAAACTAGGCATCCTTGATCAAATATGAATCAATATTCTGTTGCTGTAATGCCTATTTCTCATGCCATGTTCAGATCAGTTGGGGAAATACCAAGCACCGCCCACCAGCCGGAGCAAAATTTCTCATTTTACAGCTAAACAGTACACTACAAGATGTTTCTGAAAGCATTTGAGGCGAGAAATAGGCATTACAGTAACATAATATTGATTCATATTTGATCAGCGCTGCCTAGTTTGACCATTTGATTGGAGTTCGCGAGTGATTTACAGCTGCCTCCGTTGAAAACAGAGCCATGAGGAGGTGCAGAAGTCTAGTTATCTCTCAGAACACTTGAATTATAATATGCTGAAAGGTTATTATGGAATTTTTGCCCAATGATGCCAAAAATATACTGCTGCCTACTGCGGGTTAAAGGCCCTGACACACCAAGCTGTCGGTCGGCCATCAGACAGTTTGGGGCCGTTGGTGAGCGTCTGTTGGCCTAGTTTTTGCTGGTTTTGGTCTCACACCGTCAGCCCTAGTCTGCCTGTGTCGGGGGCTTTTCGGCAAATTCAGCATGTTGAATCGGAGGCGGAGCCCGTCGGGGAGTGAACTCACTCAGATTGGCTGTTCAGCTCAAGCAAATCGGTACACGAGAAGTAAAACGGAAGTGAGGGAGGCAAGCCAATCAGTAAAGCCAAGACGGATATTTTCACAACAACATGGCCATCTGGAATGAAGCTAAGTGGTGAGTGAGAGTGAAATGGTCAGAAAACGCTGCTTTATTTCATGTACATATCATAACTACGGCTTGTATATCTGCTGTCATAGGACTTCTGGTTTCCCTTTTTGAATGATGAATACAGACTACTGCCAACCTGCTGGTGTGGAGAGTTATTTCCTCTCACGCAGGCTCAGAGCGTACGTGCTAACTGGCCATCGGCTGTAGTCTTTGCAGTGTTTTCAAATGCAACTTGTCGGCCAAGAGAAATGTGACGCGAGACAGACGCAAAAGTCGGCCGTCATTGCTGCTAGTTCTTTGATGTCGGCTTGGTGTGTCTGGGCCATTACTCAAACCAGGAGACGCAGTGAGTTAAACAGAATTTCTGATCTAAAAGGGAGGCAACAATGAGATGAAAATAAAAGAAAAATGCAGCTGCATTTCCATTTGATTCACTTGTTACCTTAATGAATTCAGTGGGAGTCATCAGAGGACTGTTCTCAGGGAAGCATCAATGAGCGTCTGCAGAACATCCTCATTCATTATACCAGCAACTGGCATTCAGAGATAGTAGAACCGGTGCATCATCTCCCACCTGGGGAAGTGCATCACAGTGGTAAACCTTCCTACTGGAGTTTTGAGCAGCAATAACAACAACAACAGGGTGATCTCTAACCTGACTGCATTGCTGTTTTTAAAGCTGCTAGAAAGCTTGAAAAACCGGTTGATGTTATTTGGAGTCGAGGTCATGACTGTGCAATATTTATGTGCATGTTAGATCCAAATGCGCATAGAATCATGACACCGAAAAAGGAGAGTGGGACAATAAGATGCAGTGTTTCCATTGTGTCTGGCAAAACACAAACATAATATGAAAAATGAATAAAACACACACAGTAGGAAAATTGGGTAAATGAATATTCATGCCCTGGATCGCTCTAACAAGCGCAGTGAGTCTTAAATGTCTTTTCACCGTCTACAACCGTGCATTCAGTTCTCTTTGTATGCTAACTGCATTTGCCTGATTGCCTTTTCTGTTTGTGAATGGTTTGTTTGGAGAAAGGCCTTGGCATGGGGTATAAGGCATCACTTAATCCTCAGGCAATAAGAAAGAAAGGATAAGAAACAATGTGGAGGCATGGCAGAATAGGCATGCAATGATGCTTCTCTATGGTGATCATTGCGGCATTCTCTGGCACAGCATGCTGAATGGATTTTCCGGTTATACTGTATGCCTCAGTTGCTGCCAAAAGCCAACCGACTGAATTGACAGAATGTGTCATTTGAATGTGACCTTTATTGAAGATGTACGCTATTCTGGGTGGATACAGACTTTTGTTTGGTTGAAGGTGGGTGCATTCAGGGGCAGAACAAGATAAAGAATGTGACTTTTCATTTTTGTTGTTCAATTATAACTACTGAATTTAAATAGAGCATGTGCTGGTTGACTTTAACCATCCATATAAGCACAGCAAGCAAAAACTAAAAAAAGAGTCCAGTCATTTTCTCCACGCAGGGAAATCACCAGCTGAAATGAAATGCAGCTGACTTATTTCACCATCCGTGTGAGTGGTAGAGCCGTACTTTTTTTTTTAACAAAGTTTATTTCTGAATTTTGTTAGTACAACTCTGACAATCCACTGCACAGAGCAGTTCTCTTGAGTGATCGCCCAGCTGTGGCCAATCACATGCCTATTCTGTTGTACGTCCTGCGTGTTACTATGACACCACTGGAGCAGTAACTCTTTCATTTGTGTATTTTGGATAAACCTTAAAAAATATGTTTGGTACCACTCTCTCATAACGCATCCTTTAAAATAGGTTGTGACTAATGGCTTTATTAAAAGGCTAAAATTTGATAATCAGAGCATTAATATAGCAGCAAACAAATATTTGCTATGTAAAGATATAGAGGAGTAATTTCTACCTGAGCAGAGAATGAAGTCATGCTCCATCTGTGTGTGTAGTAATCATAGCTTCTAATACAGAAATCATTTTTCACTTCTGTTCACATTGCGAGATAGGGCATTTGGCCCTAGTGGAGGTCTGCGTTCTCTGAGTGCCCTTCTAAGTTTTAAAGCACTTTTCTCTGAACCCTGATACAGACCAAAAAAGATGCCTCCAACATGTCCACAGCTGTGATGTACTGTGGGCTAGAATTGTTCCTGATGCATTTACAAGTGTTCGCTCTATCATTTCATCATTTGGAACATTGTTGTTCAGTTGAGGAGCAGTTCCATATTCTCAGATAGGCTGCCTCCAGCTGTATCTGCCTCCTCTGCCCTTGACGTCCATGTTCTGCATAACTAATCCTCCACTCACCCCCTCACTTTGCCTTTGCACAACACTTGCCTCTTCTCTTACTGTCAAGAGCGCCTCTGCGTGTGAATTTTACAGGTTCAAAGATCAAAGCTGAGCATCCCAATGGAGATAAAGACAGAGGGAAATGAAAGCGAAGATAAAGAGAGTTTGAAATCCCCTCCAGTCTTAATTTTTAGATGTTTGTCATCACTTTGTTTATGTGTTTTACTGCAACCTTAGTTGCTTCTAAGCTTGCTGAGGTTTTGCAACCTGCAGCCTTGTTTGGACTGCTTTGAGTAACCTGACAGCTACTTAGTCATGACAGAGAATCAGCAAATATTTACTCACTTCCAACTGCAATTTATATTTTGTCACAAATTAAGTAACAAACACGTTTTGTCCATTTTAATACCTTCATCTTTACAGCTAGAAAAAGGTCAACATTACTCGCTTGCAGTAAATGACTTTCCTTGTCAAATAGACAAAGCTTTGATCTATAGTAGATTTGTATTAAAGTTAATGGTTTCTCTCATATATTCCTCAAGGTTATCAGTAATGTGCACATTCCTGCCTCACCATAGGGCCAGTTTCACCAGTGTGCTATATAGAGTAATTGAAAAAGATGCTGTCAGTTCCTACTACTGGAACACATCATGCACATTCAAAATGCAACTGTCAGGTCATAATATAGTGGCAAAATCAGCCTGATACATATTGTAAAATTATAGTGAATTTAACAAGAAATGTGCATGTAATTTTCAAAAGACGTATGGCGTTAAGGGGGGACACCTCAGGCAAAAATATAGTTTTTCATGCACTGGTCAATTTTGAGATTTTTGGCTATTTTGCTTCAATAACATGTCTTCTTTCAGAAGAAGAAAAATCCAAAATACACATTTAGGTGTTTATTTTACTACATACTTTCAATTTGTGTCTCTAGATTTTCTCTGAAATTCTCCAAAAGTTAGCATTGGATTGAGAAACAATTCAGAAAACATAAAAATAATTGTCTTAATGTAAGTAATCAACTAAGGACGTTTATGGTGATATCTATTAATTATATTTTGTTACCCTGTCCACCTGTAGTGTCTTGCACAACGTATGGATTTTACAATCCATATCTTTAAAGGCCGTTTTCTAAAAGTGAAGTTTTTCTCAGCCAGTAAATCTCCACTTCAGTAGCAGTTACATACACTAAACTTCCCAGTTTCACTCCAATCTATCTTCTGAAGGTTTTTACAGAGGGATTTGTTCATATATCATTCATAGCCTGATTTATATCACATTTTATTGCTAAAAACATGGCAAAAATGGATTTTTTTTATGCCCGTCGACAGTATTTTCTGATTTAAGAAGTGGTAAAAGGAGATATCCAAAAATCCCTCAGAAAAACCTCTGACTCCAATATGTCAACAAAATGAAACAATAATTTTGAACCTGGCTTTATCCAATGTCCTCGAAATTTATGCAAATTAAAGCATATTTCATAAGATAATGTCTCATTTGCATATTTAAAGTTACAGTGTGTAGGATTTGGCGGCATCTATTGGTGTGGTTGCAGATTGCAACCAACTGAGTTCCCCTCCGCTTTTACGTTACCGCAGTTTCACAAGCATGTCAGAGAACTACAGTGGCCTTCAGGTAAAGTAAAAATGTGAAAGTCTCTCTATAGAGCCAGTGTTTGGTTTGTCCATTCTGGGCTTCTGTAGGAAATGGCGGACTCTGTGAAGAGGACACGCTCCCTATGTACATATGAAGGGCTCATAACGAAAACAACAATTCTTAGTTGCAGGTGATTATACACTAATGAAAACATAGTTATGAATATTATATTTAATTTCTGCTAATAGATCCCCTGAAATGTTACACACTGTTCCTTAAAACATAACATTTCAGAAAACATTTGATACAAAAAATAATTGCCTTAATATAAATAATCAACTGGGGAAGTTTCATGGTGGTATCTATCTTATACCAACTAGTAACTTTAACTGTATAAGAAAAGAAAGTTATGAAAAAAAAATTGTAAATTCGAGTATGTGTTTGAAAAAATTAATAGTCGCTATGTGTAATTATGAAAGGGGTTTACAGTACTACAAGTGATCTGGAAAATCTGCAGATACTCAATAAATAAACATTTCCTCACTTCAGTATTTGTCTCGTTACGGTGTCAGTTCAGCTCTGAGTCTGTATCCGTTTGACTGGAGCTGCACAGCAGATGGTGCTGAGGAATGGGCAGGGAACAGTTGGTCTTAATTAACCTTTCTATTCTGTAGTGTCATTAATGTCAATCGGGTGCTGTCACCAGAGATGAGCTCGGGCTGAAGAGAACGGGTCAGGGTGCAAATGGAGAGATGAGCAGTGTGAGGAGATTGGGAGTGTCAGAGAAGTAGACAAGTGAACAGTGATACAGAGAGAGGAGGGTTGAAGGTCAGAGCAGAGGAAGGGGAATATGTTGGGAAAGGAGAAAGTATCCTTTGACCTCGCTGTGTGAATGACAGATGAATAGAGAGAGCTTGTGGTTGGTTAGATCAGTGTTTCTGCTATAAACTTAAAGCTGCTGCCCTGTGGTAACTATGAGCAGGGCTACATGCAGGCCAAACTCTTGACCTGCATGTTGATGATCAAAAGATGTTGTTTCTTAACAAAAAGATTAAGAAAAACAACTATGTCAGAAGATTCTGAAATGCCACGGTCTTGTTCTCTCTTATATCGCCATAAAGTAGGGCAGACAATGTTAATGGCTTCTCTCAAAATGGGAGATTGAAGTGTTTGTCAGTTTCTCCAGCCTAATCCCGGGGCAAAAACATAGATTAGAATGTGCACATCGCAGTTCTTGCATCAAAGAAATTGCAGCTTTACCAAAGTACATTTTACATAGAGAAACTAAAATATACACAGTTCCATGCATATTGGTCAATGCATCTCCAACCAAAACAGACAGTTAAAAGAAAATAGTTAAATCTGTATCAGAAAACAGCATTGTGCTGAAGTAGTTTCAACTTTAAAGATGAACTATTATGCTTATTTTCAGGTGCATACTTACATTTTGGATTTCTACTAGAACAAGTTTACTTTAATGTTCAAAATAATGCTTTATTTGTCTCATACTGGCTGTGCTGCAGCACCTCTTTTCACCCTCTGTCTGAAACGCTCTGTTTGAGCTCTCCTGTTGTGATTGGTCAACCGAACCAAACTCTTCGCACTCCGCTCCAGCTCTGCTCTAACTAGCTTTGTTTAAGGGCGTGCCAAACTAGCCGCTAGGCAGGTATTATGCAAATGTGTTACTTGGTGACATCACCACGTTATGGAAGGAAAGGTGTTTCAGGCAGTTCAAGAGCAGTGTTTCTGTGGGGGAGTGTTACTCCCTTTGGTGTGGACTTTGGGCTTTGTAACCTTCCAGACTTTTACATCCATAAAAAAATATATAATACACTAAAGGAAAGGGAAAAAAGCAAAACATTATGATAGGTCCCCTTTAAAATGCAAAATGTAATGACATATTGTTCTACTTTGAAAAGAAGAAGGGCATTTTTTCTGCATGATTTAGAGGGTTTTTATTTAACTTTTAAAGAAAGAAAACACTGCAAAACGACAAAATTAAATTTAGCATCTCTTTAGGCAAACATGATGTGTAAATACTTACATTAGAAATATCTAATTTGGATGAGTATTTAGCTTTTTTTCTGTCTGGATTGCAGGATAGCTCTCACATATATACTATATACCGATCTACTGTACAACTCCTTCCTCTGAGGAAAAACAACCCTCTCGACAACATGTTTCAGGAAGTTTCTGGAGCGTGTAAATTTGCGTTTGAATGTGCTTTTAAGAGTGAAAAGATGTACAAAGGGATTGAAGAGACACAGAATAGCAGGTTTTTCTGAACCCACTTGGCCCATTATAGAGAGTATGTAACCTTCAAGTTGTGGCTAAGCACAATCCTGCTATCGATGCAAGGCTGACAGGAACATTATCCTCGGTAAGAAAAGACTGATACACACAGGGTTGCTGGCTTTAAATTTTCTTATTTTACTCCTTTATTTAATCATTAATTAATCTTCCTTTTTTTACTGTTAAAAATAAGCTTGGGCCCAAGTGGAGTAACGTTTGATTATTATTTTAATTGAACATGTAAATGAAATAAATAACAAAAATTGAAACCCTAGCTGTATGTATAGATATAAGGTCTGTCAATC
The DNA here is from genome assembly GCF_043250625.1 of Sebastes fasciatus. NCBI lineage: Eukaryota > Metazoa > Chordata > Actinopteri > Perciformes > Sebastidae > Sebastes > Sebastes fasciatus. The sequence continues at coordinate 16,341,895 of NC_133798.1, read as the reverse complement.
TATGAAAATATTTAATCACAATTAATCGTATGATTGTCCACACTAAATCAGCAATAATTGCAAATTAATCAGACATTTTTATCTGTTCAAAATGTACCTTAAAGGGAGATTTGTCAAGTACTTAATACTCCTATCAACATGGGAGTGGGCAAATATGCTTGCTTTATGCAAATATATGTATATCATTATTATTGGAAATAAATGAACAACACAAAACATGCCAGTTTTTCCAGCAAAAATTTAGCTTAAATTTGGAGCATTATGGGATACCATCGCAACAACTTTACCAGGCCCATTAGATATGTACATATATGATATTACAGTACATATCACATATCACATAAATGCCACCCAAATCATAGCAGCATTAGATTTAGTCCATAGTTGAGAACAGGTTAAAACCCTTCCAATTTCGCTGCTGGCAGATACGAATAGACATGCTGCCTCCAGTGTTCCCTCGCTGTGGTAATAGTGAAAGATTGATCTGCAAGACATGCTCAACAATTAATTCATGAATTGATTTTCTGCTTGGGATTAGTATAGCTGCAGTCTTTTAGAAAAGCTGTGGCGTCTCAGGCCCGGAGCAAATTTTGTTCGCTGATAAGTCGAACAGAAAGGACATGAAGGTCAGGCAGGGGGTGTTCAACAGATCCACAGCGACTGGAATGAAGGACGGACTGAACATATGTTGCAGTGAGGAAAGTCTGTTCACAACTGATCCTACAGTCTAGAAACACTGATGGAAGAGCTGGGCATTTTCATTGGCATCGTCTACACCTGGGGAGTGTGCCACGAGCACTTTAAAATGCTTTGATCCAAACAATAAATAATAATCTAACATGTTGATGTATCACTCAGTTGAAAAGTATAATATCTGATGCAGGAGCACCTGTAGCACCGGTGGTGCTAAATCATGACGAGCCTGTATGCAGCATTTTTTATGGGCTCATCTGCATAAGACTGGCTGGCAATAATGTTGTTTTCCATAGTCTGGTAGGAAGAATCCAGCAATTACTCTTCCGCAGAGATGACCCTTGCTGCATACAGTGACTGGTTACCAACATTTTAATACGCTATACACATGCAGCACATTCTTCAACATTTCTGATTGATTGATTTTTATCCGCGTGTCACGCCTCATTGGAGCTTAGGCCATATGGACATAGACGACATTACTCATGTTCAGTGATCAACGCACTTTTTTTTTTGTTCATTACACATCTCTTCTCTACAAGGAAAGCCTAACAGCAAGCATGCTCTCTAAATCCTGACAGATACAAAGATGGATGGTAATGACCAGCCTTTACGTGGCTGTAAAGTATGCAGCTGCATGGAGTGCCCTCTCCTTCTGGCAAGTCATTAAGAGTGCATCATCGGGGTCTTTCTTCACACCTGGAAAAGCAGGTGCAGGGCCTCGACCTCGTAATGGAGTACAAGGTGAGCTCAAACAGTAGACAACTCCCTGTTTGGGAGATCCATGATGCAGTAGTAGTGGTAAGAGTGTGTGTGTGTGTGTGTGTGTGTGTGTGTGTAAAGCAAGAATAAAAAAACAAATTTTGCTGTTCAGAGGATAGTTCGGGTGTTTCGAAGTTGAGGTATTTATCCATAGTCAATGTATTACCTACAGTAGATGACGGTCAGCTTGGAAAAGCAGACAGGAGTTACCGCACGGAAGCAAAATGTATTTTAGCCACCTAAAAAAAAGGCTCACCTAAAGAAATTAATATCAGTTTTAAGTGTACGCTATAATATTTTTGCTTATTTATCTTGCCGTGATACAGCTATACAGCCTATGTTTCCGACGAAGAACTGAAGCAGTTGTCTATGCTCTCGCCAAAACAACTAGACTCCATTGAAATAAAAAATCGGTAATTTTGCCTTGCATAACACAGGGGTGGCTGGTCTACTGCTGCCTCGATCGGTTAGTTTGTTTGTGCTACTGTGTGACTGTGGTTAGGTCGGATTCACCAAAGTCACACAATAACATAAACAAACTAACCGATCAAGGCAGCGGTAGACGAGCAGCCCCCGTGCTATGCGAGGATAAACTATAGTTTTTTTCAATGGAGTCTGGTGGCTTCGGCAAGAGCATACATGACATAACGGTTTCAGTTCCCCGTCAGAAAGGGCTGTCTGACAGCAAGGTAAAGCGGGTGAAAATATCCTAAAGATAGCTTTCGTGCGGTAACTCCATTCTGCTTCTCCAAGCTGGGGGCGTGCCGACTGTCATCTACTGTAGGTAATACACTGACTATGGATAAGTACCTCACACAACCCCACTTCAAAACACCCAAACTATCCCTTTAAAATTTGAAAGCAACAAACACACGTCTACTCTGCGATGCAGAACTCAATCCAATTATAGAGGGCAGCTTCAAATCTTATCCGTTTGATAGAAACTATTGAGGAAACACATCACATCCGACCAATCAGGTGATATTTTGCATGCAAAGTGTTATTGCCTCTCATGCAACTATAAATCATTTATTTAATTATCAGTTTAAGGGAGGCTGAGATTAAAGAACTCATTTGCATTATTGAGCATCAGACCAATCTGCTAGAAAATATATGTACTTCGTCAGAGAGATAATGAGTCGGTGGAAGAAAACGGCGCGACGGCAAGACGGTGTCACATTTTACTGTACCATCATAGAACGAATCAAGGGCACAGATTACAGTAAGTTGCTCTAAAACAGGTGCGTCCTGTTAGGACAGATCGGTGGTGTGATGAAAACTAGATTTACGTGAGGAGACGTAGTAATGGCTGTTGATTCTCAAGTGTCTATTTGACATTGGTTGTGGGCCTTAAGTACAAAACGCAATACTTATGCAAAGTGATAATCAAGTAGTATCAAAACTCACCATGCCAGTTTTGCTTAAGTGCTTTCTTGGCAGATGTGGACGTGGACGACATGAGTGTCTGTGTTTCAGAGAGAGACAGATAATAGTTCTCACCTCATTTTAAAATCGTCATTACACCAGCCAAAGAAAACATTTTCCTCACGTGGCCTTTGTATTGAACGAATACTCCCAATACCCCACTATCCTGACAAGAATATAAAACAGCAGACCCGCATCCCGTAACCTCGAGCCAGCCATTTGCCATGGCATCTGTGAGGGTAATGGGAGAGGACAAGAGGGGGTGGGGATGTGACACTCATTGCATGCACCTCTGGCTACGGCGGGCACGCCTGAAGAGGTATTTGAAAGTGAACTGATTTAGGCTGCTAGGACTAGCGACCGTCCGTCACACCGGCGGCAAAGTAAATTTGAGAGAAATGAGCCCTTATAGATAGTGTATTGGTCCTGACTGCAGGCAGTCAGCATCCATTTATGCTAATGGTGAGGCACACAAACCAAGGTGCCTGCCTCGGGTCCTGTTTATTTCCTTTTTTCCCCGTCATTGCGCCGTTTCTGTGTGTTAAACCACTTTTAAATGATTCTTTTTATTGACATTCTTATGCTCAGAAGTGACCTTTTTTTCAGTAATACTTGAGTCCTGGCTGCTGTAACACTTCCAATCGCCCCTTGCCTTTAAAATGTCATGTTTTCTTTTTTTATCCTCTTTTTGAACTACTTTGCTTTAAAGTCTCTTTTGTGTTTGATTTATGGTGATATGTGACTAAATCTGATCTAATTCTACAATATTGAAACACGACCCCGGGTTAACATCATAAGTTAATATTTCACTCTCCCCTGCTGTAACTTTGGTCATTGCGACAGTGTTGATAGGCCATTATTAGTGAGTGATGGAGTGATTGCTAATGAGGAGGATAGAGTACGCAGCCAAGCCCCGGTTGATGAAGTGTGATAGATAAAGGAAGAAATTGTCCTGCTAATGTGTAATTGAGTTTGAAAAGACATCATCATCTTGAGGTGAGGGACGATTATAGATGACCCCCTATTATTTTATTATTGCAGCAGCTTTTTAGATATGAGGATTTTCATGTTTTCCATGTCATTTCCTCTTACGGTTAATAAGGGGGCTTGAAGAGACAGGACTGCTAAGGTGGTAATTTCACACAAGTGATTGAAACGTGCACAGGTGTTCATTTTTCTGTATTTCGAAATGATATCCTAAATGGGACAGACAGGTTGATAATGCTGAGTTAATGAGTTAATGAATGGTGAAACATATATCTATGTCTCAGTGTGTGTGTGTCTCTCTCTTTCTCCTCTCTCTCTTAAACCCCTTAGCGCCGCCATAAAAAATGAATTGTTTCAAATATGCAGGCATATTGCTCATACAGTGAGACAGGCATGCACATAAAAATAGGACAGAGCTTAAAGGCAGGATATATTTCTTTAAAAGAAGTCGCTCATACACAATGTTTATGTTGCGTTTGCAGTTAAATCACACGAGTAGTGACCTCACCGTTTTCTTTCTTCATAAACAGCCACTTAGCTTGATTACCTCCCGACTCACTACTCCCCCCCGCTCGCAGAGGCCTGTCAAAGCCTTTTTCCACAACAGCATCATGCTGCTCCGTCGTGACACTGTCTGGAAGATTAAATGTATAGATCACAGTTTCCCGAGCCAGACCACCTGAGTGGCAATGAGTCGGGGAAAGCATCACCTCCCTATCTGGGCCACGCCACAGTACACTCAGGTTCCAGACCAGCGGGAGTTGATCAGTCAGCGAGCAAGGCATTAATCTGCTGTGACACACTGACTCTCCCCTTGGAGGACGTCCGGCGCTGGGAAACCGTCCAACAGCAGTGCCCATTGCTGCTAGAGTAATGCATGGTGTCAGAGAAGCTGGCATGGATGGAGGGACAGGGTATGGAGGGATGGAGGTGAACGGGCAGAGCGAGAGGTGGGGGGGGGGGGTGCTGAGGTGCTGGATCAGCGGAAGAGAGAAGAGGGATATGGGAAAGAATAAGAGGGATGGAAGGTGGCATAGAGCTGATAAGGACTATAAGTTAGTTTGAAAAGAAGCTGAGTTAAGCTGCAAGAGAGAGTGAAGCCTTCATTGGCTGGTCCTTTTCCGGTTTTGTGTTCAGATTCTGCGGGAAGTGACTATACTATCTTTACAGGGATCCGAATGTTGTTATAGCAGTCTTACAGTTTATGGGTTCAAATAGTTTATCAGTCATAGGCAGGTATCAGTTTACCACATTTCATTTCACAGAGGCAGTTTCTCTAAAGAAACTACTTTAAGTGTCAAAAAAGACACATCTAACAATACATAGATTAACACGCAACAACTGAATCGAATGTATTAAAGTTATTTTTTTTCTGTTCCTGTAAAAGTTTTCATTTAATAAGCATTTTTTATTCCATTGTTGCATGCATTGACAGTATGTATATTGGGACACTGATGTGAATAATGTAGCTATAGTTTCTAAGTGGCTATAATACAGTAGATGTTTTTATAATAACAATTCACTGAATGACAATGTGACAATGTGAAAACGGTCGATCGTAGTGATGAACCTACACAGATTTATCTCCCGAATCTGCAGCTCCCCTCGGCTTTACAGAGCAGCAAAGTTGCAGATCATTGTTTAGCTGTCCGGACCGCAACTTCACTGTTTTGATTCACTGTCACCGCTCTCAGAGTATCAACTTCAGCAGAAGCAGGTAGCTGTTTTCAGCAAAAAAAGCTGAAACTGGCAAACTTTGCGACTAGCTGGTCAACATAGCGGAGCATTTAGCAGCCAAAGAGACATATTTTCATCAAGACTAGGTGGAGACTAAAAACAGAGCAATACTGGACTAACATTTCCCCAATCCAGAAACTACTGGATGTGTAAATAAGCAACTCTTTGCTAGGAAGTTTGCCAGATCAACTTAAAAAACGATACAGTGATTATTCCTTTTGTTTGACAGCTTAGCTCATGAGCAGTGACCAGGATCAAACCTTTAGTGTTTGCCTGGGTATAATGTAAATGATGTTCCAGTTTCCAGTTCCATATACAGCCCAGAATTAGCAATATTTTCTCATATAAGAAGATGGTAATTAATCTTACAGGTGTGGACATTTCTTGATTCTAAGATGCATCGTGATGTGGACATGAAAGATTCTGCATCAATGCAGTGACAGAAGATAATTGGGAGTTTGGTTTCATTTCAGCTCAGTGAGAGAACTGTGTTTTGCTGTCATTTACTGACGCACTTTTTTCTCTCCTCTCCTCTCCACTCCTCTCCAGTCCTCTCCTCTCTGTTGGTGAGAGAGAGAGAGAGAGAGAGAAAGACAGCACTCGGCACTTTCATAGTGTCTAGAAGGGAACCCAGAAGTTGGGAAAACTCTTGTGAGATGGTTAAGGTTAGACATTGATCTCTAATAGTTAAGGTTAGGCATTGACCTCTCATAGTTAAGGTTAGGCATTGATCTCTAATAGTTAAGGTTAGGCATTGACCTCTCATAGTTAAGGTTAGGCATTGATCTCTAATAGTTAAGGTTAGGCATTGACCTCTAATAGTTAAGGTTAGGCATTGACCTCTTATAGTTAAGGTTAGGCATCGAACGATCTGGAATAGTTAAGGTTAGGCATTGATCTCTAATAGTTAAGGTTAGGCATTGACCTCTTATAGTTAAGGTTAGGCATCGAACGATCTGGAATAGTTAAGGTTAGGCATTGATCTCTAATAGTTAAGGTTAGGCATTGACCTCTAATAGTTAAGGTTAGGCATTGACCTCTTATAGTTAAGGTTAGGCATCGATCTGGAATAGTTAAGGTTAGGCATTGACCTCTCATAGTTAAGGTTAGGCATTGATCTCTAATAGTTAAGGTTAGGCATTGACCTCTCATAGTTAAGGTTAGGCATTGATCTCTAATAGTTAAGGTTAGGCATTGACCTCTTATAGTTAAGGTTAGGCATCGATCTGGAATAGTTAAGGTTAGGCATCGATCTGGAATAGTTAAGGTTAGGCATTGATCTCTAATCGTTAAGGTTAGGCATTGACCTCTAATAGTTAAGGTTAGGAATTGACCTCTAATAGTTAAGGTTAGGCATTGATCTTGAATAGTTAAGGTTAGGCATTGATCTCGAATAGTTAAGGTTAGCATGGGTCTTTGGGCAGCGAGTCTCTTTTTAGATCTCAGATCAGATTTCGCAATTTGCGGGTTACTTTCTAGACTTTCTACTTTCACTACCAATATTAGCCGCTCCGTTTCAACAATGTTAGGCTGACAAAACGTGCATGCAGACTGAAATTCAACCATAGTGTTGTTCTGTCGGGAGATGCAGTGACTTAAATCAAGTAAGAGTAGAGGAGCTATGAGTAAGCAGTGGGCTAATTCATGCAGTGTAACATGCCATAGGCATTCTGGAAGTGCACATCTGCTAACATTAGGTCAACATACAGTTAGTTACCTCCGCCAAGGAGGTTATGACTTCGGTTTGGTTTGTCTGTTTGTTTGAACACGCATTAAAGGTCTTTTCAGACAGGGAGTGACACTCAGCCTACGTACTCGCTTGGATTCACGAGGTCTGACTGCGCTCCTCATGCAGACAAGTGCTCCGCAAGTAAGCATCCTGCGCTATGCGTGGCAGCCATGGAAACGACATCTGTGCACTACTGTAGGCTTCCCTGCCGGTACAACTGTGTGGTGTATCAATTATCCCTAATCACAGTTTGATTTGTTGACATGTGGTAATGATGTTTCACTTTCTTTAACACTGAGAGATAGGCCATATGTGCAGCATTCATGTGGTGTCCAAATAACCGGAAATACGAGTTCCCGACTGGTACAATTAATACCCCCTTAAGTCGGAACAACAACTTAAAACTTGAAAAGTTTTGTCAACAGTTACAAATTATTCTGCAGCATTTTCTCAATTTAAATAAATAATTTGCTATACATGATGTCAGGTGTTTCTAATTTCTTTCTAAACAAAACAGGCATTGAATCGTGCGTTCAGGGATGCATGAAGCTGCGGGTGGGGGGAGAACAATATCAAGCGATGAAGGTTGGGCTAGCCTAGTAGTACCGACAAGAACTACTACTACTACTTTCACCCCTGCTTGTAATGCAAGGCAGAGGGATTTATAATTTGTTTTTGTAATGTTCATGTAATATTTATGTATGAAAATTGAGGATGCAATGCATTGAGATGCATCGAGAATCGTTGGCAGGTGAATCGTAATCGACTCGTCAGGCCAGTGAAGATTCACACTTCTAGTTTATCTCATTAAAGTTGTTTTTTTTATATCATTCAGATGCTGTTACAGAAAAAGAGTATTCACAGTTAAAGGTGCTTTGAGACGGTTATGTAACACAACATCAAATACCATATTTTGCATGGTATTTTCATGTGATGCTCTTGATTTGATGTGGAATCAGCATGAGTCTTTCAACCAGTACATGAATCAGTTTAATATTCTGGTCCCTGCAGGCCATCAACACATGACTTCTTTATGACAAGAGCCATACCAAAGGCTCCTTGATGCCTCAGCTGATTTCACTGAGGTATCAAAGAGCTCAACTGAAGGCACTGATTGCATTGAAAAGTGTTAGAGCACCATAGGACGAAAGACCCAATAATAGTCTCTTCGTATGAAGAAGGACCCAATAAAAGCCTTTTATAGAAAAATACTTTTAGTCATCATAATCTTAAAATGGACTCCTCAATATATTCTAATAATCCCTATATCAAAACAGTTTCACACAAAATTTGGATATAAAATTTGTTTTTAGTTTTTATAAGTTACGTGTTACAATTTGTGGATTGTTGACTAACTCAAACACTGATTCAAAAAAGATGTAGTAAAAGCAAGAGCAGTGCGTAGAAAATTAGACTGCATTGGAAACGTTGGCTGTGCTTTTTCTTAATTTGCATGTAGTACTTTCTAAATAGGTTAAAATTAGGTAATTACCTTGGTAAATTGGTTAGAACAATAACAGTACAACTCCTGTAGGGATGTTGTTGCATTGACCAAATAACTGTTCATTCAAGGAGCACTTTAAGTGCAGTATGCAGCTGTTGAATAAACTATGACTCACCGCACTTCTGATCAAAGCATTTAGTCTTAAACATGCATACATCGGCAGAGTGATGCATACGCATAAAGGGATTCATGGGATTCCTATGTGCGTATAAATGTTCTTTTATTATTATGAGTAATAATGCACATTACATAAAAGAACTCCCTCCTATACTTGGTTTGGATGCACAGGTGTGCAATATGAAACAATGTGTCTATTTAATGGTAAAAGTCTGGACAAAAAGTCCCAAGTCAGTTGTGCTGTATTAATGAAATGCCGTACTAAGTGGTGGTATAAATCATATAGCGCTCGTCTCTGGAGCCCCTTCTTCCACCACCGCCCAGTTTGTCTCTAAGGAATGCTGAGCATAAACATCAAAGCAGAAATTACATTAATCTACCACTCTGATGTTGAACTTTGTTCCAGAAAGTTTCTTTCATATGAAAATACAGAAGGAGCTCCTATGCTTCTCTGCATGCTAATCGTCCTGGCCTCCAGTTTACATAATCAGTGTCCTGCACTGGTGCGGGGACACCAGGGGGAAGGGTGGGAGAGTAATGGACCAATGCATATGCCGTATACAGGGGTTCAGGTGCAGTAAAGTCATGGTGGCTGCACTCCCCGAGGGCTTGGGAGACAAAGGCTGAAGACCCGTCCCACAAATGTCAGAGGGAGCACCTGCTGCCATGAATAACTACAGAGATAACAGAGGCAGGACACATGCCCACCTGCTGGGAGGGCACGCACAGGCCACGGTGCTTCACAGAGGAGTGAAGACTTTCAGGGAAACAGAGAATACATACACAGCATGGTGGTTAATTACCCACAACATACTACAACAAATGGAGATTTACTTTTATGGTTCCAAGTAATGTTTTAAAGAAGTATGGTTGTATTTATTTTTTACAATTAGACCCAATATAGCCTATATAATGGCAGTCAAATGCACATTGAACATGTTTCTGGTAACAAGGTACTTTCCTCTGATTTGTCCTTCATAGGGTTACCAGAAATAACCCTTCTAATTAGAGGTTGTTAAATTCATTGTGTAGTTTATGGAACTCATTTAATATTGCCTGCGTCTGAACCTGCTGGGAGTACAGCTGTCTGACATTTCTTTGAGGTAATCTAGTGATTTTAGAGCACCTGCTGACAATGAGAGAGCCTGTTTCTGATAGTTAAGTTGCTGAGGAAGAAATGGTGAGAAAATAAAATTTAAATAACTCCAAGATAAGGAAGGAAATCCAATTATAACTTTAGTTTGGTTCCACCGAAATTAAATTAATTCACAATCTGCTAATACGTATTTCTTTAAGGAGTGTTAAATTCCCCGTTGGTAAAAAAAAGGGACTTTGCCTCTTAAAGCTAAGTGTTGTCATTTGGAAATGAACACAAAATGGAAAATATATAAAGACCACATTACATTTACGATCTTGTGTAAAAGATAGAGCAAGACATGACCTTTGTATTATGTAAAATAACATGGTAAGTTTTAGTAATAGCTATAGCACAATAAAACAGAATTATGGTACCAAGGAATGTTGCCGCAAATTAAAGGTTGTGTGAAATGTGCACTTCAGCTCTTCGTGCAGCACCGAAAACCCACACAAACACAAGTCAGATGATCAACAAAGCAATAATACCAGTATTTTTCAAAGCACAATAGACATTTTTCTGACCGTATATCTGCTCCACCATCACAGTCTCATGGTAGTTTGTGAAATAGTAACGAAATTAAATCTATTGGATTTGTGTACATGCATATACAAATTCCCCCTTTTTTTTTTGCACGACTTTCAACAGTCACTTTCCGCTCCAGTCGTTTCAAAATAAAACTACTTAGTTAGGTTTAGGAATAGATCGACTTGGTTAGGTTTAGGCAACACAACTACTTAGTTAGGTTTAGGAAAAGATCATAGTTTGGGTTAAAATAACACCGTTAACTATAATAATATACTAATAACCTATAACTGAAGTACGGAAGTTACGTGGCAAATAAATCAACTTTGACTTGTGGTTTCACACAAGACACGAACACCGGTCTCCTGGGCGAAAGTCCTGTGTTTTTTGATCCACCCATCCACCCGGAACTCCTCCCTATTCATGGTGTAACCGCTCTTTATACTTCCCGGTTCACAATTACGTGGATTACATATGACTTTATTTTGTGCAGACCATCATGACATTTTTTAAAATTTGTGTGTACACAAATCAAGTAGATTCAGTAGATTATTTTGTCTTTTTACTTTCAGAGTGCGGAGAATGAGTTGAGCTAGCATTGTGTTGGTGCAGTCCCCGATAGCATACAGTAGATATCTCACAGAGTGTTAGCTGTCTTGCCGCTGCACCAACTTTTAAATATCTCTCTCTGGAGTCTTTTGAGGTGAAACGTTTGGTGGTCTGTGGTGTTTCGTTGGGTTTCTTGTCCAAATCTTTTTTTGTCTGTCAGCATGACATACTATTGCATATCTTAGCTCAAATCTGACTGGAAAAGAATGCCAAAAAGGGTGCACTCAGCAGGGAAATTATCAACATTTTAAAGCCAAATCCCTCAACTTCATACTACCTCTGTTTTCACACTTTTTCATCATGACGGGGTGTTGACGCGTTTATTTATTTGACATTAGTTTGGGTTGCATAGATTATGAAACACTGTGTGAAAGCACGTGTTACACATTTTTGACAAAGACCAAGTCAGTAAACTGACTCAGTAGCATGAGGCCTTATGGCCTTTACATATTGGGGATGTGACAAATAAATGATATGAAAATGCAAAATACTTACCTGCAAATATTATACTGTATGTCTAGGCCTTTTTATTGGGAAAGGTAAGATCGGAAAGTGTGGATCCGGTCAGTACTGCCTTTGTCAAGGTTGAACGAAGTAACAAATGTTGCCGTCCTGTTTCGGACTATGGAGCCTCCGTGTTGTTGTTTCATAAATATAAGCGCAATTCAACCTGTTCCGGACAACTTGATTGGTTGATGCCTTTATTCGCAGTGCGAAAGCTGCTTTATCGCTACATAATATCCACATTCTGTGTGAAAGTATTCATGACAAAAACAACGTGCGAATTAATCGCACAAAAAAAACACGCCCGGTGTACAAAGGCCTTTTTAAAGTAACATGTAGCTAAGTTTTGCTAAGGCTGGGTAACATTTGCTAACATTAACCACTAAACAAGTGAGACTGTAGTGACAGAACCCCTAAGTGTACCATTCTGAGGATGGGTGTTTGGTAAATGTTTTTGGTTCAAAAGTAGCAGCTAGCTGTACGGGCTACATTTTGCTGTCAAAGAGAAATTACAGTTCTTGAGAGTTTGCATCTCTTGTTGACCGTAAACCAGGGACTTAAGGAGTAAAGTAGTAACAAAAAGACATTTTGAGCCAGGCTTTGTTCAATTCTCGCAATACACTGCAGTAGAACTTGAAAGCATTCTTCAGTAAAACACAACCAAGGCTATTTATTTCCTCTGTCTTTGGTATATTCCACCATCCAACACTTTGCCTGCCAAGGCTGTGCTTGGAGCAAAAGTGGTTTGCATGGAGAGAGGGAGGGCAGATGCTTATACATTTGGCAGCTGAGGTGAGATTGTATACTGGTGTCACTATACTCCCACCACTGCTAATCTAAAACCTTGCAGAACACCCTGATTCACGCCACTAAATATTTGTTTCCTGCAAAAAATAGAAATTCACCCTTCCCTGTAATCTCTTTTGACAGAATCACCGTTGTAAAGAAAGATTATGTGTGACTTCCATTGCTTAGAGGGTGGGACCACTCTTGTCAGTCGACCAGTGACGTGAAAAGCAATTTAGAAGGAACATGCATTTGGTGTTCTGGAAAACACAACTTACCCAAACCATATATGCCTAAATACTGTTTTAGGTAACAGTAACACTGTACTAACTTTAAACTTTGATTGCAGCAGAAGTGAAAATCAGATCACAACTACAGCTGCCTGCTTGGGGGTTTTGCTCTGAAATCTACACCGTATTCACCTCAACAGGCCACTATAGTGTATTTGTCTTCTTACAGGAAGCCAGAAAAATAAATTAATTTGTGAAAAACATGAGTAGAAGAGTGGAAACCATGTTGCTGGTCCGAATGTAGTCTTGAGTTGTAGAAAGAAGAGGCAGGATGTGGTAAGAAATGCATAAATGTGCACAACATATTGTACGAGGTACATGAGGAAAGAGTTAGAAATACACAACTTCATGTCTTATTCAACTGGCCCAGAGTCGATCTACCCTGAACATGCTGCATTATGTTTTAATTGTACGGACGGTTTTGAAGTAGATTTTTGAATGTCTTGAACTTTACATATTGTTAGCATAGCCTACTGTGCAGATTTCAAAGGATATTTTGGTTGTTTGTGGTATTTTGTTGTATTATGTGGATGGTGACAGCTGATGCCCCATAAAGCCAAACCTGCATCAGGCTGTTTAACGCTGCTTTTACTAATTACTAATTGTTAAAAATGCAAGAAAAAACAAGCACAAAAAAAACCTCCAGACTGTCTAACTACCTCCGTCTGCCCTATTAAAACACCAGTCAATTATCCATGTGGCTTTAGCAAAGGAAGGTTTTGTTTGCTTTAATATCTGCTCAGCAAAAGTGTTCAGTAGGTTGATGGCTGTACAATGCTTATTTGAGCATAAAGCGTTCACCCAACTCTACAGCCCAGAGTGCAGCCGATTAGACTGTTGTCAGGCTATTAAATAGGCGTTATCAGTCACTGTAAGCCCCACAGATGTAGGTCAATAGGAGCCTACTACACCCACTAGTAGGTTCTATCATTTATTCACATGGTAGATCACCGAAAGAAGGTATAAATGAACACGGCAGCAACCTCTAGTGACCAGAGAAATTATGACAGGAGCAGAAGCGGAAGTCAGGTGCTGTAGTATAGGCAGTGTGAAACAAAACACAGGGTTTTCACCCAGGAGACCGGACGTCGCATCCCGTGTGAAACCAACAATGTGTAGTTGTCTTGGTGTTCGTAGTTATTTTAACCCAAAACACAATGTTTTTCACTAAACTTAACCAAGTGGGTTTTTTGTGCTTAACAGTAAGAAGTTGTAGTTTTGTTGCCTAGACCTAAAGAAGCATTTTTGTTTGTGTTAAAAAGATGACATTTCATTGCCTTTTACAACATGTTAGAACGTGTTGCTTTTAAGTTTCACTTTCACTTTAACAACGTAGTAGGCGTAGTAGGCCCCTAATGACCCACATCTATGGTGCTTATAGCGACTAATAATGCCTAGTTAATGGCCTGAAAACAGTCGAATTGGGTGCAGTGTGAGTCATGACTTTGACTGACTTGATATACAGGAAATGGGCACCATCACCGGGAACAACAAATATGCAACATACTTGTATAATATGCAATGCAACAGTCACTGCTGTTTGTATGCTTCAGGTGGGAACTTGATTATGCAAATAGAAATTCAGAATGGTCAAATTCTGAAATGAAATTGCAGGAACATACAAATTTATGAGGTTCGCCGCTGTGTTATCTGTTCTCTATCACTGCAGTGATCCACAACCCTGTGCACTTGACTCAGTGAAAAAGACTGCATGGGTGGCTGGCACTTCATACTGAGTACAAACTTTGCAAATGCAGCCTGATGGTGAAGACAGATAGGGGTGCAGAGGGCAAGAGGGGCACCATAAATCAACATCTATCTGAGCTGCCACATTTAGTTTGGAGTGATGTCTCCTCAGCATCCCAAAGGCACTGGATGCGGACTTCACAGCGCCTCTCCTGCTCCATGACAGTGGACATGATTGCATGTTTCACAACAACATTGCTCAGAGAAAACATTCTTTCATTTCTTTCTGTCATGTTATTTTTGTTCTTATTTTTAGGGGTGGCATTGCATTAAATTGACTTATAGTGACTTTTTGGGCTCAATAGCAGCAGCACAAATTAAAGTATGTCAACATTTTACTGAGTTGAACTACTTTGTATATGTCATTGTTAAAAAATAAAATGATTCATTGTATGCAATGTTTGTAGGATTGCTTGATAACACAATCTGTTACAAATATGATAAAAACTATCCAATCTATTCATACAGCATAATCCATTTATCCGCTGTTCATTTATATGCTTTGTCCAAACAAACTTTGTTTCTTGGATATTACAAATACAAGTACATAATGGTGACGAGATTACATTTAACATAATGAGGAAATCTTGTTAATGAACGTATCTGGCAAGTCTAAAAAATGTTAATACTGAACAAATCAGACAAATGTTCACTGACAACGTATCTCACTTGATTTCCACCAAAATCTCAGATTTTGCAATACAAAATCCATTTGTAGTGAATACAGCTATATTAAACTATTTTTATGGTTATGTTTTGGTTAAGGTTAGACAGATATCGTAGTTGGTTAAATACAGAAAAAAAGTCTGCAGTGATTATTAACAGTTAACCGAAACCATAATCTTTCCCTTATCTTAACCAAAGTGCTCTTGTTGCCTAAACCTAACCACACGGGAGTGTCATTGCGAACAACGGCCTCTGGAGTCAAAGTCCTGCGCTCTGTACGCCTGTCCACCGACCACTTCCTGCGCTACATAAATTTAGCTCTTCATTCACTCAAAAAAACCTTGCCTGTGAGCATAATGGGCCTTTCACACAGAACGCGGTTTGCGCTTCACTTGCCGCTGCACATCAGCAGTAAATAATAGAAAACAAGCAGTGAAAAATATTTT